>NC_133930.1:70812354-71412354 GCF_964199755.1 Larus michahellis
ACACAAGGGAGTGGAAGAATCTTCCTCAATCCTGCAGCTTTGGTCAGTATGGAAGGCTTTTTAAATTTCATTTAGGAAGCAGGTTTCTGTGTTCTTCACAGAGTGCAACATGAATAGAGGAAAATAAATTTTGGTTGCCTGTTGTGGTTCGTGAGAAACTTTGATCAATGGACTGGCTGTGTCTGAGCTTGTGTATTATGCATTTAGCATAGGCTCAACTTAAAGAAAAAGCTTACGAGTATTCTGGTTTTGTGTATGGGGCAGGGGTATAACTGAGGAGTCATAGTAGGAACCCAAGTGTGGATTCTAGATACTGCAGTGGGCTGCACTGGGACTGTTAAGCTCACCTGGATGGAAAACTGCAACTTCGTGGGACGTCTGTATCTGTGCAAGGGAGCACAGCCCTACTGAGCGTTTGTTCTTTCCCCTGCTGGCCTGTCTCTTTTCTCTCTGATGTAGATCTGAACTCCTAACAACTCAGGCCATTGGTCTAATGGCTATTTCCTGTAGATTCACTCCTGCATAGAATTGTGTTAACTTCAGTGTTTGAATACAGTTTTCATCCTCGTGGAGCAAATGGTGCATCAGCCTTAGTGTTAACATGTGCAGGACTTAGACCACAAGTTACAGTGCCATAAAGAGCATTGAGTGGCTCAAGTTGGTGGACTCGAATTGAAGCAAAACCCAACCTCACAGATTTGATTGGTATCATTAAGTGGATTAATGCTTGCTTATTTTGCTGCTGAAACTTTTTAGCATTCAGGAAGGAGCTGTTACACAGCCTACCTACCTCCCTCATTTTTGATAACTCGAAAGGGTTATCAAACATTGGAACAGGCTGCCCAGGGAAGTGGTGGAATTGACATCCCTGGAGGTATTTAGAAGGGTAGACGTGGTGCTTAGGGACGTAGTTTAGTGGTGGTTTTGGCAGTGTTAGGTTGATGGTTGGACTTGATGATCTAAAGATCCCTTCCAACCTAGACAATTCTATAATTCTGATTCTATGAACTATAATTTTAGAATAACAGAGATGAGAGAAGTAGCTATTGCTGAATGCGAAAGAACAAATGAGAACTTTTTTAAGTGTGCTTGGAAACGTTTAGAAGCTTGTGGTTTATGTTAGTATATTTTTCTAAAGGTGTATCTTGTTCTTGATTGTTACTGAAGTAAAGCCAAATTGAGATTTTTCTGCCATAAAGATGCTTCTGCATTAGAGCTGTGACATCAATGGAGAGAGAATCTGCCTGAAATTTTAAGAGGTAAAGGGCTTAATCTAAATAAACTGTTCAGAACTTTGTGGTCCTTTAGTTGTAGAGAGAATTAGAGATGGAACATCAAGCCTATTTAGTTCAAGCAAAACTAGGAAGAATGAAAATGAACATCTGAATGCCAAAAGGAAAATACAAGACATAGTTTAAAAAATGCATGTTTTTTTAAAGGAAAGGAAAATTCTATTTCTTTAAGTTTTGGGTTTAAATTCTCAGGTTTCTTGGCAAGGACATAGCCAAAAGACTTTTAGCTGAAAACGTTTCTGGTGGTGACTTTCCTTGTCACCTGTGACATTTGACAACAGCAAAATAGATGGGTTTTTTTAATGCTGTTTCTTTACTATCAGAGGCAGAATAATAGCTTTTGTTTGTATAGAGTCCTTGAGTTATGAGAATTTTTGCAATTCTCTGTATTGACTTTGGTCCTCATATGATCTTTCAAGCTACATTAGTAATACTAGTGAAAATGCAGTACGTTAGGTTTTTTTAAAAATAAAAATGCTTACAGCTGTTAATATTCCGGCCTCCTTTTCTCCCTTCTTTCCTTCCACCATTTTCATTGCATCAAAAATTTGGTTTTCTATGGAAAATACCCTAAAACCTATTGGCATTCCATCTCCAGATATGGAAAATATTGTTCTCTTACAGGATAAGAAAGTTGCTTGCAACAAGATTTATCTTCATCCTTGAATTTTGAAACTACTAATAAAACTTTTTCAGTATATACTTTCTGTTAGATTGTTTTACTTAGCGGATAACAGAACTTGGTTGAGTCACCTTTCCCCAAATAAACAAAATATCTTCCTGTTCTAGAAGATTATTTTAGATGCCCCCCCCCTCCCTTTTTTTTGGTGATAGGTATATCTGGCAAAAAAACCAGGGGGGGTTCCACCTTGCAAATGAGCATTTCCTCGCTTGCCTCAGGAAAATCAGATCATGTGACATAACACTTAAGCTCCTCTCCTGCGAAAACGATGTACATCATTTGGTTCCTACACTAGATCACAAGTTAAATGAAGGCTTGGGGAACCTATGAGATACTTTTCCATCTCAAGTTTTCGCTATATTTTTATTTTGCTTGTTCTTTCTCTTTTCTGTTCTAGCTTGTTTCTTAGGTGAGACCAAGAAAAAATGAATTCTGCAAGGCGCGCATTAACAATACTTTGTGTTTATTTATGTTGCAAACAAAGGGGATTTATTCCAGTTGTTTGTCACTGTCATGATTTAGGGTTAACTGCTCAGGGTTCTTTGCTTCCTTTTCTGTTTTGCAACACTGAGTAATATATATCTGACTTGGATTTTGTGGAAGTGGGGAGTAGTTAAATAAGTATATGAATTATTAATGTTTGAGAACTTTTTATTGGGCCTTTTATTAATCCTGCTTTAAAAATACTGTATCAGAGCTTTAAATTTGCATTGTGACATTGGAAGTTTTTATTATTTTATCAGCCTTTCAAAGCTCCTGACTACAACTGAGATAATAGTAGAGAGGTACAGCACTGGAGAGAACTTGCGGGAGAAAGAGAGCAGAACGGAAGCATACACTAGCTCTGTTACATGGTTAACATATAGTTTGAAATTTCTGTGTCTTTCACTTCCTCATAGCTTTACACACTCTGATTTATCCTTAATTCCTCTCTTTTAATCACCCATGATGCAGTATCTGCAAATTCTTTTCTTAAACTGTCAGTTCATCATTTAGCAGTGCATTCTTTGTTGCAAATCTTTCTTTTTCTCTGCCACGTTTCTTGCAATCCTGTGCAAGAAAGGTGTTCAAGCAGTCACTTGGAAGATGCCCTGAATGTGTTCTGTGGAAATGCGTGTAAAGATGGCAATGGGTCCTATTACACAGCCACCCTGAAGCCTTTTGAAGTTACTAGGATGGCAGCAGATAGGGAAGCTGCAAGTAGATTTTGAAGCCTGTTAAGATTTCAAAGCTGTTGCGTTCTTGCTGCGTCAGCAGCAGCGTATGCCAGAATTCAGTGGAGTTCTGTGGTGGGGGTGAATATCAAATAGCAGTTAGATTGCACCTTTCTACCCCAAATCTTTTGGAAATTTATATAAACTTGAATCTATTGCTTGCAATAGACTTGAGTCTGTCACTTGTAAAGCAAAGGGTCCAGTCTTGAACTTACTGAGCTTTATGTATTCATTTTGATAGGAGGCAAGGAATTTTGGCTGAAGTCCTCCTTAGTTTTTAAGAGTATTTTTGTATCCTGATGTGAGCTAAGTTGCATGCTTATTACTACACGCAGCAAATGTGTGCTATCTAAATGAAACCCAAAAAACAAAACCCCAAATGCCAATTATTGTGAACCTTCATTGTTATGGAATGTTGCAATATCAAAATGCCTTGGCAACTGGACAGCAAGGGATTCACTCTGTGTGAAATTTCACTCTTAAAGCCACGTCTGCTTCAGAAGAGTATACGTAAAGTCAGGTAAATAGATTAAATGTTTAAGTGTCAATAGGTTAATATTAAATGGAGACTTTTTAAAATAAGTCAGGATACACTACAGTTCTAAAAATAAATTTTCTGGAATGTTCCCTTTAAAAAAAAAGGCTAATCTGTGGCTGGCAGAATTTAAACCTAGGTGATTGAGTAAATTATGGTGCTTTGAAGAGATTGCACTTTAAAAATGACTAAAAAGAGCTGTGCAATAGGGAGTAGAAAGTGCTGAATTTATTAGAAATCACTGTCTCTAAAATGCAGCTATGTGGGACTCACATATTACTTTATTATACATCTCTGCAAATTTTCAAATGTGTAATAGAATTAACAGCTGTAAAACTAAGTGCTGATTGAAATCTCCTAGCTAGCATTAAAATACACATAAAACTATATCAAACAGCAGGCAACAGAACATTTCTAAATGCAAATGTGTGAGTCCTTTCAGACACTTGCAGACTTGTGATCAGTAAATAAATCATAATTTTATTAATAGCTATTTCAGCTATAAATCCCAGGGCATGGAAGGAAAGATTGGCAGAGTGGCTTCCAGCTTATTTACGGTTTCTTCAACGCTGCAATACAGAGTGAAACTGAAGCAGTTCTGAATTGGGCATGAGAAGCAGCACATCCAGCTTCACTGCTTTTCATCACAAGTGCAGTTTAGCATCTAATTAAATAGACGCCTGTTTCTGCTGCTGGTACCAGGCATTCCCTGTCATATCACAGTTCAGTTCCCAAAAGCGGGGCCCCCAGCAGCAGGGAAGAGGGAGGAGTAAAGGGTGTGTTGGAGGAGTCTAGGACATAAATGTGAGCTAGGAGGCCATGGTAGAGAGCGGACAGAGGAGTGAACGGGGAGTGTTATGGAATGGACAGATTAAATGTGATTTCTGTTGGGAGGGGGCTTTCAGTAGGGAATGGCACCTGTTTAGCAAAAAGCAACCAAAGTTTACAGGAGAGAGTGAGACCTGCTAGCCAATTTAAAGGCAACATGTACATGCGCTTTTTTTCATGTTTGTGTAGCACTGTTTGAAATAATACTGTTTCAAAGTATTTGAAGTATTACTGTTTCAAACCCTAAAGTAAGGTGTTGCAATATTAATGTTACTACAAACAAACAAAAAAAAAAGTGATAATCTGCTTCCCCTTCCAGACTGTTTTACTAACCTACCATATCAAATTACAAGTGCTGAGCTGAAGAAAATGTGAGGCTACGGTGGTAAACAGTATTTCCTTTTCGTAACTATCCTGCTTATGTTTAACTAGCTGTTAAGGTGTCTATTGTGTTTGTCACTGTAACTCGTTCTTACTTGCTTGTTTTGCAGCCATCAGATGCCTTGATATTGGGAAAGATAAAAAATGTGGACTGTGTGCTGTTGGCAAGGTAAATGAGCGTTTTAAGGTGTTTTATATTATGTGTCTTGATGTTTTCTCAAAAGGTTTTTCTTTTTACGTTAGGCTAACTGAATTTTTACTCTGACTTCATCTTACTCTGTGTGGTTGGTAGCAAAGTCCAACAAAAGTCTGTTTTTTTTCCTGAAAAAATTTGATGCTGCAGGGAGTGAGAGTATTAAAAATAACATCTAGGTTAGGAAAGAGAAGTCTAGTGGGGGATGCTGCCCTAGTAAAAACGGCAACCTGCAAGGCTGTGTGCTCAGGTGGTAGGTGGGTGATGCCTAATACCCTCACTAATCTGTCTGCTCCCTGTGTTTGCAAATTTCCTTTGTGAAACTGGGAAGTTGCCTGTTACCAGATGAACTGTGTCTCTGGTACCACTGTAGGCTCTTTCAAATCATTGCCTTTGGTTGAGTCCTCTGGCTCTTACCTTTATTGCTTAGGAGACTGCATCCCCTGTAGTTCTCCCTCCTGGGGTCATTTTTATTCAGACATCTCTTACCATACTTGGAAGAGACTCTGGAAGCAGGATCTGCAGATCAGTGCATGGAAATTTCACACTAATGTAACCATGGATATCTAGGACCAATGTGCTACTAGATCAAACATAAGAATACTAACACAGTTCTCAGCATCTGGACAGCATGGGCAGAGCCAGGTGCTGATAACAGGATCCATCAGCAGTCCCGCGCAAGTCAAGGTGATGAATCAAGTACAGGATCCATCCAGGGAGTCCAGGCAGGAGCAGTAGGAGATGAGGCCAGAGGCAGGGTTGGAGACAAGGCTACAGCGTGTGTCCGAAGTCCAACAGAAAACCAGTCTGGAGACAAACTAGGCAAAGTAAGTCTGAAGGCCATCCAGGAGACAAGGCTGGGGACGGGCGCAGCTGTGACATGGCTCAGGCCAGGAGTGAAGGCTGGGGCCTGAGCTTGGAGGCAGGAACACCTCGGCTCATGGGCACCAAGTGTTTGGGTGGAGGCCCAGGGTGAGGCTGGCCAGGGCAGTTACAACCCAGTGGTGCACTCAGGGCCCCAAATCTTTTCATAACAGATTTTGCTGTTAAGTTACTGACTGTTACCATCTCTGCAGCTACACTCCTGACTGTGGTTTTACTTTTCTTATCTAGCATGGACTTTGCTTATGTAGCTTATTACACCTGGACAACATTTTTCTCATTTTCTCAAATGAAATGCTAAGCCAAGATCTCATAGCGGTGCTGTATCAAAGTAGGCCTTGGGCTACAGATGGCTGAACAGCTCAGCCGTGGTTTACGTCCTCACCGGGATTTATCATCATTCCCATACAACCCTCATGAGTTTACTTTTGGGGCTAAGGTACCTGCAACTTCACTTCATGTTTTTGGGAAAAATAACAGACTTGCTCGTGAATGCCGGATTGAAAAAAAAAAAAAAAAAAAAAAGGCATATATATTCTAGAGGAGGATTATGACAGCAACTGCAGCATTAAACAATAAATCTACATGCGTAGTAGCTTATCAGAAATGCTAATGACAACGTGGGAATCCTGCCTGACAGTGCTTGGTCATGTTTTGTTCAACTCCCAGTTCCAAATTGATGGAGTTCTTAAGACCTTTTGGTCTCTGCGAAAGAATCTCTTAGGAAATTAAGTTCCTCCTTTCTTCTAACATGATTGAAAATAATTTTCAAATGTGTTTAATCATTATGTGACTGATGTAGCTCTGTAGCGATGATGGAGATAACACAAAAGCTTGTGCTTATAAGACTAAATATTTGTTGTCTTGGTGAAAAAGTATACTGCAACAGTATGAAGTCATTCTTACGGTTTATGAAAGCTGTCAGATCATTTTAAGAATAAAGAGAAAAATGTGGTGATTCTACTGTTTACTTTGGGAAGGTGACAGATTAAAACATTGTGTTCTTTTTGCTTTTAATTTCCTGTGATGTGCCACTTTTTTCTGGGAATACAAACAGCACTTCTGAGCAGAAAATTTGTGCGGGTGTATATAAATCTTACAGATTTGTTGTAGTGTATGAAACATTTAATTTGCTACACCTGGGTTTTCAGAATCCACAGAACTGAATTTAAAAAATCAGAAAAAAATGCTTTTTGGTCTCTTGAAGCTATCAAAGTGTATTTGGATCGTATCTTCAAGATTCTTTTAATTAGTCTTGAACTTAAAAATTTTGCATTTAAAAAGAAAACTGCACTGCTACTTCTTAAATCAAATGCTGAGAGAACCTTAATACAGTTAGGAAAACAAGGTACACTGAAAGTGGCTGAAATGATCAGTTCCACTTCCAGTGTTGTTAGGGAAATTACATTTCCTGGAATTCTCTTCATCTGGGAGAAGGAAGGCAATTTCAGTCTGATTTATTTTACTCTCTTGCAACGTGTATCTTTGCAGGCATGGAAGGCATCATACGATTATGCCGTCGAATGTCAATTACCGTGCCAATATCTGGGCATTAAAAGAAGAAAATTGTTCTCATGTATTAGTGACTACTGCCTGTGGTTCATTACGAGAAGAAATACAACCTGGTGATCTTGTCATAATTGACCAGTTCATTGACAGGTGAGTAAAATTTGTTTTTAATTGTGCTTTTAGTTTTTGGGAGAGAAAAAAGGGTCCAAGTGAGGTTAAGCCATATAATAACATGTTAAATTAAGTTCTTGTGGAATGAGGTGATAGCCTCAGTTCTTATGGCAAAAGGTAAGATTCATACAAGAAGACATGATAGGAAACAGGAATGAGATTACAAGTACAACTCTAACACATAGAAGAAATACAAGGCTTTGAGCTGTATAGTTCCTTGGGAAGAGTCTTCTGAAGAGAAAAGATCTCCTATTTTCAGATGTGGGGAAGGATAAGAGTACAAGCTGTTCTAAATTCTGAGAAGAATCCCAAATGAGATGGAGAGGTGCAAGAAAGCGTAGTAGGAGCTGTGTAGGAAAACATACACATTAATAATGAGTCTCTACAGAAGAGAGATCGACTGGAACACAGTGGGAAAAGAGAGGAGGTTGTTTTAAAACAAGGATTGATGCTAACGTTTTTTATTTGCTAAGAATCATAAGGAAGTAAATTTTTTCCAAAATCTGTGTACTCCAGTCAGTCCTCCCCTCCTTGATTATCTGATGTTTAGAAAAATTCAACCAAGTGGAGGGGGGTAGGGGGAAGGGGAGGGGGAAGCTGCATTTAAAGGTCGCCAACTACAACAAGTATTTAAAAAATGTAGTTGCACATTTTTAAGAGGTAAATTTATTCTTAGTATCTATAAGTGTACTATATCTGGAAGTCTTATTTGGGTATTACACCCAATTTTAAGTGTTCGGAATGGTTTATGCAGCTTCTTTCTGCTTTTGGGGGTCTGATGGCAATATTTCATTGCCAACTGAACATGTATACTTAGGTTTGTTCTCTGCAGTGTAGTGCTGTTCAAGTTTTGACTTACTGACAGTTTTTGTGTGTGTAACTGAACTGCTTTTTCTTGTAAGAGAGCATGTTTTAATAAATACGGTGTATCTAAATGACTAAGTACCCTGCAGGAGCAAGCCCCATATAAACTGCTTCCTGTTATACTAGAGTTGATTTATGGGTGGAGAGCAGCTGGATTACTGACAATGGTCTTTTTTTTCTTATTTTTCTCAAGTCTAAAAGTATTTAGGCTGATCGCTTTGTTTATACAGATTACATCATAATCATCCTTATTCTGCCAGTAGTACTTGGAAATTAGTAATTTTAGTATAGATATTGGTTTATCTAGGAAAGATATTAAACATAATTTGGTACACGGTTTGGATGATTGCGAGTAGAGCACCAGTTATTTTGACAGCATTAGCAGACTCCTAGGTAGGTAAGGGGAGCCTAACCATGCAAAGCTGTGAACTGCATGTATGGTAAGAAGTAGCCTCTGGTGCGGAGAGCCTGCAGTTTTAAACAAGAAACAGTTGGAATGATTGCAGTTGTTATCTGCTATGGATGAGGGGTGGAAACATGGAGAAACTAACTCTTGCAGAGGTCAGGCACAAAGACATTAACGGAGCCAGGAAACGAACCAGATGTGAAATCTGACACCATCCTTCATCTAAAATGTCATTACCAAAATTAACAATTCATTTTGAAGCTATCTAATCTCCTCACATAGCTTTACATTTCCTAGCACTTACCATTCTGCATCATAACTTCTGAGCTGGAACGAAAATAATCAGCTTGGTTAAGTTTGGGTTTTAAGAACATGTCCCTTTCCAGAAAAAAAAAAAAGTTATAGAACAAATAAGTATATTTATCTGATGTGAAGATGAGTGAAAGGACAGGGATCATTTACGTCACAGCAAAGAAGGCAAATAGTATTATCTTGGATTAATAGGGATGTTTCCAGCAGGTCGAAGGAGGTGATCCTTCTTCCCTTCTGTTCAGCACTGGTGAGACTGCACCTGGAATACTGTGTCCAGTGCTGGGCTCCCCGGTGCAAGAGGGACATGAACATACTGGAGGCAGTCCAGCAAAGGACCACAAAGATCCTGAAGAGACTGGAGCATCTCACCTGTGAGGAAAGGCTGAGAGATCTGGAACTCTTCAGTCTGGAGAGCAGGATGCTCGGGAGGGTGGATGTCATCAATGTGTATAAATACCCGAAGGAAGGGTGAAAACCAAGACAGGCTCTTTCCAGGGGTGCCCAGTGACAGGACAAGAGGTAATAGGCACAAACTGAAACACAGGAGGTTCCCGCTGAGCATCAAGAAACCCTTTTTCACTGTGAGGGTAACCAGACACTGGCACATGTTGCCCAGAGAGGTAGTGGAGTCTCCATCCTTGGAGATACTCAAAAGCTGCCTGGGCATGGTCCTGGGCAACCAGTTCTAGGTGGCCCTGCCTGAGCAGGGGGCTTGGACCTGATGACCTGAGAGATCCCTTCTGACCTCAACCACTCTGTGATTCTCTGATCTGTGTCTTCATTTAGAGTTTATTCAGATGATCAGCAGTAGTAATGGCATAGCCCATAGATGAGCAGTGTTTAATTCAGGCAAGTAAATTTTCATTTTGATACAGGAGAGTGGGAACTTGCGGGGACTTCTTTCATGGCTTCAGGAAACCAAGAAGCTTCTCACAAAGCATGTGAGAATGTTTCAGTGTGGAAAACAACACGTAATGTGAGTTTTAAATTCTTTATTGCCTTGCCCTTTAATTCAGAAAACTGATAATTCATGGTAGTCTGTTTCATTTGACAGTTTGAGTTCTTTTGTCTTTTTCCCTGATGTTCTTTGCCAGTGGGTGTTAGACTGCTGGTTCTTTGGGAGGTAGAGTCTGCATTTTTGCCTTTCACAGGTGTGTAGCATCTGTAAAAGTGATTGTGCTATGTATCATAAATCATTATGAAAACAATGCTGCTGACGGGAAGATACTCCCACGGGACAAAATAGATTAATTGTCCACCAAAGTCTGAAAAGATGCAAATTTCTGAAATACCTTCTAATGAAATACCAGGACCTGCAAACAAACTATGTTGGCAGACATGGAAAGAAGGTACTGGTTAAAGCTGCAAAAACAGTCAGTTGTTTTTCATGAAGGGTACCCTGCCTTCTATATGATGATTAACCAATGCCAGGCACTACATAGGAAGCAGGCTTTGGGTCTAGTTCAGAAGGATTTATGCAAGCTGCCATTAAAGTCAGTCCCTTCTAGGTGTCCAGGTACGTTTTGGTATCTGGGCTCTAGTTCTCAATAGACATTTGCTGCAATTTAAATGATCCCTGTCTCATCATAATTCTCCTTTCAGGTATGAAGCAAGAAGAAGGAATAGTGCATAGAAGAAGAGCTAGAATTGAGCAGAAAGCAGTAGGCAACAACTGTAATTTTATCCCCCTGGGGTCATACGCTCTGTGGCATTAATGACACGATCTCTGTATATGGAGTTGTGTAGGACTTCTGTCTAGTTTAGGGCATAGGTTTGACACAGGTTTAGTGGGGAACACTGAATAGGTATAATCGGAACTATGCAGCATTTCCAAACTTTTGAGATCTTAATTCTTTGGATCATTAGCTCTCTTAGAAAGTGTTTGATTTCGTATATACAGTCTCTGCTTTCTTCATGCTTATGTATTAGTGTGTGTATTTAAACAGTGAAAGATACATTTTGTTGAATAAGTACCAAAATATTTACAATGGTGTTCTCCCTACTTCCAAATCCAAAAGTAACCACAGGTACTATTATGGGCTACAACAGTTGTTCTCTTCTTTGAAACAAGTGCATAAAAAAAAAATCTGGAAGAATTTTTTTTCTTTGGCTCCTGTTAGTTTATTATAGCACTGTTAGTCGACTGGCTAGGGGCAGATTAGGGGCTCTAAATGCTTTCTGTTTGGTTTGCTGCTGATGTTCACTAGGAAAAGAAGAGTAAGAAGGTAACTACTTAGATGACTCAGATCAGTAAGGAAAATGCAGAAAATAGCTTCATAAAAGAAATCCTGTAACAGCTGCCAGCTTTATTGTTTGAATTCTTTGTGTCACATGTACCATTACAGTTATTACAGTATTGTTGCACTCTGTAAAATTTTTCGTGGGAGAACTTTCTTTCAGTGTCCCTGAAGAGGCAGAGCATGCTGAGACTCCTTTTTATACAGCAGATGCCAGTAGCTTGTTGATAATTCAACATTACTGAAAGATAGAGGAGGGTGATGATGCAAGTGGTAGAGGACTGTCTGTCACAGATGGAAGTGATTGGCTCACTTATTTGACTTCCTAGCATCAGTCATAGTTAGCATTGCCGGAAAAATCTTGTGTCATTGTGATAAAATCAAAATGAAGGAGCAAAAGCAACCTTACTGTCTGGTTAAAAGTGTTGCTATTGCCACAGGGTGAGGAATGCAAATTCTGGGAACACCTTCAAAATTGCAGTGTGTGTGTCTGTGAATCTGAAACAGAGGTAAGGGCAAGGCAGGCATGGCAAAACTATGCAACAGTGAAAGGTTTGCTGTATGAGTACCACTGTGGTCTTGAGCTTGACATGCAAGCATTTATGCATAAAAACATACATGCCCCTTTTCCAGGGAAAGAATTCCCTTTTCTCCTGTACCACCATCCACTGATTTGGCACAGAGGCAGCATGAGGGTCCAGTGGGTGTTCTCCATAGAGTCCTGCAGAGGTCACATGGTGTGGTGAGTTACCTTGGCTGGACACCAGGTGCCCACCAAGCCACTCTATCACTTCTCTCCGGGGAAAATAAGACGGAAGAAGACCTCATGGATCAAGATAAAGGCAGTCTAATGAAGCAAAAGCAAAGGCTGCATGCAGAAACAAAACAAAAGATTTATTCTCGACTTCCTATTAGCAGGCAATGTTCAGCCAGTTCCCAGGAAGTGGGGCTTCAGTACACGTAGTAATTGCTCCAGAAGACAAATGTTGTATTAACAAATGGCCCCCACTGCTTTCTCTTACCTTTTATTGCTGAGCAGGCGTCATGTGGTACGGAATATCCCTTTGGTCAGTTTGGGTCAGCTATTCTAGCTATGTCCCCTCCCAAGATATTGCCCACCCCCAGCCTACCGGTAAGGTGGGGGAATGTTGGAAAGACAGCCTTGATGCTATTTGAGCATTGCTCGCAGTGGCCAAAGCACCGGTGTGTTATCAGCACCTTTCCAGTTACTAATACAAAGCACAGCACTGTGAGGGCTGCTATGGGGAAAATTAACTCCACCTCAGCCAGGCCCAATACAGATGGACAGCAGGAGCTATGCAGCCCTGGCTCTTAGCTGCTTGCTTGTAGTTGTCAGTCCAGTGCTTTCAGGTGCTGCTTCTGATCTCCCCCACTGGGAGTATCTCTGTACTTTCCCCTTTATGCTGTGCTTGATCCTTCTGGATTGTGCGCTTCTACTATGAGTAGTGTGGCTAGTTTCTGGGCAGGCACTTGGTGACTTCTTCCTGTTTTAATGTAAACAGTCAGGCAATTGTATAACATTCAGTCATTCTCTGTTGTTAAGCAGGCTCGCCTTCTGATGGAGGGGATGCAAACTTCTCCACGTTTAAAACTGTTAGATCGAAGGAGCAGATTGTCTTTGAAGAGTGGCTGTTGAGTTCCTTATTTCTTGTTCCCGGCTGGCTTCATGAGTCACCCAGGCTATGTGCAGAAGGTCTTGAAACTGATTAATGAGAGGACCCTTAGGCAGATACTGTCCTTTGCTCTCTGGCTCTTTGCCTCTGTGACAGTAAGGCGAGGAAAGCATCTGTGATTCTGTAACCTTAATTCTCTCTACAAGGGCTACAGAGAAGTGGTATCGAAGCATTGAAAATTAGGTACTGCTGCCCTGTAGCTTGCAGACAGGTGAGTGGGACAGATCAGGATGGCCAACTCCTGACTTTCGTAGCAGGGCTGTAGAAGGGAGAGCCTAAAGGGCATTCCTCTGTGCCAGTCGTCACTTCATAGATAACAAGAATCAGAGATTGGTTCGAATCTGCCTTTATTCTCACCCTGAGCCAAGCAATTTACAGACATATCAGCTGGCAGCTGGCCCTGTATCGAATAGCTGTGGCCTTTGCAGAGTTGCAGCCTTCCATGCAGAAGAGAAATTGTTGCTCTCTGAGTGCAGACACATGTGGTCCATTGCTCAGAGCAGTCATAGGTTTTACCGTTGTTACTTATCCCCATGCAGGTTGTATGTATGGTGCTAAACATAGTGGGATTTCTTTATTGGACCGTGTAGTGATGTGACCATTCTCTCATAAGAATGGCCACAGGGTATCTGAAAGTCAGAGATTAATGTTTGCATATATGTGATCTTTCCTTAGGGCGTTCTGAGTGAAAGAGCCTGACTAACAACATCTGAAATACTGTAATGCAGGAAATGAATTATGACTTTTCCCATTTCCTGCAATACTAAATAATTCATTAGCAGACACTGAAAAAAAAGTGTGTAAAATCAGATACATTCTGTTTGCAGTTCTTCAGTATCCCATAAAGGAAAAATTAATGTTAGTGTTTCAACCAATGTTAACAGCTGTATCCCATTTTGCATATGTTTTTAATTTGCTGATCTCTTTTCCTATTTTATAATCTAATCCTTAAAGGTACCCCATTGATTCTCTTTTTTTTTCTATTTTTTTTTCCTTTTTCAAATTTGCTTTAATATGTAAGTTGTATTTAAAACCTTCTTTTAGATATTTGCTGGTGATTTGTGTGGGGAACTATTGTGAGCAGTATTACCAGCAGAAATTTGTATTTTAACTGTGGATTGAATTTGGCTGTTGCCTTTTCTCCTATAAAGTATAATATGTGACACACTAGGAGGAAGAAGGGAATGTCTCAAAGAATTTTGTTTCAGAGGGTTTTCACCATCCACTTGGCTAAATTAGCTTGAGGCAGTGCATTTGAAAGTAAAGTGATAGTGGGTAACAATTCCAGTAGTTGTCAAAGTGGCTGCTGGATGGTAATTCCTGCAGCATGTTTTACCATTGCCATGCAAGGAAACAGTTTCTCAATTGAAAGAAGGGAGAAAAAGGATTCTTCTGTTTGCAAGCTACCAATGCATGTGTGTAATCTTTCTGAGAATACGTAGACATCCTGTTCCAGGATTTTTCTGGTTCAGTTCACACCTCTTTTGTTCAGGAAGCAGTCCTGTTCAGGACAGTCGTATAAATTCCCATCCTTTCAATGTAAGAATGCAATGATATGAATAAGCTCTATTTTGACTAGCTTTGTGGTAATTCAGACTTGATCCCTTCCCTTCCTGAAAGCTTACTGTGTCCTTTTTTTCAGAGATTACTTGCCTGACTGTTAAATTTAGCTGATTCTTGCATATAATGTGTCTGTTTCTGTCATTTAGGAACAAATCATCATTTCAGCGTCTTGTTAACAATAGATTTTCTCTATAATTAGTTGACAGTGCTCTACTGGAGTCACAGTTTTACACTCTTGGGCTCAATTCTGAAAGATTTGTACAACAGGATTACAGGTAGTCATTAATATCATACTGATGTTTTTATTCCCTTGCAGGAATGCCATGGTTTTGGATTTGTGTCAATTTCTTGCTTTCTCTTCTGTTTTCTACCTGTTTTTATCTCAGAGCATGTTTTCTGCTTTTCTAGGACAACTAAAAGACATTGTACTTTATACGATGGGCAACATTCCACTCTTTCAGGAGTATGTCATATTCCAATGGCAGAGCCGTTCTGCACCAAAACCAGAGAGGTTAGTGAATTCTGTAATAGTATTTAGAAATGTTATTTTTATGGCACTTACTCATGATGTAGTAGTCTAATTATGCATTCTTAGAATACAGAGGCAATCTGCACCTATTTATTCCTGTTCCTCAGTGATGTTATGGTTTCAAGGAAAAGTGTAACATTTAGAAGACATGGGAAGTAAAAGATCTTGTGTCTGTAGGAGCTGTCTTCCTAAGGGAAGATGAGAGTTGGCAACCTAGATTCCCACAGCACCTTAATAACAGGACAAAAGATCTTTATTTATCAGGTAACAAGCCAGGAAAGCAACAAAGTGGAGAAAGCAGGAAAGTTAGTTGATTTTTGTTCCTAATAAAACTGTACCTATGGCAGAGGCACTCTACATACTTCATACAAATAATTAAATAAATAGTACTTTAGCATTCATAGAAAGTATAATATTGCATTTGTGCTTTTGTGCGTTGTAGCAGTGGATGGTGGTGGAGAGTCAAGGCTTAGTTTGAAGGATGTTAAAGATAGAAACAAGCCACATGACAGTAGCCTTTTATTCTTAACTGTTGCTCTTAGTTCTGTCACTTCAAGATATTCAGGCTTTAAAACCGCTTAGACTAAGCAGTGTGAAACACTGCTCTGTTTTTCAACACCTTTATAAGCTCTGGGAGGAGTGTATCTGTGATTAAATATGCCACCTTAGCTTATTCTTAGACCTGAGGAAAAGGGAAAATGAAGACTGAACTGTGCATTTTGTGCTGTTGTGGAATGCTCTGATCAGAAGCTGTAGGGAGGTACATTCTGCAGGGACACAGCAATACTTAACGGAATCTGTCATAACTATCCAAGAGGCTTGTCCTCTGTGCAGTCAGTTACTACACTGAGCAGGACAACATTGAATTGGGAAGCAGGTGGCCCAAACTATACCCAGAGCATGTATAAGTATTTGTACTACTGAGCTATTCTGTTATTGTCACCAGTTCACTTCAGTGTCATTATAGCCTTTTTTATTAATTGGCTGTGTGGTTTTGAGATATCAACCAGCAAGTCCACAGCACTGTTAGCAGACCAATGCTTCAATGCACTAGGGATCAAGGTGTTTTGCAATTTTGAATCTCATGAGGAAGCAAACCGCTACATGTTATACATATGCATGTTTTTGCCCTTCTTCCATTGAGCAGCAAATTATTCAAAATACTTCATGCAACAAGAGCTCTTACCAAAGATTAGTTGGCATATAGTTTCTTACTGACTTTGAGCATGTCATGTCACAACAGATCAAAGGAATTTATTGAGAGCTAACTGTACACTTTCTGAACTGGAATAAAGCCACATGTTATTGCTGAAATGATTGGCAGTATTTCACGCTGTGTCTCTTTCTCATTTTTTGAAAAAGGTAAGTAGATACACATAAGCCATTTCCTGAGGTTGCAGGAAACACATGCCAAGGCTAGTTTTCATTCGATTGTTAAGTAGCTAGAGACAATACTCTTTGAGTATTACATTCTTTGAAAAGCCAACAGAGAAATGCTCCTTTTGAAACAGAGAAAAAACATTTAGGTACTTCCCAGTCTTACGTGATCATTATCTTATTAGCCTATGTGTTCTAATCAGCCTAACAGATGTTTTAAAGAACACATGGGTTGTGAGGCTGAAAAGGGGTACTTTCACTTCGTTTGAAAATACCAGATAAAAATGACTTAAGCTTTTTTCCTGGAACTATCCCTGAAGATTTTTGAGATCATTTCATCAAAGTTTATCCTAATTCAGGGGAAATTCATACATAAACGCAATAATAATAAAGCCAAAACTATTAATGTAGTAGGCTAATTAAGGAATTTTGCATGAAAACATCTGAAAACTTTGTATTGTGTATGTGCAAATATGTGAAAATACTCTGGTTTATTTGGTTTATGCACTGTAAATTAAATGAGAATTTGAAAGAAGTTTATCTTTTCTCCAGCTGCAAACTTTTGAATAACATAGGGTGCCCTGGTTATTGCTGCTTTCAGAAACTGGAATTTACTGCAACATCTTAGAGAGTAAAGTTGGAACTTTGTAAAGAGTTTCAGGGAAATACTGCTCAACTGTGGCTTAAGTGAAATCACAATTGAAGTTGTCTGTTGATGTATTAGCAATGTGTAATTAACTGGCATTCAATGAATCATACATTCAGAATGCATGTCAGCAATAAACCACAATATTAGGTGTGATTAATATTACATTAACTTACAGCATGTTAATAAACATCTACAAATTTCTAAGTGTCCTTCTGTCGCTAAGCCCCAGAAGCTCTGTTTTACCCTTACACGCGTATTCACATGGTGGCATCCACGGATACCTTTCCCCAGCACACGTGGGTTACATGCACACCTACCCTCTTCTGGGAGTGCAGGTTTACCTGGTTACACGCATCTGGAGTGGGAGATGTGGGTACTCCAGCTTTATCTGTACTTGGGCTGCTCCACACAATCCACTGATCCCACATGCCAGCAAGGGGGCACCCCACAGGGTCACACATAGCACCCTCAAGGTATCACTGCTGGTTGCACCTCTGTATGGCAGGTCCACCAACTGGCAGGAGGGCAGACTTCTCACAGCATTTTGCAGGGAGGCTGCTCCACCTTGCCTGTGTGAAAGTTGTGATGCTGATAACGCAGCTTCTGGTGGTGTCAGACTAGGTTTTCACTGCTGCTGTGTTATGGTCTCTCCTGTCCTGTCACAATTTTTCATGCTGCTTTTATACTTCTTTTCGAGCTTTGCTTTTCTGTTGATGGTCATTTTAAACAGATACCATCATAGTTATGGGTGTCTTAGTCCCATTTACACATGCTGGTATAGTCTTATTCCTACTGTACAGACTGGTGTTAGCCAGGTTGTTTACCAAGAGAGAAAGTAATCATGGTTCTGCTATATACAAGGTCCTAGTTGGATCTGTAAAGATTAATGTGAAGTACATGGTATATGACTGACCACTCAGTCACAGGCATGGGAAGAAATGGTAGTAATTTCTCTGCAGATTCCCAGAGTACTCTTTGAAGTATACGTTTGTAAAGTTTTACTTTCAAAAGGTGAATTTCCTATTAGTGTTCTCACCTGCTTAACTCCACCGTGTGGTAATATGGAAATTCCATGGAAATTCTGTATGGAAAATGCTCAGTGAAGCATTTTCACCATTCTGTTCTCAATGTAAGCACAGGCTAAATATCGCTCTAGCTTCTTGATCTGCATTGAAAATGGTAATCCAACTGATACTAACAAAATCAGATGAGTTCAAGATTGTTCCTATTAGCAGGACTATTAATTTATATTGCTGGATAAGGAAACTGAAACTGATCCATGGTTTTGGACAGCTGTAACCATATGAAGCTTGACTGCTTTGTATAAAGCTGATTTCTTGTGTATGTAATCTTTTTGATGGGATGTAAAAGCAGTGCACCAGGGGAATTATTTCCTTTTCCTGATGTTGGCATGTTTTGCAGGTTCTTATTGAGACTGCCAAGAAGCTTGGGCTCCAGTGTCATTCCAAGGGGACGATGATCACAATTGAAGGCCCGCGTTTCAGTTCTCAAGCAGAAAGCTTGATGTTTCGCAGCTGGGGAGCTGATGTTATCAACATGACCACAGTGCCTGAAGTGATTCTTGCAAAAGAAGCTGGAATGAGTTATGCTAGTATTGCCATGGCAACAGATTACGACTGCTGGAAGGAACATGAAGAAGCGGTGAGTGAAACTTTTTTCTCTGGGTCTTGTCCTGAAGGATCTGGGTTAGAACCTGTGGGTTTTGGTAAGAGATCACATACTGAACTAAATCTGTTCTTACTTACATCAGTATCAGTGAGTTATTCTGGATGAATGATTGTGAAAGTAAGAACAGAATCAATTGTTGCTACCTCATTTATTTTCATAAACTTACCTTGCTGCTAATAAACCTTTTGTCTCCTCTTGTCTGAATCAGAAGGTCTGTGTGTATGAAGCTTGTCAGCTCTGTTTATGAGCTTGTCTTCCCATAACTGGTCTGGTGTTCTTTCTTTGCAGCTCTGTTGAAAATGATGGATCTGTTTTGGTTCTCCTGTTTGTGTAAAACGTAATCAGACATTCACCCACAGAGGAAAGAACTTTTTATCGGCTAAAATGATTGTGGCATTTTAAGGCTTCATCTTTTCACATAGAGATGCATGAGTTAAATGAATTTATTTTAGTATTTAAAATGCATGCCATCCAAGTTGAGAGGCGCCACTTAGTTTTCTTGTATTTCTAGGTTTCAGTGGATAAAGTTTTAAAGACGCTGAAAGGGAATGCAAATAAGGCTACTAGCATACTCCTTACTGCTATACCTCAGATAGGTTCCATGGAATGGACTGACACCCTGCACACCTTGAAAGTAAGTACACACATGAGGCCAATGAGTACTGGGGACAGTGTGTGCATATATACGCATAATATAGGTATATGCTCCAAGATGTTTCTGCTTTAATCATAACTTCTTAGAGTAGATGCCTCAACAAACCAAATCCATTCAAGATAGGCAAACAGATTAAGACTCTCTCAAGCTTTATGGCAAAGATCTAGCTTCAGTTTTACCAGTGTTACAAAAAGTAAAAAAAAAAAAATAAGGACATCTATATATGGTTGGTGAAGTGTTATCCTTCACAGCACAGGTAAGATACAAATCTATGTGAGTATCCAAATGAAAAACCTATACCTCTACTCAGCTTTAGCTTAGGTCTTAGAACAATGGAGAGCCAAGTGGAGAAGACTGAACGAAACCAAAAACATTGTGCTCTTTAGTATGTGGAAGGAGAGAAGTCTGTTACAAGATAAGGGTAATAACCCCATTGAAATTATTAGAATTGTGTTGTCCTGCAGGTTTAAGATCCACAGTGCATGAAAAAATGAACATGGAAAAGAAAAACATTTCAAAATACATTGCTGAGGGGATTTTTAGGCAGAATTTTTCTTAGACAAGAGTTTATTTACATGTTTTATATCACCTTTATTTCACAGACGTGCTTGGGATTCGTTTCTGGCCATAGCATAGAGGGAAAGAACAGTGTTTAAATAGTTTGGATGTCTATCCAACTTCTCAACAAGCTTTTTGTGACAAGTAGGCATTTCCAAGAGTACAAGAGTGTGAAGCGCAAAGGAGGTGAGGATCACATTAAGATGGTGTGGGAGACAAGGAAAGAATTGAAATATGAAAGACAAAGAGCAGACAGAAGTGGGCCATGAGGATCTCTGTTAGTTGAAGCAGCAGCAGTCTGAAAAGGAGGAAGCCTGCTGGGGAACCTTTTGAGAGTCCAGTCTCTGATAACTCTCCTCTCTTGTGTTCTTTCTTTATTTTTTTCTGAAAATCACTGTGTTGACTGAAATTTGGATGGGTAACAAAAATGAACAGAGACATGTACCTGAATTTGTCTCCCTGAAATTCAGCTATCAACAGAACTGCATATGCTGTAAAAATCTTTTGTGTCTTCTGATCAGGATCAAATTTTCAGTTTTGTTACCCATGTAGTTCTCTTATCAGTGACTCTTAACTCTAGTTTAGTCAGTGTCCTAAAGGAAAGACACACTAAGCAAAATTCACCCCAGACACTTTTTAAGCGTACTTGACCAGGTCAGGTTTGCGGAGGTCAAACCTGAATCCTTGAAATTACTATTTTGCTGACTCTTCTCTAGAAAACCTACTTTTTATTAGGAGGCCTTGGATTATGTTTATAACTCTTCCTCACCTGGTTCTCTGAAACAGCTATTTTGATATCTCCGCTATAAATTTTTAAGAGGTAACTGACTTTTCCCTTTCCCCTTTGCAGTCTTTTGGAAGTTGTGTCATGGATGGGTAAAGGAGACAACAGAATCAGTATTCCTTTTCCCCTCTAATACACAGAAAACATTTTCAGAGGACTGGACCACACTTTTTATTTAATATAGATGCTTGGCTATACGAAAAAAAAAAGAGTTTGAACAAATAATCTAAAAAATGTGCCAGATATTCCTCAGCTACTTTAGTCATGCTGGCATGCAAGGAAGTTTCCCAAGTATATAATGCCGCTTAGGTGCTGAGCGATATGCCTCCAGTTCTGCAGGTGTCCTTCAGTAAACAGTGTCCTGTTGGTTCACCTTGCATGATTGTCTTGATTCTTCATCAGGAGTAAAAAGCAGGTGGCTGGGAAGAGCTGGCAGTAAGTTTGCAAGGTTTCCCTTTAATGAACGCTAACCCTTCTTTTAGTTCATTGTCAGCTGTTTAGAACACAGATTCAAGTGCTTCCTCCAGCTTAGTCCCAGAACTGCTGTTTGCTGAAAGTATCATGCACCAGAGGAAGGGTCGCTCCATTCTAGTGTAGCTTCTTACACTCTTTCCCTTAAGCATCTGCTACTGCCTGGTATCAGTGATGAATACTGAGATAGTTTCACTTTGGCTTGGCAGTTCTTATGTTTTTGTGCTCTTTGCTGATAGTGGCTGGTTTGAGCGATAATATACTGAGAAAGGGAGTTGATCTGAAGGCATTAGAAGAACTGAAAACAGGTCTTGGTATTGGTATTGCAAGTGGGACTTGAGATTTTATGTCAGGAGAGGAGTAGTCACAATTGTTTCTGGTTTAACACAACCAAGTACCCTGGAAAAGTAACAGGAAAACCTGAGGTTTTGGAGTCTTCCTCTGATCTCTACTTATGAAGGGCAGGAAAGGCTAAAAATCTTTCTGTTTGAAGCATTAAATAGTGGTAAAGTAGGTGAAGGATTGGTCCTAGGCGTCTGTGTTAGTGAATAAGGAGAGAGGCAATTATGCAATACAGCAGAGAGAGATACGTATGCATGTGCCTCTGTACTAATGTGTGGTTGAACCCTCAAGATTTTAAAAGATTGTTCTCTTTGTAGATGTGATGTGTTCTTCTGTACATTTTAATCTGGGCATTTTGAAGGTCAGATGGTATGGTTTTTCGAACTGATCTTTTTCGGAGGTACCTTTTCCTAGAGCTCAAAGGCAGCACCACTTGCATGCCCTGTGGTAATGTAGTAAAGAATGCAGGCAAGGAAGAGCTGGGCAAGACTGCAGCTGGCAGTCTGCCATCAGTGACGATGTAAAGCCATGCCAGCCTACATCCAGGCTGCAGCTGGCCATTTGCCAATGTCTGTGTCTATTGCTTGGGGAAGCATGTGAAACCATAAAGCTCTACGTGGACGCAACTTTTCCTTTATGAGCTCTGTAATCTGGCTGCCCTGCCTGGAGGAACTTCACCGGGCAGGAGAAAATATGCTGCCAGTCTGTTTTCATAGCTGCATTTATCAGTCTCCTGCTGTGGAGGTATGCATCCCACCCACACACGTGGTAGTGTCACCTCTGAATCTCACAGTAGTCTTTAGGAAACCCTGGAATGTTGAAGCAAAAGTTGAAGGGCTGGTTTTCTGCTAAAGGATAGGGCTGCCTGCCATCCATTTCTTTTCATGTGTCTTTTCATCTGAGATATGCCAGTGAGTTTAAGTGTAGTTTGAATGTTAATATTTTTTAACTGCCTAAGATGTCTGTAGGCCAGTATTTCCGTATTTCCTGGCTTTGTTGCTGTAAAAAAAGGTAATTCTCCAGGCTTAGGTAGAATGACCTTGAAAAAAAAAGTTTGGAGCAAACTCTTCTGCAGGCATAGCATCTTCCTACAGCCTGTCATTTTGAGGCGTGGCCAGAGTACAAAGCCCTTAATGTTTCAGAACAGGGTATGACCACATTGTATTTGTCTCATGGATCAGGAAACACAGGTGATGCTATTGATCGCAGTGGTCTGAGTGATTTCTGGCTGGTGTCAGGGAAATTTCTGGATAGGATGAGACAGCCATGGGTGAGGATCTTCTGTTCACTGAGAAGAGTTGTTTAGTGATGTGATGATTACTGGCAGTTGTTGCTGTAATGCTCATGAAATAGTGACGTTCAGCAACCTGTGGGGAGTGAGGAAGGCAAGTAGTAGAGTACAGATGCTGGAGTTCAGCTGAGCATACTTGGGTTTAACAAGAGAAGTAGTAGGTATTGTCTCATGGAAAGCAGCTCTGAAGGGGCAAGGAACTACAGAAAGCTGGCAGGACTTTAAGGGCAGCATTCTCCAAGCGCAGGAGTGATCCACAGAAAGACCAGTCAGGAGACTGACTTGACTAAACAGGAAACAGCTCCAGTGCAAAAACGCAGCATTCAAGGATTGGAAGCAGGAACAAGCTACAGGGAAGTAATCCAGAAGCAAGAGCAGGCATGTAGGGACGTTTTCAAGTTTGCCTGTAGTTGACAGTAGGACATCAAAAGCAACAAGAACTTCAGCCACTGCATTGGTATCAAAAGCTGATCAAGTAAAATGTGGGCTTATTGCTGAATAAAGTAAACAAATCAGTGACAACAGACAGTTTCAAAAGGAAACCAGCGTAGTAGATTTTTTTTTTTTAATCTTCATTAGGAAAAGTATTGGTGAGAGAGAAAGAACAGTCTCGTGGAAAAGAATTATAACTCATAACAACTGGGAATTGAGCTGTGTACCTTTATTACAGTAAGGTTCAACACCATGAGGATCAGGAGAGAACTTGTACTGGGATGATAAAAGGAATGGTGTGTTAGAACTGATTTTTCTTACAGCATGCGTGTAAGAAAATCAGCTTATGGTAAGGTGTCAGACCTTCTGTGAATGCTTCTCAGATAAACTTCTGGACTCTGTGAGGATATTAACTGCTGATATTAACTGCCTGTTTTGAACTTCTGTACTAGCCTATGTGAAATTATATTTGTCAGACCTCTGATACAAGAAATAATGTTGTACTTTGATAAGCAAGCTTGGTAAGTGAATACTGTGGGATAGTTTAGATTGGATGAGGTATCTATAGATGTGTTTCAGCACCCTTCATCATTGACACACTTGGACTTTAATATGTTTGGTAGCTAACAAGTTGAAGGGCATAAAGGTTAACATTTTTCAGTCATTTTTTCTAGTCTGTCACAAACTGAACCTGATGTTTATAATTTATGTATGTAGAGCTGATCTTGTAAATACACTTAAGTCACTTTCTTCCTCAAAAAATATCTCAGTGAAAACAGTGAACATACTTATGTGACTACAGTGAATTGGCTCAGGTGAATAAGGTGGAGGGGGAAAATTCATCAAGGCTTCACTTCATCTGTAGTTGCATTGGTCTACATATTGTGGTCCTTGCAGGTTAAGGACCTCTTGAAAAAGCTGAGATTGAAGTGTTTCTCAGGCCCTACCCTTGAATGTGGCTGATGTCAAAGTTGCCTGTCCCTCCATAACACAAGTATTTAATTCACTCCAAATCAGTGCACCTTTAGAGAATGGTTTCTATTCTTGATAGCTGTTCTTCAAAATTGATGAAGAAACATGTAGAAATCACTTTCGTTTAAGGAACTTCATTTTCAGAGCATTCTGATTATATTTGCGAAGACCTTTCTATGAATTTGGTGCATGTAAGCCAGTATGCTAGCCTTAAAAATGAAAAGCAAGCTGCACAATTTTTAATTTGTGGCTTGTGAGCCTAAAGTCCTTAATTTAGTGTTTCTGCAATATGGTTGTGTGGTGGGTTGACCCTAGCTGGATGCCAGGTGCCCAGTAAAGCCTGTCTAAAACCCTAAACAGTGTCTAAAACACTAAAACCCACTCTATCGCTACCCATCCTCAGCTGGACAGAGGCAGAGAAAATGGGACAAAAGGCTTGTGGGTTGAGATGAGGACAGGGAGATCCTCAGCAATTGCTGTCACGGGCAAAACAGACTCGACTTGGGGAAATCAATTCAATTTATTGCGAAGCAAATCAGAGTAGGATGATGAGAAATAAAACAAAATCGTAAAAAAGACTTTCCCCGACCCCTCCCTTGTTCTCGGGCTCAACTTCATTCCTGAATTCTTTGCCTTCTACCCTCAAGTGGCACAGGGGGACAGAGAGTGGGGTCTGCAGTCAGTTCATCACACACTGTCTCTGCCGCCCATTCCTCCTTGTTCTCTTCCCCAGCTCCAGCGTGGGGTCCCTCCCATGGGAGACAGTCCTCCACAAACTTCCCCAGCGTGAGTCTTGCCCATGGGCTACAGTCCCGTGAACTGCTCCAGTGTGGGCTCCACTCTCCATGGGGTCACAGCCTCCTTTGGGGCATCTGCATGCTCCAGCATTGATCCTCCACGGGCTGCAGGTGGATATCTGCTCCACCGTTAACCTCTGTGGGCTGCGGGGGCACAGTCTGCCTCACCATGGTCTTCACGGACTGCAGGGGAATCTCTGCTCCAGCGCCTGCAGCACTTCCTCCCACTCCCTCTTAACTGACTGTGATGTCTGCAGGGCTGTTGCTCTCACGTATTCTCATCCCTCTCTCTGGCTGCAGTTGCTGTTGCACAGGTTTTTTTCCCCCGTTCTTAAATGTGTTCTCACAAAGGTGCTGCCACCATCACTGATGGGCTTGGCCTTGGCCAGCAGTAGGTCCGTCTTGGAGCTGGCTGGTGGTGGGTCTGTTGGACATGGGGGAGGCTCCTAGCAGCTTCTCACAGAGGCCACCCCTGTAGGCCCCTCGCTACCAAAACCTTGCCATGCAAACCCAATACAGGTTGTTGTTCTCAGTACCAGTACACCTGTTACAAAGTTGTAATGACAAGTGATTGAACTGTTGTAGGGTATGCCCTCCTTCTAATTCTTTTAACGCTTGTGGTGTTGGATGAAGTTGGAGATACTATGCACATGGAAAGAGTTATGCCTGTTTGTAATCTAAATGGAAGCTATGTAGTCTGCCTTTACGTTGAAAAGTAAGTCTGCTCTGTATTGACAGAGGAAGCATTCATCTACTTTGACTTTGTATTTCAGACAACAGTGCAGTGTTCGGTCATCCTGCCAAAGCAGTAACCACTTGGATGGACCTTGAAGTTTGTGTGCTTACAAGGAAAAGGGGATCATTTTTGAACTTCCAAAGGCTATAATATCTTCAAAAATTGTTACAAGCATAAAAGAATGGAGTAAACGTTGACCAATGATAATGTGTAAGACAGCTTTTATAATCTTTATCATGCTTGATAATATGTAAGATGCCTAAAGTTAGATTTTGAGTATGTTTTAAACTTGGAATAGCTATACTATCAAGCTGGATCAGACAGTGGCTGAAGAAAAAGTTAGTGAGTTGTCATCCTCTACTCAGTGATACCATTTAGTTGATGAGGAAAGGAAAGGCTAGGTAATTGTTGCAGTTTCATAAAATAAGAGCTAAGAAAGCAGATTCACAGGTATGCTATTTGCTTTGCAGTTTCTGCCTCCCATCTTTTCCTTCAACAAAGGAAGGCAAATGGTTACATTTCACTTCAGAAACATACCATAAAAATTTCAGACAATTTCAAAATAATATTATACTATTTTTATACGTTATGCATATTTTTGTTGTTTTTTTTTAAAAAAAAGCAGTGTTCTTTGTGTGCTAGGAGACGTGGTTTAGTAATTGTGTTGGCTCTTTCACGGCAGCAATTGTGTAATGAATGAATGTTCTCATTAAAAAAAAAAAAAATTATGTAATGCCTAAGCCAGATTTGTGCCTGAAGATGTACTTCCGTGACTTACAGAACTGTACAGAAAAGTACTTAACTGCCAGTGTTCTGAACACTGTACTGGCCTTTTGCTACTTCATTGATATGAGGGTTGATTGAACCTTCATTGATATGGACAACTCTGGGTTTAGTTGGTGTTCTAAGTGATGAATGTGCTTGAGTGCTTTGAATGTATGCATTTCATTTTTTAATACAATTTGACTTCAATAAAATAATCTGCTGCTGCTTGTGTAGTAAATAAAAGGAATGGAGCCTGTGCTTCTCCAAACTGTGTGGAAATTGTGGGGTTTTTTTATTTGTTTCTAGTCATTCTAATCACATTAGTGAGTGAATTTTGTTCGTCTGACAATGACTTTTGCTATTCACAGAACAGGTTGGTGGAGATATCTAGAAAGACCACTTCTAGAAAATACTGTGCTGCTTAAAATTTCTGGTTCTAAGTCCCTGAAAAACTAGGGATTGCTGAGACATAAGTGAATCAGAATGCCATCCAAGGAAAGCAAGGGAAAGATAAGAAATATGAAAGCTGCGGATTCTCACAGTAATGTAAAAAAAAAAAAAAAAAAATCCTAAGGACAATAAAAAGAAAGCAGGTGCATAAGCTTTTGAAAGCCTTTAGATTTTGATATATCTTCCTTAGCAAAACCAGTACAGATGCTCTTCAGATACTGGGGAAAATAGTTTAACCAACTTTCCATATTTGGGGTGGTTTTTTTAAAGAACTCAGATTGCAGGATCCAGAGCCTGATGGAAGATGGGAAGAAAGCTACAGATCTAACATGTCTTTTACTACCTTTTCATATCTAGCCAAATCAGATGGCTGACCTTAAAAATGGTTTTCATTGTTATTATCTTTGCCCTCTAGACAGTGAAATGGATTGGAGCCATAAAGTTCATATTTGGATGTTCTAAGAGAGAGTTGTATCTGAGTTTCCATTTTCAATCCCCATTGGGTTTTTTCTCACATTCCTTAGTGACATATAACTGTTGATTTAATTTTCTTGTTTTATGTACTGAGTATTTACATTGTCACAGGACAGTATGCCACAGAGCAGGTCCACGGTTAGTGTTTTTTCTTAACACGTTGCTGTTAGAAATTCTTCATATGCAAAGCTGATGATAACACTAGGTAAGGATAGAGAATTGGCTGGATGGCTGCATCCAAATAGTTACAGTCAATAGCTCAATATCCAAATGGAAACCAGTAACGAGTGGTATCCCTCAAGGGCCTGTAGTGGGACCAATACTATGTATTGTCTTCATCAATGGTATAAGGTAGTGGGATTGAGTTTGCAGGTGACACCAAGCTGAGTGATACAGTTGACATGCCTGAGAGACGGGATACCATCCAGCGGGACCTGGACAAGCTTGAGAAATGGGCCCATGTGAACCTTGTGAGGTTCACCAAGGCCAAGTGCAACATCCTGCACCTGGGTCGGGGCAACGCTGGGGTATCAAGACAAGCTGGGGGACGAAGGGATGGAGAGCAGCCCTGAGGAGGACTTGGGGGTGTTGGTGGATGAGAAGCTCAACACAAGCTGTCAATGTGCACTTGCAGCCCAGAAAGCCAACCATATCCATCAAAAGAAGCATAGCCAGCAGGTCAAGGGAGGGGATTCTCTCCCTTTACTCTGCTCTGGTGAGACCCCACCTCGAGTACTGCGTCCAGCTCTGGAGCCCTCAGCAGAGGAAGGACATGGACCTGTTGGAATGGGTCCAGAGGAGGGCCACAAAGATGATGAGAGGGCTGGAGCACCTCTCCTATGAGGACAGGCTGGGAGAGTTGGGGTTGTTCAGCCTGGAGAAGAGGAGGCTCTGGGGAGACCTTATAGCAGCCTTTCAGTACTTGAAGGGGGCTCATAAAAAAGATGGAGGGAGACTTTTCACCAGGGCCTGTAGTGACAGGCTAAGGGGCAACAATTTTAAACTGAAAGGTGGTAGATTTAGATTGGACCTAAGAAATTCTTTACTGTGAGGGTGATGAGACACTGGCATAGGTTGCCCAGAGAGGTTGTGTGTGCCTCATCCCTGGAATTGTTCAAAGTCAGGTTGGCTTTGATCAACCTGATCTACTGACAGATGTCCCTGTCCATGGCAGGGGGGTTGGACTAAGTGAGCTTTGAAGGTCCCTTCCAACCCAAACCATTCAGTGGTTTGCTCTGTCAACATAGGCTTGGTATCGGAAGGTATCTCATGCAGAATTAACATAAAATTAGTAACACAGTGGTAGTGTGTAGTGTGGTTTTGCAAAGTTTAGTATCCATTTTATACTCTTTGAAATCTATTGCGAAATACTTTTCCAGCGGACTACATGATGAAGATGGTAACTGGCAAGAAAATCACAGGTAATGTTTAATTATATGAAGACAGGCCAAATAACTATTTTTAATTGTCTTTCTAAACAGTCCTGAGAAAGGTATGAAATTTATTGTAGGAAGTACTGCTGGTATGATAGAGAACAAGAAGATACAAATTTAATGTACTGCATTACTAAACCCGAGTAAACATTCTAGCAGAGAACAGTGGCCGTTCTTAGACTCAGAATGTCTGTGGTTTGACAAGAGTGAGACAATGACTCTTCATTGATGGAAATTACCTCTCTTCGGTTGGACTGTTTCTCCATGGCAATTTTATTTTTTTTCTAACCACTCCTCAGTCCATTTGCTGTGATGGACTTGGGGTGCCACCTTCTCGTGCGTAGTATTGACACTGCTCCTATATCGTAACATCAGAATCAGCATTAAAAAAGATTGGCTTGAGGTTCTTGGAAGATCACGCCTTGGCCCGATTTTGGCTAACCAGACTGGGATGCTAAATTGTTGCTGTTGCCTAGTTTTGAAACATCTCAGCCTCCAAAATGTATGCCTCTCAAGGTTGTCATTTCTTCTCTTACAGAAACTTTGTGCCTTCTGTGTGTTAAACATAACCTGGAATACACTTACTGCTACAGTTTTACGCTGACATCTCCTATACCAAATATTGTCTCTTACAAACATTAAAAAAGCTTTCAACAAGACCTGACTGGTTTCTCTGTGGATGTTTCACAAACTCTTACATTTTAAAGCCTCATTTAAACAGTGACTGTTTCAACACAGGTACTTACATAGTGAGGGCTGAAGCAAATGAAGTATCTCTGTGAGAAAATTGCATGTCTCATGCAAGATAAGTTAGAACCATGGAAAGCCTAGTAGAGTTTTAGCTAATGAAATTTAACCTTACATTTTTCAAGCCTACTTCTCATTCGCCGGTGGAATTGTCCTCAACTAACGCACTGATTTGTATAGCTTAAATGCTTTCAAGGCTTTTGGGGGAAAGACATCATCCCTAGAGCTGAAGAACAGGCCAGTCGCTCATGCTCCTGTTGGGATTTGCCTTGGGGGAATAGAGAAATGCAGCTGGAAAACAATGGGTGTATTAGAAATAAATGCTGAAAGCCTAATTTTCTTCTGCACGTATACAGAGGGGAGACTGAACGGAAGTGAGTGATTGTTAAACATCATGGGTGCGCAAAGCAGGAGGCATGCCAGTACTGGCCAAGGACTGGGAAATACAGTATCAGTAGACAACTGCTTCCTTGTAAAATTTTCCGCCAGCGTCCAAAGGAACTGCATGAACTGTCCAGATCCACGCAGACCGCAAGCAGAAGTGCCACTGCAGAGGGAGTTCAACATGCAAATAACAAATGCCAGAGGAAGACGTCCACCCACTCGCAGGAGCTTTTGTCCAGCTGTCCCCACGGCAGCATTCGTTAGGAGTTCTGCTGCATCTCGGTGCTCGTGTCACAGGCGGCAGATCTTCCGCTGTGATGGAAGAGGCTTGTGGGTCTGTGATGGAAGAGGCTTGTGGGTCTGGGCTCAGTAGCATTCGGACCCAAACAACCCTTGTCTATGTTCCCAGCCAGCACCCCATACTTTATGATGAGCGTTTGCTGTCTGACCATGGAGGTGCTGTTGTATCCTGCCCTGCTTCTCGATGACTGGTTGGATGTTGTATTTTGCTTACCCCAGCTATCCAAGGCTTTCAAAGTCCTTTTCTCTTGGAGGAGATCTCCATTTATTTCGCTCAGAGCATCCTCCAGCATGTGTGCTCACAGTGTAAGGTACCAATGCCAATGCAATATTGCAGGTTCAGATATGGCACAAACTAGACTGTGAGGCAAGCCATTGGATTTACCCTTTCTCTCCTTTCTCTCTTTCCTCTAAATCATGCTGTGCAGCATAACATGGATCTGTCCTGACATGAGATTGACCACTCATATCTCATTTTCACTTAGCTAATGCTTCACGCTGTTTCATACTATCATCCAAAGCATCTCTCAGCATCGGCACAGGTGGCATGTGACATCAGAATTTAGTTTTTATATTAGTATTCAAAACAGACAACTGCTCAAAAGAGCAGTTGGGGTTCCCAGAACTGTAACCAGTAAGAGAGTACTTTGTTTATCGAAACCAGCTGAGTATCAGTAAGAGGATAAATTCATTCAGGAGGTGCTCAGCACTGGGCAGGATCTGCCCGGAAACGGAAACTCTGGCTTAACTGTTTTAACGACTGCTTCCTCTCCCAACTGTCATCGCGGTACTGACTGAAGCAGGACAGTGCAAAAGAATTGAAATTAACACTTAATCGCTCTTTTGCAGAAGTTTGCAATTGTTTATTTAGATATTTGTCAAGTTCTCCACCACCTTTGCTATGAGGTGGCTCAGGCAGTTTATGGTGCAAAGCCATGCGTGACTAGATGTGTACTTGGAAATGCATTTTCTGCCTGAACATCAGGGTGTCATAGAGGAGGCCCAGCTGCATGAATTTAGGAGATTACAAAGATTTCTGTCTAGAATTATTCACAGGTATTGGTGGGGTTTTTCGACTCTCTACGCTGCACCTGGTGTACTGATGGGCCTGCTGTTCCCCACCTCTCCTGCTCCTCCCTGCTGCTTATTTTCGTTCTAGCTCCGATGCACGTCAGACTCCTCTTCAGGTTTCATCAGTTCACAGGACCAGGAAAAAAAAAAAAAAAAAAAAGATGTAGTCCCGTTCCCAAAATGGAACCACTTCCACCATATTAGCAAGTTAAAGCAGGTTGTGAAAGAGTGCAATATGGCATCAGCACAATGGGGCAGGAGGAAAGGCTTTTCCTTACATCACCTGTGAAAAATGAAGTCTGCCAGCTGCCCCAGAACTGCACTCCAAAAGAAAAGCAATTTAGTTTTCAGCAGTCTTGAACTGATTCTGGAATTGACCCTATTTCTATGGGGAAAACTTTGGGCTGAAAAAAAAAACAAAAACCAATCCAAAAAACAACCAACTTTGGACTGTCTGTTTTCTACTAATTCTTGTAAATGAGCAGTGAAGTCATTGTTCAATGGCCCAGTTCCTAACATACAACTGGCAGTCTGGATCTCTTGATCTTTGTTAAAATGTGTGGGAGAAAATAACACTGGTTTGGTGTTTTTACTGAAAGAGAGTAAAAGGATTCTGTGTAGGTAAGAAAGCCCACACTTAACCCTGTGCCTGTATTTTCTATTGTCTGTCAACTTTATCCTCATGAAAGTAAGGAATAACATTATTGCTCTTGTGACTACCACTGAATATATAACCTGCTTCCAGAAACCTTGGGCAGGTATGAGTGACAACATAAATCTTCAGACTCAGTTTTCTACTCAGGGGAGAGCGAGATAAATGCCTTGTGGTCTCAGTAGCAATACCAGAAAACAGAATGGTTTAAATTCACGTGGAATAAATCTGAGTGGAATCCAGAAGTTTCTCCATATTTTTGTTTAATTAACATAATCTATTTTTTCCATGGCTATGTGAACTGTGATTTTCTAGAAATTGTTGTTGACTGACATAGAATGTGAAAGTAACTTCTGCGTATAATTTCTGTGAACTAGCTTGCTGGACTGTTCTGTTTGCAGGATGTCCTTTTTGGATGCATACACCTCTCAGTATTTTCAAATGTCCAGGCATTCCTCATGGAATCAGGTGTCTTCTGCACATTGTTTAGCATGAAATTATTTAGCTTGACGTCTGGTGAAACAGTTTACCATGCTAGCTATGAACAGAACTGCACAAACATTTACTGAAAACAGACACAGAAGGAGCACATGTGCAAATGAAATACACTCATAAATTGTGATACCTTGTGTGCTTCTGTACAGCTGTAGAAAAGAAATGGATAATGCAAACCTGTGGAATCTCTTAATGCCTACCGTGTTGAATAGCATTGCTTAAGGGAACAATATGAGTTAAAAAAACACTGGTTTCTAGGTACACCTTGGAAAGAGAGAAAGAAAAAAGTAGTTTGGGCATAACGTTCCATCCCCAGATTTAGCCACATATGGAACCAAGAATAGTGCATGTAGTAAGTGAGATGTATCTTAGAGGACACATGAAGTCTGTCCAGTTGTTTCATTTCCTACAGGATGGTTCCTCTAGCACAAGGAGGAAGACATTTGATCTCATGGAAATCTTTTAATTTGACCTTAGATTCTGTGTTTTATTAATTAGTGCTTTATCGGAAGTTGCTTTTGTATGGGCTTTTATCCACTGCATAAGAAGGTTCTGAAATACATTTTATTTGTTTTCATACCATGGTCAAACATATAAAAATGATTCTTTTATATCTGCATGAAAATAAGCCAGAAGATAAGCCAATAGGAGGTAGGTGATGGTAGGAGTTGCTTTTCCCTTAAAGTGCATGTGAGGAGGACAGCGGAATCAGCTCTGTCCTTGGACCTGGTCCACACTTGATACAAATTCTCCTCTCCATGGTGTTGTTAGTACCTTGGCTTGACTCTATATTCCTTCTCTGGCCCTTGGGCTGCTCAGGCCAAAGTGAAAACAGATGTAAAAAAAATTTAAAGCTAACAGTGTTCAAATGCCTGATCTCCGAAGGCAAGGGATGCCCTCTCTCCCAGGATTTTCACCAAACAGCGTTGACTGTCTACTTGTGAGTGCCGCTGCTAATCAGCCATGTGCATTGGATGTCTGCAGGAATGACCTTTTTTTTTAGAAGCCACACAAAACCATTGACCCAGGTTGGCATGGGGTGGAGTAGAGGTAAATGTCTATTGTGCATCCCTTCAGGCTTTGTCAGACTCTGCCATGTTTGTTTCCCCTTTGTCCAGGCACCTCTTCTTTGAGCTGGAACTGCCTCTTTTTTTCCCTGTTCTGGACACCCTGTGCCTCTGCTCCATCTCCACAGCTCTCAACATGACTGTTTTCTTACCTTTTTGCCTAGTCAGTGCTGTCAACCACCAGCACCACGTAGAGAGAAAGATGGTTATCTTGGGACTTTCCCCACCTGGGAGATGAGACTCTGGTGTTCTAGATTACTACTCTCACCTCCTCGTGTAGCAATGTCTTTGTTCAGAAGTCACAAGTAGGAGGCTGCTTCCTGAGAAGAGTGACTACATCAACGGCAGCACGAGCTACCTAGTTTGGTGGTAAGAAAGCAGGATATTTCTAATATCATGACCTCTGCTGACAGTGTGAGCTGAACTCTAAATATTTTGTCCCCTTGGCCCTTTGTGGAAACCCTCTCCCTGTGTTGCACAGTCCCTGGCTAGAGCAGTAGGTGCAGCTTCTCACAGCCCACCCTCAGTCCGGAGCTTACGCTCGTTACCAAGAGCAATGCATGGTCTAGTGGCAGACGTCTGGCTACCTTTCTGTGAGGCAACCTGAAGCCTCTAATTTCAAGGTTCTTGGTTTTCAACTCCTAACAACCACCTTTCTTTTCAGTTTACCTTCTTGGGCTTTCTCCAGCTCAGAAACACTTTCTTTGCAAGTGTTTCTACCAAAAGCATTCAGGTACTTATGAATACATGTTAACAAAGGGAGAGAAACGCAGATAAATTTGTCCTCTGGCCTCTTTTCCACAGAGAAAAAGAGTGTTCTGTCTTAATGTCTTTTCATACAGTATCTTAAAGTATTCTTACCTCTTTTTCCCGTAAGTTCGGGTAGGGGAAAAAAAGAGAAAAAAAAGAAAAAAAAAAGAAAAAAGAGGGAAAAAAGAGGGGGAAAAAGAAAAAAAGAAAAAAGAAAAAGAAAAAAGAAAAACTGTGAATTATTTCAGTGAGTGTCAGATTAGGACTGATTGAGACCTGATTTAAAAAAAAAAATCTAGAATCACTAAGTATATCACCCCTCATCTCTACTGCTGTGAGTGATTGCCCCACCAGAGCTTTAGTAAGATATGAGTGTCTTCAGAGGTCCTTTCTCCAGCACCAGGTCCTGTGGCTTACCTGTCTCATCTCCAAATTCATCAGTCTTCTATGAGGGCTCTGAGCATTTCCATTTTCCTCCTGAGACTCATAGTGCTTGAGGCTTATTTTCTATGGAAATAGGCCAGTGAGGTTGACGTATTTACACAGCTTTGGCCCAGTGCTGCAGATTGAAATATTTGACATGGTTATGATTTAGTAGCAATTCAAACTTCATTAATGATTTGAGGTAGATCAAGAGGTTAAGTTTTAGCAGCACTTAATAATTAACCAATTTAAGTATTTACAAGGATTTAACAAAATAATTGAACAGCAATGTAATTACAGATTTTAGAATGGCAAAATTCACACTAACTTACTATAAGGTATCCCAAATTAATACATACACCTAAGAGCACAAACATACAAACACACCGCTCGAGGGGTCACACACACAAGCAAGTTTTTAACTGCTAGGACCAAAGGTCCCTTTGCAACATACAACTCCAAGGAGCCAAGGGGTGCCCCTTTTACACCCTTACAGACAAATATATGGATCCAGTAAAGTGTAAGAACATCCACACTCGTGAGAGCTAATGTGTATATAGAGAGGTGGATGAAAGAGAAACACCAGTATGTAGTTAAAATTTCCCTCTTCAAGTGTGGAGTACATTCTCACAACGCATCGGCGTTGCTCAGCAGGCGGTAAATGAGACTCGAGGTGAGTTGACTTGCCCCAGCCTTTCAATCCTCGAGATGTTTGCCGGAGCAGTATCTCAGCTCAGGGAGGTGTTGGCCACAGCCCACTGTGATCCAGGAGAGCGCAAAGGATCTCACTAGAATCACTACTTCTAGGGTCCGAGATTATTGACTTTCATCAGGTATTCCACCCCGACCCAACTCGGACAAAGAGATACTCTGGTACTTTCCACCAGTTGTGCAAGTCCAGAACTTGGTAGATCTTGGAGTACTGGCATCACCTCCCTTTGGGCCACGATCCAGGTACAGATGTACCAGGCTGTCAGGGGGTGACTGATTGTCATTACAGTTTCCAAGCGGTAGGGGAAGCAGGAGCGAGGTGAGATAGGGGAGTGCCTTAACGCTTTCGCAAGTCAGCCTGATTTCTAAATTGATATGTGGCCCAGGGATGGGGAATCGCACCAATCACCGAGTGGCCAAAAGTGGAAGGGAGGGGGGGCGGGGGAGGAGGGGGATGTTGCACCACCACACCGAAGCAAGGTCAGGTGATTACTTTCTTTCCTAAAATGCTTTTTGTTTTTCGCTTCTGTGAAGCTTTCAAGGCTGTGAACGCAATATTCAAAGCCTATGGACCCTTGGACACAATAAACGTTATTAAATGTAGGTGAAGAGGACGATGCCTGTTTTAAAGCTTGGGAGTCATGGTGTTGAATAGTAAATTTTCAGCATGTTTTTCTAATGCCTTTACACCTTGAGGGTATTTTTATTTAAAAAAAAAAATAAAAGCTTGACAGAGGATACCACAATGGAAAACATGTAGTGAAATTATCTAGGTGCTGGCGTTCACACACAATTGAAGGGTGCTTTGTGATACATAGTGCTGCTGGATCCTTATCCAAAGAGTGAACATTTACGACAGAAAGGAAAGCAACATAGAGCTGCTACCTCAACGTGACGAACCTATCTTTTTAAGGACCTTTTTATAGAGACAAAAAAGTTGAGAATATTTTTTTTCATAGAGGTTGGGCGGGACACCTGGAGGGAGAAACCTTTTTGTTTACTTTTCTAAGCAGTGCGAATTCTTCCTTTCCTTCCCTGTTCACGGTAAAAGGAGGGTCGTTCACCCCGGCGAATGCCGTGCCCCGTTCTGTCGCCTACCGCACTTACACCGCCTCCGAAATCACCGCGCCTGACTCCGTCCCCAAAACCCGTCATCCTCTTCTCTTCAGATGACATCCCGAGGAAGTTTTGGGCTTCGGCAGCTCCGAGGCCAAAGCCTCTGGGAAAGTCAGGTTCTTTCGGCACGGCTTTCCCCGGCGGGGAAAGGCTGCGTGGAAAAGCCCCGTGGGCACCCCGCTGTGGACGCCTCTCCGCCAGACTTGTTTCTGAAGGGACACGCCGGGGCTCTGACCCTCCTTCCCGCGGGGAAGGGGGCTCCTTAGGTGGGCAGCCGTCGGGCAGCGGGGGCCGTAGAAGGCAGGGAAGGATGCTCCGCGCCCCGCCGCACCGCCCGGGGTCCGCCGGCAGCGGGGACGGCTGTGACCGCCACCTGCTCTCGGTCCCCACCATCCAAGGCTGAGCTGGACTGCATGCAGCCCGGGGGAGAAAAAGAAAAACACACTCGTCCCGCCCTCTCTGCCCTCGCCCCAGACTGATTTGCTGACCCCGCTCCCGCCGAACGCCCTCTGGGGAGAAATAACTAGGAAATGGCTAGGAAATAACACTTTTTCTTTGAGGGGAGAGATATTTTTTTTCCCCTCCCCCTTCTATTTTTTTTAAAAAATGAGCGGCAGAAAGCCGTTCTTTGGTAAACTGGAGGCAAAAAATCGGGGCATTGGAGCGCGTCTTCTGGCGCCGCGATCCCTGCCCTGAGCAACCCACGGCCAACAAAAACACCAACGTATCTGCGGTAATCGGGAAAAAAATAACCTTCAGGCACAGCAGGCGCCCGTGATGCCTTATTCTGTCTGTAATGTGTGCTTGCCATCGTTTGGAGTTTTTTTTTAATAAGGAAACGAAACATAAAAAAAAAAAATCCGCTTTTAGAAAGATCGTAAAGTCATGCAAAAGTACGAAGTGCAGTCGATCTTTCCTGTTGCTCTGTAAGCGTTGTTTTAAATACGGAAATTAATGAGTTTGATGGATGCTTTTAACTCGAGTATGTATGTGCGTGAATAATACACACCCGCGTATTAAGCCCTGTGTATTCGACCAGCGTGAACATGTTGTGTGTGCATACACGTACTTATGCACAGACATAAAAAGTGTAAGCGACGAACAAAGTCGAAATAAATAACACCGCCCAACACCGAGTAGTGCTGCGTACAGGATCGTTTAATAGTTGAACACAAGGATTTTTTTTAGCCAACCTCTTTGATACTTTACTGTTGAATAATAACAGGTATTTCATCATACATCAGTGGTACGAACATTGAGGGGATGATGGAAATCGCGTAGGAAAAACAGAGGCAATGCCTGTGAAGAAATTCAGATTTATAACCAAGCCCAGTCATTTGGGTTTTTTTTCCAAATATCTGGTTTAAAGACATGGAAAGCTGTCTTAAAAATACCGAGCTCGTTGGCCAGATCTTCTGAATCAACGAGATATCCCCAAATGTTAAAACTACCCGGTAACTAAACGACTACCCATTGGTTTCTCATATGGATAGCCTTCCCTGAATACATCTATACAAAACATTGGCAGTAATTCTCAAATTGTAGTCTCATTCAGTGTTACATGTTTTAAGACTTTCCAAGTTGAGCGGGGTGATGAGGGGAGAAGATTTGGAGATGAATTAAATTTTTAAACGGGATGACTAAGGCGTTCGCTATTTCCTAGCGCTATAGAGAAGAATCTCAAGCTAACACTAAAACGCAAAGCTCTCCAGGACTGTGTGAACATGAATAAAATCAATACCGCTGTGAATAAGACAAGTATCTGGTGGAGATCGAGGCAGTGGATTGCAGGGCAGTGAGCAAGCCGCTAAGGGAAACAGAGCGTTTTCACTTCTCCAAACCGCATCAATTTAAAAATAAATGGTGCGGGGGAAACGACGAAATTTCCCCGCCTCGGAGCACTGGAGAATCGCTTGCTGCTTGTCCTCCGCCTACCGGGAAGGACCAGGAGTGCTCCCCGCCGCCGTCTTTCGGTTCTTTCCGCTGTTTCTTAGAAAATTCATCAGTATGCCTTGCCTGGCAGAAGCAGGACACGGAGCGCCCTGGGGGTGCCGGAGAGGGACAGAGGGAGACCCTCCGCAGCAGCCGGGCGCCCGGGAGGAGAGGAGACCTATCTAAGGGGAGGGGGCGTCAGCGGGGGACACAAGCAGCGGTGGGGGGGTGTCAGCCCTCATCCCCCTCCGCGGCCGGCCCGGTTCCCGCTGCGGCGGCGGGGAGGGACAGCGAGTGTCGCAGGTACCGGGCCACCGGTCCGTGCGGGCCCCCCGACGCCACGTCGAGGGGGAGGCGGCCGCGGCCGTCGGGCAGGTCGAGGCGGGCCCCGGCGCGGTGCAGGGCCGCCAGCGTCTCCAGGAAGCCGGCGCGGGCCGCGTCGTGGGCCGGGAGGCAGCCGGTGCGCGGGTCGGGGCGGTTGGGGTCGCCTCCGCGCTGCAGCAGCAGCTCGGCCACCCGCGGGCTGCCCAGCATCATCACCTGCGGGGAGAGACAGCGTCAGCGCCGCCCGGCAGCGCGGGTAGCCGGAGGTAGCCGGGAGCGGGGAGACAGGGGGCTGGGGGGCAGCGGGTGCTGGCAGGGTCTTTAGTGCCTGGTTTTCGTCTGGCAGCTGTTCGTAGCCCTGACCCGCGTAAATGCGCGCAGCTGTACGCGGTGAGGCTGGTGGGTCCCTACCTACTAGAGTTATTCTCTGATTCCACGATAAATTAAGATATCAGCTACGATGCGCGTGATTTCCAGACGAGGTAATACGTATGTGTATGTTCTGTTCCACATTTTATACGATTTATATATGCCATGGTATATATGGTGCTTGTGGGGTATCCACAGGTGCATACATATATATATACACAATATATATGTGCCATTTACATATACCATATATATGTACCCTTTATTATACCATAAATAGTGTGGTGTAAATATATGCACACACTATGCAGATAAATGTATGTACCCACTGTGCATTCTGTGGCAGCCCTGAGGAGCCTTGTGTCAAGCCTCCTCCCACTTAGGATGCGTTACTGCGTACATAAATATATGTGTGTACGTAAATATATGTACACATTATGCACATAAATATATGTACACACTGTGCATTCTGTGTCAGCCCTGAGGAGCCCTGAGGCATCCCTCCTGCCGCTTAGGATGCGTTACTGATTTACCAACGAACAGCCGGGCAAGGCAGCTGGCTGTAACCTCCCCAGCAACAGTTCGCCTATTTTTGGTATGGTTTTACCCCACTCCTGAATTCTACCGCTTTTCTCTCTCTCAGCTCTGGCTAAACCTGTGCTGCTTCTCACAGGACCAAGGAAAGCAGCTGAGCGCCCATGGGTAATGCTCAAAACCGTCTTTCTGAACCCTGATGCCACTCTGCAGATAAAGCGAAAGCAGAAAGCTCTGGTAAGGTCTGATCATGCACGATTGTGCAGAAGCACAACAAACAAACAAACAAACAAAAAAAAAAAACCCCAAACACCCCCCCCAACAAACAAACAAAAGAAAGTGACACTGGGGGTTTTATTTCCTGCATCCTCCTGGTCATTTTCAATGGAATTTTAACCTCCATAAATTGAATCTTAACACTGCAGAAAATATCTTGAGACAATAGGTTTTCTCATTACTTTCTTTCTCCAGAGAATTTGGCTGTGGACTACAAATACTTGGTTTTGTTTATAATAGAAGTGTGAAAATGCTTATAAATTTCACAATACATAAATTCCTGTAGAGGTTAAGTTTTTGAGAAAGATAGAAAGAGTCCACATGTCAGAGTGGCAGCCATTTTGCAAAGTGCTGGTAAGGGAAACAGAACTTAGTCTCACCCTGAAATGAGGGGAGGAAGGAGAAAATTTACAACGACTTGGAGACCCTTTTCATCTGGAATTTGAACCTACAACAGAAATAAAACGAATAACTTTCTAAGAGTCTTTCTGAGTGACTTACTTTAAAAAAAAATATTCCTTTTCTATATAAAGTGCAAGGACCAAAATGGCTGTTCAGCTTAGCTGGTGAATTATTAAATATGTTGCTTCAAATGACAACTCGAGAAAACCTTTTCATACACAACTCCAGTTTAAATCACAGTACCTGAATCGTTCAATGAGCATTTAAAAACTTTCAGCTTAAGTATGTCGATTAATATAACACACTTCTAGCACACCAGTCCTTATTACATCTATCTATCAATATTACATCTATTGATGAATAGTGAATAGAATTAAAAATACTAGTAATAATAGTGAAGACTATTAATACTATTTTCAAGTTACAATTTCTACACTGTGACGATTTCTACGCCGTCTTCTGTGTCGTTCTTTCACATGAATATACTAGTATGGGACCACACTTGGATTTCCTTGGGGAAAAAAGGCCCGTTAAGGCTATATTTAAAACAAACAAACAAGCAAGAAAAGTTGATCGAAGTGCAATCAACTCCCTGCACCCATCTGGAAACCGATTTTGCAGTCCCACTTCTCCTTTTCAGTATCCTCTACCATAATTCGTTTGCTGCCAGCGGTGCCCCTCTGGATTCCACCTTGTATTTGCAGGAGGGCGAAGGTTCAGGAAAGCGCCCTCTTGTATTTTAGGCAGCTGCGGCTGGAGTCCGAGTCCGGTAAGAACAATAAAAATTCATTCAAAACATGAAATCCCTCCCCCCTCCCCTCCGCCAGCGTGGCAGAGGACAGCTACCCCCCTCCTCAAGCTCCCCCCCCGCCACCTCCACACTCCCCGCTGCTCCCTACCTGGAGCGGGGTCCTCCCGAAGGAGTTGGTCCCGTTGGGATCCGCGCCCGCGTCCAGGAGCCTCCGCACCTCCTCGCAGTCCCCGCGGGCGGCGGCGCTGCACAGACGGTCACCGGAGCCCTCTCCCCGGGGGGACCCCTCCATCCCCCCCCGACGGCCCAAACCGCGCGGCCGCCACCGGCTTTTCCCTCTCCCCTCGGCCGGGACCTCACCGCGCCGCGGCTCCTCCTCCCCGAGGGCAGCGGCCGCCCCCTGGCCCCCCCCACCGGGGGGGTAGGAGGCCCCCGGCCCCCGCGTACGGCCCTACCGACCCCCCCAGGGCGCTGCAGCATACCGCCCCGCCCCCGGCTCCGCGCGCGGTGTTGGTGACTACGTTAAAATCCGCGGAGCCTCCTTGGGGGGGGGGGGTACCGGGGAGGCGGGGGGGCGGAGGACGGCGGGGTGCCGGCAGTCTGCTCCCCAAGCTGAGAGCCGGGGGAAGCTCGGCACCGCCACGGGGGAGCGCGATTTCATATCCCGCACCACCACAACCAACACCGCCCCCGCCTCCTTCCCCCGGAGAGGGGCTGCCTCCCTCTGGGGGTGCCGTCAGTGCGGGAGAAGGAGGGGGATGGGGGCCGCATCCCTGGCCCCCTCAACCTTCACCACGGGGTGGGGGGGTGAAGGCAGGGGAGCGGGGCGCAGCCTCACCGGCAAAAGGCTTCTCGGGGCTGCCCGGGCTGCCAGGTGGGACGCACCGCAGTTATCTTGTGTGGGGCGGGCGCGGGGGGGACACTTCAGAGTTTTCCTGGGGACCCTTGTCCCCGAGGATGTATTTGGATCCGAGGGATAGTTTTGGCTTCTGCCTCCGGAGCTGGGGGAGGGGGGCGGGAGGGGCTGCCCCGCCCCGAGCCCCCCAAGCCACGGGTCTGGGGTCTGTCCCTCCGTGCCGCCGCCGGCCGGGAGCGGTCAGCCCGGACGAGGAAGAAAGCCGTGCCCGCGGGAAGGCTGCCACCCGCCTCACGGCACAGGACAGAAGAGCACCGTTTCTCCCCCGGCCTTGCCGAGGGGAGGGACGGACGGCTCCATCCCGGCAGCCAGAGGCTGGCCAGGGCCTCGCCTTGCCGCTGTGAAGCCCAAAAAACCAAGCACCTGACTCCTCCCGCAGCTTTCCGCCCTCTCACTCATCCCTCCTGGACAAGGCGGCTTGCCCTGACACCCCCACTCGCTCCCAGACGACCCCCCCACTACGAGGAGAGCGGGGTGTCGGCACCGGCGCCCGCGGAAGGATTTATTCCGGCAGCTCGGCTACGGGAGGGGCTGGGCGAGAGGCGAGGCGAGGCGAGGCGAAGGAGAGGGGTGGGGGGGGAGTTTAAGGCTCCGGCATTCCCGCAGAGCGATGCGGAGGGTGGGGGGTTTCGGAGCCACCGCCGAGGTCGGACAGTGAAGTGCGAAAATACAGAAAACAGATTAAGGAAGTTTTTTAGTTTGTTTGGTTTGGGTTTTTTTTTTCCTTCCCTCCCGTGTCAGTTCCCCATTTTCCTCTTTTTAATTGCAGAAATCCGGTGCGATTGCCACAGAAGCAGTATCTGCCGCGCAGATGCACCTTTATTCCCTTCGGCGTTAATCTCCCCCCCGCCCCCGCCGCCCCCGCCCGGGCACAGGAACGGGGCGAAAGGGGAAAAACGACGATTTTATGTCTACGTGTACCGACGGCCGAAAGGCAGAGGCATCCTTGGATGAGGAGAAATAAACACAAATTTATTCCCCCCGGCAACAAGTCGGGGGTTCCCCAAGTTTCTGCGGAAAGTGGCGTCAAATGTCGAAAGGTGCCACATTTGAAGGGGGCTTGGGTGGGATGAGGGACCCGCGACGGGTTCCCACCCACCGTGGCTTTGCTGCAGCGCATGGTGCAGAGTGGGCCCCGGGGCTGGCGGGCGATTAAATAAAACAAACAAACAAACAAACAAACAAAACCAAATAAACTTTAAAAGTGGATTTTTTTAAAAGTCCGCAAAGTGTGTGAAATTAAGAGGAAAGGATCCCCCACCCAACAGGCAAAGTGCCCTCCCGTCCTTCGTGTGCTCTCTGCCATTAAGGGTAGCCACGTAGAGATAAATCCAAGGAGACAACCTCCTTGGTTACATGTGTCAGGTGTCTTGAAATTTCAAATCAATATTGAGGAGCGGCAGGGTTGCGTATTATCGCTGGCTAATTTTACTTTTTGTGAAATAGTACCGCTAGGGTATTTTATGCATCTGTGTGCGTGTATAAATATGTGTCTTTTTGTGAATATATAAGTATAAAAAAATGTATACACTCACACGTCAACACATTTGTAAGTAAAGACGTTACTAGAGGAGTCAGATGGCCTGTCTGCATTTCCATCCCTGCTAAAATCCGTGAAAACCCACGAAATAGCAGAATGGCGTAAAACAGCAAATACGGTCCCGTGCTAACGATTACTGACCCTCCAAATCACTTATCAAGCTAGTGTACCATTAAAATGACACAATTTAAAGTTACATTACTGAAGTCATACTAATATCCATCCCCCCCCGCCTCCAAATGCAAATCCTATTTTGCACAATCATGGTACCACCAAACGACCTCAAAATACTCGAAACATAACAACACACGGTCATATCTGAAGTTGGGGAAATAATAGACGAGCCCTTGATGATGTGTTTTGAAAAGGACCCTTGTATCATACTTGTATCTTGAGGCAGGAGAAACCACCTTCTCTTCCCAACAAACCTTACTGCAAAGATATTTTCACGAAAGAAAGAAAAAAAAATGTTCCACGTTAAGAAGTCTTCCTGTCCTACATCTCTCGTCTGATTTCTTTTTAAAGTCGCTGTTCAACAATGCACATCTTTGACACTGAAAACAGATCCATTTTAATATTACAGTACACCAATCCTGCAAATTGTTCTGAGATGTTTTAATAATAGCATACAGGACAGAAAAGGTAATGTTCAGTTACTAAAACCAGCCACCTTACGCCCTGTTTAAGGCTTAGCAAGTACTAACCTTTTAATGACAAAAAAAAGGAAAAAAAAAAGGTATTTTACAGCATTTAACATTTACGTGCGTTATTTTATCATCTAACGAATATTTCGGTAATAAATTTAGGGTTAATTAAATACTACAAAGATACAAACCACAGAGAACAAAATATTAGGATTTCCTCGGCTGTAAATAGGCAAAAAAAAAGGTGCAGGAAAGGCAGGGGTGGGGGGTGCAATGGAGAGGTTGCATGGAAGTAGCCTGATTTACAATTAAGGGGCGAAAAAATCAATTGTTTGGAGTTATGCTAAAAATGAAGAAAAGCCGATGAAAAGAAATAGTTGAACAGTGTCCTTCTCTTCGGTTTAAAATATTAATATATTTGCAAAGATAATTTCCCTCATTACACATATTGTGTAAGAACAGGAAAATCTAGCACCTTAATTTTAGACCTTTATAACTTGTGGGATAAACTTGTATTTTGAACACAAAAATGACCCCCCCCCCCAAAAAAATAAAAGCCCAAACGCAAAAAACCCCACTCCCCAAAAACCAACCAACCAACCAACCAACAAACCCCAAACAAACCCCAAATAGAAACAAACAACTTAACCACCTGCATTAATAAATAATAAATTCTTCTGTCTCTGTTTTCCAAATTGTGTGATATAAACTTCAACATAGCGCATTTCTGAATGTAATATGCTGCCGGAAATAACTGTGAAAATATCCCTAGATATTTTTACTTTTTTATTAGAAACCTTCCAGAAAATGTTAGATGCGTATTATTTCGGTCCCTCGTTTTGGGCTATGGAGTCATCGGAAAGTAAAATGACCCAATTGGTTCTGGATAATCACCTAAGAATTTACAAAAAGTAATTAAGCGTTCGTCAGGAGAAATGTTCCCTTCCTTAAAAAACAAACAGCAAAGCGAAGACAAATAACAGATAAACACGCACACTCAAAAAGGCAAAACAAATAAAACCTCTCCCATCGTCCTAAGAAATAACTACGTTTAGAGGTGGCAAGTGAAATATCTCATGGCGTGCCCCGTTTTCTGGGCGGGTGTGTGGCTGCAGGGTCGCCTCAGTCAGACAGATTTTCAGTGTCATTCCCTGTCTCGGACCCACTCGGGGGTCAGAAGCAGCTTCGTGGACTCCGTTTCAACGAAAGACACCCCCCCCCCGCCTTTCTCGCACTGCTCGGGGCATGACATTTTTTTTCTTCATTCTGTCTATTTAATCAAGCAAAGTGATTTTGAGCAAAGCTTGAGAATAGGATCCGTCTCTCTAAATAGGAAATAAGGGCAAAAAGAGCTGTTTTCTCTTTATTGCCAAATTTATTTCCCTCCCCCCCCGCCCCCGAAATAGATTTGCACCTAATCCGAATATTAAGCCACCGTCTTGCTGCAGACTGCGGCCTGAAATACTACGGGTTCGGGGTTCCCTGTCTCCGAGCTGCCAAAATATTTCTGCATTACTTTTGTGACTGTAATGTTGTTACACCCTATTATGGAAAGAGTGCGGTTAGGCAAAAGGGAAAAAAAATCTCATATTTTTTTTAGATTAAACACACACGCTTTCCTTACCCCTCTCCAGCCCCTTCAGAAACAGATTTTCAGCAAATTTCAGTGACTATTTTAGACCTAACCGGCATTTTAGAAGAACTCGGTCTACCCGATGAAAAGCTCGGGGTGGGGGGGAGAAAAAAGGAAGAACAGAAAAGAAAAAAAAATAAAAGCAAAGCAAAAGGAAAAAAAAAAGAGCAGTATTTACAGCAAGTGTGGAAATAGAGAGGAAAAAAAAAAGCCACACTGCCTCATCAATGAGAGTGTCTTGTCCTTGCTACACCTAATTTACTTCGAGATAATCAGCACCTTCGTATTTATGTTTCGTACTCGAGATTCGTGCATTTCAGGTCAGCCAGAGTTTATAGTTTCTTTTTCCCCCATTTAGTATAAGATGTAGAAATTCGGCCTACTAGAAATACAAAAACCCCATTGGATTTGAAGGTAGCAAGGAATACTGGGTATTGTTTCTGATTTTTATACATATATATATAAACACAAGTGTATGTATGTGTGTATCTCCCCACAATTGATATTCGAAAGGCACTGAAAGTGATCCAACCAGAGACTAGTGCAGGCAAACTGTGAATTTCTTTATCTCCACACCTCGAGTCCTATAGTTGAAGGGTTAATTTTTTTTACGTATATTTATATATACACAAAAATATATAATCTCTATTTTTGTAGGTATTTTCAGGCAAATATTTCTATTTCCTTCTCTTCTACATCTGTCCTTCTCCAGTCTGTGCTCTGGATAGAGGAGGTTGTGGAACCCTCTAATGACCTTCTACGAGAATTTTGTGGAACAATGCTCGAATACCCATCAAAATTAATATTCGCTTTATTTTTCATTAAATGTTTAATTATGTGTAATTATCGAGGCCTAAGCCGCGCCGTGCAGATCCACAACAATACGATTTTGCATTGTGCAATCAGGAAAAAGTCTCTAAAAATGCCTCTCATGCTCCTTTACACGTGTGTATTTTAATTACTCTTTCTGACTCTGCTCGGCTGCTCTGACCCTTATTGCGCATATTTATATAACAGTAAGGGAAGGCAAAACAGGCCACTGTATTTCGGTGTCATTTACAACAGTGGAAAGCAATACACACGAAACAGTGGCCATTTTCTCTCTTCAGAGCATTATGTTCCTTGTTCGCAAGGAACCGTCTGCAAATGTTGATAGGGGCTGGTGGGTTTATTTCTTCTAAATTAGCCCGGGAGAAAAAGAAATGAAAAACTTCTCCGGGGGAGGGGGGGGGGGGACGGACGCGGAGAGAGCAAAGGCAGAAATAAGTCACAGTAACTTTTCAAGAACCTGTCGTTTTCTATTGCGTTAAAAAAAATAGGGAAAAAATAACAAAAATAACCCCCACGCCTGTGCAAACCTCACGTGTTCCCGGTGCAATCTGAGCATGTGGCGCGGAGGGGGCTCCGCGGCGCTGCACGGACGCGGCCGGGCCACCGCGGGCAGCGGCGGGCACCCGATACTCCGCGGGGCGACCACTGCCGCCACCGCCTCCCGCTCCCGGCCCCCGACCTCCGCCGCACTCCCCCCGCCCCCCCCCAACCCCAGAGCAGCCCCGGTCCCCGGTGTGGGGGCCCTCCCTACCTGGGCCGGGGGCTCCCGCGGCGCCTCCGCCGCAGGACCAGCAGCAGAGCCAGGCGCGGCGGCGGCCGCCGGCCCAGCGCCCCGAGGAGGCGGCGGAGGATGCGCCAGCCCAGCGCCCGGGCCCGCCGCCGGCTGCGGGAGCGCCCGAAGCGGACGGTGCACCTTATCCGGGGGGGCATGGGTGCGGGGGAGCCCTCGGTGTGCCGAGGTAGAAATACCTCCCCGGCAGGGCCCCACCGGTGAATCGGCCCCCTCACCCTCCATTCATTGGAGAGGATTTTTTTCTTTTTTTTTTTCTTCTTCTTTTTTTTGGTTTGTTTTTTTTTTTTGTTGTTTTCCGTTTGACTAATTTCTACTCCCCATTTCGCCTCACCTCCCTCCCTCCCCCCCCTTCTTCTCCCCCCTCCTCCTCTGCCCTTAAACGCCTCCCATGATGATGGCTCCCGCCTCGAAAGCGGGCGAAGGAGGACGGGGCGGCGGGGGATGGGGACGGGGGAGGCCGCCGGCTCCTCTCCCCTCCCACCGGGTGGCCCCGAGGAGCACCACCACCAAACGGGCGTGAAGGGCGGCCAATCGCAGGGCGCTCCCCTGCTTTCAAATAAAGCCTTGACGACATGTCCTTGCCCTCCCCCCCCCAGGGCTGTCCCCTCCAAACACGCCGCCTCCCGCTCCGGTTGGGGGGTGTGTGTGTGTGTTATTTTGTTGTTGGTCTTTTTTTTTTCTTGTTGTTCCGTTGGTTTTGGACGCCGCTCCCTTCGGAAGGCCCTCGGCGGGGCGAGGGCTACGGCAGCCCGGCGCACCGCGACCCCTGCCCGTCCCCCCGGGGGCGGCGTTGGTACCCTGTAGGGGAGGCGGCTAGCGGATCCCTGCCGCTTTAAAAGCGCAGGCCAGTATTGGCCCGGGCGAGCAGCTATTTCCTTGTCACATGGTCATTTGAACGCGACGCGGGGCCGTTGCGTAGCGGAGCGAAAAAAAAAAAAAAAAAGCGGATCTCGTCTCCCCCCGCCGGTAACCGAAACGGGTAATTAACTCTTTCTTATCCCCCGACCCTCTCCCCGGCCGTGCTCCGAGTTGCCGGACCGCTTTGTTTTCCGTTTGAAGGGTGAGATTTTGGAGCGGGGGGGTGTGGGGGGGAAGCAGCAGAGAAGTGCTGAAAAGCCCGGAGCAACCTGCCGGCGCCCCCTCCCCCGCCCCGCCGGGCCGTCTCTGGCTCCCTCCCGGCCGGAGGGGCTCCGAGCCCCCCGACAGACGGTGCTGAGTGAGGCCCGCCGCCCGGCAGAGCATCTCTGTGTGGCGGGGGGAGTGGGGGTCCCGCTTCCCCCCACCTTGTCCTCCCCACCTCGCCGGGAGCCCCTCTGTCGGCGCACCCCCCCTCCCAGGCTGCGGGGTACCTCCGTGCGAGGCGCGGGGAAGAGTGATGGGCAGGGAAGGTGTCAGTCCTGCGGGTGCATCTTCTCCCTCCCCCGGTGCGGCGGGGCCCGGCACGGCCCGGCACGGCTGGGCGCGGAACCGGGGATGCGCAGGGACTGCAAGGAGCCGGCAGGGAAGGCTCCGGGGGTGGGTGGCGGGGAGTCCCGGGGCGGGCTGGTGAATATATGCTTATGCAACACCCCCCCCCCGTAACAAACACCTCCTTCTCTCGGCTGGACAAACAGTAGTAACGCCGATGTCGATAGAAGTTTCCTTCTTCTGCCTGGGCACAGAGTAAAACCCTAACAGCGGCGCTAATGAAGAAGAGCCTGTCATGTTTTCTCCTGGACTGAGTCCGATTTCAAGCCTGGGAAATGAGTGAGTGAAAACAGCCATTTCGAAATTAAAACAGTTCTTCGAGGGATGCTTTATTTATTTATTTATTTATTTATTTTTATCCACCCCACCCTCCCCAGCTCCTCTTCCTTTCCTTTCCCCCTCCCGTGGCGACTCGTCCGCCACAGGCAAGGCAAAAGAGAGCGAAATGAACGCCTGCCCCGGTGTACGGTGCAGGTGCCGGGGAGGCGGTGGGAGGATGAGCTGACAGTTGTGGCAATAGAAACCAAATACCCACCAACGCTGAATGCATGGCCGAGCCGGGCCACAGGAGCATCTCGCCGTGCCCAGGGCGCCCAGGTCGTGTATGTGTGTGTGCGCACGTCCTCAATTACAGCTACGATATTAAAAATGAAAAGCGCGAGTTGTCTGCCACGTTAAACTTTAACGCTTTTCGGGCTTTCTCGAAATGTGTATTGCTGCTCCTGCTGCTGCTTGCTGCTAACAATCACTATTTTTCTTCCCAGGGAGGACTCCAAGACCTGGAGCCGATGCCGCTGCCGGAAGGAAAGGTGCCGGTGGAAGCTTCCGCAGCCGAGCGGGATGGTGCCGGGGACCCCCACTCTCCCGTGGGGTGAGTACCCCCCGCCATGGGCCTGGCCCGGGCAGAGGCTCCGCACCTGCGGCGTCAGGCACATTTATATAGCCATTCGGCATTTAGCCCTGCTGGGTTTTGAGGGCATATTCTGTTCTTTTGGTGCGGCCAGCCTAGAAAAGTCTGTTATTTCCCTGCCGGTTTTATGCGTTGTTATTATTGCTGTTAGCAGTGCTGTTTGTTAGCAGTGCTGTTTGTTAGCATTATTGCTGTTATTATAGTTGTTAGTATTTTTGTTATTACAGTTGTTATTATTGTTGTTTCATAAGCCGTAAGGGAGATACTAAAAATTTTAAATAGAATTCCAGTTCGTGGAGAAACCGACTTTTTAAAAATAAGAATACTGGTCTAACTAGGGTTGGAAGTGTGGATTATTAGACCCTTACTTTTCTGTAAAGAGAGTGGTCAGGTTCTAGCCTTGCCCTATCTCTATGTCTGGTCCTGGCTCCATGCCAGTTCCATCAGGCATAGGATGCAGGCTCTTGACTGCTGTTGTTCCCAGTGCTGTCCTTGGCTATCTTATGGCTATCCTGTGCGCTAAGACAGAATACGGCACAATTTCATAAGGTGTTATGACCGCACATTCTAATTTTATGTATTTTCTACTTAAAGATATGTATAAAATATATATTCTAGGCGTTCTTATAATAAACAAGCATGAACATAGACTAAATATAATGTGAGGCTTTGTACATATTTTATATGCATATAATGTAGTTATAATTAAACATAAGCATATAAAAATAATTCATAAGCAAATACGTAGGCTTTATACATAATCATAATGTTTTTATATGTACGCATATTATACATATTTTAATATAGGTGTTACATAGATGTTTAACGCACATAAACGGCATAACTACATATTAATAGCGTGCCAACTTATGCAAAGTAATTATAAAGCACGCTTTGTATGAAACTGTGTTGTGATAAATTACGTCATCCAATAGGTTATATAAAAGCATATATATTATTTTTAATGCCTATGTATGAAATAACTAGGAGTTGGACACTCGGTAGGAATGCAACACGAAGAGAACCTTTTTCTCCCCTGTAATTGTCTAGAGGCAGCTCTGCAGCGCGCCCAGGATTCGCTCTGGGGAAGTGTACGAGCGTTCTCCCGCTGCCCCGCCATCCTTCCCCTTCTCTGTCCTCAACGGGCGGGACGAGCGAGCACTGCCCGGCGTAGGGTCCGAGAGGGAGGCAAGGTCTCCCAGCTTCCCCGCGCCGGGGCGGCCAGTGAAAGATGGATCATCACCTCCCAGGTAATTAATCTACCCTCCGCCCCCGCTCCTCCTCCAGCAGCACGGTCGTTACAGCCACTTCTTATTACAGCGGCTTGTTTGCTTCTTTACCAAACGCACCACCCTTCCAGCAGCTTGGGGAACCCTGGGGCCAAGCTCGGACGTACGGTTTTTACTTTTTTAGTTCCACGCCGCCTTCGTTTTGCAACCGTCATGATTTCTTCAAAATCCTGTTAAACTCGCAGTAACTCAGGGAAGGTCACCTGCAAGTTGGTAAAACACCTATCACTTCAAGCGAGGGCGGTATCGGGCTTGCAGAGACACAATTCGCTCTTTATTTTCTCCTTCCAGGTCCCATGTTTACAACATTCATGAGAAGAACCACGGATGCGCCCCGGGCCCATGCACAGACATGCACAGCACCGTACGTAGTTGTACGAAGGTATTTGCCAAAGCCGCAATGGCATCAGGAAGCCTCAATTCCCCGCTGTCCCGGCCGGTGTTGCTAGGGTGAGGCAGAGATCGGCTCCGGCGCCCCTTGAGTCCGATCTAGCCGGAGCCTCCAACCAAATGGGGGACAGCCGGCTCGGCACCGGGAGAGCCCGGAGCCTCCTCCGTCCCCTTCAGACGGGGAGGGCTGGGAAGCGCGAGCGGGGGGACCCGGGGAGGAGGGTAAACAGAAAGCCCAGACGCCGTCCTGTCAAAACACGAAGGGTTTATTTGTTTATTGTGCCATTTCTGCGCGGGGGTTTTCCTTCATATTTATTTCTCTTCACAGTGTTTGGACTCTCGTGTGGAAAAAAAAAAACAAAACGGGGGGGTGGAAGTGGGACAGAACGTGGAGGGGCGTGCAATTTCAAGTGCAGGATAACATACAGAAACGTGCAAAATACAGCGTACAAAACCATGCGTATCCCACCGGTCCTTCATGCATCCGAGCAGGGAGAGGCGACCCCGGGGACTATTCACAACACGTGAGTGCTGCTCGACTTCGCGTCTACCGAGGCAATAAATTAGGGGAGGGGGGCGGCCCCGGAGGAGGCTAGGCGCGGGGCGGCGGATGTCGCAGGTACCGGGCCACCGGTCCGTGCGGGCCCCCCGACGCCACGTCGAGGGGGAGGCGGCCGCGGCCGTCGGGCAGGTCGAGGCGGGCCCCGGCGCGGTGCAGGGCCGCCAGCGTCTCCAGGAAGCCGGCGCGGGCCGCGTCGTGGGCCGGGAGGCAGCCGGTGCGCGGGTCGGGGCGGTTGGGGTCGCCTCCGCGCTGCAGCAGCAGCTCGGCCACCCGCGGGCTGCCCAGCATCATCACCTGCGGGGAGAGACAGCGTCAGCGCCGCCCAAGCACCGCCCGGGATCTCTCGTTCGGCCCTGCGGGAGCGGGGGATCGCCCGCGGAAAGGAGAGGAGGTGGGTCAGAGGGGTGCGGGACCCCCGTCGGGAACGGGGGAGTGCGGGACTGGACCGCGCCGGAGCTGCTCCGCGACAGAAGCCGGCAGCGGGGCAGAGGGACCGGGGGAAGGGGCTCGCCCTTCTCCCGCCGCACCCCCGCGCAGGAGCCGAGGGCAAGTCCCGGGCCGCTTTGCAACGGCCAGCGCGGAGCCGTGCCGGTGGAGCGGCTCCCGGGGGGCTGCCGCCGTCCCGCTCTCACCGGGGACGCTTTTCCAGGGGGTCCTTAACAAAGGGACGCTCGTGTGCACGGAAACTACCCTCCCCACAGTGCGGCGCCCGCGCTTCCCTTGCCCCCCGGAGAGACTGAAAAACGCACTTTTAGCCCGACTTCCCTGCACAGTGCAGCACTAAAATGCCCGGGAGCCCTCCCCCTTCGGCTCGCCGTTTTCTAACCTGCGTTCCCCCCCGCGCACCCGGCAGTGCGTTCAGCGCATGGGCTAAATCCCTGCTGCGCCAAGGTGCGCAGGAAAAAAAACATGTCGGAGGACGGCAACAGATACGTGTTTCGAGTGAAATGCAACACCGACATTTTGTAGGAGAGAGTTTCGGAAGGACTGGCCTTAAAACTTAAATATAGCTTCTCAGATTATTCCAGTTTCGTTTTATTTCGAAAATCTAAGAAGAAGCTGGCTATAACTACCTCGGAAATTACTCGGCTTTATAAATCTAGTACGTACGACTCCACCGGGCACTACATCTATCTACCACTTCACGCGACTGTAAAATGTGGGCGGACTGAGCCCCAGGGGGACTTCTAGCTCTGTACCTGCAGGGTCTGCTGGGCAAGGCTACCGCACGCGGATTATTTCCACTCGTAAGGGTCAGTGAATATGTCGTGAGAATCGGGGAATATACTTTTTTCATGGGAAAGGAAAGGACAAATAGTAATAGACGTAGACAGAAGAAGACGAGGCACGACGAAAGGGTAATTCTTGCTGAAAAGGCGACTCCTTACTTTTTATTGCACGTTTATTGCGAGATGAGCATTAAAGTTCTCGGTTTTGAGTCATCCTATCTCAGTTGGTTAAAATAAAGTCAAGGGTTGCTAAGACTAAAACCTCTCTGTTGCGGCCGTCGCAGACTTTCTCCTTTCCAGAAAGGCGACAGGAACCGCCGCTCAAGCAACAGCCGAGCCCAGCCGTCGGGGGGCGGCCGTCGCCGGAGGCTGCCCCGGCGCTGCCGCCGCCGCTCCTCGGACGCGGAGGGGCCGCTGCCCCCCCACCGCCGCCCGCACCCCCCTCCCGGACCTCCCTACCTGGATGGGGGTCCGGCCGTAGGAGTTGACGGCGTTGGGGTCCGCCCCGCCGTCCAGCAGCTCCCTCAGGCGCTGCAGGTCGCCGCGGGCGGCGGCGTTGGCCAGCTCGTCCGCCGCCGTGCTGCCCGCCCGCCGCGCCATGCCCCGGCCCGCCCCGGCCTCACGCACGCCGGCGGCCGGGCTCCGCGGAGCGCTGCAGCCGCTGCTCGGGGCTGGGGGCGATGGCGGCCCGCGCGGGGGGCCCGGCCCATGGGAGCGCCCGGCGCCGCCGCTCCGCGCACCCGGCAGCCCGGGGCAGCGCGACCCGGCCCGGCCCCGGCCCCGGCCCGGAGGTCGCTGCGCGGTGCCGCCGCCGGGGCCGCCTCCGCCTGCCGAGGACGCGGCGGAGCCTCCCGCCGCTTTTTTTCTCCCCACAGCCGGTGCCGCTCCGCCCCGGCCCGCCCCGGCCCGGCCCCGCGGGACCCGTCTCGTCCCTGAGCCCGTGTCACCGTCACCGCGGCGGAGCGGAGCCCAGGGGCCGGCCCCCGACCTTGCCCCGGCGGGGCGGAGCGCCCTGCGCTGCCCTCGCAGGGCCGGGAGGGCCGGGCTCCCGGGCGGGCGTCGGGGCGGTCTCTCCATTTTATGTTTTTTTTTTTTTACTTTTTTTTTTTTTTTAATAAAAAAAGAAGCACCGGGTCAAGACTTTGAACCTTTCCTCCAAACAAAGGCGGCGCAGGACGGGCGAGGTCTCCTTCGGCATGACAAGGCGCTGGCGGGGACCCAGCGCCGGGGAAGAGCGGCGGCGGGGGGGGCGGTGGGAAGCGGCGGGGCGGGGCGGGGCGGGGCGGGGCGGGGCGGGGGGGCGCGGGGCGGTGGCAGCACCACGGACAGCTCCTCCCCCCCGCCGCTGCGGGCCCGCGCCCGGCCGCCCCTCGCGTCGACCACCGGCTTTTGTCATCCACCGCTCCCGCGGGGCCGCGGGGGGGAACCCCCTGGGTGACAGGAAAAATATCCTCTGCGGAACCCACCGAGTCACCCACCAAGCGCGGAGCTAAAGGTTTTTTGGGCCGTGCCGGCGCACGGTGCTGTGCGGGGGGACAGAGGAAGTAAGAATTGTTCATTCAGAGCTCCTCGCTTTTTTTCTTCATTCAGGTAGGCTGCACAACGCTGCTTCTTGAGGCTCACAAGCGCCCTTGCTTCTTTCACTGTGAAGTGTCATGGAAGTGACCTGTTTCCTCACTGTAGCACATGGACACAACCTTTGATACATGGGATCTATGAGATACATGGGATCTTTTGCTCATTCTCTTGGGAAGTCTGCAATCATAATCCTACTCCATATCGCCAATTGTCTTCTTTTTAATCGTTTGCCAACCATGCTGCCAACTTGTTTACCCACATCTTTAACTGAAACAATTAGCACATATTATCAAAACAACAAAATTACTTTCTTGGCCTAACACTTTAGAAAGGCACAGCTATACTAGCAAGAAAGCTCCCTGTTTTCAGTACCAAATGGTGCAGGCAATTTCCACCAGCAGCAAACAGAAGAATGCTAACTGGTATGGCCAATGAAGGCTGTCCATGTGAAGGTTAAATTTGTGGTTTTATTTGCAATGCTTGCCATGTTCTTATAATCAAATTACCCTAGTGACACATTCCACTTCTTCGCTCACACTGGCCACCATTTCCGTGATCAGATATGTAGAAATGAGTGGAGTTCCACTCCTGATAAAGAGCTTCTTGATATAAATAGTTGCTTCTGGTTAAATAATTGAGCATTTATACACAATATGGTGATTTCCTAGTGTTCTGTATGTTTTGGTTTGTTTTTATTTTTTTTTCCTTTTATTTCCTCTTTCTTTACTAATGAATTTGTGATTCAAGCACCGTGTGCCATGAAAATAAGAAAATAAACATCTTTCAGACCTCTATAGTAAAGAAAAAGGAAACAAGAAGAAGAGCTAAATCTACATACACTGGTAAGTAGACCACTGTACAGCGGAAACACCCAAGCGGTGAAAGCTATATGTAAAAAGAGTGCAAGCTAATTTTGACAGAATCTGGAGTAAATACCAATGTTGCAGAATCAGTTCATCAGAGTTCAGCATTCGTACTGCTCCTGACTGTCAGCTACAGGACAGCCACGCACTAGTGATAGAAAGATGGTTCTGACAGGGCTTTGGCAAGCATATAGCCATAAGGTAAACAAAACCAGTCCATATCTACTGACATATTGTTAAAGTTTTAAGCAGGGCATGTTATTTTAACAATCAAAAAGCATGAAAATCATGTCTAAAGAAAGGCAGGCTTTCTACTTATTTGTTTAACTGATTTGTTACTCCAAGGCTATGTGGTAAATAGGATTCCTTCACACTGCTTTCAGAAGAGGCTGGCGTTTCTTAACAAACCTCAAGAAGTAACACTGTGAAACATACATGAATGACAAAGTGAGGAGTCCGTGCTGGTTTTTCCTGCACTTCAGAAAAAACCACACCATGCTATTAGGGAAAAGACAACTGCCTTCAAAAAGACTGTCTTTACAAATTCATAAATGTTTATTCTCCTGACCAAGAACTGAAAACCTACCCATGGAGAAAATAAGGTACTTCAGTTGCAAACTACTTGCTTTGGAGCTTGGGATCTCAGACAGTGGTTTTTTTTTTTTTGCTCTGCAGTTCCTGGCTGAAGGACAGTTTCAGTGTCCAGTTGAAGGTAGCTTTAAAGAAGCTGTTACACAGTTGGAAGTGGCTTCTTCCCATTTCAAAGTTAATCGTGCAAGGGTAAGTTGTGCAATCATGACCTTAAAGCAGTCATTTAGGGAGGCATCACGCCTTTCATAACTGCATCACCAATGTGTGCTGCAGGCATATTAAATGTGCATATAGACATTGACAAAATGCCAAATAAATACAAATCACTTAGCAAGCAGGTAGACCTTACAAGCACTGCAATGGTACTGATTTCTACAGTCAAAAGGAAAAAAGGGAAATGTTGAGAGATTCAGGAAGGTAATTTTTAGTATACATAATATGTAATTAGCTCAATATTACTCAAAAGCAGCTTACCACAGAGGAAAATGTTACTCACAGCGGATTTTCTTAGTTTACAGTGATTCGACTCCAGAGAAATTGAAGTTCTTCCAAAACATTGTTTTACAATTAGAGCAAACAGCTCAGTGCCACAGTGAAATGTGATTTAATACAGGTTAAAGAGCTTTGGATTTTGAAAAACCTGACAATTTTTTTTTGTTTTTTGTTTTTTTTTTTCTTTTTTTTTTCTACAGAATAATCTTAATGTATCATCTTCTGATAAAGTAGGTGCAGTTGTTAGCAAAAATCGCCATCATCAGTTGTGTTACTGCTTTCACCAGAGAGAATAAACATCATTGACTCCTGTAGGAAATCACCAGGGATGTCAGCTGAGAGGAATGGAATATCATAGGATAACAGGAATATTTGGGGATGCAGTAGTAAGGATTTGAAAACAAATTAAAATCATACAAATAAACAAAACAGGCAGAAAATTTTTAAAATCCTTAAACTGGGTGATAACATGACTGCAAGAGAAATGGGCTTCCGGTTTCCAAAAACATCAGCTGTTCACAGGCCAGTTCTCCTACCAACTACACCTCACAATAGTTATGTGTGAGCTCTGGCAATCTGCTTATCTGTAAGCCCCCCTCAAATACTAAATGCCTACATTAGTATCATAGATATAATATGTATCATGGATATTGCCTATATCAGGGAGAATTAATGGTAGCAGGGGAGAATCTGGCTTTGTGAAAAAGTCTGTTTCTTCCTCAGTTTCTTCTGCTTGGTCTGGCACAGAATTGGGCTAGTTATCACTGGGCAGGAAAAAAGTTATTGACAGGTTTGTCACAGATGTGTTTTCTTCCAGGTAACACCCTTTAGGGAGTTATATCTGGAGTAGGAGGTTCTGTTCTTCCCTCAGCTGGGTCTCATTCTTTGGGAAGCGGGAAGAGAGACAGCACTGGTGACCTAACATTCCTTAGCCGGATCAAAATAAACATGCAAATAAATCAGAACAGAAAAACATGCTGGTTTTGGATTTCTTTCAAGTGGAAGCATAAGCACTAACTCAAATTTAGATGCCTCTCTTTAGTTGTCTCTCTCTTTTTAATAGTATTGACACTATTTTGGAAGTGGATTTTCTCTTTTTTAACCAGTGTTTCTTCATGTATTCTCTCAAACAATGTGTACACAAGCGCTACAAAACACTGCATAGACACACTTCTGGCAATTTTATGGCTGTTTGCCAACATTTCTGATTCAGTGAGAGAAACCTTGAAACTTACTTCCATGTTTGGTTACCATGTTGGATATGCCATTTGTTTCCTTGGGGCTCTTTGACAAAATATTCTCCCAGAATAGATGAATCAGTGGTCGAGGAAGCGCTCAAACTAGACAACAAATCAATGACTTGCCTATGTCAGAGAGCTGTAAGCTACTGAAACACAAGCAGGTGCTAGTGGACTGTCTCCTCTGTAAGCTATCCCTGATTTTGTCAGTTGGGCTTTAGTTTCGTTCCACCAGAAAGAGTTTCCCAGTCCATAGATGGCCAAATGATTTGGTCCTGTGGCTTGTGCTATGGAAATGCTGATAAACCACAGCATCAGAAATTACGCTGTCTAGATCTCAGTTTTTGATATTTTATTTTTTTTTTATTTTAGATTATTAGGTATTTTAGATTTCATATCCAAAGGTTTATCTGACTGCAGAGAAAGACATGAATGCAGCATCTAGGAAATATTCACCAGTTCACAAAGTCTAGCAAGCCCCAGCTTGTTTTTGTGGTGTCTGTGTAGCAAAACAACTTGGAATTTAAGTAATAATCCTCATGTCCCCATCAGTCAGCTGTACAGTGCTGAGCAAATCCCCCTGTCTCTTTGTCCCACTTACACATGCAAGGATTGTGCTCATAGGCCTGTGGGACAGCAGGAGAAAGGCTACTGAATTTAAGATATGTTTTCAGTATAGAAAATTAAATGGTAAAAGCTACTGTGCACCCTGTCGATGGGCTTTGCGATTCTGCAGTTGCAGGGAACTGTCATCTTCGGAGTGTCTGGAGAAGGGGGTGAGTCAGGCAACATCTGTCTGAGAGCTAGGCAGTGCTTAACATGTCAGGCAGATGTCAGGCATCTTCCACCATCAATGACTATGTTACTGAGTTCCATAAAATTCACAATGAGCAGGTTATAATTAAACATTTAATCCAGTCCTCATGTGTATGTACATAGATTTCTTTTGTTAATGACAACTCTTCTGCTTAAGCTGTAATGCATCTATCACATTGAGATGGAGAATCAGTCACGCTGTGCCATTTTTTTCTATCTTGATCAGGAGTGCAGTGGTTGAGTTTAGCTGCTAAAAGCTGCTGACTTTGTCACTATAATTTATCTGCATATAAAGACATGCTGAGAATCTGTAGGTTCAATTTCATCTTGTAGTAAATTATCCTTATTGATTGCTCTTTCTCTATAGCTATGTATTTGCATCTCCACAGGGAACAAAAGAGAGATTTTCTAGTTACAGTCAACTCTCAAGGATGTGAATCATTCCAAACAGGCTTGGAGGTGGTGCAATTTAGTGCATTATTTCAACATACAGAAATCTCGGAATATGAAATTTTTATTTACCTGAGCCCATGGACATCAAGGACTAATTAGTTCTTTTCAATTTTTATTCCGACCTCCTGTCAGCTGACTGCAAAGTGAGGTTTGCTATCTGAGAGTTTAGTGGTTGTTTCTCAATTTTTCACTTGTTGGCTGTGCCTGTCCTACCTTTAAGTAAGGAACACAGGGAGGAGGTCAAGATATTTTAAAAAACGTGACTTGCAAAAAATTTGTATTAAATTAGTTTTGTCTTGTTTTTGTAAAGCTCTCGAAGTTTTAAGAAAAAGAAAAGCATTAGGAGATTTCTTTCCCTCTAGCCTGCTCTCCTTTGTAGATCATCTTGAAAATTAATTGTTAGGAATACCAATCCTGATCTTCCCAAGCTGTCTGCAGACTGCTGAGGATACGGGGAGTCTGTATACTGTTAGTCCAGCTATTGTAAAGCCCAACCCATGAGTCACCATGTAACACACTTTCAATTATCACACTATAAACCCCAAACATACTGGTGATCTTTAGCTTGTCTATTAATTATATCAGCTCCTGGGGTCACATTTTCAAGTCTATTGCAAAAAGCTAAGATCTTTCTTTTACCTAATCATGTAAGCCCAGAAACTGTGACTATCAAAAAGCGGGAAACAGGATAATGTCACTCCGCAGACTGGCTACACCAAAGTTCTTAAAAATTCATCAGAATGGTGGAACAATGGTTTGACTCTAACCACAGCATTCTTTCTCCAGAGCATTCATTAAATGCTGGAAGTAAGTGTTTAGCTGGAAACTAGAATAATGTTTTCAATTCCTCAAGCAATTTCTTTCCAAATGTTGAACTTTCAATTCCTTGCCTCTTGGCATGTCATAATGTCCCTCATCCTCCAGGCTTCATACAGCCTTCCAAAATAAAGGAGATGTGCACTCTGAAAAGTCATTTACCTGATGTCTTTTAAACATCAAAAATAAGTCTGCCACTGGCTTTGTCTTTTGCTATTTGTCATCCAAAGCCCTTCTGCAATGTCTAGAAGGCGTAGACGTGGAGAGGCAGCTGATGTCTGAGGCTTTGGTCACACCCTGCTGTTAGGCAGGATGAAGCGTAGGCTTCTGTGCTGGAGAAGGGATGGTGCAGGAGAGAAAAAAGCCTAGGATGAAGTTTTAGTTTCTGTCTAGCTTGCATTCCACTTTTGAATATGGGCTATTTTTCTCTTTCTTAATAAATGTGCTAAATAATGCAGGGTATGCTGCCAAAACTAACAGTTGGCAGCATTATGGGCAGAGGGAAGGGCTGAGGGATGAGTTTTGAGTCTGAGCCTGAATCAAGGCCAAAACTGTGGGGGAGGGGAATGTAGTAGATCTGACTGAAGGCATTTGTACATTTCTGTATGACTGATGACGGGATGTTGTTTGGCGTTTGGGTTCCTTTACTATCCTACAGTTTTTATATGCAATAGCCTACCCTATAAGACCCAGTAAAATGTTGAGTGCATATTATGTGTGCAACATGTGCTTTGTAGAGTTCATACTTACTGCTGTACAGTACTGATGAACAGTTCATACAGTACCACTGTACTGCAGAGCACACACTTGCTGTTTATGCTGGGCAAATCAGGCACTGTTAAGTCTTCCCTACATTCCTAAGACATGATTTAGGCTCTCTGTGCTCCGCTTTGGGTTTACTGCTGTTTCTGGCTCATGCCTTGTGACATGAAGTATGCCCTTTCTACAGTTTTGAACACAGTTAAACGCCCTGTTTTATTGGTAAGACTCTTTTCTGTCTAAATAATTTCAGGGGATGCCTGTGTTATGATTAGGTCTGTATTCGCAGCTGATAGTGAAAGTTAACATCTCCCACACCAAAACAAGACTAATCAGGCAATCAAATCTGATGTTACATGTGTACAAACATTTCAATCCTCAGTGACAAAGTTTTCTATACAGGAATCTCTAAATCCAAAATTCAGTTATAAAATCACTTTTATTGGGCTTAGCTGTCATAATTATGGATAAGCAAGGAGACTCCATGGTCAGGAAAGGTATACTTTGATACTCTACTTGTTTCTAAAAGTCAGACCTTGGACTTAAGATATAGAGGGTTTATTTTTAACATGAGAACACAGATGCTTTCTGTAAATAGAATCATGAAAGAGATTTGCCTTGTAATTTATCAAAGGGTCATCGAAATATGAGTGGATGGAAAAATAAGTGTGTTTTAGTACCAAAATCAGAGTGTCTTGACAAAAAATCTTTCAAAATAACGTCAAATTTATAATTTGGCAATGCTGACATTCTTGTGATTTAAATAATGCACATATGATCTCATCAAACAGAATGGGATATTTCATAATACATGTACAGCTTAGGTGGTTTCAAGCAATAAAGAGAGCACATTATGGCATCGTTTAAAATGAAACTGTTTCTAACTGAGATCTCTGCTATCTGTGATTTATCCCTTTCTTGTTAAACTGAATAAGCTGTTAATGTGTCTGTAGTTAAAACTTCATTTTTGCAGATTTTTTTTTTTTAAATTTTATTTCAGTGGTTAAGCATGTTAAACTTGTGTCACATTGCATTTGAAACTTATTATGTATGCAGTGTTTCCTACAAAAGCTTTGATAAGACTACTTATCAAAGAACAATCCTGTTTAGAAATGTGGCTTGAGTCATCTTTCTTTACCAACCAGCATAGTCTTCTCAGGGTGGAAGAGGCACTGTGACTCTGGAGATCCTATCTGCGGGGTGATAGCAGACTCCTCACTGATTGCAACTTTGTGATACTCTCTTAAAAATAGAATTACCTGACTAGCTGTTTTTTCTCATGCTGCTATATTACAATATGCCTTTTCATGTTTCCATTTAGCGCTGTTAGATATAGTCATTATTCTATAGTGCCACTCCCTTTTGTAAAATTAATCCCTCTAAAGCTGTTTTTCCTGGCTATAAGCCACAGAGGGTGCTCAAAGTGGGGAAAAAATGATAGGTTTGACACTCTGTGTGGGTGTGCATGGTTTGGGTTTGGTTTTTTTTTTCTGTGAACAAAAGCAGCTCAGGATGATTTGTGACGCTGAACAACCAGTTAGTGGCATCCTGTTTCAGGGGCAGGGATAGCTTCTGATTCCCTCATTGCTTTCCTGCAGAGGTCGAGTAGTCAGCAGAAGCGGCTGCTGTGCGTGGAGGGAGGATACGGCTCATCTGCTGCTTTTGCTGCACCTGCTGATGCTGCAGTGCAAGCTGCCGTGTGTGCTACGACGAGTTACCACACGCTGTTCTGGGTTTTTTTTGGGGGGGGAACGGCCTATGATGGCTGCCATCAAGCACATTTGGGCATGTGTTTGTTCTCAAGTTACATATTCACGAAAGAGACAATCGCCTAGGAAACACAGGTGTTTTGCTTTCTGTCGCCTCTGGAATGGCATTGTGCCCACCTGTCACAGCACACACGCACGTTAGTTACCATTCCTAGAGTCTCGGATGCCTCTAACCACTGTGCAGTCCTCTATAAAGCCGTATGTATTTACTTCTAGGTTTTATTTAGGAGTGGAATGTGATTGGAAATACTTGCTTCTACTGAAAAAAACCAAACCTGAAAGTCGTTATTTACAATAAGGGAAAGCTGAGTTACTAGCTGAGTTACTATCTTTCTCTTTTTTTTTTTTCTTTCAGTTACTGATTGCTGCTGTGTTCAATACATCTTCCAGACGGTCTGTAATCTTGCAATGAACCTTAACGTACTAATGCTGCACACCTGCTTGATCACATCCCACACTCCAGTTCCCCCCTTTGAAGTCTAACACTTCACAGCTCAGAAGCCCTCCTTCTACCAAACCCCCAGCTAAATTTTGTGATGTGAGGCACAGGTCCCTGTCTGACACCTCACTGAGGAGTGACAGGGTTTCTGCAGCTGGCAGCACAGCTTCTTTTCAAAAGCTGACCCTTAATATCACATCCTAAGCCTGCTTGTCATGTCTTCTTTCATCAGGTTGGCAGCAGCCGTTCTGGCTGGATTCCAAAGCAGTGACTGTACCAAACAGAGAGGCAAAAACCCTGGGCACAGGGGTGTGCTGGCTGCTGCAGCTGGTGGAGTGCTGGCGTCCCAGGTGGTTGGTGCTGGTTGGTGGCACTTTCAAGTGCCTACAGCATGTACCAGGCATGTGATCTCCTCCACAAGTGCAGGATAGAGCTGCTCCATCTGTTCAGCTGAATGGAGAGGGCTTCTGACTAGCAGAGCTTTATGTGGTTTTTGAAAGCAAACTTTAAAAGATCAAAAAAATGGTTGCTTAATAGTCAGCACTTAGAAAATGGAGAATCTTGGAAGGCTTGGAGAATTGCTCCTTATCATCTTTTTGCATTCATCTTTTTGCATTTTATGGTTGTATGCATATCTGTATGGCACATGTTGGGTCATGACCTGTGGACATCCTATGTTTGTATGTTATTAATTAAATCCTTGATGTTGCTTAGAGGTGACAGCAAAGCAGAGCACCATCACTGTGTGTGCTCTATGAATAAGGCCTTCAACAATAAATATAATATTGATCTTTCCTTATACATTTTTGCCTTCCCCTGAAAGCATTTTTAACAGCATATATTCAAGTGTCAAGAGTAAGCACCAGGACCTCCAAACACAGAGGTAAGAGCAGAGCAAGGAAGTGGTTAACAAGGCTATTGCAAGACAGCAGATCGCAGTAGTGGAGAGATGGGATGTTTGGTGAATGTGCCATTCATCTGTGGGCAATGCCTGCAAGCAATGAGATACCACTTTTAATGTCAGTAGCAGACAGATGGAGGTCATACCTGTGACAGGTGTAACCCCTGACGACATGGGCTACAAGAACAGACCAGGCAGAGGCAGCACCCTCAAAGCTGTTTGTCACACTTTGGGGCTGATGGTGCACCTCTCCACATCTGCGGGAGATGGCAGGCTGCTCTGGGGCAGAATTGGGCTTTTCTGTATTCTCCACACAGTTGCTCTATTCGAACATCCACTGTTTTGTAAGTCTGACTTTATTTAACGATTCCCACAGTTTCCATGAGCTACCACTGGTTTCAAAGCTTTTTTTTTTTTTTTTTTTTGCAAGAACGTTCTGCTTGACGGCGACCTTCGCTCTCTGCGCTCATCGCTTTTACCTGGGGTGGCAAACACACGATGTCCCATCTCCCACCTGCCGCCCTGCCGAGCCCCCGCGGAGCCCCCACAGCCGGGACAGCGGGGCTGCCTTTTCTTTATTTTTTTTTTTTTATTATTATTATTTAAAACTGCAATAACCCGCCGAAAAAGCTGCCCAGCGCGACGCAGGAGGCAGGTGCCCGCCTCTGTGTGGATTTTCGGAGAGGTACGTGTGCCACCTAGAGGAAGCGCCGTCGTTTTGGGAGCGGGGCGGCGGGCGCGCGGACGACGCGGGGCGGGGAGACGGCGCGCTGCGCTCCGCCGTCCCGCCGCTCGCTGCCGCCGGGTGTGGAGCGACCTGGAGTGTCGGCCTGTAGTACGGTGCCGATGGGGGATCTGCAAAAAACAAAACAAAACAAAACAAAACCACCCCAAAACCAGCAATGATTACATTCCCTTAGTAAATCTCAGTAAATGGCGTGCTGTGCCTCTGTGTTTGCACAGCTTTTGCGTGTCCCTGGAAAAGAGGCTGAGAACGCTGTTGCTCTTTTTTTATTCCAGTCAAAGATATAGTGCCTTTGTTTGCATATTTTAGCAGTCCTGACATTTGTTAATGCTGTCTAATTCCTAAGACGCAGAAAGAAACATCTCTGACCTGGCAAAAACAGAATTCATCCTTCCCTCTTGCTAGAACCTTCAGTTTTACTTTGTGTCTCCTTGTTTTTTTGAACCTTACATGATCTGATGCTTCTGGCATGTACCAGCTTTAGATCAGCTGACAGAAAGTTCAGGAGGTCACCTGTTCAGGATGAGGCCACACAGGGAGGAGCAGATAGAAATGAGAGTGGTTGCTGTGAGGAATGGGAAATGTAAGATAGTGGAAGAGAGCAGAAAACAGAATGAAAAGGGAAGAATGAAAATTACAAATACAGCAAATACTAGGAAAAGAGCAGCAAAAGCAAAGAAATTCACAGGGCAAATATGGTTGCCTTTTATTCCTGTGGCATCATTGGTCCTCTGTAGAACAGCTTCCTCAAGAGAAGACAGCTGTGATGGGTGTTCACATAGTTCCTTGTAGTATGTCTTATTTTATTAAGACACAAAGCAACTCCTGGACCAGGGTCGCAGGCATCCAGATGGCTTCCTCTTACAAAAATCCTGGTTTACTGTAATAGGACCTTGCTCACAAAGAACTGACCTCTGAATGGGACTGATTTCAGTGAGCACAAATAACTTGTTCTCTCAAATTTCTGTTTGCAGTGCTCACTTTCACTCTGCCTGTCCCTTTGTGAAATTGGGACTCTGTCTGAAACTGTTTAATTCAAAGTAATGTTTTTTTTGTGACAGTGTTAGCAGCTTGGGAGCAGGAGGCAGAGCCTCATAACCTCATTCCCTAATCCCCAGATCTTGCAATGTAGCAGAAAATCTGTGCCCCAGATTTGGATCCTTTCCTTTCCCCTCACTGTAGTTCCATTACTGAGATTTTAGGGGATGACCAAATTCTATTTTGCATAAATAGATAGACCCTCAAGTGTGATTGTACAACCAATGCTGCGAATACTGTTCTAGTAGGACCTATGCCGATAAGGAGATGATTCCCCATGGAGTCATGTGCACAGTTTCTTGTGGGTAAGACACCCTCAACTATTTGGAGGCATGAATCCCCAAGCCCTGCTGGAACCACAAAGGAGGGTTTCAGTGCAGCAGTCACTGCTTGACAAGATCAGCTCCCTGGTTTCAGATCATGCATTTGTTTCAGTGAACTGACCTAGTGAAAGGAAATGTTCCTATCCCTGAGACTTAGGCTCAAGGTGAAGGAGCAGAGGGGAAGTTTTGTCTTGTTAATTAGAGCTCTACGCAGCCCTTGCTCCTTGAAGACACGTACAAGCTGAAGCACAGCAAAATACCCCCTGATTGCTTCCGCAGAGTGTACAGACAGTGATGTAAGGCCAACTTGTCACATTTGCTAACTTTCCCCTGATTTTTTTGCACTGAACGATGCTGAAGCCTCATTTGAAGATTTCCAAATAGAAGTTATAGTGACTCAGTAGCTTTACAGGACTAAAAATTTTCCCCAAAGCTCACAAAATAAATTGGAATAACAGTTAATAAAAGATACGCTACATCCACATCTTGAAAGCTTTCATGACTTCTCTGATAAGTGACTAATATTAGGGGATGACTAACTAGGGTCAGAGTATATCTGACCTGGCTTTTTTCAGCGACCTCATTTGATGACATCAGCCTCACACACAAGGGCCTCAATCACAAGGAGACTCTATGACATGTATTAACTGTTTGACACCATGGGATCTCCAAGTGTTTACCGCAAACGACAAACCAATGAACAGCAACGAATGGGAAGTACTTTGCCCTGTCGGCACTTGCTAACTGGCAGAAGCTGAGGAAGGTGCAAACACAGTGGGGCAAGCTCAGGTGGGCTTGTGGCTACTCCATGATACTGTCTAACTGGTGTGAAGGTGATGAAGCGTCCCTGCCTGTGGAAGAGGAGCAGGCAGCCTCACCCCCTCATTTAGTCTGTGCTATTTATCGAGGTCGTTGTCATTGAGGTTGGCTGATCAGTACCACCCTGCACAGCAGCAAAAGGATGTGTGTCTGAGATGTTGCACAGCAGCAAGGAGCAATGCTGGGCCGTTGTGCCCACAAAAGCAGGTACCTTATGGCAGCACCAGGCATTTCATGAAATCCCTGCGCATCATCAGGGGACATACACAGACACACTGGCACTGCCTTTGAGCTACCTCGCCTGGTTATTGAAGCCAGGGCGAAAGTGCTTTCAATTGCTAAGTACTCAGTGTTATGCTGCTGCAAATTTGTTCTTTCCTGTACCGACATTAGCTAAAAATTATCTAAAGCAAGCCTGAGAGCACGTACACACTGCAGTTGTGCCTCCCTGTCGCCTCCCTGTATGCAGCATAGAGTGTGCGACAAAACTCATTAGCCTCTTGTGTGTGGAGGAGAGGTAATGTTCATGTGTAGAGGAGAGGTAATGTCCAGCTTCGCACTGCAGGGAAGAAGAAAAATACTGACTCCCCAGTATGATGACATAATGGATTCTCTTCTAAGAATTGAATAGAGGATAAACTCACTTCTTAGAACATGAGGGGTGAAGTCATGAGTAAAGGAAGCGTAAGCAGATGAGGAGGCGGCTGTAACCTTGTGTTGCTTCCCAGCATCTTTGGGTCAGATGCCTTTGTTGAGGAAGTCATCACTGTGTCAGACTTCATATGAAAAATGATATCTGGGGGGGAGTCCTTTTCTCTTTTTAACGTACAGAAGGCTTCCCACACAGGGAAATGTTGTTGTTCTGCTAACCCATCATGGGTCTTGCCTCAGCAAGCAGAGTTTTCAACGGAGTCACTTTGATGCTAGATCTTCCTGAAGAGGAGACAGTTTTGATACTGGTCAGTTCATTTCATTAGTTCTGAGCAGACCCCTGGGGGGTTTCATGGAATTTTGCAGATCTCAAATGACTGATCTTTAAAAAAAACCAACAACCTCACACAGAAACACCGTAAAGAAACTAATGCTATAAAGCAGTTTTATCCATATAGATATCGTCACCTAACTTCCTATTCTGAAAAAGAACATGAAAACACATGCTATGGACAATAACGTTTACTTACCCCTGGTTGACCCTCTTGAGCAACATGGGGTGATTTAAAAATGATTAAGCATTTAAAAAAAAAAGAAAAATGTGTTGTGCATCAAATACCAGACTTAATACTGTACACAGTGAATCTGTAAACTGTGACTAAAGGCAAAACATTTTTAAAATGCCTCTGATAATGAAAAGATTTATCATAAAATATGTCTTAAATGTCTTGAACAAAATGCTCATTGTTTGTGCACAAAATGGCTTTATTCAGCAGTCATTCTTGGATTTAGCCCTTGGTGGGGTTCAGATGCAGGAGGAGAAAAGGATTTGACAGCAGGGGAGCTGGAATCCATAACAAACACCTTTTTAATTTAGGGCAATAACAGTGATGTGATTTGGTACAGGAGAGCTGAATTTGATTATTTTTTTCTGAGTGCCTGGAGCTACCACAACATGTGCTGATATTCTCATTAAAAATGTCTTTAGTGTGCAAGATGTTGAGGTCAGATACTGCACACCACGAAACTGCGTGGCAGGTTCCACCTCTAGATTAGAAAGCCCTCTTTTTGTCAAGTGGTCACACCGCATGGGGTGTTGTCTTCTCTCTTTCTATCAATGGTTATATCCTACTTTTATATATATATATATATATATGCTATCTTTGCTGACTTGTGCACACTCAGGGCTCCTGCAAAACTAGGCCTTGTGAGTACTCAGAAGAGTGCCCAAATTCACCAGCTGCTTTTGGAAACTTGCATGTACAAATTTTGCTCCTGATTCCCCAGCATGAAACTCTCTCTCACTTTTGCTCATTCGTGCTCTGTAAAACATCCCAAAAGCAAAGAACTGTAAATTTGCCACAACGAGTGAAGAAAGAAGATGCTTTTTGCGTGCTTACTTTGAAAGCAATCAGTTCACCTAAGAGAAAATACATGTTTCTAAACAACGTATTGAAGCTCTTTTTGTTTTTTAAAGCTTTCTTCGCACACAGTCTTTTTCTAAAATTGTGTGTTTTTCTCTCTCTTTCTTATAGCTTCTTATCCTTCTTCCTTTTGCTGTTATTATTTCATTTTGTGGGCCATTTGGTGATGCAGCTGGAAGGAGAGGAACTTCAGAAACTAGAAACCAGATTATACATCCAAGTAGCCCTACAAAACGGGCTGGAATAACAAGTTTTGGCTCTTCTCTCTGGAGAAACAACTTTATTAGCTGCTCTGAAAATCTTCTAATCCTACTTAAACCCCATGTTCTCCCACCCATTTTAGATGCACTGATTGCACAGTCAGGATCCTTAGAACCTGCATCACTCAATGGGCAGATGTCAACATGGCCAGCTGGCTTGGGCCAGAAACACCTTCTTCTCCCTTTGGGTTGCTCTGAAAAGAGGAGTGCTACTTTTTTTTGCAGCTTTGTCTCCCTTACTGGCTCCTGTACCCATATCAGAGTGACGGGAATTAGCACCTCTTCTTGTCTGTTGGCGGCTGGGCTTGCAATCACAGCTGAGTAAATACTGACAGTCTTGTTCTGGATGACAAATTTTGGTGTATCTACATGCCAAGAAAAATTAGTCACAGTGGTGAGAAAACTGTGTCAAGGTTGGGCTTGTGTACGAGGTAGAAGTGGCTGTGTCACCGGAGAACACTGCACAGACCCCCGGTCGCTGTGAACTGCAGTGGAGATTAACATAGACCTAAGCTAACAGCCCTAGCTAGGGATCCAGTCTACTGTTTCCCACCTGAAGATTTTATCAATCACCTGCTACTGCATGAAGTGCCCGCATAAAGATGCTACAGAGCGTACATTTCAATTTCTGTGTTTATTTTTCCTATTTTTACACTTCCATTGGCACATTTCTACGTGTCTGAAAAGGCAGCTTGAATAGAACAAGAAGAAACCTTCAAATACAACACAGTGTACGGGCTTAGGTCATTATTACTTGTGGATCATTCTGCTTGATTTTGGCATAAAAGGAGAGAGCAATTAGATAATAATGAAACAAAGTCCACCAGTTGCTGGTTGAAGTCCAACTCTTGCAGGCTGGCTGTTCATCTTCTGCAGTCTGGTGAAAACTGCAGTGCTGTGAATTTGGAGATGCTCACAGACTTCCTTACACAATAACACACATGATAGAGGGAGATGGAGGTCGTCTTGGCACCGCCCACTGTGTGCCTGCTTCTATGTTTCCCACCAGCTGGGTGTCATTTGGAAATGACCACAGTAAGATGGCGTCGTTATTTAACTGCCAAATTTATGTTCTGAAGTTCCTTGCTTAGTTATTGTTTAGCCTGAGAGACATCTGGGGACCTTGATGCACAAATTTGCATTTCTGAAGATCCTTAGCTACATTACCAGAGCAATCTGTATCTCAAAACACATTGGAGAGCCAAATGTCTCAGCTATGCCTGATCCCTGCTGGAATAACCTTGGCATTTCTGTGCTACTTGGATGCAGTAGGAATTATCACACCATTCTTAGTAAAGTAGGAATTCCACAGAAAAATAACAGTATGGTGTGATGGAGTTGGAGACCTTCTGTTGATTAACCTGAACTCGAATCCCTCCTTCCTTTCTTCAAGGGGTTTGACCACAGCTGTCATTTTCCAGAAGATGTCTCTGACCAGTGGACAACGACATGCTCTCCAATTGCTCGCCAGCCCCCATGTTCAATGGCAGTGGAGCCAACACCTCTGGTACTGAAAGGAAAGGTATCCTCAGAAAAGGAGGCAGGGCTTAGGCCTTGTCTTCACAAAGTGGAGCAGCCTCAATGGGAGACAGGGAAATGTCTCAGGGTCTTTCACCTCTAACTCTGGCTCTGTTTTGTGGAAAAAAAAAAAAAGTAGCATTTTTTACATGCTTTAAGGATCTTCATGTGCTTACTGCTGTTATTATGGTTTGTAAGCTGAAACGACGAGATGTTTGACAACAAGAAGACACTAATGCCCTATAGGAGGGATATGAACAATATAAGGCTCAGCATGGGGCAGCTTGGGTTGAAATAACTTCTCAGATATCCCCGAAGCCTAAAGAATTTTATTCCAGAAAAGAAAATCTAATGCAGATTAGGACAATAGAAAGGAACATAAAATCAACAAAGTTAAACCTGAAATGGGAATCCCCAGGAATTCTGATGAATTAAAATTACAAGAACTGGTAGTCAAGGTTTCTGGTACAGCAGAAACAGAGGGACTAGAAAGAGAATTAGAACTTTTAACTTCTTCAGCTTATTAAAAGCTAGAGAATCTATGAAAAAATTACAGTCTGTAGAGATCCTGGTTTCATTTTGCAACAGCTTTTATTGTAGGCAGACACTCCATGCTCACTATCTTCAAGCAATAGAGATATTGTGATCACCAGTACCTATGAAATAAATAAACACTATTTGTTTAACTGTAGGTGTCAAGTAAGAAGACAAAAAGGATAGCTAAGGGATGGGATTAGGTTCTAGTTTGACTATGCTTTGTTGCATGTCATTGAACAAATTGCTCAAGTTGAGTTTATTCTGTTAGTTGCATGTGCTTATTCTTGTTTCAGAGGAGGTGTTGGAAGGATTAACAAGGAATTTATTAGTATCTTTGCTCTCTCTCTATGTTGAAAGATATGCTTCTGGTCTGAGACAAGGGAGTCCTATCTCAAGACGTTGTTTCTGTAGACCAGGAGGAAATCACAACCTTCCCTAGTTTTCTGGTCTATTGGAAAGTCTCCAAATACCACTGGAAGAGTAATCAAAACATTAGCAGTTTCTGACCAGGTTCCCGCACTTCATTGATTTATTAGTACTCCGGCTTGTTTCATACCATAGCTGGGTCACCATGCTGGGTCATCATTCTTCACGTAATTTCTTATGAAATTCTTACTACAAAATGTGAAACAGTCTGTTAGGTTACAGGACTCCAGGTGTTTCTGTCCGAAGATTTGGGAACGTTTATGGCAGACTTGCCTGCTGAGATCAGATGCTCAATACCTGACGGGCGCTCAGGGATGGATACGTAACCACCTTTCCTGTGAACAGCAGCATTCAGTGACTGCACCTGGGTGGTTTTACTGCAGTGCTCCTCAGTATATTAGCTCGTCTTGGCAGTGGCAGCATGCTAAGCGAGACATTTTAGGGCTGATTAGTCCTTTTGTAGCATCCTTTCAGGCGCTGGAATGACTCAAATCCAGGGGCGTCTCTTCCAGGATCTTCCCCTGTTTGGGCCACCAAATAAGAGAGAAAGGGAGAAAGCTTCTGTGTTTTTTTTCTTGTCTCCCAAACCAGTGTGTCTGGTGAAAGAGGGTATGAGAAGGTCCTGAGACATGTCTGTGTTCTCCCAAGTGGAGGAGCTCAGCGCTTTTTTTCCTGCAGAAAGGACTACAGAGGGACTGACTCCATTGATATAATCATGACAAACAGGTGATTGAGGGGGTATATTCTCAATCCTTCTTCTCAGAGATTTTCTAAAGCCTGCTACCCGTAGTCATGAGAGGACTTAAAAGTTTGGGTATTGCAAGCTCTTGCTACCTGGGGGTCCAGCACAGGGAGAGGTTTTATTCTGTTTTTCTCCTGTCAGAGAAAGGGTTGTGCAGGTGAGCCATGCCGCGGTGTTGATTAACAGATAAACCTGCAAAGTCAGAATGCGTTGTCAGTGCTTCACACGTGTCCTGCAGCAAACACGAAAGAAAGGGAGAGGGGCATCTGTCAGGTGGTGTTACTGGAGAGGTACAGGAACATAATTCATCTCATCAGAAACTATTATTGATTAGAACGTACTAGTGTGAAGAGAAAATCTCATTTTTCCTTTCCTACTCCGATATTGATATATCTGTTACTGTTTTTAACTCCAGAGAACTTTACATTTTCACACCTCCTCTCCTCCTTCTTACCTGGTATACCAGCTTTACTCTCATCTGTCTTCATACATGAAATAATTAGCATATCACATGCTGAGCTTCCCCTACTCATGTTGGCTAGCAGATACAACTGAGATCCAAAAATGTTGAGCGATATGTTGAGGCATAGCCACGCAAATCTGACATGGATTAGGGTTTCATGTCTGGTTCCCTTACTTACACTCATTTAAAAATTTGATGAAGCAGTGAGTTGGAGTAATAGCTGCAGGACTTGAAACAGTGCTGCAAATTACAAAGGAATAGGCCCAAGTACAAAAAGTTTTCTTTTACATTTTAAGGGACAAAATGGTGACAGTAATTGCATTTTGCATGTGGTCAAGATAGAAGGTCTTTCCTCTCTCAGGGTTTTATTTCCAATGGTATCTAACTTCAGTTCTGGGTTTCACACATGCTGATGCAGTCATATTTGCCTCAGGGTCAAAATGACTAAGATTTACACCTGAAAAAATAAGAAGCTGGTCCAAGACTCATCTGAAAATTAAAGAAACCAATACATAAACAGATCAACCATTTAAATGAAAATATATTTGAATTGTGAAACCCAGCATTACTGAAGGAGTTGCTTTCAGAGTGATGCAGGGGAAATTTCTGTTAATTGTTTCCTGTTGTGAATCTGATGGGCCGGTGAACAGTGTCTGTTTATTCCTTTTTGCTTTCAGTTCCCATGTTAAGCTCATTTCTAAGAACTGTGTTGGGTGGACACCTCTGGAAGGGAGAGAATAGTAACCTTTCCCTCAAAAGCACCTCAATATGCTCAAGGAAATATGGTCCCAGACACTGAGAGATGCCCTGATACCTGTCTATACCCAGAGGAAAGAGCAGGGACCTTGCAGCAGAGACTGCCGAAGAGGGCAGGGTATGTATCCAGTAAGTCCAAACGGATGGTCTTATGATGATGGACAGAAAAACCCCAGGAACCAGGGAGTCTGTGTAGCCCCTGAGGTGACTGAAGTCAGGCATGGAAATAGGGACATCAGTGTCAGGAAAGAATTAGTTATAAACATCTTTATGTTTCTGCTGACCTCACTCAATTTTTTTCTTTTCCTAATTCCAAAACAAAACCGGCTTTGTGAGTTTGAAAGCTTTTTGGATTTCTTTAGGGACTCCCACAGCAAGCTGTTGCTGGAGTCTTCACCTTTTCATCTTTATGAAAGAAAAATCAAAGTTGTTTCACAGCAGAAAGCCTCGTCATCACCAGTCATTGCTAGACCAGTACTGTTAGAGTAGTGCTCAGTCATTACTGGATCTCAGTGCCACCTAAACCCTTGATGAAGTCTTTGCAGAGCCAGCTGCCAGAGAGAGGCGATTCAGAAAAGCCAGCACACACGTAAGGCATCCCTAGGAAACCCTCTGAAGAGGAGGGGGCTTCATGAGGTAGAAGACCTAAAAGGTGCCAACCAGAGGGAAAGGGGCATCTATTCAGAGTTCACGGCCACAGATTTTTCCTGGAGTTAGACAAAGAAGCAGGGTTGGGTTATACTTCCTTGGCTCTGCATCTCTTCCTGCTTTGTCCACATTCTCACCAGAAGTGTGAAAGACCACAGTTCAACTCTTTTCCTTCCCTCACCTGGTTTTGACTGAACCTTGAAACAGCCCCCTCTCAGGAGGGTGTCAGGTATTTGTCTTCCCTAAGTATCTCCTGTTGAATGTTCTCCGCTCTGTTCAAGATGTGGAGAATCTTGAGGCTGTCCCGACCAGGACCTGTGCTTTATTTCTGCTTCTGATACTGTGTTGTATTTGTGCTTTTCTGGGAAAAGGGTGAAGAACTGGAAAACATTGGTTGGTGTCTCTACTTCTCTCCTCCCTTAGCAGTGCCGTGAAATTAACATTTCAATAATAAGTGTTGACTAACATTTTTATTTAAGCTGTGCTTTTGTTTTCTGGTATAAATGCCCACAGTTTTCATGTCTCCTGTAGCACTGGCTTGTATTTAAAGATACGACTTCCTTCTCCAGTGCCACAATAGCTGTCATATGACTGTGGGAGGGAATTCTTGAAATGTTCCTGAATACATGTGATACAATGTGCCTACCACAAAAGAATTAACTTTCTCCCTTTCAGTGCATGTGCCTCTTCTGAGACTTCTGGGAACTTCCAGAATGTTAATTACACACAACCTACTTCACAAGTGCATCTAAAGGTTCATTTTAGCTAACCTGATTTTTGTGTGCCCTGTTTTGGAAACATCAGAATCAAAACTTTGCTGACAACAAAATATCAGAAAGAAGGAAATATTATGTGCCTGCTAAAACCCATACTTCCAAAACCAGAAACACTCCCAAGACAGTGGCCTCCCTAAAATATGCTTCCCTAAACGACTTGAGTAAGGCTCCAGAATTTAATAGCAACAGAAACAAGAACTCATGGATATTGTAAACCTTCAGTGTTGGCCTGTGTTGCCTGATGAGAGGGCAGGTCTGAGAATAAACCATGAGTTAATCTTTTTGTTTGTCTTCTTTCTTCTGTGAGAACAACAGATGAGACATTTCTCATTTGTTTGCTTTCTGGGTATGTCTGCCACTGGATCAATTTTCATTTGTCTTTTATTTCTAAGATTTAAGAACAATATATTGCTTCTAGTGATCCTTGCAAAATTAACATTTCTGCCAGCTAAATAAATTTATTTAAAACTGCATAGCAAGTGTATGTATTTACCACCCCTGTTCTTGCACAGCAAAGCACGTAAAAGGAAGTTGCAGAGGTGCATTGATTTAAAGTGATTTGCCCTTTCAAACATTAAATTGGATAATTAACATCCTGTTTTTTACTCATCCAGGTCTCAGTGAAGCTGTGCCCGCTCGCTGCCCAGACAGCAACTGGATGACCACTGTCTTTTACACTTCAGTTGCTCCTTTCTCTTTCCGACATGGGACCTGACCCCCTGACCTTCTCTCCGCCAGGTCCCACGTTGTGTGTGCTCAGCCTCCCAGGCAGGACGCCAGTCCTGGGAGACGCTGCCATTTTGCACCTCCTTATTTGAGGAGCTAGGTAATCACAGATGTCATTCGGAGTAACTGTTTGGGCAGGAGGACGGGAGTTACGAGTAGGAGTGGAGGACATCAGAAACAGAGGCTGGAACCATGGTGGGAGCACAGTGAGGGCAGGGAGGCTGCGCTCTCTGATGGTTATATACTCTATTTAAGCAAGCATGCCAATCCGAGCCAGATCTCTGCCTGTTTAGCAAAGCGCTTGAAATTCCCATCATCTGCTCTGTCTGTCCCTTGGGGCTGCAAAATAAAAGGCTGTCCTCACCTCCTGTCCCCAAAAGCCAGTTTATCTGAGCTCTGGGCTGCTGACCTTCTTTTTTGGAAATCTCCAGCACACTAATTTTACCCCAGTGTAGTAGAATTAGAGTATTCCTGACTCTAGTCCTTCCTTTGTGCTAGTTCTCACTGTTTTATCTCATTTCCTCTGTCCTTGTTGAGAGGGAGCTGGTGGGCTTGCCTTCTTCCTGGCGGACCTGAGCTGCAACACATCCCTGAAAGGCTGTAGGGTGCTGCCTTGGAGCTGGTGGCCATACCACTTCATGTCATTGTTGGCATTACTCATGTAAGTAGGTGGAAAACCACATCAGAGTGCTGTGCCGGTGTACAGACATGACTTTTCATGGGGCAAAAAGATGAATCCCTTCAAATCTGGATGGTCTCCAAGGAAGAGTACATGACCTAACCGGTCCCCCTGAAAGCAAAACATGCAGAGACTAGCAGAAGTAATTTCCCACACGTACCAGGTCTGCCTGGGCTTGAGACATAAGGCTATTTCTGTCACCAGAAAAGGCAGTATTTTCACTGCTGAGGGTGGCAGCACATGAAACTGGGAGGTGGCTTTGGCTGTGTAAGCTGTGTCCCCTTGGGGCAGTTCAAATGGGTCCACAGCAGCTGCTGTGCTCACTGTTTTGCTGTAAACATGTAAAAGTTGTCCCTGTTTTCTCCTTTTTGTCAGTGCTCCCTGCTTTGGCTCTTAAAAAAAGCTTCTTATCTTGGGGCTTCACAGTCACCTTGGTCTCTCAGTTTTGACTAGGCTGGGGTTTTGCAGATAGTCCCCTGGATAAGGATACCAATGGCGTTTACTTCATTGACAAGTTTGGCTTCATTTGGCAAGTATTAGCATTTCTCCCAAGCTTGGAAAATTCATGAGTTGGAGGCTTATCAGGGGAGACAGAAGCAAAGATGGACACAGTGAGTAACAGTGACAATGATGTTCCTGTTTACACTGAACAAACTGAAAGCTGTTTCTGAAAAAGGTTGAGGAACCTGCTAAGAGATTCTGTGCCACAGAATCTGTGTCTGCAAGTAGACTGCGTTAGCAAGCTCATGAGGGAATTAATCAAACACAGTCTGTTCCTTTCGTTCATTTCACCATGTGCCTATTCTTATAAAATGGGATTCAGAGTTCATTCTCTGCCCACCAGACCGCAATCATCCAGTGTATGGGCCAAACACTCTACTTTTCACTACCACTTTACCAGAACAAAAACACGAGGTCTGGAATGATCTATCACAGAATTGTGGAGGTTGGAAGGGACCTCGGAGGTCTCTAGTCTAACCTAATGGCCCATCATGCCATTCTGGCATGAGATACACCTATCCCTGTCTTCTGCTGTTTGTGGCTGGAATTCCTTGGTGAACTCAAGGACTGACTTGTTATCTCCCCTTGTTTGGGCCTGCAGATGGCACTGGTTACTGTCACCAACCTGACACTGCTGTGAGCACTGCCTGTGCTGGGGGGACCCTGTTTGTGCCCACCATGGGGCAGCCCCATTCTTGCTGTGCCCTCCTCCCCACCGATATCTATGAGGAGGTTACTGAGAAGAGAAAACTGTTCCTCAGAGCACCAAACAGCAGGAGGGTGAGAAGCAATGATCATAGACTGAAGTAGGAGATCCTCAGCCTGAGGATAAGGAAAAGGCTTTTCCCCATGAAGAAAGCCCAGCAGTGCAGCAGGGGCACAGCCAGGTTGTACCACCTCCATCCTTAGAGTATTGCCAGCCCCAACAGGATAAAAAGCCCTGAGTGACCTGGTCTGACCACACATTTGAGCTTGCTCTGGGCAGTGGGTTCGTCTGCAGTCCTCCCAAGGTCCCTGATAGGCTGTGTGAGTCTGTGGTCCTCAGGCATGTAGGCAGGGCATCTTGAGATGTGCTTCAGTTGGGAACATGAGCATTTGCATGTTCCTGCTGAGGAAGTCAGTTCCCTACGGACATGAAAGCTGCCTTGTGGTCTCAGCTAATGGCCTCAGGAGTAGAGGGGGATGTGGAACAGCCCTTGTCCTTGTGGTGGTGAGGGGCTCCCTATCCAATGTGGACTGGCAGCTGCAAGTTGAAGTAAACATGAAATGCTGTGTTTAAGTTATTTTGGTAAGGGCAACAGAATTATTTGTGTGAAATCATGGAAGAATGATGCCTACTGCATTTTAATTCTGTGTTATCCTTTTTGCTCTTGCTCTCATGGTTAGTTTTTGCAAGCAGTTTGGCCACAAAGTGGATTAAAAAAGGGTCTTCCATCTTCTTCATGTGCCCTTGAATACCAGGTCAGTTCTTTTTTGAAGTGATCTGGTAGAAGCACACATTTACAAAGCATGTGAAACTGAATTTTAGTTTTTTAAGCTTTGGCACAACTGAACTAGTGACAGGAAACCTCAAGCACTATATTACTAAGCAATAAATAGCAAGTGACTTTCAGTAATTCCTGGAACTCATTCACAGTATTACTACATGACATTTCTCAGTAATTTTGTGAAGGTATTTCCATCTGGCTGGTTTAAATTCTTCGTACTGGTTAAATCTGAGAAAAAAACTATTTACTAGAAGCAAATTTGAACACAAACAAAGGAAATGGAATAGAAGGCGACTGAGTGTCATGAAGTAGAAGCTTTATATGCAAAAGCTGTTGGGTTTTCTCAGGAAGCCTGTATGATCCAGCCTAATCAAAATGGTTTTCAAAATAATCACCAAATGGGATACTCACAGGCTAGCAGTGTTCTTTCGGAGCAGGAAGGCAGAGGTCTGAAATGGAAAGCTTGTCTGCAAGGCTGCACTGCTCTTTTTTGATGTTGCGGTGCCAGAGGAGCACTAGGTGAAGTGCCTGCCATCTTGAATGCAAGTTGTGGAGCTCAGTGACTGAGATGAGCCTCGGAGCGCTCACATATTGCAGAGATTATTTCTAGATGGTAGCACGATTGGAAGACCTTGGCCTGCCTGAGGCCACAGCTAGATGCATGTGGCATATCCAGGATTATGGGAACTCCCAGGTCTTTCCCAGTTGGTAACCAGCAGCAGTGACAGCATCTCTCCCAGCTTGCTATGAGATGTACCTCTCACGTCAAGGAACGGGAAGGAAAAAGTGAATCAGCCTAAGAGACTCAAAACTCAGCTGTGTAAAATTGGTTCTTGGAGAGGTTTCTATGAAGCAGGGAGGGTATGGCTTAAGTGGAAATCTTCCTCTTCAGTTAAAAGGAATGCATTAGTGTTGCATTTGTTGGAGAGCTTCCTCCTCCCTCTGAAATGGACTTGTCCGGTGCCTGGCTCTGCTTGGTGTGAGGCACTGGTCTTTTTTCTTAGATGTGGTGGTTGCAAATGCAAATCGCCAAGAGTTTCTGTTTGTGTCCAAAGACTTTGTAGGTCAATCATTTAACCTTTGTGGTTCGTTTTACCCATTCATAAAGTGGATACAGTGAAAAAAATACACACGCACACATACACTGGTCTCAGGAGTATTACCAGGCAAAAAAGCAGTTTCAGGCTTTGGATAAGTCTTGATTTTTTGGTTCAAACCAAAATTTTCTGGAAGGGATAAGCTTCCCTGACCACTGCAAAGAGCCTAGGGGAGACCCGTGATTCCAGGCAAGGCAAGAGATCTAACTTGCAGTATTTTAAATTAACTATGCTAACCTTCAAGTAATTGCCCCTTGCTGATGAACAGGTGCTTTCTTCTCCTTATTATTATTTGTACTGAGTTGATGGTTTTCAAGGTGTACTGCATCCTAAATTTATTTAATTAAAATTAAGTATCAAAGGGTATGTTTTCAATACTAAAGCCAGTGAAGGAGACTTCAGTGAATTTCATTGGCTTTTGCAAGTGAATATAGGAAAATGTTTCTGGCTGGAGTATTAAAGGCCACGTGTACATGTATAAATGAGTACTAGGGGTTGCATAAAGCTATTTTCTACATTTTGCATTTGGAATATTGAGGTATATGGAGGTAAATGACTTGTCCAAAGTGCATAAAGGAGTACTGGGACACAGCTGGGAAAGGTACCCAGATGCCCTGAGTCCCAGAGTGTTTCTGGAACTGCCAGATGACAGATAGTCTTGCAGCTTTTATGAAGAGGGTTCAGGAAACTCTCTGCTCAGATTTATGTTGTCTGTTTGTTTGAAGTTGGCGCACCTGTGAAAAAGCTAATGTTCTGTGTTTTGAAGAAGATTTTGAGTTGGCAGTCTGATGCTCTAAGCATTTTAAAAATGTCATGTCACTGAAATCTGAGTGACTTCAACACTGGCAAAGCAGGCAACCATGAAAGCTGCACCTCTAAAAGAATTGTGGGATTTTACATTATTCTCATCCCCTTTTCTAGAAAGAAAAAAGATTGCTTTAAGATGATCTTAGAAGCAATAATACCAGGATATATCCATGGGGAAACAATATAATTTTCTCCCCTCCTTCGTGTTTATGTTTCAGGTCCTTTAGTCATTGCTCCATCACTCAGTGCTTTGATTTTTGATCTTTCCCCACTTTCTTCCTGTGATAGGGAATTTATTTATTTCTTTCCCACAAAAATTCTCTTTCCCCCACTCCAAGATGTTAATATGGCCTCTGCACTTGGCTTCAGGCTTGAATCTTGGCAAGGAAGCTCTCAATTATTAGGCAATTTTTAAAAACAAATGCAGTTTCAGCTGTTTTATGCAGAGGAGGAGCGCAAAATGCTAGCTGTTTTCCAAGACAGTCTGTAATGCCCTGAAGGGTAACGGCTGAGAGCAAGGGGCTAAAAGTATTTCAGATCTGGCAGTATTGCTACCACGATTTTTATTCCGATGTGGACCAGGTTTGCTCTGGACAAATGTGTATCTGTACAACATGTAGTAAGTGTATCATTTGCATCTGGCCTCCAATGTAATTGTATGTCAAACAGCCAAGAATACTCTTACCCAATTTGTCAATTGTAATCTGGGGCCCTGTCCATTGCAATATTTCGTAGCTTACTTGCTGCAACAAGAGCAGTAGCAAAACAGGAGCACTGCTGCACTGCGCTTGAGGGCCCTGACTTTCTGTAGTATTTTGAGTACAAGTGAACATTCAAAAGACTTCTGATGAAGAAAACCCCTCAAAAAAGCTCTCTTTTGGCTTCTTTGCTCCTCCACAGAGGAAAAAAGTGAAGTGTGCTGGGGAATGGAAAGCAGTTGAGAAAATACCCCTGGAGAAAAAGGGGAAGAGGAATGAGGGGCATGAGCTGCTTCCTGGGACTTTCTGGGTCTGGGAGAATGGGCCAGGGCAGCAAAGGGAAGGTACTAATGGGTAAGCTGAAACAAATCCAAGGCTGTTATTGCATGGAGCCAACAGGGATTGAGCAAGGTTTATTAGGTGGGGGTTGGTTTGTTGGGCCCATTGGTTTGTTGGGCAGGTGACTAGCCCTCCCAGGCTTTGCTAAAGAAACAAAGTAGAAAACCAAAACAGCAACATTTTTCAAGGATAGAGAGACCAGAGGGCTTTGATTTCAAAGTCCGGAAACTGAAGTTGCTTGATTAATTAAAAATCCCCACCTTTAAATAGTAATTGAACATTAAAGATTTTTTAGACTAAATTTTCCATCAAAATACTACCACTATTTCATTTTCAACAAGTACATTAATTTCATGGAACTCTGTAGTTCAGGAGGAAATATTTTGGTCTACAGTTTGTGTCTGGCTCCAGAGCTCAAGGCCATTATGTCAGAGCCCTTGTCTGTAAACACAAAGTAATTGCTACAGCTCTGGTGGGTTTTATTTTTGTCACTGCAGTATCTTGAGAGAGGTGGATGGAAATCACTTCAGAGCCTACCACTGGGCAAAACAAAAGCTGAGGAGCTGTCATGCTGCTACGAGAAAGAAATCAAATAACTGCAGCTGTTCAGGTGCATGACCCCAAAAACACGGTCTTCACATACAGGGAGGAAACAACATGTCTTGCTGGTGCCATGGCACCTTCCTTTCAGCTGCCCCAGTCCCACCAATGTCTGATTTTGGGAAAGAGATGCCATGCACACCATATACTAACAGTGAAAGATGGCATGCGACTGTTGGTGGCCATAGAGACCTTTGTTTAGCCAAGGAGAAATCCAGGCAGAAGGGGACAGATGAAGAAATCTAGCTTCAGCTAAGCCTTTTGGGGCCAAAGTTTTCTTTGTGGGATTCAGGCTCTGCTTTCATTCTTGCCACGTCTGGTTTCCATTAGAGTGCAAACATTACAGACATCCCTTTTTAATGCCAAAAAGGTGAAAGGCCTTTGTGAAGAGCCTAATAGCCCTGTACCCACTGAGTGTCCCAAAGCTGGGGTCTATGAAACACAGAAGATGAGATGTATGCCAAAAAGTCTAGATTCTGTTAATGCCACGGACAAAATGACTCTCACAGTGCCGGAGTCCTTTATTAAAAAAAACAAAACCAAAAAAACGTAAAATCATAGCTGTTCTCCTATAGGTTGCTAAAAAGTTAGTGCTGTTTTGTTGTAATATTGGTTCAGGTTGCTGAGTTGAAGTCAGTCAACTTTCCTGTACTCGTGTGTATTTCAGGCAAACCTCCCCAAGAAAGGATTGACAGAAGTGGAAGTATCTGTCCTCTTATCAGCCACAGAACCTGCCTGTGCTGGGGACGCAGCTTTTTGTTATAATAATGTTACCTTTTTTTATGGTCTTCTCTGTACAATTTTTAAATGAGGAGGGCAAAACAAAACATGATGAAGCTTTACAGTTTTACATATTACATGATTTATGTCTCAATACAGTAGAAGAAGCAGTATGGGTATTCTGAAACAAATTTGAAGTTCACACTACTCAGAAATCTTCTTTTCGGAAGGAAAGCAAATGCACTGACTTACACCCACTCTCTCTTGGCTCCAAGGCCAGGGTGGAGCTTGCATTTGTTTGTCTGTTAAAATAAACAAAGGATCTGTTAATAGTTTTGGTGGACCACATAGACTCAAAGCTCATGGGCTCTGAATCAATGCTATTGAAAATACCTATTTGGTCAAGAAAAAGCTCAATGAACGCCCATAATTTCTGGAGCTGACAATACTAGAGAACATTAAAGCATCTTTCCATTGTTTTCATGGGTTCACGTGCTGTTGTCTTAGCACACTTCTATTTGGTTCTTATTAGCCTGGTGCACAATTCTGTAATTAAAAAATAAAATCCTGAAATTACTATTTGTCACTTCCTCTTCATTCTGGCACTTACAGACAACAATTACAAGCACTCAAAAAAGCTACACATAAATGAAGTTTGCCTTATTAAAACTCTGAGAAAATTACTGAAGCAAATATAGTTGCACTGGATTTGATATGGAAAAGAAAATATAATTTTGGGTCAGGAAACTGATTTGTCACTGGAGAACTAATGTCACACTATCTTAAACTATAGCTTTGAGGACAAGAAAGGAGGAAGAATAATGTTTAAAATAGAAAAATATACTCCCAAACAAAGAAGATTAGAGAAGATATGGTAACATCAATCTGTGCGAAATAAAATAATCCAGAGATCCTTTTTAATAAAAAGCTTAGGTATTACTTCAGGCTATTTGTATCATCAATACTGTTGTTTCTAAAGGGGTGCTTAGACCAACTTTTACCTTATGTGAGACATTTTTTTTAACAAAGGTGTTTGTTGGACTGCTTTAGTGTGGTACTGAGAAAGATACAGACATCAAAGCCAGCATGTTGTAGGCTGTGTTCAGCTTAAAAAAGTATCTGCCTCTCATCCCCAACCTATAAAATGAAGCAAAGGTGCCATTTTCAGGATTCTTGTCCTCAGCTGTTACCTGCAGTATTTCACATATTATCTTGTGTGAAGTCCTGACTCCACTGAGATAACTGGTAGTTCTGGCATCGTTTTTGATGGGGTCAGCAATCAGTCATCTACATTTACAAATTGAAAATAAATAAATAAGTCAAAACCCTTGAATTAAAATGTCATTGTTCTATGTTTGCTCACAGTAAATTCAGCTTAGAGGGGACGAGTGACCACAATTTTGAAAATAAGCATTGCATTTTTGTATGTGAATCTTTGAGATATTTTGATTAAATATGTCTCAAAAACATGTTTTATGTGGAGCAGTGGGTTATTTTTTAAATTTTCAAATAACAAAAAGAAAATACTCTTGATGTTCCTGACAACAAACTCCATTCCAATCTGCAGGTGCTCTGCTGTCAGCAGGTCAGCAGACGTGACCAGAACCGCAATGTCTCACGCTGCTGTCGGCTCTGCCCTGACTTACTTCATAGCCCTGGTGACCAATTTAACATCCTTGGACATATCGTTACCTGGCGTAAATTGTTATAGTGCCATGTAAGCCATTAACGCCAGCCATGAGGCTCTGCCTTGGTTTGCTCTTGTGATGAAATGAGCAGAACTGGCTGTGCTTGCCAAGTGCACTGCACTGGGTAAATAACGAACAGCTGTCTAATGCCCTGGGCTTCTCCGATGGGGAAAAATCCCCAACCACCCACCAACAAAAAGAAGCTGTAGGAATGGCTAGGAGTGGTGTTATATTCGGAAACCTTCACAGAGCTGGCAGGTGAATTATTGGGAAGGTCAGCTGTAGTAAAGACTGGTTACTTTTGATTCCTCATTAAAGTATTTACTTGCAGATCTAAGTTCTTCTGATCAGTTGTTTTGAAGTCACGGTAAAGGGTACATTTGACTCATGTAATGTTTAACTTGCAGTATTCTATTTGCTCAAGGTTTCGAAAGTATTATAAGATCAAATATGTGTTGTGGGAGATAAAAAGTCAAACAATATCTGAATTCCAGTCAGGCTCCAGGAAGACACAAGACTCTTGCTTATCTATTAAAAAGTAAACATTTGCAGCTATATTTTGTTCGCTACCAGTAGCTGCCAGCTACTCTTATCCTGCATGATCTAAATTAGATTTTTCGCCTTAGGAAGCTACCAAGACCCTGAAAATCAGTATTATGCATAGAAACCTAACCCTACACAATGACAGTTACTTCTGCAAAAGGGCTCCTTGAAGCTTAGATTTTTTGTTGTTTAATAATTCTTTTTGTATTAATGTGGTTGTTTAGATTTTTTTTTTGGCTGAGCTGCAAAGGACAATGCCCTACAAGATTTGATGAACAGTTGCCACACAAATAACAGCAGAAAAATGGCAAAGTCAGTCCCCTCTCATGGCTTCCATGGCTGCTTATGCACTTTGTCCCTCATTACTGCAGCAAACTGAAAAGCAGAAGGAGCAGTGCGGGGACTGGCCTGAGACGAGGAGGGTGCAAGAGGCAACAAACCCACTGGGGAGCACGAGCTGTCCCCAGCTCACAGAGAGCTGGGGGGCTGCTGTGGTGGGAAGGGGCGGGTGAGTGAGGACAGGGCCTCCTGGAAGCGTCCTGGGAGGAGGAGGATGGTCTCGGAGGAAAGCTGGGGGCACACCACTTGGGCTGAACTTCTGGTGGCTCCAGGGACTGAGGTTTTAAGTCTGGTAACAAAAATACAGCTGCAGGCTTGCAAGTGCTCAATTTCAGTCATCAGTGATGAAATTATCATCCATTAAAGGAACTGTGGTTATGGGAGGGTGAGTTTAAAAACTCTACCCATTTCTTAGAAAGCCAGACATGCTCAGCAGGCAGTGCCTTCCTCTGAGGTCACCCAGCAGCCACAGCAGAAAGCAATGCCCACATCCGTGGGGTGAACCCGTGGAGAAGTGGGGCTGGTTTGTGCTTTCCAAGCTGAACACCTGCAGGTGGTTACCCCACCTTGGAGAGGGAGCTCGTTCCAAAATACGAGTCAGGCAACCTAATGCGCTGCCCTCCAAATGGTGGGCAGCAGCTTCCAGCAGCTCCTCTTTGCACCCATGTTCTACGTTTTACCTGGTGCCCCTTCTGGCTGTGGCCCTGCTGGTGCTGCAAGGTGCCCTTTGACTGCTGTAAGCTCTGCAAGAGTGTCGTTCTCCTGCACTAAGAATTAATTCACAGGGTAGCAGCTCATATGAATAATTCATGTTCCTCCTTCCTCCCTGCTTTCCCTCACTCTTGTTAAATCTAAATTTTGTGAGTCTTCTGTGCCACCCTCCCTGAGGGTGAGCGATATTGTAATGCTTGACAGGGACTGCCAGAAGAACAAACTTTGTAAAAGCTGTCAGAAAGTCTCCACAGTTTACAGTGCTTAAACATTTGTTTGGCTACCTCATTATTAATTTGTTATCAAGGATCTTGGAAAAAAAATTTGACACTTTAGGCAAAAACATGTTTCTGTGCAACCTGATACATGCTAGATGTGTCGTTTTCTCATAAATCCAAAGCAATAGTCCTTGCTATCCTTACTTACACCCCTCCTCCATTATTTTACAATAACGGCTTGTACACAAGCTTAGAAAAACAGGGATAGAGAAAAAAAATTACTAATCTAATTAAGATATTTTAGAAAGACTCAAACCAAATGGTATTTTGACTGAAGAGGAAAAAAACAGGTGATTTGGGATAGTAACTGAAGAACAGTATATCCACCCTGATGAGTTGTACAGGGCACATGAAGGGTTTACTGGACACTATTATTTCTATAAGAAAACTAGGATTCTAGCCCTTGCTCTTGAAGAACGAATTTCCAACTATGAACCTGACAGAGTGTGGCTCCCAAATGAGGAGGAGTCCTTTTCTGCCTGAGTGTAGCCATAAGACCTTTGGTACACTGAAGAAAAGGTGTTTTGCCCATGTAGACAGCTTCAGCCCTGTTTCATCCTTTTTTTTCCCCTACTTTCTAGCCATAGTCTGTGTGCTAAAAGCTGGAGAGGGTCCTGCATGGGCTGCAGGAGTGCATGGCCCTGGGGAAGGCATCTGTGCAACCCCTCTGAGGTGTGGACACCATAGCTGGGTGGCCACGGGTGGTCCTGCTCTGGGAGGGTGAGCCGTAAACACTCCCTTGTCTCCATTGGGTCACTGGGAAAGGTCTTTTCCTCTACAAGAAGCTGTTTCATTCAGTTTCCCTCTGATGTACTGTGTTTACCTGGACATGCTGGAGGATCTGCATCCCTTCCCCACCAGTGTTTCTCGCTCTGTATTGTCACCTCTCATGTTGCTCCAGAAATATTATCAACAGCGCAGAGACCTGCGCCTGTGGGGAGGGGAAAGCTGGCGAGCACCAACCTCAGAAATGGTGGTGGAGAGATGAGCTGGACAAGGGGGTGCTGTGACCTGCTTCTGCTCTGCTGCAGTAGGACTTTGGCTAAGCCCTTTCACCTGTCTGTGTCTCTCCTTTCCCATTCTTCCTCCAGTCCAGTTAGACAGTGAACGGCTTAAGCCAGGGCTGTCTTTTCTTGACAATCTGTATGTGTACAGTGACTAACATAATCGACCTGTGATTTCATCTGGAACTGCTGCTCCAGTTCAAGTAGCACCCAAAATACAGGTTTAAGCTCCGATGTTAAGCTTCAAGTAATTAATCTCTTAAATGGTGTCTGCTGGTGGAAGGTGGAAGTCCCCTCTGTTATGCAGAAATCACAATTTTTGTCCTGAGTTAGTGCTTCCACATGAAACCAAACACTTAAAGGTCTTTGAGAAGTTTGGTCTCAAGTGCAAAAGATGTGTGGAGTGGGGTTTGTACTTTGAACACGTTGCTATGAACATACTGCGCTCCAGCCTACAGTCCCGCGCATGTATGGCACGCTTCCCTGGTACTTAACAAATTCTTACAGTCTCTTGATAGGGACTTTTTGATAAGACTTTGCATTCCCATAATGTTTGTTTCAATTCCTCTCACCTTCCCAGGAGCACTTGACTAGCCAGAGGTATTTAAAACAACCACCGATGGATTTTGTCTTTCTCTCTCTAACTGTGCCATGGCCACACCTTGTATTTGTGCAGAAACTGGATGGCTGCTCAAGGGACGTATGTCCCGTGTGCTCCCTCAGTGGGCTCCCTTTGGGATGGATGTTAAAGGCATTTTCTCCACATCGCTGGTGGCAAATTGCAGGCCCTGCTGTCAACAGTGGCACCGCTCCCATTCAGCTGAAATGGAAACGGACTCAGCCCTTCAGTCTCTGCAGTCAGTTTATCTCCAGCTCAGTAACGAATGACACCACTGAGTCTGAGCTGGAAGTTTTGAGGCGTTGGTTTTACACCAGGCCACCCAGAAGCCAGGCAGCAAGAACAGAAATGCTGCTGCGATGAAGCTTCCCTGCTTGCTGTGAGCTGTGCCGCCGTATGGCACATGTGACACAGTGCCTCCCAGAAACCCTCCTAACCTCCCCACCAGGAGGGAAATATTGCCCCGATTTTGGCGTGGGAAATGAGGGGATAGGAAAGGGAGTGGAGCTATTAACAAAGGGTAGCTGCAGACATTCTCATCACCAGAGATACACAGATGTCAGGCTATCTCCCTGCCAGGGAATACTCCTGGAAGACAGAGTTTTGCCTGTCTTAATAGAAGATAAATGTAATTTTCTTCATCCTTTAGTTAAAAGTAGAAAACTGGGGGGAAGAAGGGGTGGCCTGCTGCCAGCATATCTAGCTACTAAAGTAAAGATTCTTTCAAAAAATCCTTTAAATTTGCCATGGAGTGACAGAAAAGTGTGTCTGTATGAGGCAGCAGATCATCCTAGACCTGTTACTCACCGCAGACTAATTGTGTGAGATTGTTTTGATACTGCAGGCACACCGAGAGATTGAACTGCGGATTAACAATGCATTGGATACCTGACCTAACTTGCCACTATCCCAAAACATTGCTATGTTTAGCTTGCCAGCCAAGCATGCAAAATGGGATTGCTGACATCAGGGTACAGTACTGTACAGGGTACAGAAGAGGGACGGTCCAACCGGGAGAGCAAAAGGGACGTCTCACGTTTTTATGGGCTGACATCACATCTGGAAAGCTGCTGCCCTCTGGTGAGTCAGCACACAAAAGGCAATCATACGAGTCTGATCATCCAATCGCTTGGATGGAGGAAAATGTGCTGTTTCTGCCCGCAGGCTCGTTATAACTAAGTCTCTGCCTTTATCAGGGAATTTCGAGAACACTGTAAAGAGCCCATTGATAAGTCTCCACCTGTTTTCCTTGATTGTATCCTCATTTGCCACTTGCAGGTTTTCTAAGCTAGATAGGTGTGTGTTGCCTGATGAGCCTATACTGGCTGTGCTTTTACTGGGTTGTCTTTTTATTGTCTTTTTACAGGAATGTCTTTTTTTGGCTGCTGACACTGCATGGTCTTGTTCATGCCTGAAGCACCAGAGTCCCACTCCAGTACAAAGTGTGACAGTGCGGATGATACACCTGGCATACTCCTCTTTTGGACAGTCTGCATATAGTTCTCAATTCCTTTGCTGGTAGGAAAACACGGAAGTTCAGAGAAAAAATAAAAAGTAATTTTTTTTTATCTCCTCTGTGGTTTGAAGACTAGAATGGTTTCTTGCCTTCTCTTTTACTGCTGGCTGCCACAGCTCTTAGGATGCCAACCAATATTCATTTTTTGAGGGTATCACAGAATCACAGAATGATAGGGGTTGGAGGGGACCTCTGGAGATCATGTAGTCCAACCCCCTGCCAGAGCAGGGTCACCCAGAGCAGGTTGCACAGGAACGTGTCCAGGTGGGTTTTGAATGTCTCCAGAGACAGACACTCCACCACCTCTCTGGGCAGCCTGTTCCAGTGCTCTGCCACCCTCACAGGAAAGACATTCCTCCTCATGTTGGGATGGAACTTCCTGTGTTCACGTTTGTGCCCATTACCTCTTGTCCTGTCCCCGGGCACCGCTGAAAAGAGCCTGGCCCCATGCTCCTGACACCCACCCTTTAACTGTTTATAAGTGTGGATAAGATCCCCCCTCGGTTGTCTTTTTTACAGACTAAAAAGACCCAAATCTCTCAGCCTTTCTTCATAAGAGAGGTGTTCCAGTCCCCTAATCATCTTGGTAGCCCTCTGCTGCACCCTCTCCAGCAGTTCCCTGTCCTTCTTGAACCAGGGAGCCCAGAACTGGACACAGTACTCCAGATGCGGCCTCACCAGGGCAGAGGAGAGGGGGAGGATGAACTCCCTCGACCTGCTGGACACACTCTTCTTGATGCACCCCAGGAGACCATTGGCCTTCTTGGCCACAAGGGCACATTGCTGGCTCATGGTCATCCTGTTGTTCACCAGGACTCACAGATCTCTTTCCACAGAGCTGCCCTCCAGCAGGTCAGCCCCTAACCTGTACTGGTGCATGGGGTTATTCCTCCCCAGGCGCAGGGCCCTACACTTGCCCTTGTTGAATTTCATAAGGTTTCTCTCCACCCAACTCTCCAGCTGGTCCAGGTCTCGCTGTATGGCAGCACAGCCTTCCGGTGTGTCAGCCACCCCTCCTGGTTTTGTATCATCAGCAAACTTGCTGAGAGTGCACTCTGTCCCTTCATCCAGGTCATTGATGAATATATTGAACAGGATGATCTGTTATTCACTATGAATTTTACTAGTAGGAAAAAAATGAAACATTTCACTGTCATAATGATTGCACGTATCTACCTCTTACAGTCATTGTCACATCAAACAGGTAGAGCATCTCTTTGTTGTGGTTTGCATCAAGCACCCTGTTGTTTTCTGCTGCAAACACATTTGAGAATTACTCATTCGTTGGTTGCCTATCACTGTCTTAAATATTCTACATTACCTCCCTTTTTCTCTTCTTTTCCTTCTTTTGAGATGCGCAAAGAACTCCTGAAGAAAGCCCTAAAGATTGAGGCAGAGAGACTATTGTACATCTGTGGAGAAAAGTGGGTAACTACTACCAGCTCCAACCAGCATGGACTATCAAACTTGCTTAGTAATTTCTGTATCAACCCCGTAGTTGAGCTTCGGTATTTCTGTGGAAAGATCAGTCTTATTTACCAAAAAGTGTTCATTGGCAAAGAACCAACCACCACCTTAGTGGCCAATCATCCTCTGTTTAGAAAATATACATGTTTATTGTAGGCTTGATTTTGTTCAGTTTTAGCTTCTAGGTATTGAATGACATCATGTCTTTTCACTTGCTTGATGGAAAGTAGCATATATTATTAGAAATGTCCCCCAAATGTAGGTAGTGACAGGCCATCACCAAATAACTGTTTAAATTTGTTACATTAATCTGTGAGTTTTATACAGTATCTCTTAGTACAATGAAAATTTTCAAGACTAAGGATTGTTCTTGCGGCTTTTTTTGCCAGAATGCACTCTGAAACGCAGACATCAGGACTGGACAGAGATTTCCAAGGTCAATCTGCAACTGATGTGTTATTCGCAAAAGTAACATAGAGCCCTAACCCTTGCTAAGAGATCTCACCAACCTCTGGTGAGACTTAGGCTCTATGGCATGTCAGATATGCTTCTATTAAGTAAAAGTTGGCAGCATTTTATTGTGGCTATCGCTTTATGAGTCGTATCTACCTAGTTCTTAGGAAGGCCTTAAATAGCTGTTTTCAGTCAGGTGGGAAATGACAGTTACTGGCGACTGGGGAGTGTATTAAACTAGTCTTAGGGAAAAATTAGAACCACCCTAAAATGAATGTTTAAGAAAAATGGGATCAGCTTTCTCCTGAAAGTGACCATCTATGAATGCAGGGGAACCCTAAACGGATATGGTAGCCTCATTTCCTGCTTTTTGGATGCCTGAAAGTGAGAAAAATCCCAAATAACGCTACTGTGCTGTGTCGTTCGGTGATTTGAATAGGATCATAGCTTTCTGTCTGACAGTGGTGTTTCTCCGTCACCAGTGAAAACAGGATTAGCAGAAAGCATCCCACTGCTCTGGAATGCTGCAGGGGACCGGTAGGCAAGGAAGAGAAACAGAGAGACTGGTGGGGCTGGCAAAGCACTCAGGCTGTAAGCAAGGAGCACCCTGACTTTAGTGCAGATACCCAGGCAGCTGCCTTTGCCTGAGATGGCAACACTTGTCAGATAAATCCTTCTCCTCCCTTTCTCCTCCATCCCCCTTCCTGCACAAAAAAAAAAAAAACAAACCAAAACCCCTGTCCAGCTGAAGCCTGTCCAGAGAATTTCAGGGAAGAGGCTATTTTTATTTCAGCTGCATCCTAATAGTGTGCAGGGGCGAGGACTCCTGCTGAATGAACAGGAAGGAAAGGAGGTTTGGCACATGCCATTATTCCAAAGCATTTCTGGGCTGCGCTGTTAACTCCTTGATGGCAGTTTTATAACAACCATCTCGTCTTCCAGTCTGCATATAGCCTTCTAGCTCGCCCAGATCTCTCACTGTTTCACATAGACCTGGTCTCTCTGCTGCCACAAGGTCTGAGAGGTTCCACTCAGTCATTCTGCAGATAAGTCTGAACGGGCTCTTGGCAGAGGTGCATCCCCACAGCTTCTCAGGACGGTTATTGCTCCAGGGCAAGGACACAGGCAGGTGTGCCACAGCCAGCTACATGACTATCATAAAGAAAGCAGGGATGTTGAAATCTCTGTACTCTGCTTTCTTCAGCATGCCAGAGGTGGCCTGTTTGAGAAGTTTCTCTCCCTAATGGATCTTAAGGTGAGTTGTAAAGAAAGCTGGACTGAGTTTACACCCACTGGGCTTTATGGAGCTGCCTTGCGTGAAAAAAAAACCCAGCCAGAAATTGAAAGATGGAGACGGATTTGTTTGGAAGCTCCCAGTGAAGATTGCATTCCTCTTTGTAAGCCTCTGGGAGCTCTCTCTGCAAGGCTGTTGCATTTTAATGAAACAGCGAAGTGCATGTGCAAACTCCTGCCTAGAAGGTCTCTAAATCCCACCTGAAACGTGAGCCGTTGCAGTGATCAGTAAACCATGCGTGATAGAAGCCTGCCTTCACTTTTCACATTTAGCGGTGGTATTAGACCCTTTTTTCACAAGGAAGGCAGCAAAAGTGAAAAAAATATACAGGCTGTTTTCAACGGGAGCTTTCATTTCAGTGCCAGCAAACCCTACTATGAGTGCTCTTGGGAACTTCCTGGTTAAGTCACTTTTACCAGAGAATAGCCGGGAAGGGAAGGTTCACCTGTTGGGTAGGCGGGATGTATGGGACAGAGCCACAGCCCACTCCTTCCTTACCATCACTGCAGGGGGATGCACCTGATCCCTCAGCCACAGAGGCAGCAGCGCTGCCGGCTCGTGCTGCTGGCCGGAGCGGCAAGCTGGGGATGCGTGTGGTGATAGCTGCATGAGCCACAGCAGCCCTTCTCCTGTATACAACATATTCATTCCACCACAGAGACAAAAATACAGGCACCAATGCTCAGCAGACTTAAAAAAAAAAAAATTATCAAATTTTGGGATGTGCCTGTGGTCCCGCTGCACGGAGGAGCAGAGATCTTAGTTTCCTCTTCAGAAAGTTTGTATTAATGATTTGAAGAATGGCTATTATTTCATCCCAATGAATAAGTGCTTTGTTTGCTAGCAGATCAAAGATATTCCACGGCAGATTTCTTTCCATATTGTTTGAGAAGTTGTGGTTATAGACCACCAGCATTCATTGGCCATCTACCAGACAGACTTTTACAGCCATTTGGCAAAGATACTGGGAAAAGTATGTAGCGTTTCCTACTATTGGCAAAATCCTACTCCATCCTATTAAGTGTGGATAGCACATGAAAGTAGGTGGTAATAAATACAATATGTGGGTGTATTAAAGCTGATCTTGAAAGGATCCGAGTGCTTAGAAAAACAAAACAACACAAACAAAAACCTATCTGAGAATTTTATAGCTTTATCAGGTCTAAAAAATTTGAGACTGGCCAAAAAAGGTAACTGTACACTTGGTGCTTTTCAGGAGTCAGTGGAAACTTAAACTAGAAATTACTGAAAAAAAAAAATCCTACAGAAAAGGGTTCATATCCCATTATTTTCTTAATATTGCCATCCAGTCTAACGATTCTGCCTGCATATAAATCACATGCCTCTTTCTGTGGCCTGGAGATGGCACGGGGTGAAATCCTGTTGCCCCCAAATATGAATGTTCACCTCTGTTCACGGAACAAAGGATTCCCCTTGTTAAATACTGCATCTCAGTTCGGGGTGGGAAGAACAGCAGTGCTCCTCCAAGTGCAAGATGGTCAGGGCAATACTGCTGCAATGTTAGTATCAGCTGCTGGAATGCCAGTTAACAAACTTTAACCTAATTGCTACAACAAAACCAATGATTTTGGGTGGTCAGGGCAGGAGACCAGGGACAACAAACTTCTGTCAATTGGTGCTGGTTTATGTATAGCTTTGGGATATTTTGGTTGATCTTTGCAGGTAGCTGACCCATCATCCTGGTGATCGAGAGAGAAGAGGAGGGCCAAATGCCTCAGTTAAAGCCTTTGCTGAATCCTTTGCCACAGACGGTTTGTGTGGCATGAGACAAGTTGTACCATCCCTGCAGCACCTCGCTACAAGGCTTGCTGCAGGGATCGCTTCTGCTTGGGTCAGTTTTCTTGAAGATCAGTGTTCATGTCTAGGGGAGGACCCTGGGCTCTGTGTCCGCGAAGATGTACTGCCCAGTTGCAGCTGGGAACATAGGGGCAGCTTTAGAGAAAGGAGGGAGGTTTCAGGCACACCTTTCTGCATAGTGTTTGCCAAGCTACAGATGGTTTCCTGCTCAGCAGCTGGTTTTATTGCACCACCTTCCTCGAGTATTCACTCCTTCGGTGCATTGTGCAGGGACATTTCCTTGCTGTTTCTGGCCTTTTGGATTTCACTCTAAGGACCAGATACTGAAGCATTAGGTAACTCATTTGAGACTATCTTTAATCTTATGTTCAGTCCAGTCTTGAGTAATTTGCCTGAAGTTACTGAGCCCAAATCCCCCATGTTCAGGAGTCTGGGTTTATGCAAGCACAGAATAAGAACAATCTCTTCTCACTCACCAGATTTTTCACTGAGTTTTTCACCAATACTGAATAAAAGGTGAAAAGAAGAGGACTCTAGCTAATTCTCCAGCGAGCGCCCTGATAGCCCCTGCCTCCCCCTTGGCCTTTTCCCATCAGACAGGGTATACAGAGGAAGATGGCCGAAGACAACATCAAGGAAATCTGCAGCATAGTTCAGACTACCAAAAGTTAAAGGCATTGTCACAGTTCAGCTTCTTGGGTGAAAGAAGGAATTCTATATAGCAACACAGAGATTTGCCTCAGTAATACCTGGGGTTCTCTTGAAATGCTTGATGTATTTCCTAATGTAATTTTCCTGTTGTCTTCAACTTGTTTTCTTAGTATTTCTCAAACTCATATAATGACAAAGAAATGTCTTCTGTTTCATGTTGTTCATGTAAAATTGAACTGCTTGGCTGAGAACATAAAATACAGATATTTATCTACATTTTAGGTAAGGATACAGATCTCTGAAGAGAGTAGAGAGCCTCTTAACTAAATTTGTTTCATCCTCTCGCACCCTACTATTAGGTGTTGGAAAGTGTTTCTTTAAGGAAATAGATGATGGTTTTGGCTTAATATTGAAAGCTTGGTTTCATTGTCACTGGACAAACTTTTTACAGGCTACTTTTTATTAGGAAAATGGCATAGAAATGGTTGCTCAGAAATGTATGTATAGGTTGTTGTTTTTTGGTTTTTTTTGAGAAGAAGATTGTCTCAATAAGAAGCCTCCCCAGGGCAACCTGAAGCTTAGTATATAAGTCTGATGTAATCAGAAGAGACTTTTACCTCTCCTTCTCCTCTCCTCCCATTCAGGGAGTTTCTATTTTTCATTGCCCCTGCAAACTTGGGAATGTCACAATGACATCTTTTGCAGCTAGGACAGGAGTAAAATTCTTAAAAACATGTTTTGTGCCATGTTTCTGAAGGAGATTAACTTAATTTGTCCCAAATTCTCCCTGTGGCAGGCCTGGGAGAAATCTAATATTGTAGTAAGTTGTTGGCTCTTACTTCACATAGGAGATGAATCATTATACCCGTTCTGGCAGTGAATAGACTTAATCCTGGGAATTGCAGTTAACTGATCAAGGAAGGATTTTCTTGTTGCTCTTAATGACATACCTGCATGAAACTTGAACTAGCCTGTTACCCCTGTCAGCCTGTTTGAAAAAGCAGGTGACTATGGGTGGGGAGTGAAAAAGAAAGTCTAACAGGTTGCTGATATGGCATTTTCAAATCACCTTCTCAAGCCTGTTAATTTTAACCCTTGGACTTTGTAACACAGCCCACAGGAACCACATGATTTACCACCCCTGCCTCTTAATATTATTGCACATAAAAAAAAAAAAAGAGGAGAAATTTATCTACAGTGTGATACAACTCTTCCAAGCAGAGAAGGGGATAGTCCCTGATCCAACAGCTGTAGAAACAACCATACCTCGAATTGCCATTTGAACACCTTGACTCAGCGTTCTGTCAGTATGGGAAGGAGTCAGTTTCTACAAAGCCAAGAATGGCGTTCACTGCATAAACGAACGATCATTTCAGGTCACCCCTCCCCGAGCTCTCCTCCCAGCATGTGTAAATAGTGTTGCCCCAGGCCTCCAGCGTCTTTGCCTAATTCATCACAGATCTCGTTGGAGTTGTCATCTCTGCCAGCTGCTCTTTGCTCAGGGAGAAGAAACTAAGCTCTTTACATGCACAGAGAGCCAGAAACAGTGAAAATGGCTGTACAAAGCAGCTAATCTCATGGCTAGAGATGTGTGGAGGATGTTCAGATTAGACATTTGCCTTGGTTATTTGTTATGGGGCAGAAGTGGAAATGTTAAGTCTTTTGAAATGGAAGTTTTTAGTGGGAATGTTTGGAAATTTCTCATCAAAATGGGAAAGAGACATTTCTGCTTTCACAGTTATAGGTCTCTCTGTTTTTCTGTGTACTTTGGCAGGAGACACTGCAGACGATCATTCAGTGGTTATGGCCTTCACTTGAGGCATGGGGAAGTTTGGTTTGTCTCCAGGTCAGGACTGGGACAGCTAGAAACCAGGTCCAGAGCTACAAACCCTCAGTGAATGATGGCTCTGGAAACGGATACTCAGTTAACAGCAGATGAACGATTTATGCTTCTCTGCTTCACTCTGGGTGAAACTGAAGGGAGAGGAATTATTCTTTAAAAACACCCTGTTTGGATTTGGGGGAAATATAGCTGGGCTTTCAGGTTTACACATTCTGAAGAGCATAGTCTTCCTTATAGCAATCAGCCTTAAGACCTTTCCTCAGATAAATATTTCAAATTTATTGCAGTTAGTCAGTATACCTGTCATAAAGATAAGCACTGGAATTAAAATACCTATCTGGGTTATTATCTGATAAAACATTTCTTGGTTCAATAAACTGAATTACAGCTACTTTCTCTTTGTTTCAGCTGATTGAAGGCTGAGGAGACAGTGAGCAGCAGGAAGGAGCTTGAACTGTGAACTTTTGCTTTATCGCATTGAATAAGCTTTTGTTGACTGGTTTGAACCTTTTCCCTCCCCCTGAATTACAAACTGGATGGTGATCCTTTCTGCACACAAGCAAGATGTGTAGGAGTACCCCTTACGCTTGAGTGTCTGAACAGTGGAACTCCATCTGCAGAGGCACCGCCGGTAATGCTGCTGGTAGCTCTGCCAGGGCATGTAGGAACAGCCCTTTTGTTTGAGCTCTTCTTTAGAGTCAGGCAAACACAGCCTGATTATTAATATCCAAACAGCAAACTACAACTACCCCTGCAGCAAGGAGGTGTTCGCATTTCAGGCGGGCATCAAAAAAGTCCTTGGGGTTACACCTACAGTGAGCTGTTTCACACGCTGTTTATTGCTTTTTGTCTAAGGTGAGAAGCTTCTCTTAAGAATATTTGCACTCTGCAAAACCCTCAAGCATCTTGTAGAGGGCAAAATATTGCTATCTTCATATAAACTTCAGGGCAGAGCTGCTGTAGAAATCTTTGCGGTGTGAACTTTAATCTATCTTAAATGCCTATTGTGAAACACAGCTCTTGCTGCAAATTCAGGGAAGTGCCTCCCTCTTCAGAAGGCACCCACAGGACCGGGTGCCATACATAGGCTTCTGAGGCCATATGGAGGTGTTAAAATGCTCATACCTGGGCAAGGTATCAGTTCATGATAATGCCAAACTGCCAGATGATACTTGCTGTTTTCTAAAGTCCATTGACTCAAGCTCACGTTGGTGAAGGTGATGAGGAAGACATGTCTCTTCTGAATCTCAGTTGTAGATTTCGTGTTTGAAGAAGTCATTTCAAGAGTGTCAGGAGGAGAAGAGCAGACTGTGTAGCATCAGGAAGGAGTAACTGGATCTCCACAGGGTCTTTTTTAGACATCCTGCAGAGGCAAAAGCCCAAGCCACACAGCACAAGGAGATGTGAAATTTAGAGGCCATGGGTGGACAAGGAGCATTTTGGAGACCCTTGGGATGGGAGAGGCTGGAAGGTTGTGCCCTGTGTCAGCAGCAGGGAGGCTCTCTCTTCATCCACAGGCCTGCAACAACCAAACAAAAGTCTGGGACACAGGCAAGGAGAAAGTGTCACAGTACTCTTTAACGTGTCTATTGATAACCCCGGTGATGGGATGAATGGCAGCCTTCGAAAGTTGGCAACAATATTGAATTGGGGGGAGCAATCAATGTGCTACAGGACAGGGCTGCTATGCAGAGGGACCTGCACAGGTCCAGAGAAGGGTCCCTGTGATGGGCTAGGGCTGGAGCACAGGGTGTACAAAGGGAGGTTGGGGACAGTGGGCTGGTTCAGCCTGGGGAAGAGGAGAGGAAGGAGAGATCTCTCTACTGTCTGCAGCTGCCTGGTCGGAGGGAGAAGATAAAACGGAGCCAAACTCTTCCCAGTGGTGAACAGCAACAGGATGAAATGCAATGAACACGACCTGGAACATGGGAAATCCCCATTAGATATTAGGAAAAACTATGAGAGTGATCAGACATTGGAACAGGGCCCAGAGAGGATGTGGAATCGCTGTCCTTGGAGAAATTAAAATTTGACTTGACAAATCTCTGAGCAGCCTGATCTAACCGGACCTGCTTCAAGCAGTGAGTTAGATTAATTCCAGAGGTCTCTTCCAATCTGAGTTACTCTATGATCTCATGAAAATAATTTGGAAGAGAAAATAGTTTCATTTTAGAAGTAAGTAATTAGCTTCCCTAGGCTTCTGTACACAAATTTGAATGGTTTTTATGTGTTTTTAAAAATCCAAATGTTACCATCCCATTTTTGTAAATTTTCTGAATTATGCACATATATAAAAGAAATCAGAAGGCCATTAGTACTATTGTACTGTTGTACATTGTTATTATTATATGTTGTTAAATGTATTGAAAAGTTTCCACATAAGTTAACAAGCACTAGTATACTGTGACATTTTTATTGTGATGGTATTTACGACCATTAGGAACATATCAGAATGTGACAGTGCAAGGTGCTGCACAAATTAGGGCCAAAAAGGCAGTCTATACCACAGGAATCTTTTGAGCTCAATAGAAAGAATGTTTGCGTATTCTTAGGAAGGTTTGCAAGTGTTTTTTTTTTTCACACTGAAGTTTAGCCCAAACAAGCAAGAGCTTGCAGAGCTGATGTGAAAGTACTAAAAACGAAGGATATGTGAACTTTCTATATCAACACAAAGTTCTGAGAAATTCTGCTCATTGTGGATCTCCAGATGGAAAAAAAAATCTTTTATTTGTGTCAAAAATAAAGATGAGTCTTGCAAGTAAAGAGTTTTGCTGCCATGTGGTAGTGACTTAAATACATGACATCTTCTACAAAAGTCAAGGTAAAAATACTTCCTGTATCCCAAACTAAGCTACTAATCCAGAAGTCTAGTGGCAAGTCGTAGCAAACTCTTGGGAAGACTTCTTCAGTAAGGGAGGTCAGAAAGTAATTTTGAAAAGTCTCAGATTACATAGGTTTATTAGGTTTATTATACCGTGAAACACAGCAATAGAGTGCAATGTAATGGAAGAAGCACAACTACCATATTTCAAAAATAATGAAAACCAGACATTATCTATCTAGGTGAGTCTTTGACTATTTCATAGACTGTGTCTTCAACAGGTGTCAAGCCTTTTCCCAACGTACTTTCTCCCGTATTTTCTCTAAAAAGAGGGCAGCCATACTTTAAAGACCCCTTCCTAAGCCCCACCACACTGCCTGTCACCCACTTGAAGGCATCCCTCCCCTCTGCCTCTTAATTTCCATTCAACTAGAAGACACACGCAGTGACTTACAAGATTTATTTTTGCTCTTTTTTGTGCAGCCTGTGACAGCCTGCACACACCCTCTCAGGTGAAGTGATTCAGCTTTCCAAAAACTGGTTTTTCTTCTTTCTGTAACTAGACTGTCCTGGTCACATAGCACCAAGGGAGTGGGATGTCTGACTCATCTTTTTTTGTTACAGCTGCAGTTGCAAGGCTCTAACGAAAAACAGATGCAGAAAACATGCCCAAATACTTAACAAACCAAGTTGCTCTTCCTCGAGATCCTTCCTTCGCTCCCCAGCAACACCATGCTTGGTTGCAAATTGCACTCTCTCCACGGGAGCAGTGCCAGATGGCCGGTGGTGCGGCTGAATCAGTCCCTGGCTGCGGAAGATGTGCTCAATCCCTGTGGCCGCATTTGCAGCTACTTGGCCTAAATGGGTTCCCCATCCCAAATCAGGTCTTTCACGAGGGACTTTTGTACATCGGTGCTTTGTCAGGGCTGCTCTGATGAGTTAAGTGGTAGGTCTGAAAGGCTTGGGGAAGGAGATGTGTGAGCAGAAAACAACACATAGCTCTTGTGCTCCTAACTGGGTGGTTTTGTAGCTAAGTAAGGACATTTTAAAGTTTCTTTTTCTTTTTCTTTTTTTTTTTCCCCGGAAACATTTCTTTAAAAATCAAGGCTTGTATTTTGAAAGATAGTGGTTTGTTTTTCTCCAAAAGTTGTGGCTCCTGTTGCAGTATTGCATGTGTAAAATTGTTTAAATATCCCAAAGAAATGGTAAGTATTTGCTGTATGCGGACAAGAAAATATTTTCCACTGGTGACTAAACAGCCCTAATCCTGTTAACCTGCTTGTCAATAGTAGTCGCAATTCAAGGAAAAGGAGATAATAGCTAGGGGGTTAGAGTGTATTTGACTTTGTGGTTATGTGTGTGGCCATGACAGATAATTCCCAGAATTTTTACAAACAAAGTTGCATATTGTTTATAGGATCTAAGCCAATTTAATGCAACTTTATCTACCAGTTAGGAAGCATACATGAAGAAAAACGTACTTCCACATTCCTTGTCCTTGACAGGGACATATACACATCTTAGAGCAGTAGAAATAAATGACACACAGAGCTGCTGTCACACTAAATTCTGTATTTGTACATGTAAACAGTTACCACGAGTGGCAGGTACACTCATATTTGTCTATGTAGTTTTACTTTGCAGCCATTTCTCATGTCTTAGATGCTGTAACTGGACTTAGAATATAGCTGAACTAACAGTTAAAGAACTTCTAAGGCATGTGTGATTGCGGTGCAATGGATGTTTGTGCATATGCGTCTGTTCCTTGAAAACTTGTTCTGTGGTTTATCTCCAGCCTTTTTTCTCTCTCTCTCTTTTTTTTTTTTTTTTTAATGCTGGCCTTTTTTTTTTTAAACATTTGCTCAGTAGTTTTATAACCAAAGATGTTTATTACTATTCATCTTAGAAGATGATCTTAGCAACAAAGCTGTTCCAAAATAGGTAAGAATTCTGCAAAGTGCTGAGGGAGAAAAGGAGAGAGAACAACTTGAACAACCACAATGTAGAGTAAAGGACAACTATTTATCTGGTGTTTGTTTATACCCTTGAATGTACGCATGTGCTTTCTGGTAAATTCGATTGTAGTTGTGCTGGGTACAGTTTTATGACTAGCTTTTCAGTGATAAGCCAAACTAAAGAGCTGTTTTCAGCACAAAGTGCAAGACCTCTAATGGAGCTAAATTATTTTTTTTTCCCCATTACAGAACAGAAGGGTCTTGGTTACAAAATTCAGCTGTGGATTTTATGTACCTTAGGCCAGGTCTTTTACTTGTCTGCACCAACCCCCCTGCAGCCCTCTGTGTTAGTGGGAGTATAACCATAATGGGATGTTTGCTCAGCCACTAGGAAGGAGATATTTTGCGTGTTTGAATGGAGTCCAGATTTACATTGCTGCCCCTCTGCATCCGAGGAGGGTGTTTGAGAATTGCATTTGATCCAGACGAGCTGTTAGTTAAGTTTGTTACTAGATGTTTTTTCTTCAGTCAGGTATAACACCAACACTGGCAAACTTCCATTTAAACACATAGTTTTTAATTCCCTGCTCTCCACCCATTGCTTGATAGCATTGTGTCCTTGTCTGGCCAAACAGCCTGAGTCAGACCATTACCTTTCAAGGCAGAATCACTGGGAGCGAAAACATTCCACTGAAAGTAACAGGATGCGCTGAGTGAGGAACCATTTCATCTTTTTGCTTAAAATATGAAGTCTCTTCCTGAATGAATGACCCTTATATGGTAAAAGTGCAGCTTCCTGTTCTGGCCATGGGATGTTCGAAAGCATCACTTTTAGGTATGTTTGGTATTAAGAGATACCTGGAAGATCAGATTATTTTCTCTCTAATCTCTATTAAATAATGAGTCTGAACACAGGGTGTGTTTACTTCCTGCTCATTCCTGAAAGGGGCATGAAAAAAAGGATTAACCAGACAGCCTGTTCTTGCTGCTGATGCTGTCTATAATACTTCCTTTCCTTATACGGTTGCTCAGTAGCTGATGGAAAATTCCTATTCCATGCAATTGGTAAGAGCCTTTCAGTTGCTTTGTATACCTGTTGCACCAAATTCCATAACCAGTTACAGTCCTGTAAGTTGGTAGGAGACTTTAAAAAAAACTGTCATCTACTAAATTCCATGAAATTTGAATTTGTAGGAAGTGTCTAGAATGTGGCTTGTTTCTGTTCCATTGTAGAAAGTGATTCTCCAGAGCTGTTACCCTGAGAGGATTCCCATCCCACAAAGAGGAATTAATTAAACATAGATGACAGGCACAAGGACATGATTTCTGACTAGGACATTAGGTGGTACTGGAGGGGTGGGGTATTCTCCTGCTAACTGTGTGTGATCAGCTTTCAGGATGGAAGCTGCTTCTCCAGTCTTTCTCCTAGTGAAAACAGGCTTTGTGAAGTCTATGTAAGTGGTAGCACCGAGAGTGGGTTTTTTTGAAGAAAGAATTCATGCTGCTCCAAGAGAAAGGCAAAGGTCCCACTGACTAATGGGAACAGGCAGCAGCAGCAGCACTTTCTGGCCAGTGGGGATCTTTCAAGGGAACAACTTCAGAGGTTGCTCAGCTGGGCTTTGGGTGCGAAGCTCGAATTCTGGTTTCATCCATAGATGTGCAAGTGTCTTGCATGAGAGACAACTCATGGGGCTGTGAAGCAATGGAGAACATGTATTAAAGATGTGACTCTGTGGTGCCAGTGGGCACTAGAGTGACTCGGAGGGTGTGGGGGTGTCACACTCTTGTCATTAGTGCTGTGTGAGAGTAAGGATGTATGAATAGTTACATTAGGACTTTTCTGAATCTTAAGTACCAAGTTGTAATCAAATTCATCACAGGAATTGATTCTGATGGAACTGTAATTAGTGCAAGGTGCTGCAAACCAGATTTCTCTTTGTTGTGTTCAATCACAACAGTATTTATTGTCTGTTATTTAGATATGTTGTTTCTTTTAAGTCCTTCAGGTCAGGGAAGCCTTGATAACTTCAATACTGACAAAAGACAAGCTACAAGGCAGGCACACTCTGACGAAGCCTCTTGAGGAAAGAGTTTCCCATTCTGCGTTGAAATTTTGCAACCTAGTTTTCCCCTCCCTTTCTGCACTAAAACGGCATCCCAAATACTGCAGAGCTTTTTGTGCAGAAGCGGAAGCCCAATTCACAGCTGAAGGAGTGGCTCCTCTTAGGGGTGGTATATTAATTTCAGCAGGAAGGTTCTGTGACCTGGCTTTCTCCAGTTGCCTGAAAACTCCCATTCTACTCTTAACTAGATAGCCAGTGGTGAAAGCCTTCACAAGTTTAAGGTGGGACCTGAGACAAGAATTTTCAAGTGCATTTAGCATTACTCCTATTAGCACAAGTAAAAAATACAGATAGCTATAGCTACATTCTGCACAACTTTTTTTTTTTGCCTTATACAGCTCCATAGTTCATTTGAATTGTAATTAAAAGAGTTTTATGTGTTTTCTATGACTGTCCAATTACCAATCCTACGCCTATAGTACCAAAGATCTTTACTGTTTTTAGTAATTGGGCCCCTTTCCCCAGAATGTTGCCAGCCATGTGTTTAGAAATTTGCTTAAAAGTGAAAGTCTACAAGTGGGCACACAAAAAGATGGAAATCGGTTGCATATCTATGCAAGTGGAGTAACTACATACATATTTGTAAGTGGAAAGTTGAAAGTAAACCTATCTCTGAGCAAAAATGTGAGGCAGCATGAATGCTAGCTTGGTTTGCAAGCTCTTAGCGCAGGTCGGTCTGAATCGCGCCCCCCAGCCTCTGCAGCCAAGCACAGTCTCGGCCTTCTGCACTGCACACACACACACCCCGCAGAAATAGCTGCAGGCTGATTCCTCTTTGAAACAAAAAAATCTTCCAAGGCAAATCTTTTATCATACTATGAAATAGCCTTGTGATAAAAATGTGTTCTACTTAGCCTTGGGACCACAGCAATGTTCTGGTCATTAGTACAAGGTCTAAAAAGATTATGATAGCGAGCACATCACAGATGTCTCTAAATCATTCGGTGCCTGCTGAATTGGCATGGTTTCAGCACCAACCCTGCCGCTCCCCTTCCTCGGCGCTGCCCTGCCTGCACACACACTGTTCATACCACTGCTGGGGGGTTATTTTCCATTTTATTCACGGTGATGAGTGACAACAGAGACTGGACCTGAAATGGAAAAGCCGATGGGAGCGGCTTGTTCAGACCTACCTCATGGAAAGCAAAGCACCTGAACAGGCTGCGCTGACTTTGACAGATGCCTTGGTCCTGCACAAAGTTCCAGTCTCAAATTCTCTGTTTCCCCCACGGGCCAATGTCTATTTGAAAGAGGAAGAAAATGCCTGCGTGTCTTTTTTTTTTTTTATTTACATGATGCAAAAAGAAAGCTGCAGCGAGTGTTAACTGATTGTAGTTTCCTGAATTATTCTTAAACTTATGCTCCTGGATTTAATCATACAGTAAAACCAGCAAAAATATGTACCACTATTTATACACACATGCATACAGTCTGGGTGGTAACTTCACAGAAAGTGTTAAAGAAAAAATGCTTTCTTCTCCCACCATCACAAAATGAAAAAAAAAAAAAGAGCAGAATATAGGGAAAGTGAAATGATTTGTCTCTAAATCACGTTTGGAACATTGTGTCTGGCAGTTTGTTTACAACATATGTAATGAGACTACAAGTCTGTATGTTCCAAAAATTAAAAAAAAAAAAAAAAAGAAGAGATGAATGGGAGATGACTTGTTGCAACCTGTCATTTTTTCCTTTTTTTATGAGTAATCTAATCTCTCCACAATTATTCAGGCCTCCCATGTTCTTCGTTTTATCCCATGATCTAATGAGAACCGTCAGACTCTCACCCATGCACAGACTGCATCCCTCCTTTCAGAATTTCCTAAAATACTCTTGGGCATTTCCTACCACGAAGATATTGTGGAACCTGCCCTTTTGTGTCTTAATAGGGTAAACAGATGCCTCACTGTCTGCAGCAAAGCTGTCAGACAGGCAGGCTAATTTCTACAACCATAGAACAATCTGTTTTAAGCTGTAAAGACTTGAAGACTATCCTCACTAAAGAAAAATAATTTATATGTACTAGACTTCAACAGGCACAGGCATGTTTTCCACATAAATTTGATACGGACTACAAGACACTTTTTTTTCCCCTGGTGTCCGTTTTCAGAACACATCTAATATCTGCCTACCATTATAATTTTGCTCTGGCCAGGGCTAGTTAAGGGGTCTTGGGTGAGCTCTTGGGAGTATGCACCAAGCTGGCATGCAATTTGAAGGGTCTTCACACCTGTTTTCCGCAGGGATAAGGGAAAGGCTGGGATCCTTCAATCCTAGTAAATGTCATTGGCCTATTCTTTTTGGAGACAGAGGCTTACGATTGTGCTTTATTTCAAGAGCAAAGATGAGCTTGTCTTCATGGAGCTCACGGTGCCTGTTAACACAGGATTCTCCAGGGACTAACCAGTGCCTTGAGGGAGACAAAGACTTCAGGACAGGAGTCAAAACTTCAACGTCTAATGGCAAACTTTCAAAGAGAAATAGCTTGACACAAAGCGTCTGCTTCCAAGGTGCAATGACGGTCAGCTGAAAAAAGACAGTGCCTGAAGGCAGTGGTTAAGATTTTGAAGTAAAACAGCTTTGAGTTGTTTTGATTTGAGTTGTGACTTAGAAAGAGCTGAGGATAGTGTACGACAATGACATCTTGTTGCAAGGAAGGAGGAAGCCAACAACAACTTAGTAAATTATTTCTAATAGGCAATGAAAAAGCTGGCCATTAGACAGGCCAAAAAGCAGACATGAGCATGGCTAGTATCTACCAAATGAGAGCCCTGGTAAAAGTAGGTAACTTCTATCCAGCCCACAGACACTGAAGTGTCCATTTACTGTCTTGGACAGTCTGGGACACTATGGTAATAAGGGGCGGTATATATTTAATTTTTCGCTGCACTGTAATCTATGAAATAGCAGATGGTGGATACATCACCACTATCAGGAAGAGCAGTGCAGCTCAGCTGTACAAAGCCCCTTCCCTGTCTGCTTGCATCAAAGAAATGTCTGTCCCATGACCTCCCAGGATGAGAGCTGCAGGCTCCGTGAGGGTCTCCTGTAAGGCTGGAAGGGGGAAGAGCAGATGCAGGACCAAGGCTCTTCTGAAGCCTTTAAGGACAGAAGCGTGTCCATATATCTGTATGTGAGGTTATGTTCTCTCCTGAGGAGCACGGGGGCTCTGAGACTCACCATGTCAATTATCAGCTTCTCCAAAGCTGGGATAATAGACAGCTGAGTCAATGAAGAGCAGTATCACAGTTTAGCTTTTATCGCTAGCTAGTTCTGCTTAACTTTAGTACCACTGAAGTTGGCTGCAGCTGGTAAGCGTGTGGGGCAGCAATGCAAGTCTGGGCACTGCACTTATTCCTCAGTTACATGCTCCCCTAATCTCAGACCGGAGATTTCTACATATTTGTCAGTAACAAAGACAGAATTTCTCTTGCTGATCCTCTGAAGATGGGTAGGTGTACTTCTGTTATCTAAAATGCCCTGTGGTTTGATGCTCAATAAGGAAGTCAGGGTGCTTGCCAGAGATATTATCATTTAAGTGGCCAATGTGTTTTTCACCACCTTTCTCCAGATGTCAAGTGGAATAAAATACTAAACCTAATTTTCTGCATGGGGAGAGATGAAAGAATGGACCTTTCCCAAGGGCAAGGAGGAACTGTGTAGAAATATTAAGATGCTAAGGATTAGGGAGAGAGACGAAGAGGGAGGCAGCTGGAAACGGAAGCGTTTATGTTCACAATGGATATATGTGTGGACATGAGAGGGGAGGACATTGCTGTTCTGACTGCGAGGAGACAGTAGTCTGCTGACATATCAGAGAGAAGGCAGTGGTCCACTTCATGGTCCGTGCAGACCACTCAGTGACTGCTGCATGGGCAAGAGTTTGTTGGTTCTCAGTCTTAGAGTCTGTCCCGCAATCTGATGATTACCTTCAGAAAGAAGTGTACTGAACGTAAATGCGTTAAAGTTATTCTCATAATACTTGATGATATTCTAGGTAAAATATGCTGTAAAGAAGTAAAATAGGAACACCTGTGAGTTTCAATGGCCAAGTCTGCTATGAAAATTCTTAGGAAGGTAATACAATTTTTTAAGCATTCAGATTAACATATAATAACACAATTATCCTGTACTTAAAGAAAATTGTGAGGTGACTCGGTATAGAGAATTAAAATCTTAATTAAATACTGAACATGATAGCAAAGTTATGAAAGAATTCTGTTATGATTAATTAATCATCTTTGGAAGTACACACTACATATTTCATTTTAAATAAGTTTCTTCTATTTCATTTCCTGTAAAGCTGCACAGTCACTAGTTAAAGTCAAAGTTTTAAAAGAACAAACCATTTTTTCCCACCACAGCAATAACTCCAAGTCTAGCAAAAAAGTACTGTAAGTGGCATTGATATTCTTAAAGTAGTGTCATAGCAGCAGCTGTGTGTGCATCCCACTGCTTTAGAATCTAATCAGGATTTAATTTATATGTAGGTCTGACATGACAAAGGAAATAAAAGTGTAGCATGAAATGACAGATTTATCTATCTCTTTGTAATACAGTATTCAGCAGCTTTGTTTTGAAGGGTCTCGCAGCTCACCTCCCCCACCTCCCCCTCTAGTTTTGCTTCATGGAAATGTCTTCTGGTTTAAGGCCAACTGGAAAACCTAAAATTAAACTTTGTTTTCATCCCGTTTCAGGACGTAACCAACAGCTCTTTTTATGCCTCCCATAAAAAATTGTGAATGGCTCGGGTCTTCTGAAATCTTACACAGCCTAGTTTAAGCATATTTCTTCTCCATTATTAAGATCATGTAAATGTTTCGTCACAATTTGTTATCATAGAGGGGACAATAGGGTTAAATAATTATGTTAAGTGCAGCATGTAGATATAAATGAGATAGGTAGTAATTCTTTATCTCTAACATTTTACTCAGAGGCTGAAGTTCTACATTCTAAACTTACTGTTTAGAAAAGGGTCTGTTGTGGAGCCCAGTATTTACTGTTTTGGCAATTACTTTACAAAATCGGCTTGGCTTACGAGAAGCAAAGTATTTTTAAGGATTATTCCTGTAAAACTGAACCAGGAGACTAGTGAGTCAAGATGGATTCTTTCTTCTATACGTAGAAACACGTCCAACTCCAGCATTGGTTACAGCTATGAATCAGGCTGTCTACAAGTTACAAGAAGGCAGGCAGCCCAGTTTATGTCAATGGGTAGATTTATGCCCTGATGATTTAGGAAGTTTCCCCCTACAGTGCTGTTCTAGCCCACTCTTACCAAAGGGAGTTTTATCATTGATTTCACGAGTCACACAACGAGGGTGGCTGTTAAACACCCCTGGTCCACGGTACTGGTTTTTGCCTGCTCTCATAGAGATAGACAGAGAAAGCCGTTTGTAAGTTTGGTCTGTGAGATACCTTAGCGGAGACAACTGTGTTGCCTAGAGGTGGTAGATGAGCTAAGCGAACGAGCTTTATATCTAAGCATACGGTGCAATAATTAAGTGTGATTTAAGCTTGATGATTTAAATGAGTTTTGGATAGGATTGTAAAACTGTTTGATAAAGGCCAAGCAGAGAGTTAGGACAGAGCAAATCAATAATTCAGGAACTTTCGGCTGATCAATCTGCATTGAGTTTACCAGGGCTCAGAGCTGTGGGAAAAAATTATAATCAGATAGGTTTGTGTACAGGATGGTGTTACGAAACACAGATAAGTCTCACTTTGCCCTAGGCATGCAGTGTTCACATTAATTTTAAAGTCAGCATCCTTCCCAGAGTCTGATTTGTTCTGAGAAGGATCATTTAAAGCAGTCTTCTGGGAATTACAAAAGTGGGGAGTGGGGCTCACTTCTGCATTTTGTTTCAGATATTCTTGTGAGCTTCAGCACTTCTCTTTATTTCTCACATCCAAAAGGTGGAGATCATATTATATCCTTGTTTTGATGGACAGTCTGAGGAGTATCAAACCAGGTTGCACTGGTCTTCTGTGGTATGAGGACAGAAATGTACTCATAACTGAGCAGAACTCGGCTGCAGCTCACAGCAAATTTTATGGCAAAACCCTCCCTGTTTTCCAAATGAAAGTTGTATTATCATTTTTTTTTAAATTTATTATTATTATTTACATTTGATCCATTGAAATTATTCCCTTTTAGTTCCTAAAAGTACTGTAAAATTTTCTGGAAGTATTTGATCAGTTATGTTCACGTAGTAAACTAGTGGCAATATTTCACGGAATCACGGAATCTTCAGAGTTGGAAGGGACCTCTAGAGATCATCTAGTCCAACTCCCCTGCTACATTTAGAATTTAGGGAACCTTTAAAATAAATTTTATTAGATCTATTGACTTCCTGATTGATAAGCAATGGCTTTATAAGCATTCTTTTCATACTTCCCAATTGCCAAATAAAACACTGTGGTTAGAAGGGGAAAATTTCAGGAATGTATGAAGCATTTGCAAGAGGAAAAGAAATCCTTTTTTTTGTTTTGTTGACTGGAATAGCAAGCCATCAATCTGTCCATAGCACATCTTATGCTAAAAATAAAATAAAGATTTTTAAAATCTCAACTTGATAACAGAAAAGAAATCAGAAACCCATAAGAATTTTCAGTGCTCAACTTGAGATGGCCTTTAGCTGATTTAAAGGATAGACAATTATTTAGGTGTGACTCATACGTCTGTTTAATTGATCTGTCCTACTGTTAAAATATATGTAGGCATGTGTGCTTCTGGCACTCATTTACTTCCAGCACAAATATTTAGGAACAACAAGTGCCAAGATATTAAGATTTTGCCTCTGCTACTCTTTCAAACTTCAGTACTCTAAAACAGAAGACATCTCAACAGATAAGGATCACATTACTTTGTGCATAATGTATTTATCCTTTCTAGTCTAAATAAGATGCCTTCCTACAGACTTAAAAAAAAAATCACTTTGCATGCCAAGCTTATAATTTCTTTCACAGGAACTTGTTAGGTAAAGTGGTAAAAGTGTGGTCTTACACACAGGTCACATTGCTACCACCGTGCTAAGTGACTCCAAGATGGCATACCTCAGTCACATTCCTGCAAAATCTCTAGTTTGAGTAATGTCCAAAGGAAAAAAATCTCTCTCTTGTACACTGACTCTTTAACCTTATTCAGTGATTCAGTTCCCATTACAGGAGCTTGTTTACCAGTTACTCGGCCAGACTGTAACCATTTTGGATGAAATATTCCAGCCTAGGTTATTCCTAGGATTAGGCTCACTTTTCACTGGAAAGGTTTGTTGTCAATCCACCCAGCCTCCTGAGCATACTAACACGCTCTGTGGGAGTGAATCATACATTCACAGAATGGTTTAGGTTGGAAGGGACCTTAAAGATCATCTAGTTCCAACCCCCTGCCCTGGGCAGGGACATCTCCCACTAGACCAGGCTGCTCAAAGCCCCATCCAGCCTGGCCTTGAACACTTCCAGGGATGGGGCATCCACAGCTTCTCTGGGCAACCTGTTCCAGTGCCTCACCACCCTCACAGTAAAGAATTTCTTCCTAATATGTAATCTAAATCTACCCTCCTTCAGTTTAAAACTGTTACCTCTCATCCTATCACTACACTCCCTCATAAAGAGTCCCTCCCCATCTTTCCTGTAGGCCCCCTTCAGGTACTGAAAGGCTGCAATAAGGTCTCTCTGGAGCCTTCTCTTCCCCAGGCTGAACAACCACAACTCTCACAGCCTGTCTTCACAGGAGAGGTTCTCCAGCCCTCTCATCATCTTTCTGGGCCTCCGCTGGACCCGTTCCAACAGGTCCATGTCCTTCTTATGCTGGGGACTCCAAAGCTGGACACAGAACTCCAGGTGGGGTCTCACCAGAGCAGACTAGAGGGGCAGAATCACCTCCCTCAACCTGCTGGCCATGCTTCTTTTGATGCAGCCCAGGTTATGGTTGGCCTTCTGGGCTGCGAGTGCACATTGACAGCTCGTGTTGAGCTTCTCATCCACCAACACCCCCAAGTCCATCTCCTCAGGGCTGCTCTCCATCCCTTCATCCCCTAGCCTGTCTTGATACCCCGGCGTTGCCCTGACCCAGGTGCAGGGTGTTGCACTTGACCTTGCTGAACCTCACAAGGTTCACATGGGCCCATTTCTCAAGCCTGTCCAGGTCCCTCTGGATGGCATCCCTTCCCTCCAGCTTGTCAACTGCATCACACAGCTTGGTGTCATCATCAAACTTGCTGAGGGTGCGCTCAATCCCACTATCCATGTCTCTGACAAAGATGTTAAAGAGTACCAGTCCCTGTACCGACCCCTGAGGAACGCCACTTGTCACTGGTTTCCACTTGGACTTCAAGCTGTTGACTGCAACCCTTTGGGTGCAGCCATCTAGCCAGTTCCTTATTCACCGAGTGGTCCATCCATCGAATCTGTGCCTTTCCAATTTAGAGACAAGGATGTCATGCGGGACAGTGTCAAATGCTTTGCATAAGTCCAGGTAAATGACAACTGTTCCTCTCCCCTTATCTACCCATGCTCTAACACCGTCATAGAAGGCCACCAAATTTGTCAGGCGTGACTTGCCCTTGATGAAGCCACACTGGCTGTCACCAATCACCTCCTTATTTTCCATGTGCCTTAGCAGAGATTCCAGCAGGATCTGCTCTATGATCTTGCCAGGCACAGTGGTGAGACTGACTGGTCTGTAGTTCCCTGGGTCTTCCTTTTTTCCCTTTTTGAAAATGGGGGTTATGTTTCCCCATTTCCAGTCAGTGGGAACTTCACCAGCCTGCCATGACTTTTCAAATATGATGGAAAGTGGTTTAGCAACTTCATCCGCCAATTCCCTCAGGACCCATGGACAGATTTCACCAGGTCCCCTGGACTTGTGTACCTTCAGGTTCCTCAGATGGTTTGTACTTCGTCTTCTCCTATAGTGGGCAGTTCTTCACTCTCACAGCCACTGTTTCTGCCTTCTGCGACTTGGGCAGTGTGGTTAGAGCCCTTTTCAGTGATGACTGAGGCAAAAAAAGTCATTCAGTACCTCAGCCTTCTTCATATCCTGGATGACCAGGTCTCCTGTTTCCTTCCAGAGAGGGCCCACATCTTCCCTAGTCTTCCTTTTATCTGACATACTTATAGAAGTTTTTCCTCATGTCCTTGATGTCTCTGGCCAGATTTAATTCTATCTGGGCTTTAGCTTCCCTAATGTGGTTCCTGGCTGTTAGGACATTTTCTCTATATTCCTCACAGTCTACCTGTCCTTGCTTCCACCCTCTGTAGGTCTCCTTTTTGCTTTTGAGCTTGTCCAGGAGCTTCTTGTTCATCCATACAGGCCTCCTGGCTTTTTTGCCCGACTTCTTTCTTGGTATACACAGGTCCTGAGCTTAGAGGAGGTGATCCTTGAATACTAACCAGCTTCCTTGGGCCCATCTCCCCTCCAGTGCTTTATCCCATGGTACCCTACCAAGCAGATCCCTCAAGAGGTCAAAATCTGCTCTCTTGAAGTCCAGGGTAGGGAGCTTGCTGCACACCTTCCTTGCTGCCCTAAGGTGAAGCATTAAGCCAATTAAAAACACACAGCTCTGTGGGACCAGATGGGATGCACCCAAGAGTGTGGAAGGAGCTGGCAAGTGTCATTGCAAGGCTTGCTCTCTACCATCTTCCTCTTTACTAAGTTCATCTCTAATATCTTTGATTACTTTGATTCCTGATGATGACAGAAAGGCAAGTGTTGTGCACACCTTCAAGAAAGGCAAGAAGGAGGTTTCAGGGATTTACAGGCTGGTGAGCTACAGTTCAGTCCCTGGAAAGGTGATGGAGAAATTCCTCTTGGGAGCTACTTCCAGCCATGGGAAGGATGACAAAGTGACTAGCAGTAGCCCAGTCAGACAGATGTACCAAGGACAAATCCTGCCCTATTAACTTGCTTGTTTTCTACAGTGACATGAGTGGCTGTGTGGAAGGGGGGGGGGGCAGCATGTGTTGTACACCTTGACTTTAGCAAAGCCTTTGGTATGATCTCCCGTAGACTCCTTACAGCCAAACCAGTGAGATATAGACTGCGTATGTAGACAATGAAATGGGTGGAAAACTGGCCGGACTGCCAGGTTCAAAGGATGGTGATGGCAGCATGAGGTCCAGCTGGCAGCCAGTTAGTAGTGGTATGCTTCAAGGACTGGCAGAGGGACTGGTATAGTTTAATACCTTCATTAATGATGTGGATGATGGGTTGGACAGCATTCTCGGAGTGTTTGCAGAAGATGCCAAACTGGAGGTTGCACTCAATGTGCTGGAAGGCAGGGCTGCTATTTAAACAGGACAGGCTGGAGCAACTAGCTCTATGGGAACATCACAGGATATGTTGAACAAAACCCAATGCAAACATGGGCCTCCAGGGATGGACAAAGCCCTGCAGTAGGACTGGTTGGGCCCAACCAGCTGGTAGCAACTCTGGAGAAAAGGCCCTGGGATCCTGATCGGACACAGTGCAGCCAGGAGGCTGGTGTGCATCCAGGTGGAAAAGCAGCCCCCACATCCAGGGCTGCACCAGCAGAGGGAAGGGATCCCTCCCAGATGCTCAGCACTGGTGAGACCACTCCTGGTGTGCTCTCCCCACGTCTGGGCTCCCAGCAGAGGACAAAGTCTGACATACAGGAAAGATTCCAGTGGAGAGTCTCCATGATGGAACACAGGGTGTATGGGGGGAGGTGGAGAGCAATGGGCTTGTTCAGCCTTGGGAAGAGGAGGGGAAGGGGAGACCTCACTCCTGTTACAACTACCTGGTGGGAAGGTAGAGAGAAGAGGAAGCCAGGCTCTGCTCGGAGATGCACAACAATAGGATGAGAGGTAACAGGCATATCCTGGAACGTGGAAAATCCCCATTAGGCACCAGGAAAAACTTTTGTAACATGAGGCTGGTAACAATATTGGAACAAGGCCCAGGGCAGTCCTTGGAAATACTCAAACCTCAAATGGACAAAGTCCTGGAGCAATCTGATCTAACTGGACCTGCTTCAAGCAGGGAGTTGGAGCAGACAACTTATAAAGTCTCTTCCAATCTAAATTATCCTGTGATTACTTTTTAATGCTAAAGCAACTCACTTTCTTTGGAGAATAAATTTAGAGGAAAATGAATCCATTAGTGCAAGTTCCAACTGATAAGAATAAATTTGACATACGTTTTGGGAGAACTGTTTTAAATATATCAGACCAAATAAATTTGATCATACTTATAGGTACAGAAGCTTTCTGTGCTGTTGGGATGATGGTAGAAGGGTGGTTTTCTCTTCAGCTAACAGTAATGCTGCCTTGTAGGAACACACTGGATCTGTGTAAGGTGCCTAGAGAATCAAGGTGCCCTTTGAGAATGCAGCCAGGAGGGCAGAAGGCACACACTTTATCCACTCTTAATGATGCTGTATTTTTGCTTTTAATGTAAATTGTACTTGTAAAGAAAAGCAGGTTCACCTACCTAGCCAAACAGAAGATGCCAAACAGACTTCATAAAAGGAAAAGAATAATTTGTGCTGAATTCCATCCGCATTTCTCTGATAACTGTCTCAAGCCACCCACTGAATATACACCAGCTACATAAGAAGGAACAATTAACAATTTCCTTATCAATATTTAGAGATTGTCTGAACTTCACCTACATAAAAGGAATGTACCACTCACTTTTAGAGACCTAAGGTGAGGTCTTTAAGGTAGCAAAGTAATGTAACTGAGGGCGATAGGACAGCTTCATGAAGCTCATGTGCTTTGCTTAGACTCAAGGGGGAATGGGAAGGGCTAGCTGAGAGAAGAGGCTTTGGAAAGGTGCCCACAACTAGGAAATGTTGGCACTATCCCTCTCTCCTTGCAAGGGGAAGGAAAGATTTTCAAGTGGTTATGATGCTGAGAGTAGCCTGGAGGAAAAGTAAGTGAAGAGTTGTCATTGCAACAGTCCACTGAGAGGGGACATCTTCTGTGGAGAGGTTTCACTGGCAAATAAGCAGGGATCAGCTGGGCTTGGTGCCCTTCCCAGCCTTTCCATGGTGATGGGAGAGGATGCCTGGCCCTCTCCTGGAGTCAAGCCTGAAACTTGGTCTTCCTGAGTGATGACTGTGACCAATGGTGTATATTAAAAGTTAAGCGATAATGGCTGCAGGCTGGATTTCCTGCTGTGTCTATGCCCTGTGGATATGTGTGATACAGCAAAAAAGTTGAGCCGCTCAGGGTGCTTATGTCCAAGGGAACACAGTATAAGGGCTGGTACAGTGCGACATAGTCACCGAGATGCTCAGTGCTGGCTCAGTAGTGTTGCTGTGCGCAGAGGCAGAACCACAGACGTGAAAAGAAGTATAATGGTAAACACACAAGTCCAAGTCTTTCTTGCAGCAAAGCCTTTAGATGTGGATCAGGGCGTATGCTCTTTCTCATTTCCTTTCACATGACATTGCTCCATTATTCTTGTCTTTAAAAGTCATTTATTGGCATGGTGCTGCATATTACTGCATAGTGCCAAAGGCACATCAGTCTCAAAATTATTTTAGTATAAATACTCTTCTGCAGCAAACAGCCTTTTTTGAAGTGGATGTCAGGGATTCAGACAAGGAATTGGGAGCACAAGTCCATAATTCCTCTCGCATCCTAGCCACTCGTCTTCTTTATTACAATTTGTAAGAGGTGTTTCATTGCTGGGTTTACAAGTGAAGATCTGATTTTTCATCCTAGTTCATGTTCCACTTTGATCTTATACAGCAGTTTCAGGGTGTATTTCCATAGTTTTTGCTGAACTCTCCAGACTGATCTTATGATGATACAACATCCCCTTGTCCCATGTAATTTTTTGTCTTGCCACAGAAAGCTATCCCAATGTGAAGCAACTGAAAAAAAACCCCAACCCTACATTGAAGGAAACTGCTAATCCTAAATGAAACACCTTTTTTTAAGACCAAGCTATGCCAAGAGAAGGTGGTCGTCACCGATGAAAAAGGTCCCATTTCCACAAAGGGGTGCACTGCTTCATGCACGGTTCGTTTGAGATTTTGGAAGGATCTTGAATGGGAGTGAGTGGTGCTGTCAACTCACTGCCAGTTCCCTCCGGATGTGGTCTCTCGCCCCCGCCTCACGGGCTGGCAGGTTTTCCCATTCCCACCGTGCTTGGCAGCTGCTGGGGAAGGCGAGGGCTCTCCATGCCTCTGCAAGGCTTCACCTGACCCTGGCTGCTGCAGTCCTGACAAGACAAGCAAGCAATCTCCATCCCAGTTGCCCAGCCGCACCCTTTTAAAGGAATTTGCTGTATGCTCCTATATAACAGCCGATTGTACAACCACTGGGTTTGATGGTTGAATCACAGTGGCCTATATGGAAACAAGGGTGCCAATATCAGTGTAGTTCCCAAGCTTCTACGTGACTTCTACAGATTTGGAAACATGTGGTTTCCTGCCACTTTCCTCCCTGCAGGTCCTTTTGTCTGATGCCACTTGGCCTGAGGGATCAGGAATTATGGCATGGCACCCGAGGTTTTGCAGCACTGCAAAGCAGCCAAGCAGGTCTAAGAAGAGCAAAATAAAACTTGTGCGGAAAGATGTGACAGTACTTGTATATGTATTTGCACCTTAACATGCACTTTACAAACACAGAGTGATTTGTGGAGGATCATCAAGTGGAGGATGCATGTGCAGCCTAACAAGTCTGAAAGCCGTGGATGGCTGGCCAGGTCATGGTGTGCTTTAGAAGGGTGCTGGAAATACCAGCAGAGCCCTGAAGCTCAAAAAACTGCTGCCATCCTGCTCCACCCTAAGCTCCCATTAATCTCATCTTTCCATAAAAACCACTCTAGCTATATTTCATATGCGGAAGATCACACATTGGTCTGTTTCTCCTCCTGCTGGCCATCAGTTAAATTACCACCACTAATATTGAGACATCACAACACTGGGTTAAAACAGTTTGGAAGGAATAGAGATCTGTTTGTTTGAGGTACAACTGAGAAATACTGAAATACACCTCCAATGCAGATTTAACAACTTTTTCTTTGGACAGAACGTTAAGGCAGAAAGAAAATGACCCAGAGCTGAGATTTTCCTTTTTGAACGCTTTCTGAACAGCTTTCTTACAAAGACAAAATAACACTAATAGAGGTAAAAACGTAATTTAAATTTCTGCAGACAAAATACTCCTGTCCTGCCAGAGAAATGAAAGACATTTTGCAGAGTAGCCTTTGTTACTGCAGAAAGGAAAGATCTTGTTGGTCACAGTAGTCAGGAGACCCATGTTTTTATTTCCAGCTGAGCTGCACGTTTCCTGTGTGACCTTGCAACTCCCCCGTACCTCCGTTTCCCGTTTGTAATGTTGGATAATAAACATCTTGGTGAAGCAATGCTGATACTCTGCTTGCAGAAACTATTTGCAGCTCCTTGTTCAGGCGGTGCCAGAAAAGTCTGGAGTTTCCTTTAATGACTTGGATGGCTCCGGAGCTGAGGGGAAAGGGCAGGGGGATCCTTGCTTGTGCTGCATGAGGAGGAGCGTGCCACTCATTTTCACTGACGTTTGGGAGGCTGTTTTGGCAGGAGTGTGGTCTTTCTGGATCTCAGAGGTATTAAAGGAACCCAGAGGTGAGAGAAGGTGTCAAAATTGCCTTCCAGGAGTGGAAGGTGAATGAAGGAAGCAGTCCCCAAGCCACTGAAACCGAAAATGACTCAGTCCTTCCCAACACAGGTTACTTTTTTAGGCTTTTATGGACAGACCCTTTTGCCTTTACCTAGTGATAGATAAGCATACTGCCTTTATGTCTTGTTTAGTTTCCTTCCTCTGAGCTGCATTTTAAGGGATGATACCTTATTGTCTGTACACACCTGTGAAAACCAATGTAAAATTCTACCATACCAGCACAACGTGTTTTTTTACCTTTGTTTTGCTCAGGTAAAAACAGCTCAATTCTATGTGAAGGTAACGGAAAGCCATTCTCTCAACTTCTCCATCTCACCAGCTTCTAACCAAGGGTTGTGCGTGGCTGTACTGGTGCAATGCAGCAGACCTGGTGGGATTCCAGGGATTTCACAGTCGTTTTTCCCAGTCTGAGCCCAGAAAGTGTCCCCTGCAGCAAGTTTGGGAATCTGTGGCATATATGCCAAAGACAATACAGTGGAAGATTCCAAGTAACACTCAACAGAGAAAACACATTGCCAGCACACAGCTGGAGGCATCTAGATGTAAGAAAGACAGTGTGTCTCAAACAGATCTCCTTCTAGAGGACTTCAGGTTGTGTGGAGGGTCGTGAGTACATTCAGCATCCCACTGGGATGTGGCTGGGGCACTCTCCATGCTCAGCACCATGGGGTACCCTGTGGAGGTCCCGAGGTGGCAGGATGGGCACAGCCACTGCCTACTTTAGGGAATGGCAGGCTCTCCTTGGCGCCTTGGAAACCAGGGGTGGTTTGCACAACCAGTATCATCCCAGAAGAGCAAAAGGGCATGGCATTATAAACAAAACCTAACCCAGCATTCATGCCCACCACCCCTCTACTAGGGTCACAGTTTGTGTTCCTGACTTTTCAGGAAGGGCAGGCTGAAAAACTGGGTGAAGATGTCCAGCTCATTTCACAGTGTCTCTTAGCTGTTTTAAGCAACCTGGCAAGGAAAGAATTTTTTGCATTAATTTAGGAGTACAGGAAACAGTTTAAGGAAGATGCAACCGGTAAGTTCCTGTGTTTCTTCCTGTTAAGTAAGGATCATGTTTAGAAAACAATGAAGCTGAAGTTCTGGTTCACGTATTTTAAACCGTGTTCCTGACGAAGGGGACAGATCGCTTCTTGTGCCAGAGAACTCATCTGTGAAACCTGGCATCCTCGCCCTTTGCCATCCACCCCAGTGCTTCACCACGTCTGCTCTCCGCTGCTTAGACAGTGGCACTTGTGGAGCCTTCATCTTTCTGGTAAAACATGTAGCAAAGCTGAAAGCTGAAGTCTGTGGTGGGACCTCTTCTGCACCAGGAGACACAACCTCCAAAGTGCTCACACTGACTGTGGGGTAAATCGAGGGTAGAATTTCTCATGAGGAGAACATGGTATTTTCAGAGGAGTGCTGGGGGGCTGAACCCTTCACAACCTGTCACGAAATGCTAGCTAAAACCACACTGTAAGTTACGTGGTATTAAATGGTAGCTATGGTATAAGTACACATCGCTGCCCACCACCTATCCGGCTATTAAAATGCAGATGGTGATTTTAAGGGTATGCAGCCCCGAGCAGTGCTTGGGTGGAGGGATTTTAAATGCTTTTGAAGGGTTTCATGCCAGGAGCAACACACAGGACTGAACAAGCAAATGCCTGCTTTGTGCTCCAGCCTCTCCGGCGAGTGAAACCTGTGAACCAGTAGAGGTAAAGGGTTGGACTCCCAGCGAGCCCACATCAGGATTTTCAGTAGGTGCTTTTTGGTCAGTCCTGGGAGATAAATAGGAGACCTTGGCAGATGATCCACGAAAGGCAGCGGCAGAACAGCCCATGCAGGAATACAATGGCAATACTGTTTCCCATAGACTAAAATAATGAATCATGGCTTCCCCTTGCTACTGTCGTTCACATAACCTTTACAATAATTTATAATTAGATTAGTTGCCCTTTGGATAGGTGCACATGCTTTTTTTTGAAGGGTTGCTAAGGTAACTGATGATTTCCTTATTTCATCCTGTGTAAGGGGAAATTTTACTTCCTAGTGAGCCTGAACTCGAGACTCAGTGAAAACAGATACTTGTTTATCAGGAGTTTCAGTGCTTCTACAGTTATCAGTCAGAGGACTCTCAACCTGTTTTATGGGGTGTTGATTGTATTATTTCATTTTAACGGTGAAGTAAGAGCGAGCGTAATTCACCTGAATTGTTTCACCTCAAAGGTAAGAGAGTGGAATTTGTAATTCAAATTTTAAAAGGCTTCTGACACGTTCTTACGACCTTTTACTCAGCCTGTTTGCTTTGCTGTTTTCTCTACTCTAAGTAAAAGTACAGTTACTGCATACAAAAAGAAAAGAAAAAGGCAAGAGAAGTCTGCGTGGGTGGATGGCAGTGTGCCTCTGCTTGACATGACCAATTCTGTCTTTTGAAGAGCAGAAGCTGTAGTTTTATAAATCAAACAGCTGAGGGGAGAATTATTTCTAGATTTCCCCTCTTCTCTCCTACTTACACAAGCAGGGAGGCCCAAGAACAGAGAGAAGCTACAACAGAAGCTAAGATACATGTCTCTCAGCTGTGGGAAACCTAATACACACCTTCAAAATAAACAGAAAAATTCCTCAGTGTCCTTGCCCTCTACTGCTCTGTAGCACACGACAAAAGGAAAGAAGGTCTCTGGCTTCCAGGAAAAAAACGTAAATCAGCATACTAGATTCAATGGCCAGCTGACTCCATAATCCCTCTGAGCCCCTGCGTGCTGTTTAGCAGCAGCTCTCTCCACCCACAGCATCCATACTGTGGGCAGCTTGCTCCCAGGCAGCCTGAAAATGGACCAAGAGGGACGGCTGTGCCCTGGGAGGAGGCCAGCAATGGGCAACAGCACGAAGTGCCAGGGGATTTCCCTTCTCTCCCTGAAACTGTTGTGCATCCTGCTCTAGCAAGTTTATCCCCCAACACTCTGGCTTGCCCTCAGCAGTGGGATGGAGAAAGTCATCCCCAGATATCTCCCCGTGCCCCCTCCGGACCCTGCACCCACGCAAGGCACCGGCGCTGCTGGCAGCTGGGCAAAGAGCTTCACTAGCTGCTGCTTTGCGACCGTGCGCGTGTGCAGGTGTGTAAAAGAAACTTATCCAGGAAATGTTGGCTGGAGGCTTAAAAGTAGTCTGTAATTTGATGAGTTAAAGGACAAAGGTGGGTACGTTTTATTATTTGATCTCCCAGAAAGTTCAATGCAATTCAAGGTTATTGTAATAAATAGAAATGTTTACCTAACCTTTCTCCATCTGATTCATCACGAATTGTATGATATGTCCTCAATGACACAAGGAATGTATAACTATAACCAAGAAACAACGAGATAAGAGCTTTACAGTGTATATCTCCGGTTCTATATAAAAGAGCACGTCCTGGGATGCAGGTCTGTAAGTACATTCCACTGACAGTGTGTTGCTTAGATGAGGTTTCACACAACAACCAGACCCCACAGAAATTCTTCAAACTGTCATCCTGAGAGCTTCCACAGTTAATATTTTCATCTCTATCTCCTCCCTGCTCTCCCGATAAGGGTTTTCTATAATACTCTTGAGGAAGTGACACCAATATTGAGAATAAAAATGTTGATATTGTTCTTCCTATTTGACCATGTCAGGAGACATTATTTTGAGTCACTACGGAGTAAAAGCCCCAGTTCTTCATCAAGAGTTAAGATTTGTGTCAGAAGGTGTCTGAAACTACTCATGGAGTGTGAAAGTCTACGCTGTGCCTGTTCTTAAGGCTAAGTTTATTGGTAAATTGATCTCATTGATGGTTTTTGAGAAGAATAATCTTTAGTCAAAAAGATACCATACATTCTGACAGAAGATTTTCATGAGGAAAAGGTATGTATACGAAAATTTCTCAAGTCAAAATGAACTAGTTTTCTTTTTAGTTGGCAATTTAAAAAAATATAATCTTTATTTCTAAAAGAATTTTCATTTAAAGATCATTTGTAATTAAGTCTACGGTTGATTATTTAAATGTTAAAGATTATTGAGAGTAAGTTTATGGTCAAAATAAAACCAAAACTCGCCATGACATTTGGAATTTCCAAATTTCCACTTTTATTTTTTTTTCTTAATTTTTGACCTTTTGCCCTGACTAGGTTTGGGACTTTGTATTTTATGTTAAAAACTGGTTTTGGAGGCAGAAACTGTTTCCCTCTTGAGATTTCAAGTTTAAAAAGGAAGTATTTACTTGGTCAGTGCACAAAAAGACACACACACAGCAGCAGTAAGCAATCAGAAGAATGACTCAAAACATCTTGCAAATCCTGAGCTTCTTCCAAGACCTCAATCCTTTTCTTCTGGAGAGTTGCCCCTTTTTACATAAATTAATGGCTGATCAGGAGAAACAAGCCAATTCATTCTTGGAAAGGCTGACTCTTGTTAAATGTGCAGGGAATTTTAAGCTGTCTATGACTGCCTGTTGAAGCAAGCTGCACGTTTTGTCTCATTATGCTTCTCCAAGAGTAGTGGCAGCACCCCTTAATTAACAGAAGTCCCAGCTGTCACCTCTTGGAGCACGGTGAGATTGCGGACTGCAGTGGTCTCTCCAAAGCTAAGAGCTTTGTTGGAGAAGGGCAGGGCTTGGATTGTATGAAGACTGCATGGAAAGGGGAGGTTGCTCCTGTAAGAGATGGGACATTCCCACACTGGCCCAGGTCGCCGATGTGCTCTGTTGAAACACACCGTCGGAGCATGTTTGCAGCAGTTGTTTCCAAGCCGAAGTGGGGAGAGTCACAGGAGGTAACAGCATGAGTAACCGTGGTCAAGCCCACATCTGACAGAGGGGAAGTAGAGGTTAACAACATCACAAGCTAAGCATCATTTCTCTATAGATATATCTCTTAACTTCAAAAGAAAAAAAAATCCAGAAAAGCCTTTTAGAAGTAAAAGAGCGAGCTCGTTTTCAGAAAGTTGGAGTCCACTTGGAGTACCCAGAAAAAATTTGAAATTACCAAAAAGCTAAGCTATAACATGTGGGAATAACCTGGGATTTGAAGTTGTCTGACTAGAAACAGACTCATTGAATTTCAGAGTGCCAAAGTGAGAGGGCAATTTTTGAAGGTATGAATAGCAAATTACAAAGGGGCAAAATAAATGTAATATCGATACTTGCATGGCAAAATACCCCGTCTTTGCTTTTTAAAGAATGCCTAGTCTCTACCACCTCAGCCATTTTAATTCCAAGTAATGGTACAAAATTGATGGCATTTTAGTGTTGACATTCTGTGGGCCTGTACAACCATAGTCTTTAAAGTGGGTGCTCCCTTTCTTTCTATAAAAGCAAAGCGAAATAACGGAAGTTAAGGACGCAGCCGTTCACACAGAATTCAGCTGGCAGGTCAACACTGAAAAAGGAACTGAAGACGTAGGATACTTCAGAAAACAGGCAAAGCATGGCATTAACTTCACCACATGGCGTTTGTGAAAAAAAAACCAACGTAAAAATAGAATACTATCCATCTATTTCTTTTCCACTGTCTTCTCTGATTTCAGTGCTGGTATACTACATAGAAGCAGTTCACCACATGTCATAATATCTACAGAAAACTTACTGTGTTTGAAGTGGTGTCAAATTAAAACTTTATTAATCATTTATATGCAAAGAATAATTAACATTACAATTACACTATTTACAATGCTTTGAAGTGTCTTAGGCACCTAAACACATTCTACTGTAATAAATTATACTTAAAATGTAGATTGCGAGCTATCTAATTTATGCTGCAATTTATACTGCCTCCACAGTCCTTTATTTTGGCTGTGGTGCTCTCACACAGAAAAGGAGTTTCCTCCTCTGGCCATTTTGGAATAGCCTCTTAAGGATGTTAGGAATACCACAACAGTGAAACTGTACAGTTTATTTGAATAAACACTTGTGTTTGTTTTGTTTTTTACATGCTTTTGCTCTGCCAGTTCTCACACAATAAGGATGTATTAACAAAACTATCATCGCTTCAAGGCAGGGACTGCTTCTTACCAAGAATATGTAACAGTAACCAGAAAATATGTAATAACACCCAGAGCAAAGGTAAGCTAACGCTAACCAGGATTGCTACCTGCTTTTGTAACACAAATAGTAAGATTACCATGCAGACAGTGATTATGCCTCCAACCATAAACGATCTGAATTCTTGCCAGCTCTGATTCATCTCTACCTTTATAAGCAAGTGCCTGTCCAAATCCTCTCACACTAGCTTGCAAGACCTCCCATAAACCAGACACAGGCTGTTTCTCAGCTCTTCTCACCATCCTCACTCCAGCGATGCCAACTGCTCTAGAACAGATAGCCTTCCTGGCAAGCTGCTACTTCTGCAGAAGACACTTGCCCCCACCCCACCTCCCAGCCCTTCCCTCTGCCAGATAGCTATCAGACTGCCTTCGTGTAGGAGGGTGAGGATTTTCCAAATGACCTTAGCACACATTTTGTTCTCTCGATTTGCAATGCCTATGGTGTGAGCACCACAACGCCTCTGGGCAGGTAACAGGGGGATTTCCACAGCAGCTGCCTTTGTACATGCTCTTGGTCACAAAGGCTGGGAATGTCTCGCAAAGCACCTGGTCTGTTCCGACCTTAGTGAACTGGGGAGTGCAGGACAGTCGAGAGTCTTTTCACTTCTGCATTTCTCCCTGCAGAGGGTAGAGGGGCTGAAGTGGAGCCTGTTTGTTCAAAAGGAGTATCTATCATGAGGTGCGGAGAACCTTGTACATTGAAGTATTTGAGGTGGGCATTGCACAATAAGAAAATTTCTGACTTGCTGCTCTGGTTTTGTTTATGAGCACAAAGTTTTTGGCCTTAGTCTGTGCTCCCAGAAACTCTCTTCTGTAGAGACTTGGGAATTTTCAGCAGAAACCTCTGGAGGGGAGAACATGCTCACTCTTGCTGCTGGTGAAGATCATGATGAGGTGAAAAGCTGCTGGTGGCTGATGGAGAGGCAGCAAACAGCATGTGGCACTCTCACCTCTGCTTTTTGAGATCTCATCCCAGAGTCAGCAGCAGCATTTGTGCAATGCACCAGTATCACAACAGCATGCGTTACTGAAGTTTGCCCAGGTTAGGTCTTGACCAAAGGCTATTGGGTTTGGGAAGACAGCCTCTATGCATTTTCCCCAGCCATTTCTAGATATTTATGTTGTTTAATTAGTGAAATAAGTACAAAAGTAATCAGCACGTAATTAGTGGACACAATTCATGAAGCCTTCCGCTGTTAGGTCACAGCCTAAACAAACTTCTGGGCAATCTGAAGCTGAGATATGTAAGGCCAAACAAGCCAGACATTTGCATACAGAAAAACTGTAGGCAAAACTTTTTTTTTCTCCTGTTAATACTGATTCTTCAGCTATCAACATTGCAGCTTTTGGCTTCTAGTGCCAACTGCAGTTTTTCTCTCACTTGCGTGTTTCATAATTTTTCCTTGGCTAATCTTAGCAGTGCCCCTCTAATCAGACATTGTACTTAATCAGGAAACAGGATTAGAAAGGGGTCCTAACATGTAGGCATTCATGGAATACAAGAATGACTCTGAAGGACTGACCACAAGGCTGTGGGTGGCTGCATCCGTTTGTATCATTATTGCGAGACAAATATCCGGAGGCTTTAGTGGGAAAAAAAAAAAACAGTCAGGAGGAGAGAGGAAGTTTAATGTATTTAAAAGATCTGCTAAGTCCTTGAAAATTGTAAAGGGATGATACACCAAACAGGTAATAAAAGGGGGAAATGAGAATCATCTGGGGATTTTTAGTGGTGTCCTGTCATTTAGCTTATAAAACATTTATTTTTAGGTAGTTATTTCACTACATAGTTTTCTTTATGGTATATAAAGAGGTTTTGGGTACCTATGATTTCAGAAATTTTGTCTTGCCAGGTCTGGATTTCCTTGATTATGCCTCTGAGTGCGTGACCTTTAAGGAAGGACAGAAGATTTAAGAGAAGTTAGGAGCAATCACACTTTACACCAGAGTCCTGGTGTCTTGAATCTCAAGGAAACCCTTTCCCCATGTGTATAACTAAGGCTTAGAGCCGAAGCACCCGTGTTCAGCAGTTCAGTTAAAAAGTTTTCCCATACCCAGTAAATAAACAAACAATGTTTTCCAGTTGGCCATTGAACATCAGCAAGGAGAACCCATGGGTCACGATCCCCATTCTTACATTCTCTTTTAACATGAGAATGAAAAAGATTATACAAGTCTGGAAACTTAAACATTTAATGACTGTATGATCTGAATAAAGACTCTTTAATGCTGGAGTTGCCTACAGTGTGCATCACATGAGTCTTTTTCCAAAACTAATAGGTTGTAATGACACCTAAGCAAAATGCACACTGGTTTGAGTTGGAGAGGTAAGTAATCTGAATTGTTTATATTTTATTAGCTGGATTAAAATAACTCCACACAGATGTGGAACCTGTGTGCCTGGCCCTGCAGAACTGAAAGGCAACTGAGAGATAACTCCAGGCCCAAAACTTTTTGGTGTGTAAATGGATGCTGCCCACCCCTTATGGCCATACAGGTGATTTACACCCCAGCAGTCTCCGGAGAACTGGCACTCCTGGGGGCTACTGAAAGCCATAGGCTTGTAGCCCAAAGAGTTAGAGAACAAATGGAAAATCAAGGCAAAGAGTTCACCCCAAAATGATACAAGATTTTAATGGTATGTCCAAAGTTATTGCTCATGAGTCATGTATGCAACACTTCTACTTTCTCAGATCTCATCTTAATGGGACAAAATTGTGAAGATGCTTGTGAATAAATGAGCAAGGCAGTTTTAGCATCAGAGAGAGGGTACATTGGGTGACAAATGGCAGAATAACAGAGCAAAGCAGATAAATAACATTGTTGGTAAAATTCTCAGAATAGGAAGCTGTGAAAATTTTGTAGTGGGGTTAGAGCTAACGGAACAGACTTGGAGAAAACTGTAAGCCTGGAGTATTATCTTGACTTAGCATTTTGAATGATCTTCAGAGATTCAGAGAAAATCACAGAGGAGCGATCTTCAGTATTCAAATTAAGACTTAAGGCTCCAACTAGGGAGAGGATGGAGGGCAATGCACTAAATGCAAACAGAACAAAGTAAGCAATGCCTTGTATATTCAGAGCAGAATAAGCCGAAGATATCATCTATGATACGGGAGGCGGTAAAGATACTAACAATAGTTGAGAAGAATGTCAGGAACAAGATGAAAAGGGAAACAAAACCTAATCTGTCTAAAACAGAGGCTAAGTCAGAGGTGCTTACGGATATAATCAACAGGATGAAAGAACTGATTTTATTGCCTAAGGAGAAAGCAAAAAGCACAGGGAGAAAAAAAAAGCTCTAAAGAACAAGTGCCAAAGAACAAGTCATGAAAGTTTTAAAAGAAAAAAAAAAGAAAAGGGAAAAAAAGACAAACTCTCCAGCAGGTAATGATTGATAATCACAGGGAAAAAATAATTTGGAAAGCTTTCCACTATGAAGTACATAAACAGTATTTAATTATTGTGAGTAACAGGAAGAAAAATCCCAGGATGCTCTTTAAATCCAAAATAGGTTGTAGATCCAAAACATAGGAAGAGGAAGAAAGTAGGTACAATATTGTTTCCTAAAGCAGTAAAAACTAGACCCATGAGATACATGGAGTGCAGCAAGGCATTTGTTTGAATGAATTAAATTTTGATAGTGCATATTATACTTTCTATTCAGGCTGAGAGCTAGCTAGCTGGTGTTCACTTGACCTTCCTCCCTGCTGTACTTGCTGTCTGGTCACACAAGTGTGCCATTCACAGAAATTCTGTGTGTTCCTGTCATGTTTGTACCTGCTCTTGACTGCCTTTGTGGCTGTCTGCGTCTATATTCAACTCTGAATTTCACCCCAGGAAAGCCAGCTGTCAGCAGACAGCTGAACTCTGCTCATTGCATGTCTTTTTTTGCCCCAAATGCAGATGTTCAAGGTGACAGACCCTTTGCATACTGGTAGCAATTAACAACTCCTCTGAGAATCCACAGTGGTGGGAAAAGCCTTGCATGTATTTCAGCAGCTGGAAACAGACAGGCATTTGGTAAATCGGCTTTCATGTGTGTGGTTAGTTGGGGAAGTGGTTATCATGGTTAATAGTTATAATGACTGTCATTTACTCCAGCCTCTTAGACAGAAGCTTGATTTCTGGGGGTTGATTATAGGTATGATAACCTTGCAAATTCAACAAAGGTTGATTAAGTAAAGCTCAGGTGCAGGGGAAAGTGGGTGCCGAGGGGAAGGGAGTGCCTGTGGCTCCTGGCCACATGGCAGCAGGCCCATCATTGCACCAGCCACAGGCGCCCGGGGCATGGGAAACAACACCTGGAGGAATGGCTCCCACCGCATCTCCTGTCCCTCTCCCTGCTGGGAGGAAATGCTCCAGTTTCAAAGCAGTGATGGGGATCAATGAGGGACTTGGTTAGAAGAAGGTGAGGCACCTTTTAACCCAGGGTGCAAATATTGAGGGAGAAAAGAAGAAATTAAGGCTGGACAGAAGGCTAGTGATTGTGGAAAGCCTGGTGCAGACTAGAGTGAGACAAGGATCAGACTGTGTAAAATATTTTCTGTGTCAGTATGTTTTTATAAAAAAAAGAATTCCTTTCTCAGTGAGCCCATTCACCCTCAGCAACCTGTAAGTCTTGATTTTGTGAGGAAAAGGCACTGTTTAAGCTGAGTCACAGGCCAGCCATGCTACATCCTAGACACGGTCTTGTTTAATGTCATTCCTTGAAGGCACTCACCTTGTCTGATCGCAAGGGTGAGTGAGACGGTGCGAAACATTGTGTAGTCCAGAATTTCATCTGATTCGGATCAGCTGAGACCCTGATCCTGTTGTACCAGTTTTATGACAATCTAAGCAAATACTAAGCCTTGAGGTTTTTTATACATGTATTTCCTACAGGTCACACAGTGCTTCAGCAAAATTACCAAAAGGTGATTGCAAATAGTTAACAGTAAAATAGACTTATGCCATCAGAAGAAGTCTCAGCACAAATTGTCAAGAAAGGCAGATGTTTGGTTTTTTTCTGGCAATCTCAGGGATAATATTTTTTAAGATATTTTTCCAACTTGTCAAAACATCCAACATACTCCTAGGTCAATTTCCCTGACAGGTGTGTATTTGTAAAAATAAAAAAAGCCCATGGGAGGCTAGACCCATCTCTAAGTATGGACTAAACTGGACTCTTTTGGCATTGTCCTCAGTTTCCTTTGAGCCTAAATTATTGAGGTCATTCTTTGAATCTTACTATGACAGACTAGGGGTAGACCTAATTAATTTGTAATGCTTCTGAAACCACCTATCTTCTGAAATGCATGGGCTATTTCCTGAGATCATGGAAAGCGTCTCTTAAAATTTCCCATGGCCCCATCTATTAATGCAAAATATAGCTAGTTTCAAAGCACCGATTACGAATTACGAAGCTCTTCAGATATATGCATAGAGTCAGATACTCAGCCAAACCTTAAAGTGACTGAACCCCAGTAGATGTTTGGTTAATTTTAACACCTTTTCTTGCGTGATTTTCTGATTCCACCAGAAGCAGAAGGTTTGGAAAGTCAGTCACTCAAGTGTTGTCTGAGTCATACAAAATGCATCTCAATCAATAATTTTGTCTATGTAGAAGAAAGCTTTACATCTGGGGGAGTTACATTCATATCCAACATCCAAATATTTAGATGAATGCAAAAAGCATATAAGGAAAAAAAGAAGAAAGATCCTGAAAAGACTCCTATAAGATAATTGCATAAAGGATGGTGCTTTAGGCAATTGCATGTGTAGAGAGGTGTATGCTCTGATGCCAGGGACACTTAGTTACTAATTTCAAGATTTGTCTTCTTCCTTTGAGCGGAAGAAACATACCTCTGAAGTGAAACAATTTGCAGTGATACACACAGAGGAGAGTCTTAGAAGCGGGTGTCTAGGCTTGTTGCTTGTATCTAGTGTAAAAGTTCACGGAGCTGCCTGTTGCGTAACTTTTTGAAATTTCTTCAAGCACATGACAATACTAATGGGACTCATTCTCACAGATCTCTCTGGATACAGGAACCTTGAAAGAAGGAGAAGGAAGCACAGTCTACAGACAGTGGAAAACACAAGAAAACGTATTGCCATTAATGAGAAAAAAGGAGGCAGGAAAAATAAGTAGTAGGTTTGGCTACTTAGGTGTCTTGTGGACATAATGTTAAAATTTCTAGGTGGAGGAAGCGTTTGGGAGCTGTTGAGAGCAATCTTCAGGGAGAAGAGCTGGCATTGAGCAGAACTGCAACAAGTAGGACTTCTGTGGTAAATATGAAATCATTGGGGACAGTTCTGTCTTCATGAGGATGGTGGGATTGGCCAAATGTGAAAAGAGGAACTTTTGCTACCCCTTGCCACCCACACATTTCCTTATCAGCACTGAACTTGATAACGTGGTCTGTAAAAGACCACTGTCTTCCCTGGCCCCTCGCTGATAACAGCATGTATGCTATACCCAGCTCTGTGCTCTGCAAACCCCCTGAAGATGTGCTTTGCTCCCGGACTTGTCTTACCAAAACCTCTCTGCCACACTGCTCCTTGGCAATGGTTTTATTTGTTGTGGAGACCTGATGCCTGTCCTCTATGCAGAAAGTAGACACGTAAACAAATCTGCTTACCACAAAAAGTCGCTTAAATTAATGTTCATTGGAAAAATATTCCAGCCGTTTGGTGGCTGAGGTCCCTCTGTGCCATCAGGAGTGTAGGGAAGGAAAAAGGGCCTCCTGAGAATGGAGGGAGCAGCAAGGTGAGCATGTGCTGGTATGAGGTATCACATTGGTCATCCAAAAATCACTGTGAGGAGTAGGAGCCTCTACTTCCAACACCATCTCTACCTTTGGTAGACACAGACCCTGTAAATCTCCCACCAGGCTGGCTTTGTCCAGCAGCATATCACACCTGCTCTTTCTGCCTGTAGGGCTACACACACGCTGCAGGAAAAATTATGCCAGGCAGTAACTCTTGCTCTGCACATTTTGCGGGACTTGCATAAACAAACTCAGGTGACCTTAGTCTAAGAACCTTGGTCTTTGCTGGCTCTCACCCTGAGACTCTCCACCTGGAAAACTCAAGCAGGCGTATGTAAGGAGCAGGAGGAGGAGGAAGGAGCCCAGATCTCCTGTTTTGCTGATGGGGAAAATCCATGGAAAGACTTAGAGATGATTGTGGTGTCTCTTGAGTGTGCTGGGGGGTGGAAAAGGGAGCTCTGGAATAAGAAAGGTAAAAAACAAACAAAAAGCTCTATCAGCTGCACTGGAGTTAACCGAAAGTACACACAGTTTTGGGAGCAGTTCAAACTTCCCCGTCTAGCCTATGCCCCTTGGCTTTCTCGCTCACCCACGCAAAATGCTGGCTGCAGATGTGACTGGGGCAAGGCTCCTGGTACTGTGGGCGTGAAAAAAAAACCCAACAAAACACTGTTGAGTTTTACTTTGTTTCTCTGAGATAGTTATTGGACTCTCCAGGCAGCCCCCAGGCAAGGAAGCTGAAGAGGATCTGGTGGGGTCTTCACAGCACCCTGGCAGAGCTTTGCTGCTGGGTGATGTCTCTGCAAGACGCTGGACAGGCTCCGCAGGGAGACTTTGGGAGAGCAGAAGTTCACAGGGCTGGCTGTGCACTGTACCTTCAGCAGTGCTTTTCTCCTGTAAGTGCTATTCGCAATTGGTGTTAGCGGATCTGTCCTGTTTGCAACTGGAAGCGGTCAGCTGGCTGAGTGAGTTTCTCTGCCCTTGTGAGATGGTGTTGTTCTGCAAGCAGGCATGATAAGGCGTGTGAATCATACCATCCCAAAAGCCTGGCATCCGCGTGAGTCATTGTTGTGCTACCATGTTTTACAATTCCTTCCTGTTTTGCAGCATCTGGGGGTTTTGTTATCCTTGTGACCTGCCCACAGCACTTTGAAAACTGACCGAGGTGCAAATATAAGAGTTGGCTGGCTGCAGTATTTTTTGTTTCCTAGGAAATCTCATAATTATAGTCTGTTTTAAAGGAGAATGAAATAAAAGAAACCTTTGAAATACCCTGCAGGAATGAACACTTTGAAAGCACCTCTGGTTGACTGCTTGTTTTAAAATTTTAAGGCGTTTTTGACACTAAAATATTTTCTTCTGATATTAGTTGTTTTAAGGTTTCTAAACATCTCCCAAATAAACCCTGAAAACTGCTTGAACTGAAAAATCAGTTTCCTTTATTAAAATGTCACTAGCAAGTTTTGACACTACCAAAACAGAATGCTTAAAAAATCCTACCAGTATGTGCCCTGTTTTGAAATGTGATTTTGACAAAAAACATTATTTCTGTTGAAAGGATTCATAAAAAGATTTTTGGGCTAACTCTTTGTATACAGATGCATATACACACCTATGCAAACACAAAAATTTATCAGAAACAAAAGACAAAAGTTCAGAAAAATAATCATGCAAAGTGAAGATTATTACAGTTTTATAAAATTTGGAGCAGGTATTGAAATGGTTTTCCATTTCCATTCCATTAAGCTTAAGTCTAACAGACTTTAAACTTCTGTCAATTACTTAGAAAAAAAAATAAGATGGCTGGTATTTAAAGTTTGCATAAGACAAATATTGCAGAATTGCTGAACTGTGGATTTAGAAATATGTTTTAAATATATAGATATGCGTAACACTGTATGTTAGCTCAGAATGAGCAGTAGGTTACATGGTCTAAATGGGAACCAGTGACAAGATATTTACGGGTGGTATGTAAGTTCCCCGTGTAACATCAGTGCCAAAATAGCTTAGGAAATCTAATGTAAAGTATTAAGTGGAAATGAAGGTTTGGCTTCCCCCCCCCCCCCCCATGCATGCCATTGATGAAACTATTTCTGCAATACTGTTGAAGATGTTGATAATGTACAGAGGGTTCATGGAGGAGACACAGGGATGAGTAACAGCTTGAAAAACATGTCCCATACTAGGAGACTCAAAATAGTTGGTTTACCAGAGAGGAAGTTAGGAGATGATTTGATCACAGTCTGTCAGCACTCACATAATGAGCAAGCCTTTGACTTAAACCTGGCAGAAGAAAATATCACATGAACTAGTGAATGGCAACTGAAGCAAGACAAAGGAAGATTAGAAATCAAATGTAGATTTTCAGCAGTGAGGCTAAGTAATCTTTGGAACAACGTACTAAAAGGTGTGAGAGGTTCTTCAGCTGAAAGTTTTGCTCTTGCCAGATAAAAAATAGTGCGGAGAAATTTGGCGATCTCTGTTATTTAAGAGGTTAGCCCAGATGCCATGAGTGATTCCCTTTGGATTTACACTCTAGAAATGCTTAGTCCTTGTTTACTGTCATCTTAATTTGGTATGCTTTTCAACATGGAGGTGTAATGGGTGGTGTTTATGTTGCTTGGGTGTTTTCAGTGATATGTTGTGTTCCATTAAGAAGTGAAGAGGTTGGCTTCGACTCTCTGGAACGAAAAGGAGTGTAGGTTGCTGTTGACTAGATAGAGACCAGACATCCAAGCATCAGAGGGTTGGAAAAGGGATCCTAGAGGGTACTGGGAAGAATATACTGCTACTCAAAAAGTCAATGAGTTTGCTGCAAGCAGCCATGGACATGAGGATCTGCCTGCAGAGACACGGTGGGCAGGGGAAGAAATGCATATAAACTTTTCTATTTCTAGACTGTCTGACCTAGTTGCTTAGAGTTTTCCCAATTAATATAGTGAAGTGTTCTAATTAGTTCCATTTAAACTAAGCTTTTGTCAGTTTAATTCATTTTTGGTCTGTTTTGAGGATCTAATTTTGGATGAGGGTCTAGGCACATGGCCTTCAAGACTGGACAAATTAAGATATCGTTGCAGCTTATCTTTGTTTGTTTAATCCCCCGACTCCTTCCAGAAGTACTAAAATCTTTTCTACCACTTCTCTACACTGTGGTGCCCATGTGACGTATTGGAAGGTCTGGAGCCAGTTCAGACACGACTCTTTTTCATTTTCTTTCTGACAGTTATTAGTGAGGATTATTTGTTGCTTGTGTCTGCAAGAACATTTGGTGGGGAGCCTTCACAGACTCCCCAGGTGACCTGAGCCATCCAGACGAAGCCATTACTGTCTGATCTGCACCCCACTTAGTGCAGGTTCCCTAAGCTTGTCACTCCTACTCTTCTCCTGGCCTCCCTTCAGTCCTCTCTCAAGTAGATGGCTTAACTTCTTTCAGTCTTTCCTCATCAGCTGTATTTTCTAGCCCTCTGGTCATCCTCACTCTTCTCTTCTGGATCTCCAGTTGTAATGTATGTAATTGTAGGTATATTTCACCTTTCTTAAGAGAGGGTGCCAAAACTTGAGCACAAAAAAAATTTTAAGATATATCAGTGCAGCACGAGCAATTTCTCCCATTTCTCAGGTTTCTCAAGTGAGACACCTGATCATGTGTCCCACTGTGAGATCTTTGCCTTTCTTGCCACAGTATAAGAATCTGGGTAGTTTGATTTAGAAACCACCTTCTCCCAGATGCTCTTCTGCAGGGTTACACTCTCCTATCATTTCCCACCCTGAATTTGAACCATTTGATTGCCATTGTTTGTCTAGAATTTTGCAGTTATCATTGAAATTGAACTCAGTGTTTCCAGACCTTTTCTTTAATGTTTAAAAACGATGCTGAACTGTAACTTTGCTCTCCATTACAGCTAACCTGGCAGCTCATATCACACTGACGGTGCAATAAAAACATTCACTCTTCCATCATCTAAGTTGTTAACAAGAATATTGAATACCTGACTGATTTACACCCCAAGAAATTACTCAATACGTACGTCCTGTTTGACATTTGCATCATCATTGCTTGAAGTGGGCTTTTCCAAAATACTTAGCAATCATCTTAGAACACTAAACCGTGTTCACTTAAAATAATTCATGTAGGACTGTGTTTCAAAATTCTTATTTAAATCCAGACCTCTGAAAAACTGAAATGCATACCAAAGTACACCTAGCGTGCTTGTCCTTTATTTCCAGGACCTGTTGTCTTGTTATGTCATGCACATGCCCCCTTTTGCTTTGATATTAAGTTTACACTTCCTTCAAATATCCAGACAGGGAGGTTATGATTTTAGTTCCTTAGGAAAACTTTCATATAGGGAATAGTTTGGATGGGAGCTTAACACAAATAGGGTAAAGAAATCCAGTGTTCCAGTAAAGATACTCTGCATTTATGAAATTATTTTCTTCAAGGCCCTTTATAGTTCTTCTACAGTAATTGCACCAAAATATGCCTGGATCTACATGGGTAAAAGGGGAAAGAATATTCCATAAATTTGAATGGGGTGGAAAGATTTAAAGGCAAGAATGTCAATAGGAAAAACCAATTAAATCTTTCAAGTATGGTGTTCTATATTCCCTGAATTTTACATTGATATCTTAGGAGAAGAATAATTAAAAGCTGTATCGTTTGAGGTTCCTTCAGCTGCAAATGCAACTGATAGAAGGAAGGGAATGTGCACAGTAATCCTCTGTGGGAGTCACAAAAACATAGACTGCTGGATATACTCGTCGCCCCAGAGAAATTGTTGTCATCTGCTTTCCACACACTGAGCTGTGGAAACAGTGGACCTGTGAGTCGGGTGGATGAAGAAGATGGTTAGCATCCTCCTAAAGTGTGAGACCTCCTGCGTCATGTCCCCACTACACCCTTGCAATGCTGGTACTCTATCTACACAGTTTTCCTGTCAGCCACCCAGAGGTTCCCAACAAACATGTGTCATCCTACCCTACAAATCACCAATCCCCCTCACTTGGGATCCCTGCTGTGCTGTCCCTGTTAGGGAATTCTGCCTGTATGTAGTCTGGGTGCTACAGCACCTTCCCCTGTCCTTAGTAATGGAGCTGCAGTCAGTACGGGATTGGCACCTGGCATTTGGGAACTGCAGCATACACAAATTAACTTCAAATTACTGAAAGCCATGCACTTGCAGCTGCAGAAAATGCAATTCAGGTTGCAAAGCTTGAGGTCCTCTATAAGCCCATTGATGCCTTGCTCTGCACTTTAGGACTGACTCAGCAGCTCAGAGCTTTGCATGACTTTCATTCACACCTTTCCCTCAAGGCAGGCATTCACTTTTGTACAGGACATCAACTAAATCTAGTTTAAGAATTTGAGAATGCAGGTCTTTTGCTGGCCCCTGGTGTTTGCCTGAATCTGAAGTTTACTGTTTTGCAAACCGTTCACACTTACTTGTTCTATTTTGCTTTGACTTCCGTTGACTCATTTCCATCAAAGTCCAAGCCATGGCCTGGGAAGCTACCTAAATTCAGTGAAACAGATAGTTCAGGGATACTCAGCCTTTGCTTTGAGAAAGACGTGGCTGGACAGAATTATATCCCCTGCAGTGCTATCTAGGTGTTAAAGATCAGGTGAGTGTAATGCCATGTCTCCAGAGAAGCACTGCGGAAAAGGCTTTACTGACAGCAACAGCATCAGACTGTGTTTTCACCCCTGTCTATATTTTGTCTCAACAGACCTTTTTTCTTTAAGGTTTCTCCATAAGGATTCCTATACAGTAGAGACCACTGAGCTCAGTACTTCTACTTCAGAGAGCAGATGCTGCCACAGCTGTAGAATTCACCTTTACAGTTCCAAGAAGAGACAACTTCACTTTACTTTTTAATATACTTTTGATGTTAGATAAAGAGCTTGACCGGTTAGGAGCGTATTGTGGTAAGGGTCATATAAAGATACAATAAATTACAGGTCCTGTCCAAAGAACACTCAAAATTTCAGCCCAGTCACCTTTTCTGCTGACCATCAGTCAAGAGAGGTATTACATCCTTGCATCAAAAAGTCAGTATTGCACCTTTGTGTGCAAACAACAGTTTCATGAGTATTTTGCTTTCAGCTGTGATTGTCAAAAAGGAAGTGTATGGCAAACAGGATGCAATCAGGCAGTTCATAAGATGGGCAAGACTGTCTCACCGGAAGGGTTACAGTGAGGCGAATTTCTCGTTGTTGCTAAAACTTAATCCAAATACATTTATGTATGCTTAGTTTTGGGCTTTGGCAGGAAGCTTTAATGCAGAAACAGCATGCCCTTCCGTCCTCCGTGTGTTTGAAAGCTCTTTCGGTGTGAGTCATCGGAATCCTGTGGTTTGTGTATCCTGAGAGGAGAAGGGCTCTCTGTGATTATCAGACACCATGAAATAGTAGCAGTTTGAAAATAAAATGATAAGGAAGTCCATTATTTCATAGGAAATGTCTGCTGAAGCCTTTTTTTCTTCTCCTGTAGGTTTACTGTTTTGTATGGAGGTCTTGTGAGTGTACATGGTCCTGTGTGGTTTTGCTTCACAGGCACATATCATCTTTCAGAAGTGCCACTGGTTGCTAGAAGGGGGATCTCCTTACAAGTTGGAGAAAATAAGATAGATTGAGAAAATAAGACTCCTTGAAAAAAGGGAGTCTTCCTGAATGGCTGACCGGTGCTGAACTGATGTGCAGACTTGTGCCACTGTGTAATACTGTTCAGTAGCTGACAAGGTGCATCATATCTCACAAGACAAGATGAGAAGTTGTCCATTGTTACTGACTTTCTGTTAGTGCCCCATTGACACATAAGTGGGCTAATCCAAATATGGTTCCCCAAAGTGATGTGGATTTCTCATGGTGCTTTCTCAAGATGGTTCTCAGCAATTGTCATTGATTTCTTTGTCTTTATACCCTGCTGAAATCAGGGGACATTCAGGGTCCTGTCATTGTGGCCGATTGTCGTGACAGAACATGTTAACAAAATGGGCAAATGGGATGCAGAATTAAAACTAAGGTTTTTTAATCTCCTGTTATGCCCAGAGTGAAGCTATCACTATGTGGGATCTCCAACATTTTGCAAAACTCTTTCACAAAAGAGCATTGGAAGAACACCCTCACTGACATGGTTGGAGTGTATTTCCCTGAGGGGCTGCTCATTGAGTGAACAGAAGCACCCTTTGAGAAAACTCTCTTCTTCCTGGCAGTAGAAAGGAAAGGAAAAAAAAAAAAAAAAAAAAAAAAGAGAGACATAAAGTAACTCCATGCTGACTAGTTCAGCAAGCTTGTAAAGCTGAACACCACCTTGGAGAATCCTGGTATGTGAGTTTATTTAGAAAAATCAAACAGTCTTGTAACCTTCTCAATGATCTTTCATCCTGCAGAAGCAGACCTTCTACAAATGTAGAGAAAACCCAAATTCTAGGAAGTGCCTGGAACACCCAGACTCGTGTAATATTTGAAGGATGAGTTAGAGAGTCTGTAGGCTGAACTTGAAGTGATGCTCTTACAGTACTTTCCGTGTGTTTAAAAGGATTCTGTATAGATAGCAACCAAGTTGCTGTTTGACTAGCAAAGGTGTGCATGCACCCTCTTCTCCCCCACCCAGGTGCACAGGCACGCTAGCACTGGAAATACCTTAGTGCAGGAGCTGCCAACTGGAGCAGTGTTGCAATGGACCACACCACCACTCTGTTGTGTCTTGTAAGCAGTGCCTATACAGGTATTCGGAGCAACATAACTAAGTCTGTGGCATTTAATTTTGGAGCAAAGGTACAGTGTGCTATATTATTTAAGTAGGAGCCTCTTAGCGTATGAGTAAAACCAATAGCCTACACAGTGCAGTGAAGTGTGTTGTCGTTTGAAATCATAACTGTTTTTCTCTGTGTACTGTGCCTTAGAATTTTATTCTCCATGTGACCTTTATCTTGACAGTCACTTTGTCGATAACAATAAGAATGCACATCACTTCTAGAAAATATTAGAGATGCTACTGATCTTAGAAAGAAGAAAGGGTTATAAAAGACTGACAAATTCTTTTATGGCTGTAGGACATAAATGAGGTCAGTCTCAAGTTAGGTAAAATATAATTTATGTGAACATCTGGGTTACATCCAAAGTCTTTGGTTAAATAGAATTACAGTGAAGAAGAGAGTTGCAACCAATAAAATACTAGTAATAACAAAGTTAAGTACAGTTGGTGAAATTCTTCTCAGCTGAGGTAAAAATGGCAGACCACCCTTTGATTTTCATTTGGGCAGTGTTTCACTTTACTTCTGAACCCAGCAATTTAGGGAAAATAAACTTAAAAGCTGGTTAATGTGAAAAAAGGCAAAAAATCGTATGAAGCATTACCCGGGAGGATGAAGTTGAACTCTGTTTAACCCAGCGTCTTGTGTAATTGGGATTCCATTACAGAGGACCATGCAGATTTCTACAGGATATTGATTCATTCTTAAGTTTGGTAGGGAGTCTCCATAAACGTCCCAAGGCATACACAGAAAGCTAGTCATGTGCTGTGTGAAAGTCTTCTTCAGTAACCTTAGGAACTGTAATTAGACACTTAATTTCCCACACAGAGCCTGATGCACACGAAATGTACAGCAACATTTGCAGTGGCTTGGTTGTTCATTGTTCTTCTAAAAATACACAGCTCACTTCTGCAATCTTATAAACTATTTGGAAATATCGTGCTGTTGCTAATCACCTGAGTCACATACATTAGTCAGCAATTTGACATGAAGTGGTTTGCAATCTATTTTATAGTTTGGAGAAATTTGAAGTAATAAGCAAAATGACAGCCCTAGAAAATGAGGGCCTTTGACATGGGTGTAAAGGACTGTGGTTGACCTTGTCATAATTTATTGCCATGTAGTTCATTCTGAATCACAAAACACAGAATTCTTTCCTATTTTGCATAAAGTATTTTCCACCGTTCTCTTTCCAGTATTGAGTGAAGTCAGGAGAAAAGCGTAACTGATGTTTTCTTCACTATGTGTAACTTGTTTCACTGTAGGAAATTAAACAGCAGCATGTCTCAGAAGAATTAGAAAACCTGTATGTGTGCTGATTTGAGTGAGCAGACATGATTGATTCAGGTTCAGTACATATTAGGTCAAGACATGATGTTTTATCAAAACTGTCCTCCTCGTTCACGGTCTCAAAGGTTAGTGAGAAGTACTCTGCGTCTGGTCCCTCCAAAACAGCTGACATGTGTTGGCGGGGTTCTTTTTTGTTCCCACCTCTACCAGACTGACATTTTTGTGACTTCTTATTTCACTCAGAAATAATATCTGTGGTGGATATATTTCTGTTATGTGAATTTTCTCTTAGTGGAAAACCTTAGAAGGCAAGCTACAGACATCAAATGCATTGCTGAAATTAGGGAAAAGAGATTTTGACTCCAAGCTCTCTCCTTCTTTACAAGCAAGATGACATAAAGCACAAAAGGTGCCTGTAGTGACTGGCATGATTGCACAGGCCTTCTGTTCGCTGATAAGATGCTGTAACCCACCCAAAAATTTAGGGTTTTATTGTTAGCAGTTGAAAAGTGGTACCAATCGCCAGCTGATGTAGAGCTTCTGGAGAAGTCTATAGATATTTAGAAGGACAGTGCATTTTCATGGTGGTTGAAATATGCTCACTTTTATGTACACCATTTTGTGATCCCATAACGTACCAAGTCCCATATATTTTGGATAAATTCAACATTTTTTCCTTCACAATGAGATTCCTCCTACCAATAAAGGTGCTTTTCACAACATACATTGCAGATGGGAAGTGTTGCTAAAAAGCTACATTTAATATGTTTTAAAAAATTAACAGCATGCAGGAATAAGAAAATCCCACTAATTTTGAAAGAATCTCATCCAGAGCAGAAATTCTTCCAGGCACAGACATATTAATATATGCATTTCTATTTTTATATATACATATATATACACACACACACACATAGGTATATGTGTGGTGTTTCTTGCTTTTTTTTTAACCTGGCTGGCCCTTTACTTCATTATTTGTGCTGGTAGCTCATACATCTGGTGGAATGTGGTTAGTCCTATCTAAGCACAAAGTTGTTTTATTAAGACCTCTATTTTCTTTAACCTATCAGATTTTCATGTGTATTAGCAGTGACGCTACACTTTGAACTCAATAGGATATCAAATAAAAAATAATTCATATAGCTTTTATGAGCAGTAGAAGTCATAGACTTTAATAAGCAGAGACCCATCCTTAGACCCTCTATATTTTCTAAACTAGGTAGGTATTGCAGGTAACTTTCTGCTTGAAGCCTACTTTTATTTCATAAATTCAAGGAAGCAAACAATGGTAAATCTTCTTTTCTTTCTTTCAGGGCAACTTGCTCTGGCCTTCACGACTGCTAGCTCTAGATATAGAAGATGCCTTTAATTTCTGCATTAATTACTGTTACCTGCTACCGGGAGAGCATCTGATGTTCCTGTCAATAACCAAAGCAAAACTTCAGTGGAAGATTTTTTCAGACTTTGCTGATATCTTTTTAATAGCCATTCGGCTTCATCCATGGAGTGATCTTTGATTTGTCTTTGGTCATGGTCCTCTGAGAATCCCTCTTAAGCCCCCCTTGGATCTCTATTAAATATAGAAAGTCCTACTACAGCCAGGGCCATGAATATCCCTGACTTAGATTTGGGTCATCTGTCCTCCTCATCCTCATGACCTTCAAATCTTCTTTCTCTTCACTAGACGTACTGAATTAATGAGTCCATGGATTCCTTTTCCTGCGTTTCCCACACTGCTTTCTAGGTGTCTGACCAGTTCCCACAGCAGATATCCCTCCCTTCCACCACATTAATTGTTTCTAAAGGCTTTTCTTTGGCCTTCCCAAAGCACGGATCTTCCTCCATAAAAAGCCGTCTCCAACCTGTTCATCTGTGCATTGGACAGAGCAAGAGCAAAGCTTGCAGTTAAGTTCTCCATGAGACATGCAATGTCTAGAGAGATGAGCACAGACAGCACAATGTAAGTGTGTCTGTAAGACCATGGAAATGAAGCAAGGAAATTCAGCAAAGTGCAAACTGAGTGTGAGATGAGAAACCAAGCCAACACAGTTATTGTGAAGGAAAGTAAACAGTTAAATTCCCACTTTTATGCCGGGTGTCTGAGTGAAAATCAGTTTGCTTTATGATTAAGGATGTTCTTTTCAGGTGTTTGAGAGAGGAATGTGAAACTCAGCAGAAGAAAGATGAATCAGAGTCTGTTGCGGTTAGTTTGTAAATTTCCACTGCATACTGTAAGACGCCAATACCCCAAGATCTGAATTCCTCCACTTAGGGGAGGCCCAACAATAACATCAAGGCAAGGTTATTTCTACACATACGGATGTACACGCCTTGAAATTATGGATCAATTTCCTGTAAAAGTTTACGTGAGAGAGAACATGGGTAAGAGAGAAACGAATATACAGTCTGGTGACTATGAAAGTGAATTATTGTGGGCTGCTTGGCAAATGGCAGTAGATTTTTGTGGAGGATAATCCTTGTGAATAACAAACATGAAAGGTATTTATAAGGGACTTGAGGTGTATAAAGATGATACCAATTAAATCAGTCTGAACTTCTAATGTCCACAATAAAATTGTATTTCTATTAATGCTGTGTTAATTGGTGCAACAGATGACTGAATAAATTTTAGCAGGTTTAAATTCTTGTCACTAACTTACATGTAGTGACTACAACCTGTAGAAGCTCAGAAAATATAGATGACTTCCATGAAGACAAGTTCAGATACAGAGACACTCAAGTGAAAAGAACATAAAAGAAATTAAATTAAACTCATTAAAGAAATTTTCAGGAGGATAGTACAACAAACAAGATCACCAAATGCTGGAAAACTACCTGCAGTGTGTTGGATTGATAACTATTGATTGTCTTCTGTCAATCTAAACCTGTATAACTTATCTTTTTTCTGTTGTGTCCTGAAGCACTAAGTTTTTCCATATAACAAGACAGCCCGAGTTAACTGTTCAATAAACATTAAACTTTAACTATTCTTAAATCTCTTTGTTCTGAAATTTTACTGTTGATTCTGCTTTTACAGTCTCCTCATTTTCAGTGACCAGCCTCTCCCAAGAAAAGAAGAAAGACTTTGCAGTTGGAACTTAGTGTTAAGTCCAAAAGAATTAGTGTGGTAGTTAAAGTGAAAACTAGACGTTACTTACAGTGTCCTGTCCTCTAGTGCAAAGTCTGCAAGTGTCTTGTATATTTTTACCTGAAAGTTATTAGGAACCAGGGCTGGCATCTCTGGGCAGCCCAAAACCAACCCTAGTGTGAAGGGGGCTTTTTTCCATGTATTTCACACCTCACTCCAGTCCAGAAATGGGGCATGACTACTTTCCTGGGGGATCCTGAGTCAGAAGCTGCTCTCAAAACACTCTCGAACATGTGCCATTGCACAAAAGGGCCTGTACGAGGACAGACAGGGAAAGATACACCATGAGTGCGGCCTTCAGACAAAATAAGAAGGCATATCCTTCTTCCAAAAATTACTCTCCATTTTATTCCAAATATGTTTAATGTAGGATAAGAAAATTATAGTTGCATCAGGGCTGAGATACAGTGTTATTAATGGCCAGTTATGTACTCTTTATTTTCCATTAGAACTGTTTTGAGGGAGCATTTTCATTAAAATGGTGAAGGCACCAGAAAAACAAGGTATTGCACGCAGTTCATGACTGAAATGTTGTGTCATCTGTCTTTGACCTGTGTTTGATGTTAGTGAAGCTGGGCAAAACACACTGAACTCTTTTTCACCCATTACATTGGTTTGCTATTGGCAGTATTTACCGGCTCAAGTCCTCAAATAGCCATGTAACAAATAGCCTTTTGTACGATGCCACACTTTGCTTTCTCATCTGTTCTTGTTTTCATGCCAGCTTGTCTATAACATATAGGTCTTTTTATTGCTCTTATCAGATACTGTCTGCCTTGCAGTAGTATGAGGCAACAATATCCCCTTCTCTTACCTAGCAACATTTAACCTGCTCAGTAAGGGAAAACACAATGTTTGCTGGAAATGCAGACGCACGTGGCATGGCGGAGGCTGTGTGACACCTCTGTAGGATTTCAGTGGGAACCTGAAGAGCATCCAGAACTCACGGCTCTTGAAGTCAGGGAGATGCAGCAAAATCAGTTATCACCTCTTCAGGACATGGATCCCCACATTTATGGCGTTATAGAATTGTTTTGGTTGGAAGAGACCTTTAAGATCATCAAGTCCAACTGTTAACCTAACACTGCCAAGTCCACCACTAAACCATGTCACTAAATGCCACATCTATCCATCTTTTAAATACCTCCAGGGGTGGTGACTCAACCACCTACCTGGGCAGCCTGTTCCAATGCCTTACAACACTGTTGGAGAAGAAATTTTTCCTAATATCCAGCCTAAACCTCCCCTGGCGCAACTTGAGGCTGTTTCCCTTTGTCCTATCACTTGTTACTTGGGCAAAGAAGCTGACCCCCACCTCACTACAGTCTCCATTCATGTAGTTGTAGAGAGCGATGAGGTCTCCCCTCAGCCTCCTTTACTCCAGGCTGAACAACCCCAGCTCCCTCAGTTTTGAGCCCAAGTCCCTCATAAGGCTTGTTCTCTAGACCCCTCACCACCTTTGTTGTCTTTCTCTGGACACACCCCAGAACCTATATGTTCCTTCTGCATTCAGGTGTGACAAAAAAATTCAGTTATAATTAGAAAGGCTATTCCGGGCCTGGGCTGGATGACTAATCCACTTTTGTCATGCTGACTGAATGGGAGAAACTGCTGACTGAATAAGCAATAGAAATTAACTAAAGTCTTGCTGAAACAGAACTACTTTCTGCAAACCAAAACAAACCAAGAACTACCTCCAGATTTATTTGGGTCTTCCCTCAAACCAAACATTTTGCATATTTCTCAGTAACACCTCGTCCTTATTTCTAGATTATTTAATCCCTTTCTTTTTTTTTCTTTCCCTAAATTAGGTCCCATTTAAAAAAAAAACTCAAACGTTTTCAAAACTGGGAGTAAAATGTTCTGTTTTGAAAAAGGGGAACAAATGTGGACCTTTTCCAAGGGGAATACATGCTGAAAAGCAAATTGTTGTGAAGTTTTAAAAATCTTCCTATGCTTTTTTTTAAGATACATTTAGATAAATTTGCTCATGATTTGTGAATAATTTTCCCCCCTGTCCTGCTTCTTTTTCCATTGATGTGACAATTTATTTGAATGCTTGTCCAGCTCTGTTGCAGCCACTTGGCTTGCCACATGCAAGCATGTGAGTATTATTTGTGGTTCCTTATTCCTTGGATGTGGTGAAGAGCAAGAAAAAAGAAATCATCTTACTTAAAGAGCTATGTGTTAGTTATCACTAATTTCCTGCAAAAGCTTAGCCTAAGCATATCCACCGAACCACTCCTACTTGCATATACTATTCCCAGCTCGATTGTTAGTGTTCCTGCTGCACAATACTTTAGAAGATGCTCAGACAGTCTGTTGATCTTCAGGGAAACCCCTAGATTTCCTGTGCTATTATTCATGGGGATTTCCCAGTCTGCTGCAGAAAAACAAGGATCAAAGTGTTTTACATGCTGACAGATGTCTCCAGCTTCTTCATTGCACTTAAAAGCTTTAGCAAGTGAGTGGCCCTAAATAGAACTATTGAAACAATAGAAGTGGGAGGACCACAAGCATATTTTACGAACTGTTTTATTAAAATAGCATTCATAACACAGCTCAAAGCTTTAGTTTTTACCATACATCAGGGTGTACTGGAGAACAAAAGAAAGGCAATCTGTAGTTTTATAACTATACTTCTTTCTAGCAAGATAAGCAGAAGAGAGAGGATAAAATTAGGGAGAGGTCTCAAAATGAAATTAATTAGAGATACGCCTGAGTGTTCTGTTTGAGATCTGTCTGCGTAATCAGCCTGTTTAAGGACGAAGTATTCAACAACATAGACCTTTCAAGCCAAACTGAGGGCATTGGGCTGGAGTGTGGATTTGTGTCTGCTTTGTTAGTTGAATACAGCAGAAGAACAGCCCAGTTCTGCAGTTTGCTCGTGGTTTCAGAAATCACAGGTCTCCCACCCATGCGTCCGGAGTGCCTGGCCCTGCCTCCTGTAGCTCAGCAAGGAGTTAAAATAAATGGCATGTTTATGCAGACACACATTTCCCTAACACTTAGTCGAACAGAATGCCATACCCAGAGAAGATATTTTCACATGTAGTGGGTAATTACTGGTGATTAGCATGTTTCCAGGCTGTGGAGAGATACTAGAACGAGCTACCACAAGAGCCACTACCCAGGAACAGGGTGCTCTCTGCTTTGGCTCATTTCCCTTCCTAAAGGAGTCATTTAGACCCTGAGACCTCCATGCTAATAAAGCAGTGATGCTGCAGGGCTGTCTCTCCGTGGTGGCGGCCTCTGAGGCCGCTGTTGTGGACAGCAGTGATACTGTCAGACTTGCTATCTGCTGTGGAGGGGACTGGAGTGGGGAAGAAGACATATCTCTTGCAGTAATGGTGGTTGCTCTGTGCACAAATGCATGTATGAAATACACTGCTCATGTGAGACGTAGCTGCAAAATACACATGCATTCAGATGTTGTTTTAATGCATAGTCTTCAGAAATTATGAAAACAAACATCCTCGCTTCTTTTCTTTTAAGTAATGTAAATAAAGCAAAGAGAAAACTCTTATCCTAAAACCAAAGGCTTCATTAACACCAGTCTGGATAGTAAGCGTAAAACTTAGAAAAGCAAAGCTGTCCAAGCCTGGCAGCTGCCTGATTTGGTAAAAGTTAAGCACTAAAATCGTCACAGCATTGTACCTCGTTTTCTCGAAAGATGTACTCCAGGATGTGTCATTTATTGTCATGCAGGTTGTTTGCTTTATGCTTTGTCCCGATGAACGCTGTAGTAGCAGAGTCGGTAACTCTCCCTGCCACCTTTCTACCTGCCCACCGTGGTTTCGGTGGGTTTACCGGGTTGGGTCACACCGTGCACTTTCCAAATGCCAACGCTAGATGGTGTCCCTAAACCTCCCGAAAAAACAGCCTGGTTTCGGCTTGGAAATCTCGGAAACAGTTAAAAGAGTGGAGTGATGTGATGTGGTGTGATGTGATGTGATGTGATTGCGTGTGTGTGTGTGTGTTTTAATCCCCACACATTATTTATGTGCTTGGTTAATGACATGTGAAAGAATTTTCTCTGCTAGTCCCTGGTAACAATTATTTTAAGTAGGCGCATGCTTTTCCTTTCCTGTTTTCCTCAAACACCCACACGGAACTGGAGGCAAGTCAATTCGAGGGCATGTTAATGATATTTCCAGAAGACAGGACAGATGTTAGCAGTTCTGGTCCCAATCAAGTGAGCACTCTCTGTGTAAGGGGCAGCTCTCCTAATGCAAGTTGCCTCCTTGAATTTCATGGCAGCATTTATGAGCATGTATCTTTGCCAGACTGCACTCTGCATGTCCACAAATGTCTCCCTAACATAATGTTTTGTGCATACTATGCTGAATCTAATAGCAATTACAGAATGGTTTGGGTTTGAAGGGACCTTAAAGTTCCAACCCCCTGCCCTGGGCAGGGACATCTCCCACTAGACCAGGCTGCTCAAAGCCCCATCCAGCCTGGCCTTGAACACCTCCAGGGATGTGGCATCCACAGCTTCTCTGGGCAACCTGTTCCAATACACACTTAAAGCTTCATTCTGCTTATACCTGAGAAAAACATATATAACTTCATTTGCAAGAGAAAAAAGCATAGGCATGTTTTGTCTGAAAAACTGGATAAGAAGGATTTTTCACCCAGGTTTTATAGTGCTTAGGGTGTTTTGGGGTTTTTTTGGTTATTTTTTTCTGTGTTCAGCAAGCAGCATAGATATTGCAGAAAGGTGTGCAGCTGACAGTGTGAGGAATATATGAGAATGAGGAATAAACACTGAGCTTGCGCTCTTGTTGCACCTTTCCTGAAGGTGCAGCATCTTTTAAAGAGGAGACAGTTCAGTCTTAAACGCTTGCAAAAATCCATCCCCTGTAACTCAAGACACCCACCTGGACCTCTAAAATCAACTGGCTGGCTTCCTTGTATAGACAATGAGCTGGGGAAACTGGGCGTTTCCAGCAGGTGATCTTGAGGAGAAGCTTAATTCCCCTGAGTAAACAGGGGGAATCCCGTGGAGACAAGTTTCCAATTTAGCTGGCATGAAGTAATTCAGTGGGTGTGGAAACAGAGGTGAAATGACTGCCACTCACCTGATTACTCACCACAGAATGTATTTTTTACTGATGTTAGCCTTTACTTTCTGTTATTATGCTAGAACTGTAATTGGTATTGCCTTGTGGCCAAGTATTTCAGGTTTTTTGCAAGATATGTTGTACTTAGAGGTTTTCTTCAAGCCTTACTTCCTGCAAGAGGCACAGTGTGACTTAATCTCTTCTTTTTTTTTCTCTATTTATTTCATTTCTAGAAAGAAAAGGATCATTTCAAGATTTCTTGACAGATTTGGAAGGCCTCTTTAACATTTGAAAGATGGGAGCTGGCAGATGATGTGAATCCCACACTGTTTCACATCTCCTTGCACCCCACCCCTGGCAAATGTCACCGAGTGTGTCCCGCAGCTCCCCACAAGCTCTCATTCTGAGGCTGGACCAGCCCAGGACTGGGTTGCGAGTCCATCTGGTTCATCTGGGAGCTCTCTTTGCTGCCTGCACAGCCCTGAAGGAAGCGATGGGAAGAGATGGACCGAGGCTAAAGCATGAGTAGGTCCTGAGCAGTGGCTCGCTATCGCCCGCACAGTAGGTGGCACATCAGCACTTTCTTTAGCATCTTCACGGGTTTTTCTGTGGTTGTAAACTGCAGGGCACCATCTGCTGACCGTGCAGTGGTGGGGTTGGGTGACTTCTCTAGACGAGAGGCCAGAGTCGTCCCTCCAAGTGCCCACAAGACACAGCAGTCAGATTGGGTGTGTTTCAGTTCAGTTTTTGCCCCTTTGCGCAGCTTGCACTGGCTGGTGTGGTGAGGGCTCTCTCTCCCGTTCCCATACACGCCTCCCACATGCCTGCGCCAGGCTTTTAAAGGGTGGTTAATTCCCCCGATGCTTGTGGTCATGGCGTGGTTCTAAAGGTAAGCCGTGCTGAGGCCAGGGCTGGTGACACCTGATTTCAACCCTCTTGCTGTTCGCACAGCCTCACGCTTGGGGTTAAACTCCATCCGTGAGCGCTACATGCATGAGATAATTGTTCTGGACCTCAAGGGGAGATGAAGTAACTGCTGAGAGAAGAGGAGGCTTAACCAGCTGCTTCCCCTGACGGCATTCACTGCTGATGTGACACTACAGCTGGTTTATATCTCTAAGGTTAAAGACGTGGTGAGCTTTTGGGTTAGATTTTTGGGAAGATAGAAAGTGTGAGCCTGGGTAATTTATTTTAGTTTTAAAAGGTGGAGTCAGATTAAGGTTGGAAAAGCGATGCGATTTGATCATGGCATTTGATCATAGCATACTCAGGATTAGAAGGTGTTGACATCTTGTTGGAGGAGGTGACTATGCTAAGATGCTGGTAAGGACTGACAGACACCTTTGGGAGAGGGAAGGCATGAAGGGAAGAGGAGAGCAGGCTCTGATTACACTTCCTACCACTAAGGTCTTTCCTTATTGCCCTCTCTTCCAATTGAGTAGACACAGTAGGGGGACTCTAAAACTGGGATTACAGTCTGGGTTATTAAAGTGCAATGAAAAGTGGAGGTAATTCTAATTCAAGACTGCTTCTAGTTAAGATCACTGAGCAATGGTCAGACCTGGGCTAAAATAGCTCACTATGGGTGGGTGAGCTATTTCTCCTTTGACAGGGAGGACTGCGGGGAGATGCAAGAAGGGCTGGAAGGTATCCTGGTGATGGTGGTGGTGTGTGGGCAGGGGAGCCATGTTGCTTTTATGGCTCTTAACAAATCACTGTGTTCCCTTCTGAGTTAATAGGTTACTTGGTGGGTTAAGTTTAGGGTAGGTTTAGGGTTTAGGAATGGGAAAAACATGGAGATAGGGTATTATGTGTTCACAAAACTGGACCTGGATGATTTTAGGAGCGGCACCAAAGAAGGTCTTCAGGGTATTCTCTTGGGCAGGCCAACTCAGCAGGCCCTCACTGATGCTTTTGTCAGAGCTGAATTTAAGTGAGTACTGGACATTGAGAAGGGTCTGTGCTGTGGTCAAAAGTGGCAAGCAGCCCTTTTTAATGCCTGTTGCCTAAAAGAGTTTGCTGGCTGCTGTCTCTTTCTGCAGTTGGTGGTTACAGTTGGGCCAAGGTCTTATGCTGAGGATCTATTAAAGGAAAATATACGGAGTTAGTGCAGGAGTATGTCTTAGATGTTGCCAGGCTGCTTGAGGCTGGTTTGAAGCTTATAATTTTGAAGCTCCTCACAACCATTCTTTTGGTTGAAACTGAGTGCAAAACTCTTGCTGTTAGAGGAAACAATTTGGAAGTTTTAGTGCAGCACACAATTTCTCTCTTTTTACCTATTTTCTGCTTATTTCATGGGGCTTATGGACAGGATTATGACAGTAGAAATTTAGCACTCTAATTGTAAACACATGCATTAATCACATTGTTATGAGTACCACATGTGAAAGACGTACTTGTGAGTCTGCACTAAGTTTTTAAGAAACCTTCAGAAAAGCATAGCAGGCAAAATAAAAACAAATTTGGGAGGACAAGCAAAGAAAATTATCACTAGGAGAGCTTTGTTGGACTTCCAGTTGGTTATATCATCATAGAACATTGATCAGTGAGTCTTTCAATTTTTTCCTTTTGTAAGTCACCAGAACATCTGCAGGTGTTGTGTTTGTCATGCTTTTGAATATAATGTTAGAATTTGATCATTAGAAATGAATTCCCCACAACAGCGTTATTTAAGCGTCACTCTGTTGTGGTAGAAATCCTTGAAAAGAGTAGGAATAGTTTGAATGTAGTTTAATTTTTTTTTGGTCAGAATTTGAACCAGCTTTTTAATTGATAAAATATCTTAACAGACTTCAAATTTGTGTATGCCAAATATGTGTATGATTTGAGCAATTCCAAAATGAGGTTTTGTTTTATAAAGGGTTCCGATTATAGATAAGTCATGCATGAAAAATGGGCAACTTAATCCATGCAAGGAATGTTTTTATGCAACTACTTGCAATACCTCATTTTGCCAACAGAGAGCTAAAGGGAAAGCTGTAACTGAATTTGAGGCTGTCAAACACAGCAGCATCATTTGGCTTCTTTGCTCAAGAGAATGGAGGCAGTATGTCTTCCCTGACATTCTGACAGTGAAATTGTAATGGGGCTCAAAGAAGCGCTTTAGGTATATTTGCAAAATGGGTCTCTTCTGCTGTGCTGAAAATTTTCCTGTATATTTCCCTCCCACCCTGGGAAAATGCAGCTCCAAGCCTAAGTTACTGAAATCAACTTCACTTCTTATCTTTTGAACTCTTGGGTTGTTCTTGGTGGTTCTGTGCAGGTCCACAAAGACAGGCTTATCAGCCATGGACAAATCAAAATAGTGAGTGAAGTGTTCCTAGTTACACATTCCTACACAGAGTCAGAGGTGGTGTCCTTTTTTTTGTGAAGTGATATTTGTAAATAGGTTTTACACAAATTTGCTAAGTCTTAAGTCCACATTTTTTCAGATTTGGCTTATCAATATGTGGGTTAATAATGGAGGATAGAAGTACATTCTGAAAAATCACCAAAGACTAATCAGAAGGTGCGTGTGGATATCTCTCTAAATACAACCATGCAAAAAGCAGTTACTCGTTTAAAGGCCTGAAAGACTTTACCATATGGATTTCCAGAAGTCAGATAAACAAAGAAGGGAATAAAAGAGAAATATTAAAGAGTCTGAGATCATTACAATGGATTCTCAAGTGGGGAAAAAAAAAAAAGCTAACTGGCAAAAGGTAGTGTTTTGTTAAAGATGTCCCATAACTTGCTTTTTGTTTCTCTGTGTGATTTAAAGAGAAATAAATAAAATATTTACAGGTATATCTGGTTAGAGATGCTAAGTAAAGAGCCAGATTCTGCCCAGTAGTGCCCAGTGAAAAGACAAGAGGCAATGGACACGAAGTAAAATACAGGAAACTTTATTTAAACACAATTAATATTTTTTTTCACTTTAAGGATAATTCAGCAGTGGAGCAGATTGCTCACAGAAGTCGTGGAGTCCCAGTCCTCAGAAATATTCAAAACCTGAGTGGAAACAGGCCTGGGCAACCTGCACTGGTTGACCCTGCTTTGAGCAGGGTACTTGGACTAGGCAATTTCTGGAGGTGCTCCCAATCTCTGCCCTTCTGTCATTCTGTGAAATACACTCTCGTATAGAATAACCTTTATGGTTTTAGATGAACTACAATAATAAAAAAGAGGAACACACAATACACTAATAGTAAACGGTCAAGGGAATTAAGAACTTAAAAATTTTTACATTGTATGACTGAGGTTTCAAGACCTAAGTGTCAGAAGTCTGTTTTGAGAGCGCAAGATGTGCCCCATCTGTTTCTGTATTAGTTCGCAAATCTGGACTTTGGCTCCTTGATCACTTAGCTTATTTTGAAAAACATACTTCAAAACTGGTCTTTTACCAGAGTTGCATGGGAATTAAGCTTTACAATGAAGTTTTGCTCTGAACTACAGTGCACATTTTTCAGGCATGCTCTAATGGCTTGGTGGGCTGCCCACAAGCATTAACTGCTGCTTGATCCAACCCTAACTCTGACAAAAACCATTTCTCCCTATGCTACTTCATCACCTGATGTTGTGACATTTGAAATGATTAGCTGATTACTTTGGGCTTCATAATTTGCTCAGGAAAGCTTTTACAGCCACAAGCTCAGCCAAAGGGGGCAAATTTATTGTATTTCAACATTTCCTTCTAGATGTGTTTTCTCAGAAGAGCAACAAACTGGCTCCTTAATTTCATTTTCCATTAAAAACTCAATGATGTCCTCTCAGCATATTAATAATTGTTGCAGTTACAGAACTGCAAAGTGAGGTGGTATTTTCCCATGTACAGTTTTGTCTTCTCTGTGCAATGATGTCATGGATTCCAAGTTGAAAGTATTGAAGTTGGCTGGAAAATAACTTCTGACTTTTTTTAGGGTGGTTTTGAAGACCCCTGCTTCAGTGCCATGAGTATGGGGTGCATACTCATCAGCAGTGTCAGTATAAGCAACAGTGTACTTTAAACATGAAAATTTTAGAAACATTTCATTGTTTAATCCACGTTCCCAGTGGGGGGAGGTCCGTCACCTGTGGGCAGGCACGTCCTCAGGGAGCACCTTTGCCAAACGGCGCAGGTGGGTTCCTGGACCTCACCCCTGGTGAGAGGTGGGCAGGCAGTGCCTGTACATGGGAGCAGGACAGCGGGGGAACCCCTGCCTTGTCTTCCCCACCAAGTCTTTCAGGGCTTCCGTGCTCACAGCCGATTTCTCAGCCTGATTTCTGCGGGGAGGACCTTGCCTAGTAGGTGCATTAAAATCAGTTGTGTGCAAACCACTGAGACCAGCAGATATTTTTGGTTTCCTAGTTTCCAAGTCCATGATCCATGACATGTCACAGATTTCTGTCCGGCAGACCACTGTGAACATGAATTAAATGATTAATTATTTCTGAAATGCACCAGCAAGCACAATTGGGTTAGCAAGTACAATTTGATGTTGGCAAAAACAAAATTCCACATGTTTTTATACACTGGCACTCTGTTTTTCACCGGGAAGTTAGCCTCCATGCTGCGGCATTTCCATGAGCCACCTTTTAGTGACTGGACTGTAGGATCACATGTGGGAATTCAGGAAACGTAAGAAGCTGCTGGGTATGTTCATTTAATGAGAACTGTGCATTTATCAGAGGATAACACATGCTCTTAGGATAGTACACCACAGTGCCCATCTCTGCTGAGGGACCCCAGGACTGCCTCTCATCTTGCTGCTTGGGTTGCAGATGAGGGGCACATCCACTGAGGTCAGTGGTGTCACATCAGCGGAAAGGTGGCCTGAGAGGACAGTTGGAGGTTAAAGGACTTGTCAGACCCACGTGAGTCATCCTGTGCTTAGTCCACTGACTCATTCGTGCTTTCCGGTGTGACTACCTTTACTGTGTTTTAAGCACAGATGCTGAAACAACAATTCCCACTTTTTCAGAAATTCTTGGCTCTGAAAACATCACAAAACTTGTTGACAGCTCTGGACAGACTGAGTTTTTTCCCTTGTACTTTGAAAATTAGACCTGTTACCCTCCTGTGATAAATATCGAAGAGAAAAATTAGATACTCAGGATAATGACTGAAGGAATAACCAGCCACATTTGAATAGCATATCACACAGTTAAATTCAGTTTCTGATTCAGATCACTGGCTGATATAATCAGTTGATAAATAAGCATCTGCTTAACTGTATTATACGGCTACTGTTGTTACTTTAAATAATATGATTAATATTTATTTTCTGTAAAAGTGCTAATGGTTTCTGGCAAGAACAGGACAATATTGTCCCTTCCCAGGACAGGTCCCCTCAATACCTGAGTTTGCTGGGTTTGAATGTATCATGGAGGGAAACATATCACATAGTTTTGTTGAACAGGTTTCAATTAAGACATAAATCAGAGAATGGAAAAGATAAGTGGGAAATTGTATGTTGATTAAAGGAAAAGGACTTAAGAAGACTTAGGAGCGGCTGAGGTCACTTGGTTTGTTCAGCTTGGAGAAGAGAAGGCTGAGGGGTGACCCCATCACAGCCTACAACTTCCTCAAGGAGGGCAGTGGAGGAGGAGGTGCTGATCTCCTCTCTCTGGCGACGAGTGATAGAACACGAGGAAATGGAATTGGAATGAAGCTGCGTCAGGGGAAGATCAGATCGTACACTAGTGAAGAACACTAGATTGTTCTTCACTGAGAGGGTGGTCCATCATTGGAACAGGCTCCCCAGGGAAGTGGTCACGGCACCAAGCCTGTCAGCATTCAAGGAGAACCTCGACAATGCTCTTAGTCTTATATGGTTTAGTTTTAGGTAGTCCTGCAAGGAGCAGGGAGTTGGACTCAATGATCCTTATGGGTCCCAGCCAACTTGAGATATTCTATGATTCTAAGGAAAAAAATCTTTTACTGTAACTTGTGGATTGGAATTAAGAGTTTCTTGTAAAAGTTGGCAATATTTTTCTTTCATATTTCAATTTCTCTTTCATACTATTCTAAGAGGAAAACTATATTCTGAGACTGAAGTATATGTGGTGTGCATACATCACTGAGTTGAACATAATGTAGTGAATTTCACAGTATATTTTGTAGTACTAAAATTGAAGGTCCAACATGTTGTTGAATTATGACCAGATTTCTTCCATTTTGAATATTTCACAGTACGCTGAGGATGTTTGATCTTGGACCAAAAAAAGGTCTTTTGACCTTCACAAGGAAGTGAAAAATACATTGGTCCAATGGCTTCTGCAGTATTTTGGAGCAGAGGATTGTGGGGTACCAAACGCCTGCTGAAAAACAGGAGTGATATATCATACGTGTTGGTTGACAGAAAAGCTTTAGAAGTCTTGTGAAAAGTCAATGAAGCTCCCAGATGTGCAGGGTTTCTTGGTGAGCGGCACTGATTGGCACTGCTGGCAGCACTCACCGGGTCTGCTCCTTAGGCCACAAACATTAATGACAGTGGTCAGCCCCTGTGCTCTTCCTTCTGACTTTTTGTATGTTAAACTGCTGGGTTTAGGTGTAGCTTCTGTCTCACTGTATCAGGACCCAAAGGGCTTGAGCAAAAATAAATTGGAATGAAAAATTGTCAATTTCACAGGGGAATGCTGGAAGCATCAGAGGAGATCCAGGTCTTCTTTAAATGGTGGCACCTTGAAGAGTTCCCTGGAGCCAAGGATAAAAGAGGGCAACAAGGCTCATTTCTCTGTTACAAAGCTACTTGTGATCTGTGCTGAGTTCCTGACATAGTACAGGCAAAGGTAATTTAAATAATCTTTTCTTCTATTTCTTTTCCTTTGCCTTGCCAAGGGTAAAAATAAGGTCTAGCATAATTTTATTGTTTACTAAGGGCTTTGCATGGTGCCTTCCCATACCTTTGTCAATGATGGGATATAGAAATCTTCAGAAAAGAGAAACATTTTTTAACGTGGAAAAAAGAATTTTAAACCATAGAGATCATGTTTTTCCCATGAAACATAAAACATCATGCCAAACATCACTTTCAAGGGGCGTTGGACCCTCTTACAGGTTAACCTGAGGGGGGCTCACTGGAACCAAATGGAGGTGTTTGTACAAATGCTGTTCTGGAGCCTTGGCTTAGAGACCTGTGAGGATCCTGCAAGTGGAAGCTGCCAGGAAGACATTACATACCACAGCAATACACCCAGCTCAGGTGCTGCAGCTTATTTTGAAGCATACCCATGCGTTCTGCAGTAACAAAAGGATTAGGACAATTAGGGCTTGCAGCCCTCGTCCTGTGTTGTCCTCCATCAAAAACTTTGTGCTTTTCTCCTGCCACAATGGAATCTAGCATCTAGTCTCTCATGACATTAATTACTATTTAATGATTACATTTAGTTAATTATTCTCTGCATAGTGGACAGTTATTGAGGAACTTATAACAATGGGCAGTTTTAAAGACCACCTTAGATTCATTCGTCAGAAATAAAACTATGCTCAGAAAGCTACTATTAACTTGAATGTTAGGTCTGATACAAGTCTTGATCACCAGGGGGAGTAAGAACATAATTTATTACAGCATTTCTGAGGTGAATATGCGGTCAGTTTGTCTTCCACACAGAACACGAGGGACTTAACAGATCTACTTCATTGTGTACTTCTTTTCCTCAGTCTTCACTGGCAAGGGCTCCAGCCAGACTCCAGGAGTCACAGAAGACAATGGCAGGGGTTGGAAAGAGCTGCCCATCATAAGTGAAGATCAGGTTCATGACCATCTGATGAACCTGAAAGTGAACAAGTCCATGGGACCTGATGGGATACACCCACGGGTACTGAGGGAACTGGCGGATGAGGTCACTAAACCGCTCTCTATTATATTCCAAAAGTCATGGAAGTCTGGTGAGGTCCCCACTGACTGGAAAAGGGGAAACATAATCTCCATTTTCAAAAAGAGAAAAAAGGATGAACCAGCGAACTACAGGCCAGTCAGTCTCACCTCCATGCCTGTTAAGATTATGGAGCAGATCCTCCTGGAGGCACTGCTGAGGCAGAAGAATAACAAAGAGGTGATTGGGTACAATCAACATGGCTTCACCAAGGGCAAATCCTGCCTGACAAACCTGGTGGCCTTCTATGAGAAGGCCACAACATCAATAGACAAGGAGAGAGCAACTGACTTCATTTACCTGGACCTGAGCAAAGCCTTTGACACTGTCCCACATGACATCCTGCTCTCCAAGCTGATAAAATATGGGTTTGATGGATGGACAATTCAGTGGATAAAGAACTGGTTTGATGGCTGCACCCAAAGAGTGGCTGTCAATGGGTCCATGTCCAAGTGGAGGCCAGTGACAACTGTAGTCTCTCAAGGATCAGTACTGGGACCGGTGGGACCATGACGCTATTTGTCAGCGACATGGACAGTGGCATAGAGTGCACCCTCAGCAAGTTTGACGCCGCCGCCAAGCTGTGTGGGGCAGGTGACATGCTGGAGGGAAGGGATGCCATCCAGAGGGACCTTGACAGGCTGGAGGGGTGGGCCCATGCCAACCTCATGAAGTCCAACAACACCAAGTGCAAGGTCCTCCATCTGGGCTGGGGCAATCCCAAGCACCGATATAGGCTGGGCAGTGACTGGCTTGAGAGCAGCCCTGAAGAAAAGGACTTGGGGGTGCTGGTGGACGAGAGGCTCAACATGAGCCATCAATGTGCACTTGCAGCCCAGAAAGCCAATCGTATCCTGGGCTGCAATAAGAGAAGCGTGGCCAGTGGGTCAAGGGAGGTGATTCTGCCCCTCTACTCCACTCTCGTGAGACCCCACCTGGAGTACCGCATCCAATTCTGCAGTCCCTACTACAAGAGAGATATGGATGTGCTGGAACGTGTCCAGAGAAGGGCCACGGGGATGGTCAGAGGGCTGGAGCACCTCTCCTGTGAAGACAGACTGAGGGAGTTGGGTTGTTCAGTCTGCCAAAAAGAAGGCTCTGAGGAAACCTTATAGAGGCCTACCAGTATCTTAAGGGGGCCTACAGGAAAGCTGGTGAGGGACTTTTTAGGATGCCGGGTAATGGTAGGACTAGAGGGAATGGATTAAAACTAGAGATGTGTCAATTCAGATTGGACGTTAGGAAGAAGTTCTTCACCATGAGGGTAGTGAGACACTGGAACAGGTTACCCAGAGAGGTGGTGGAAATCCCATCCCTGGAAGTGTTCAAGGCCAGGCTGGATGGGGCTTTGAGCAACCTGATCTAGTGGGAGGTGTCCCTGCCCATGGCAGGGGGGTTGGAACTAGATGATCTTTAAGGTCCCTTCCAACCCTGACAATTCTATGATTCTATGATGCTATGATATTCATAGTTAATATTTCTTAACTGCTCACCATACTATGCACTCAGGAACATCAAAGAGCTCTTCTGGGTCTCTGCCAAAGAAACACTTGCTCCTGTGTACTGTACTTTTACCAGCATCAGGCATGGAAAGCCTAGGCAGCAGTCTGTGCACATTGCAAACAGCCAAGGACGCTGTGAGCAATGGAGGATCCCTGGGGAGCGAGTTGGGGATGCATGTAAGGAGCTGGGCTGGGAAAAGGGCACTCTGGCTCCCACAGGGACCTGATCTGCTGTCAGGTCCCCTTGTCCCACCACAGCCCCACTCACGTGTTTCGAGCCAGTCTAGCCCTTAAACAGAGGCATCAGCCCGCAAGCAGCCTCTTTGCAAAATGGAAATGGACGATGGAAAGAAGCCCTCTGAAATTCCTGGGTTTTCCTATTAATATCCTCTTGACTTACAGAAGGGAAATGCAATCACCCATGGAAGACCAGCTGCCCTCGCCCAACCCGTCGCCACAATCCACGACCCGCTCTGGCTCACACTGTCTGGCATCAGGTTTGCACGGCAAGCCAAGACAAACACTTTTGCAAAGCTCCCTAGTGAACTTTATAGCCTTTTGTTTGGGCTATCAGGGAGGGGAAGACAGCTGCCTGTGACTCTCCAGTCTCTCTCCAGAGGCAAATTGAGGTTTCTGTGTTATGTGGCACAGGTCTCTGACCATCAGCTGAATCACAAGGGGGTGCTCATTATCTCCAGCAGTGTAAAAATAGCAGTTTTAGACAGAATATGGCCATGTTCTCTTAACTCTCAATTTGTAGGGTTGGAATATGGGGGAATAATTGCATTTTATTTTACACTGAACGTTATTTAAAACGGGGTGCTGGGCTAAACCAACCTCATCTTTCCTCTTACTTAAGAACTCCTGAAAACTCTGGGGACTTCATTTTGGCTTTTTTTCAGACTTCAGGCCTGTGGTAACTTCCTGAATGGTCCTGCTTGACTGGTTTCTGGATTTTTTTTGACACCACCATATGCCTTTTTCCCCCATCTCTGTTGCTCTGTGCATCCAAAATGTAAGTTCTCCGTGGCAGCAACTGTCTCTGTCCACATGGTTGTACGGTTTCTGGGAGTGTTGCACAAACAAACAGCAGCAGCAAGGCAAATTCTATAGTGTGTCCATTCGTATTATGTTACAGAAAACCAAGATGCAGCTGGAAGTTCCCCAGTTAAAGTGACATCCTCATTGTTTGCGGCTACCAAAACTTTTATGCTTTGGAACTTGTAATCCATGTTACTTTGTTTAATAAAACATAACTCAAGGACAGGCGTGTCAGCATACCTTCAAACAGGCTCAGCTATCACAGCCTTCCTTTGAAAAAATATATCCCATATAAAATTTATCCCCGTTTTTTCTGAAGGAGTAAATTGTGTCTTCTGCTCTATATTTTCTATGGGAGGAAAAGGTATGGCATTAGGTTTTCTGAGGGCTTTTGGCTTTTTTTTAATTTTTTTTTTTTTTATTTTTAGTAAAGGGAAGCAATATGCATCATCTTAACTGCAGATCAGTAAGGGAAATCAAACGTATCACGCTGTTTTCTTCTAATATGTAGCTCCTCCCTGCCCCTGCTTGGGTACTGATCAGAGAGTTTTGAAATGGTGTATGTGGCTGTGAGATGTGACTGTGAGTGCAGTGCATGGGCAACACCTGCCACCATGTGTCTCTTGCACTGAAGTGTCTCAGAGACGTGCCCAGTCTGGCCAGTTGCACGCGGTTCGGTGCGGGCTGCCTTCAAGCAGCACACAGATCTGGGTATAAGAAGTGTGTTATTTCATATTAGCTACGCTATTTAGCTATTAGTTCAATGCATAGAGTCATCTGCAGCACAGAAAAACCTGCTGCCCTGTTTGTTTTAAATCAGAGGCTTTAATATTGAAATTCAAGAATTTAAAACCTGTCAGGATTTGAAGAGAGCAAGAGCACGATATTATGCAAAAAATTGCAGAAACCAGAGCTCCTCTACTCCCCAGCATTTGTTTGCCTGGGTGATTTAATATATCTTACAAAAAATAATCTTTTCCTTAGAAAGACAATGTTACTTTAATCCAGTGTGATATATTTTAGGTACCTTATATACCACCTTTTTGACATGGCGGTGTCACTTCAGGTGTCAAGTTCAATATGAAAGAACACTCCAACTAACCCTGATTTGTTTTCTAATGCTTATATAGTGGTGTTCTTTGCATATGCAAGGTTTAGGGTTTTGGGTTTTTTTTTTGATGAAATGTACTTAATGCACATGTAAAACAGTCTCTGGCAGCATATTTTATTTTGTTCTCATCCTGGAGGTGACAAAATTCAGTCTGACCTACTCTGCCAAGAAGCCTTGAGTTGGCTCCGCTCAGGTACACCAGAATGTAACAACACAAACACTTGGGCAACCTGGGGCTACAGTCGCCGTCCCTTGTACATTGCACTTTATCATACCCACAGAACAGATATAATTATGCAAACAGATGTGACTGGGACAAGAACTGACTGAGAATGACGAAACTGAGACTCTGAACTATTACAATTACATGGGATTATTTATACAGACCTGAATGATGGCACTTGTAAAATGTATCACGGGTGTGTCTGCTCGCCGAAGCGGTTTAGGACTCATAAATCATTAAGGCAACCAAGCACAAGTTTATATTTCTAGTCCAAACAGTGCAAACATTTCTTTCAAAGGCCTTTTGCAATAGAAGACAAGTTAAATGGATCTGAAAATCATGTGGGCCAATTTTATAGACTGGCATGTGTTTGAGTAGCTACTTGCACTGCCAAGTTCCAAATGCAGAAAATTGAGTTCCATATTGGGGAAAAAAATTACTTTCAAGAAATACTAATATGTGGTTGTGTAGAAGTGTTATAGACACTTTATTTCCTTTCCAGAAAACGATTTTTTCTTCCTTCCTTCGTGTGTATTGAGGCGCACCTTTCCATATGCCATTGTGTACCAGTGTAGAATTTAAAAAGTTCAGTGTTGTCTTTGCCTTTGCTACTATTTAGTTCAAAATAAAAATAAGTGGCAATATATTTGCTAGACTTTGGTGGATGTGTATAGAAGTATTTAGGATATACATAGTTGCTCAAAGGTCTTCAGTAATCCACGCCCCAGTGTGGTTGTATGAAACTCGTATGTATGTACTACAACAGATACGAACTAACAATACCTAATGAACTTGTCAGAAAATGCGGAAAATGAGGAAATGCTGGGTTTTCTCATTTTTTTGCTTTGGAGAGGAAGAAAGTGTAACATAACACTCTATATCAAGCTTTTTCCCCTCATCTTTTTAATAGGAAAAACATACTTGCCATTCCTTTTTCGAAAGACTTTAGGCAACTCTCTACAGCTTAGAAACCTAGGGAGACATAATCAGATCCTCAGTGAATTCTGCCATATAATTTCATTACTTACACAGCAATTCAAGCCAACCATCTCCAGGAAACACAAACTCACTTCTCCATCTACAGCAGGGATGATACTACTTCCTAACAATTAGCTTCCTGATCACCAGCATGTGGAGAGCTGCTAATGCATAATTAACAGTCCTGTACAATCTTAACCATGAATAATGGTTTAGTCATTGCCACCATCTGTCTGTAGCTGAGAGACTAAAGATCTAATTCCTAAGGGTAAATTCTTCTCGCCTACGGAAAAAGAAGTGTGTTTACATTGTGTAGAGACTCCTGATGGCAGACCAATTTTTTTTTTTTTTTTTGAGGTTTTGGAAGGACATTTTTAACACTTGACCTTAAAATTTGCTAGCTGAAAGTTCTTGGAAGAAAGGATGATGTGATGAAATTTATGTTTTCTCTGTTCATGGTGAATCTAAATACATGTACCCATTAAAAATGAGAAAGACATCTCTGGAAATCATAAACAGAATGAGTGATTAAATAACTGGGGTTTTTATAGACATATGAAGCTATTATATTAATAATACCAAGAAAACATTTATAAAATGTATCCTATGCTTAGGATATAGGCTAAACAGGATATACACATCTCCTATGTATCCCAGTTTAAAAAAATTATCCTATGTATCCCAATTTTAAAAAATTATCCTATATTGCAAACTTTACAGATGCTGCAGTTGCTATCCAATATCTGCTTGAGCTGAAGGTGAATTACGTACTTTGGCTTCCAAATCCTGGAAAAATTAAGCAAAAGTTTTGCTGTTTTTCAGATTTGCGCTCCCATTGACAGAAGCTGCCGAGTCCATCAAGGGCCCCTTGAAATGAGCAACCATGTTCCATTGTGCACCAGCACTACTGAACAGGTCACTACTGTGAGGAGACACAGTGTATTAGAGATGATAAGTCTGTGAATTTTTATGCTACTTGTGTCGGGTCCTGTGTGACCGGAGCAGCTCCAGACACCTCAGTGCTCACACCACTATCTTTCTGTCCTGAGGACTGGTGTCTGGGGACAAGATCGCTATGAAGTCTAAGCTGTACGTAGTTTTTCACTTCATATATGATGCATGCTTCACCAGAAGATCACACAACATCCATCCATCCTTCTAGTATCATCCCTCAGTGCTACAAATTCCAAACATAAAAAAGAGCAAGGTCTTGTTTGTTTTAACCCACCTGTGAGAATAATCAGAAGGGGAATTGGCAAAAAAAAAAAAAAAGAGAAGATTGATTGCAGTTGTAGTGATATGGTTTCTCAGGGTTTGTTCTGCATGATAATAAAATCCTTCTTTTCTTCCCACCCCCCACCCCCCAAATGAGGCACAGAACTTTTCCTGCAGTAAAGTACTTTATTTTCAAAATGCAAGAAATTTGAAAAATCCTGATCGAGTAAATTTGGTAGAGATTTTCACCATGTCGCTGCCTTCAGATGTGACGACTAACCATCATTTGAGTCAACGATGGTGAAGCAAAAGACAGATCTGTGAGTGGGAAGAAATGCTTATGGCTCTGTTTTGTTAGCAACAGAGCATTTTGTTCAGCTCTACTGATGCAATTCCATTTTCCTTTCCATTACACCTAAGAGCACTTTTCAAACTTCAAAATAATTTGTTTGAGGAACACATTTTGTGGTTTTTTCAATATTAAATTGACTTGGTGACATTATAGGGCTTGTTTTCACTGTACGAGTTAGACTTTATGTGCCCATGAGCTGTAGCTGTGGGTTGGCCATCTGGAAAAACAACCTGCTCAACAGCCATGTAATTTGTCTCTTGCCTGGCTTCTGGTACTGTGGCAGGTTTTTTTGTATTAGCTCTGAGCAAACACTGAAAGAAAGCTTTCCTTGAAGCAATCCCCCTTCTCTAAGTGGCATCTTATTAAGTTACAAATTAACAAATAGTCTAATGCTACTAAAACCTTTTATTAACAGCATTTCTGTATAACTTGATTGCACAAGAGAAAACATGTCCTTTTCTTTCCCTTTCCTGTGACCACAAAGCAGAAATAATTCACAGACTTAACAGCTGTGGAAGAAAACGTGTTCCTGTTGAATTAAAATGTAGCTGCCTGACACTGACCTTGATGGAAAGGCCGGAGAGGAAACACTTAACTCCATGTCCCTCTATCATTTTAAAACAAGTGGTATTTAAGAAGAGAGCATCTTCTCTATAGAATAGCATTCCATATCTCCAGCGGTGACCCAACCTGGTGATCAAACGGAGGCACTGACATGGGGCTTAAATTATTAATGTTTAACTGATTAGGTGAGACACAAAACATCAGAATTGGCTCCTGAGGGAATGCGGATATTTAAAATCCTAATAGGAATGATTTAATTTACTGTCCTGGCCAAAATCCAGAGCTTGGCTCATTCTGTTCTTCCAAAGGCTTCTGATGCTTGTCAGCTGGAGCACTGCTCCACCCTAACTTGCAAATTAAAACGTGGCAGTTAAACAGATGCCAAATTATATCCAAGAGGTTTGCATTTAACTGGCATTTTTAGTAAACGTAAGGGTACTATATATGCTCTTGATGCAAAGGCCAGAACTGACCATTGAGCTGATCTGGTCTGACATCCTGTAAAATGTAGGCTGAGGAACACAAAACACTTACTTCCCCTTCAATTTAAATATTTTCATTTAAATTACAAACATGACTTTTGAGAAAGACATCCAACTTTATCTTCTGTTATTTCAACATAAAGTAAGGAGGAAGTGACGAGGAATAGTCAGAAGAAGATCAAACTTCCAGCAAGAGTGACCACGGTTTTCTCAGAACACATATATAATTCACAAACCCTTTTAGACATCACAGCCTCATCTTTTGATTTTGATTTCGACAACTGCTGTGCACTGCATTCCTTGTTGACTTACGTTGGAAGAAGATGGTTAAATTGGTAGGTGGAGAATTGACAAAGGTCTCCCACCACTGCCATAAACTACCTGTGGCAGCACAGGCAACCCAACAGGTAGTACCTTACCTACCCCTGCTCACAGGCATGAAAGCTGGAAGCCACTGAAATGGCAAAGAGTGCAAAATATGGATATCTATCTCTGGGCATTGATTATGCCTTAGTTTCCCCTTTTTAAAATGGAGGTCATATGAAAGTGGTGTGAAGATGTTTGGGATCTAAAAAGTAAATAGGACAGGGAAACTGTATGTATGCATAATTGCCAAGATCTGTTCAATTTCTTGATCTGTGTTTCTTGCAATAGCACAATATGAAACCTGTTTCTTGGATCAAAAGCCTGTATCATACTTCCCTGTTTCTAAGGAGTACTCTTAGTATACATAAAGCTTATTTATGTTGTCCAGGTAGTGTACACAAAATGGGATACTTTCCCAACAGCTGACAACCCATAAGAAGACAAAGAAACTTTAGCATTTTGATGACACTGAAGTTTGCTGTGAGACTGGAGTAATGTTAGATTTTTCCCACTGCTGGTTACAAAGGCAATAATTAGATGGACGTCCTTGGCAGTTAGCATAATAAAGCAGAGACATTCTCTTGATCATGTTTCTTAACAGCTTGGCAGCGAGTGCTTATGAAATGAAAATATTCTTTTGAAATCATACAGTAATGGGTATGTTCAGTTACATCATGTTGTAAAACAGCTGACGTAATAGTAGGTAGTTGGGTAACCTACCCTTGCTGGTAGGTTGGCAACGCAAATCAGAGTTTTGCTTCATACTGGTCATATAAGTGTGGTGTGTCCTTAATGTACCCAAGCAGCCACTGAAGGACCTTGGTGTCACAAAGTCGCTTCAGCTAACGGGCACTTCCCTTGGTTTAAGTAATTTTTAGCCTGGCTCATTTCAAGTAGACGTGGTACAGGGGACATGTGGTTCGTGACCCAGCATCACTTACCTATCACATGTCCTGGCATGGCACTACTTCTGAATGACAGTCTCTCCCTTTTTTCTTTTTTTTTTTTTTTTTTTTCCCAGACAAGGTGAGTTTGCAAAATAAGCACCTCACTTTCACTGATAAAAATGGTAATTACAGAGAGGACTTTCAAGGTAATTTGGCAGGTGCCCTATTCCCACTGTATTTTAATGGGATTTGGGTGCTCTGTTTCATTTGTGACCCTGAAGTGAGGGCATGGGCCACAATAAGTTCCTGATGATGGATGGTCAACCTTCTTCCCATTACAGAGCTGTGCCAGTTGCACGCCCTTTTCTTCTTTTTTTTTTAATGCAACTGCTAAAAATGCCTGGAATCCACTACTGTAGTTAGTGTTGAAAAGCAATAGAGAAGAAAATATGGCTTGGAGTTATTAAAACAATCACAATGTTTAGAAAAATTCCAAATCTATTTGACTCTGACTTAGCATCACTTGTTTGGAGAGATAAATAAAATGTGATAAAACATTACTCAAATATATAGCTTTGGAAAATGTGTTCTCTGTTTTCCTCTGTATCTTGCCCAGAGATGAATAGCTTATAATTCAACTTTTACTAAAGGAAATTACCATCCTTGTATTCTGATGGCCCAAGTAAGACATTAATTCAAATATTAAATGCACTGAAATGGTCAGGTTTGGGGTTGGGGTTGGGTTTGCTTGTTTTTTTTCCTTCCAGAATATGCCCAGCTGTTTATTGCTTCAAAGTGCAAAAAGGTACCTGAAGGTACCTACACTTGGTAGCAGCTCCAGAAAATTCGCTATTAAGATTCAACATGGAAACTCATTTCACTTATGTGCTAACCTGAAACAGAACAAATTGAGCAACGTTTCTCCCACATGACCAGGTGTGCATGTGTTTTCTGAGAAATTCGGAAAGCATGCCTGTGCCCCACTGAATAGTCTGTTGATATCAAACTGTAACAGACGAAAAGAGGCTGTCATGCCTAAAAAACAAAACAAAACAAAAATAAAAATAGGGGTTACTCTTTGTATAATCTTCATCTGGGGAAGATGGACACTCAAAAAATCATGGTGAGAAGAACACCCTGTGTGTTTCTGTAGAGCCCAATGGTTACCTTTGCATGGTAGGCTGGATTAGTCAAAGCTATCATGTTTAATAGAGTTGGTATGTGTAAGAGGAGGCAAGTTTTCAGTCATTTAGAGGCAAATCTTTACTACAATCCTTTCTGCCTTATCTGCTGTCTCTTCTCCCTCCTGCTTTTCCAACCTCATTATTCTGTGGCAAGAATGGGGAGCAATGACTTTTGTGCTCCTTTCTTTGACCTTTTACATGTATTGTCCACAGCATGAGGGCTGCCTCATCACCTGGCTTTTCACTCCTGCCCTTAGTCATTGTCTGAAAATCAGCCGCACCTTCCCCAGCCGGCCCATGCCACAAGTGTCTCATGTAACATCAAGTGTTATGTCATGTCTTGCTGTCCCTAGAGGTTCTGGGCTTCAGGAGAAGCTGAGGACAGATGTGAGCGGTGCTGGCTTACATGGAGTATTTGCTTTAGACGTATGGGAAATTTTGACAACAAAGGATGTAAACAGAATGAAATAGTAGGGACACAAAAGGAAGATCAACAGCTTTTCAACTAACACATTGCACTTGGCAAAAAAAAAAAAAAGTATATTTTTAAAAGCAACAGTTAGTTTTCTCTCAACTGTTATCATGATCCCTGAAGAACAAATTGTATCTTGGAATGTTCTTTTTCCTGTTTAACATTTGCACCTCAGTGTAACTCCAGTGAACACGTGTAACTGGAGAAGGTGTTCTGAAGGTAATCCTGCCCAAAGGCTAAGCTTTTACACCTATAGTTACATATTTGTTGTTCTTTACTAAATCATTCTTGAGCTCACTATTCCTAAATTAGCCTGGAGCCACCCCACGCAGTAGGTACCATCCCACCTCCTGTACACAGGTGCTTTTTCCCTCTGCCTGCCCTGAGCGAGAGCACATCAGAGCACGTAGGGGGTCTTGCCTTGCTGCAGAAAATTATGTTTCAGTCTTTTAAGAACCAGGATACAACCTGTAAATCCAGTTCAGGGTTTTCTGGGGGCAAAAGGGAAGAGGGGTTAGAGCAATGCTCTTATTCGCATCACCTCGCTGTGCCCTCCCTCGCCCCCAGAGCCGCAAACCCCGGGCCACAGCCTTTCCAACCCTGTGCATGCGCATACGTTTGCCTTTTTATTTTTGGCTTTTTCTCCCACTCCCCCCCCGCTCCTTTCCCTTGCTACGGGCGGACGCCAGCGGCACGCAGCGCGCTGGCTCCGCCGGCGGCCCGGCCCCATCCTCCGGGGCCGCTTTCGGTTTCCATTCTCCCTCTGGCCTGAAGTTTCTTTTCCCCGTCCTCTCCCAGCCCAGGGAAGGGAGGGATCCTCTCGCTCCCCGCCTGCTCTCCAGGTGCCAGGGCAGGGTGCTACGGCACCGGGACCGGGATCGGGATCGCGAGTGGGACCGGTGCCGCCGGCGACGGCGGTGCGGAGCCGGCCTTGCCATGACCGCGGAGGAGAAGAGGAGCCTGCAGTGCTACCGGCGGTACATCGAGAGGAGCCTGAACCCCGTCTACATCCTGAGCAACATGACGGAGTGGCTGTCCGATGGTGAGGGGCCAGCAGCGCCCACATCCTTCCCGCCGCCGGCTGGGACGGGGGGGGTGGCTTCCCCCGCCCCGCCGCCGCTTCTGGCCCCTTCCCTCACTCTTTGCCTGCTTCGGGTTTTTGCCAGAGGTGAAGGAGAGAGTGCGGAAGGAAGAGGAGAAGGGGGTGACGGCGGCCGCCGCGCTGTTTCTGGATGCCATCCTGCAGCTGGAAGTGGAGGGATGGCTGCGGGGCTTCATCGACGCCCTGGTCGCAGCAGGTGGGTTCCCACTCGCAAGCGAGGTTCCCAGTCTCCTCCGCTTCGCCCTTTCCCCGCCAGACCCGGCTCTCCTCCGCTTCGCCCTTTCCCCGCCAGACCCACAGCCCCCCGGCACACCCACGATGCTTCTCCCTTTGCCTGCCAGCCCAGGCCAGCACCGCTGGGATGAGAAGCATCGCTCCGTTATCCTTGGCCTTCTGCTGTCGGGCCTTGACACATCAGACGAGATGCGGTAGGAAAAAGTAGGTTGACAGAGGATGGAAATAAAACTCCTCGATGGCATGGGGAAACACCCACCTGCAAAGCAGCTGGAACATTTTTGATTATGGAGAAAGCCAATGAAAGATGAAAGGATGCAGAATAAAGCCTCATTGAGAGGAGATTTGTATGTCTTGGGGCATTTGGAGAAGAAATATGACAGCCATTGTTCTCACCAAGTATAATTAAAGGAAGCTAAATCCTCTGAAAGAGAAAGCTAAATGGGCTTCAGGATTTGTGTGGGGGTTAACTGGTAGTGGAGGAGAACTCAATTCAAGGACAGAGACTTAAATTAGAAACTGATTTTTAAAAATTATTCAGAAGTCTTAAAAGTCATATGTTTCAAGAAGTAAGTAACTATTAATACTTTAAAATGAGATGATTGTTCCTCAGTACCTATGACTGCTTGATGTGTGAGGTCCTAATGCAATTTCCTTTCCAAAATGTGACAGAAGAAAGGTGTAAAATTATGGGGATTTGCCAGCTTTCCTCTGTACATGTAGGTTGTATCATAGAATCTTGTTGGTGATTTGTTAGGTATGTTGAACCCCAAAATCTCATGCCATAAGCCCCCTTTTTTTTGGGGTGGTTTTTTTTTTTTTCATTTGCTCACTATTAACTATGGATAATTACTGTATCTCAGTGAGCAATTATTACCAAATTTCCTATCACTTGGATGTAGCCTGCTCTCCCCTTAAAGCAAATACTAGGTCCAGAGCAGTGATAGTCCTAATACCAGCCTGTGATAGTCCTAATTTCTGACTTGCAAAAATGTCTTCTTTAAACATGTTGATAGCATTCAGTTTGGTGTATCTTCAGCAGAAAACTGGAAAAGTTAACCTGCTGACTCCAAGTGCTATCCTAAGTACTTACTAATTGGGCCTGAGACTAGAATATAGCATTACTCTTGTATTTGGCAGATGCAGAGATAGGTGATAATTAGATTAAAGACATTGTGGTGGTAAGTATCCACACTTTTCTTCTGCTCCTCCAAAAGAAAATAAAAAGTTAAGCAAATTCCTTCTGTTTGCCTACAGTTCTTCTGGGCCCCTGACCTGCTTTCTTCCACCGCTGGAGCCTACACAGCACATCACACAAGTCCTCTAAATACAGTTCCCGGCCACTCTCTGTTCCAGGACAGTATTTTCAGCTGTTTGCTGACCGTCTAGGCTGCAGGTGTCTGGGTTGCTTTCAGTCAGGGACTGACTTGAATCCAGTATGAAAAGGGTTTTTGAAGGAGGGTGGAGCCAAGGACAGGTCTAAAAGGTAAAGAGCTGGTAAATAAAAGAAAAAGGCACCAGAGGTGTTTGTGGTTCTGAGCGGTGTCCTGTGCTCTGGGAATTCCGGTGGAAGAGTATCATGGCCTGCAGGGATCAAAGGAAGGGCGTTACGGTTGCTTGGGTGATGTGAGCTGTGACATTGTGTAGCTCTTTTTCTTTTTCTTAGCAAGTGTTACTGCTCTTTTACCATAGGATTTTTCATGTTATGCATACAAGTGCTGTAAAGGATAAGAGTCACTTAATCTATAAAATTTTTTTGCGATTCACCTAGGTTTTTTGTCAGTTACAGGCCAAAATAATTTTAATTTCTCCAGTGTGGCTGAGACAGTTGGGGTTTTTCTCAGCTTCTTCCTACCTAACCTACCTATCTACCTATTCTCCTAGGTGGAGACTGAAGTCATAGTAACAATTTGTCCCTTTTTCTGAAAGGTTACACCGGACTGGCAGAAGCAATTGAAAACTGGGACTTCAGCAAACTGGAAAAGTTGGAGCTGCACAGACAGCTGTTGAAGCGGATAGAAGCAACGATGCTCGAAATTGATCCGGTAGCACTCATGCCTTACATAAACACGTGCCTGATAGAAAGGGAGTGTGATGAGATCTTGCAGGTACGGTACATCCTGGTATTTACTTGTTTTTTCTGCGGAGACGTGCTGGCTGCCTCACTTGCGGGATGAATTGGTGCCCATCCATCAGGCTACTGAGATGAGGAGGATGGCCAGCCACGGTCCCCTGGGGAGGGACGTCACTTCCTTCTGCTGAGAGGAGGCTTGGCTGTGTGGCTGCAGCTTCCCACAGCAGCGCTGTCTGCGACACCCGCACGTCTCCTTCTTCACCCCTCTGGCGCGGTGGATGAGGCGGCGTGCGAAAGGGTTGCAGGCAGGAAAGCAGGATGGGGTGGCTTTGGCATTGATGGTGCTCAGCTGTGTGTCTTTGCAGAGTCCAGGCTCCCACAAAGAGACCTCAGCGAATCTGATGGTGCCACATTACAGTGAAATGGGTGCCTTGCTAGGCCTTTGAAAGAGAACCCTTTCTTGAGCATTCACGCTGCATTAACTCTCCTAAAAATACAGATGGAAGTAGGCAAAGTGGCATTTAGATGTTGCCTAAATTGATTTCTGCTTGTCATGGGATTTGACAGAGTCCATTACCTAAACTGGGGCAACCCCTGGAAAGGGCAACAGCTAAAGGCAACCCCTTAGCCCTAGAAACTTTGTGTGGCCCTTTGAGTTTTGTCAGCACCCAAAAGAATGGTCATAGAGTGAAATGAAACTTTTGGTCTGAAGTCATTAGCTAAATGCTATGTAGAGGTCAACAACATTTTCGTTGCCTTTGGATGGGAAGCCGCGGTGCTGTTACCCAGTTCTAGCTCAGTGTCGTTATTGTTGACTGATAACAAGTGACATTACCGATCGCTCATCATTTACAACTGGTTAATAATAAGTTACTGATGCTGTGTGAAGGAGCCTTTTAGGTGTTCTCGCTCCTTGTGGCCCCTGAGAAGGGTTGTTTGCAGCTATTTTATTTTTAAAGCAGTATTTCTTTGTGGAGATACACAACATTTGGAAAGCTATTGTATCTGACCAAACATCAGGCCTGCCATAAATTTTGTACTTCTGCATTTTCCTGTTCTGGAATGTTTTTTAACCGGTTTGGCCTCAGAGGTTTATGGCAGATATGGCTTATTACCAGGATGTTGCCAGGTGAAAATTCACAGAATAGCTCTGCAATTTTTCAGACCTTGTGAATATTTAAGTAAATAACCTACCTGTTGATGTAGTCCAGCTGAGTTTAGTGTATGCTTAGGCTGGCAGAATTGCAGCAGTAGTAGGTAAATGACTGAATTTTATTGGAAACCCTTTATTCTGTGGGAAGGAAATGCAATTTTCAACTGAACATCAAACAAACCAAATCAAAACATCAATCAAAGAACAGTGGTTTTGGTCACTCAGAAGCTACAGCAACTTCTCTTTGTTGTGTGTGCAGATTAGCGAATACAGAAGCAAAACAGCTGGGATAACTAAACTCATTGAATGTCTCTGTCGATCGGATAAGGAAAACTGGCCGAAAAGCCTTCAACTGGCACTAGATAACACAGGATATTACAATGCAAGTGAACTATGGGATATGAGAGAAGGTAAACTGCGAATTGTTTTTATGATGATTTTTTCCAATTCTTGTACCAACAGTAATTTTTTTTTCAGGAGAATAAGACTAATTTAAAAGGATACCATCGGACTGCATTGCTCTTTGTTTTTTGAAAATAAAACCTTTTTTTTTTAAATTAAAACATCTTTTCTATAAAATGAGATCTAGGTACTACCCTATAAACCATCAGAAATTTTTTTTTTTAGTATTTTTCCTCAAACTGTAACACACAAAATTCTATCTCAACATGAGAAAAAACTTCTTTACTTTGAGGGTGGCAGAGCCCTGGAACAGGCTGCCCAGAGAGGTGGTGGAGTCTCCTTCTCTGGAGACATTCAAAACCCACCTGGATGTGATCATGTCCAGCCTGCTCTAGGTGAGCCTGCTCTGGCAGGGGGGCTGGACTAGATGATCTCCAGAGGTCCCTTCCAACCCCCACCGTTCTGTGATCCCGTGATATGGTTGTGAATGATGTCTTTTTTTTGGTAAGCAGAACTGGACAGCATACAAGGCTCTGAAGGTACAAAGCTAACAAAATGTTTGTCTTCTTCCCTCCCTTCTTCTGTAATTCACCTTTTGCCATCTTTTTGGTTGTTTGAGTTGTGATAGATGCAATGTTTTCTGATAAAATATGATTAATAATTTGATGGTCTAGAAAGTGATACACTTCTGAGACCCATGGAGCAGATCATATACTTCTTTGAGAAACCGATAGGCTGCCTTTCCTAAGTGATTATGTTCATTTTTTTGTAAAAAATGCAGGATTTCTCCTAATGAGATTTTGCTTTTGTCATTGAATTTACCTTTTTCCACTTGAAAAATACCTATATGAGCACCCTGAAGCATGGGAGGCTTCAGAGCAGAATATGGCATTCCACTACAAAATAATTATGAAAGACAAGTGATTTTAGATAAACTGGATTGTATTTCTTTATATCTACATGTGCTTTCTCCCAAACCGTAAATGATTGTTTGAATTGCTTTTAATTAGCAACTGGGACAAGCTATTTTTAAGTGGCTTCTTAAACAATATTTCTTAATTTTAAATGTTTTTATTGCTGTAGCATGTCATTTCTTATCTAGAGAACTAATTGTTGTACATATAAAGTTATGTATGTAGTTAATCACTTTATAAATAATTATATATATAAAATATATGAGAAGAATATTTATATATATATAGATACTATTTTCTGTAGCTGGTGGCTATACATATTATTTATTTAACAGTTATGTTTTGTAAGTTAAAGATATCCCTGTCTTTTGGGGCAGCTTGTGCTAACCTCCAACTGAAAAAAGCCACAGTCGGTCCACTGAAGAAACATTGTCCGTATTGTAAGCATTTTAATGCTAGCAGTTAAGAAGCGTTGCTAGTAGAAGTTAACTGGAGATACTGTGTGCTTTCTGGAGCTGGATTAGGGTGGAAATCTGCTCTTTCTCCCTCTCCAAAAGCAGCGCTTTGTGATCATGTTTTGTGTTTGCAATGAGACTCTTCATGCAAAGTGCAGTGACAGTTCTTTGAGAAGGTAATAATTATGCAGCCAAATAAAACTTTAGCAAGCGTTTTTGGAACCTCTCTTGATTATCATGTAAGATAAAGGATGGAGATAGTCGTACAATTTCTAGGCCCTTCCAAAAGGTAGGGGGAAAGGGAGAAAAAAGTTTTGAATTTACAAAACTTCCTTGAACTCTTCAGTATTTTTCATGCTTGTGGCTAATGTCCATGTTAAATCTGTAATCTTGTCACTAAACACAGACAATATAACTTTCCTCCCATTCCATTATATCCCTTGATTTTTAAGTGATAGATAAATGTGCTTTGATTACGCAGGTCTTCTAAACTCAAGACTCAGTGCTATCCATCTTACTTGAAAGGGAGCCTGTATGCAGCATCATTTTGTGTAGTCTTTCCATACTAGCAATGAACTTCTTCACCTTGTCATCCCAGCAGACACAACATTTTGAAATCAAAAGGATCAACAACATGCCTTTTTTTGTGATTGTACAGATAATGGCAAAGATGTTGACGGTGAAATCACAGATGCCTCTGAAAACACCTTTGAAACCACTATGACATTCTTTGAAAAAGCAGAATGTGATAATAATCTCAGTGAAAATCTCTGTTCAGCTTTAGGTAAGACTTAGCAACTTACAACAGTTTGTGGCGGGAATTCTCCATTTCCTTAGACTCCTGAAGGATGCAGATGCAGTGTGCCACAAAGGAAGGTACTGAGGAACTAGTACAAATCTCTGACTTGATTTAATTGTCTTCCGTTTTAAAGAATCTCATACTGGGCATTGCAAATGTTAGGGGTTGCGTCTCACTTACCACATTTCTAGTGCAAAGTTGTTCTGTCGGTGTATTATCAAAAAGGTCTCCAAACACCGGGCTGTTGTTGATGCACCTCTTCTCTGATATAACTAATTCACATGTGACCTGATATTAGCCAGTTTAGAGAGGTGAGTGTGGCTGCATAGGATCCGTGCAGTGGCTGTTGTGTCTCCTATGGCAAATTTTGTTCCAACAGTGGTTCCTAGTTCCTGTTCCATAAGTGCAAACCCCCTGACAAGACTACAATTTAAGAGAATATTAACTTCAAAAGTCTGTAGAGCAGAAGGCTAAAAGGCATACTGTGCATATATTTGGGAAAAAATAAGCCCTTGCGTTTTCCTTCTGAGTTGAAAAAGACCAGTTGAGGTGAGAGCTGTCAGCCAAGACCTTGAAATTAGTTCATTTTAGGAAGCACAGTCGAGTGGTAACAAAAGTATGCCATCAAACCTACACAAAACTCTTTCTTGTCTGGTGCGTATGTCCTGTTAAAAGACTTGTCTGTCAGAGAGTGCTTTGTGTGGGGACTGCCAGGACTCTACCTCTATCATTTTAGATAGCAACTGTATGGGGTGCAATATATTTTATGCATTTCTGTTGCAACACTCTTCACAAAAACATGGTTCTCTCCTAGAAGGGGTTGATCAGCCTTTGCCTGTTTATGAACCAAAGAAGGCTCGGAGCTATCAGATTGAACTCGCGCAGCCTGCTATCAATGGGAAAAACACAGTGATATGTGCCCCCACGGGTAAGAAAACACACGTTTCTTTGAAAAATGCTCTTGGTGGAGAGGGCTGTGAAGGATAGGGAAGGGTAAAGGTTGAGTCAAACGTTTCTAGCTGTTTATTTAAAAGCAGTCTTTCTTGCAGGAGAAATTAACGACCAAGGGCAGCACAGAGACTGAGCAGGACAGATGAGCCTCTTGGCACTTCAGTGCTTGCATTCAGATTTCCATGTTCTGACCTCTGCTTTCTCACTTCCCAGTGCAGAGTTTTGAGTGAAAATCACTCACTGATCTCTGCAGATCTTTAAGAAATTTGGCTTGCAAGTTGAAGGAAAAATAGGATGAGTTGCCCTGAGACTCCCTTGCCTTCTGTACTGCAATGCCTGCCACATCAAAACAGCCCAGGAAACTTCTGCAGTAGCTCAGGACTGAATTAAGAAGGTTGAAGGTCAGCAGTGAAAGAGATCCATCAGCTCTTTCTCTCCACCCATGTTTTCCCTGTTGCCCGCCTGATTCTCCCCTGGGCCCTGGAGAGGCAGGTGGGTTAGCAGAGGCAGGGACACAGAAGAGCTCTGGGTGGCCTGGACAGCCAGCCTGAGCGCTGAAGGAAAAGAAATGTGAGAGGAGCAAGGATGCACGCAGAAGGATGGAACTGAAAGTCCCTGTTGCCTGTATCACAGTCTGATTTGATGTGGGAGCACACTCTAAGAGCAGAAATAGACTCAGTGATTTCAAAGAACTCAAATAAAATTGGAAATGGATTTTCCTTCCCAGTGACTGCCACATGGTCTTTACAGACTGAGAAAGGGCTGATTACCCACCTGAGTAGGCAGCAAGCATATGTTCAACTTTGTCCCCAGAGAGTCTGGAAGTGTTACATCCCCCTTGTCAGCTCCCCGTTGTTACAGGGCATCCAGATGATGCAGGCTGCTGCTAACAAATAGCCCCTTTCATACTAGTGCTTTACCTTTCACTTTCTTTGTTTAAAGGATCTGGAAAAACTTTTGTGGCAGTTATGATTTGTGAACACCATTTCCAAAATATGCCTGCAGGACGAAAGGCGAAAGTTGTCTTTCTTGCAACTAAAGTGCCAGTGTATGAACAACAGAAAAATGTATTCAAACAGCATTTTGAAAGAAGTGGGTAAGTGTAATTTGACCTGGTAGCTTCCTCCGCAGAAAATAAATTGCCCTCTAAGTCAGCTGTGCCTAGGGCAAAATGTAATGGGTTACTGGTGACAAGAGTGCTTGGCATTAATGTAAAGATGATGCCTAGTGCTAAGAATGGCAACTTACCATGGTAGACTTTGGTTGGAGAGGCTGAAGTCTGCTTTTGGAGAGATTAAGCACTGCTTGTGCAGCATCTATGGAAATGGCCAAAGTATACCTGTGCTTGCCTCTGGAAAAGGGTGAGGTGGAACTCTTGAGGCTCCTTTCAGCCCTGCTTCCAAAGATGAGGCAGTTCCAGGCAGCAGCAGTGGGATTCCTCTTGCCATTCTTAAATTGCAGTCTCTCTTTCTTTTCCAAATGAAAGGGCCCAAACTTCTTTGGGTTTTCAACCTTTAGTCAGAAAATGACGTTCCACCTCTCAGATGGAATTGAAGACTACTTAGGGGGGTATTTACAACCTATAGCTTCTGACTTCGAGGGAACTGATTACTGAATACCCACACGTGAATCCTTATAATTATGGGAAGATGAGGCTGCTGGGCAGAAAGCAGTCCTGTGCTGCCAGACACATGCAGAAAAGGGATGAAGGGCAGGATCTCCAAATGTGGCTTACATGTGAATTGACAAATGCAGCTTAAATGTACAAAATCACCACCCTTCAAATCTAATATGTTTTAGTTAATTGGCATTAAAAATCTAGTTGTTTACCTTCAGCAGTTTTGTTCTCAGCTTCTGTGGGTCAAACTGCTGGCCCCAACAATTTGACATTTTGAACTTAGTCACTCCCCCTCAGGATTGCTGAAAAGTCCATCCTTCTAGCTTATTTTTGCAGGGCAAGACATACTTTTTCATATCCTATCTTTTGCCTCTTCTTCCTAGATATTCTGTTCAAGGAATTAGTGGTGAAACAGTTGCAAATGTCTCTGTAGAAAAGATTATACAGGACAGTGACATCATTGTGCTGACGCCCCAGATTCTTGTGAATAGCATTGAGGAAGGGATCCTTAGCTCCCTCTCCATCTTCACTCTGATGATATTTGATGAGTGCCACAACACTACAGGCAACCACCCTTACAATGTGTTAATGACCAGATACCTGGAACAAAAATTTGACTCCTCTGCAAAGCAGCTGCCTCAGGTAAGGCCCAGCCTGTCCGTGGTGGAAAAGTTAGAGAAAACCATTTTGCAGTGCAGTCGGCAAAGCCTGAAGGCCTGCTTTTTGTGTTAATCCCGTTCAAACTCCTGTTTAACAATGGCTGCAAATTGAAACAGTAGCATCTGGAACACTTTTCTCCCTCTTCCTGGACACCTCCAAGCTGTTCTCCCATGTTACGTCTTCTCTCCAGCTGCCAAGAAGGACTGATCAAGCATGACAAAGGCTGGAGGACTTGAGAGCAAACAGGATTGCTGGGCTGGGAAGAAAGCATGTGTCCCAGAATTTAGTAATAATCTTGTCACCTCTCTGTTGCTGTCTTCTGCAACAGTAAAATGGGGCTCCTGCCTCCACTGACAGGAGGTTTTGGTCCAGCCGAGGAGACATCTCCTCTGAATGAATGTGGAGGACCATTCTGGGGATGAATTTGTTCTTTCTGTGTATGATGAGCGCTGGCAAATACAGCTGGTTATGGATTTAAGTGAGTGGATAATTTATTTTGAGTTTGAATACTCTAAGCTTGAGTGCCTTGGAGAAGGCACAAGTGGGGACAAGGTTTGGCTCTCAAGATTTAGTCCTTGCACTCACGTTTACTTCCGCTGCCTGTTTTGTTTCCTTGTTTTTGAGGACGGTGACAACTTGGTGATTGGTAACAATGTCTTCTGATTTTTTTTTCCGTTTGTGACAAAGGAACAGCCACTGCTATACATGTGTGTGCTCAGATTGTAGGTTTAACTGCTTCTGTTGGAGTTGGTAATGCCAAGACCGTCAAGGAAACGATCGAGCACATCTGTACCCTCTGCTCCTACCTTGACATACAGGCCATATCCACTGTCAGAGAGAACAAACAGGATCTGCAGAGATTCAGAAACACTCCAGAAACACGTAAGCACGCCGCCTTTTTATTTCCCCGTGAGATGCCAAGCACCATAATTAAGGCAGCTCTCCAGTTCCCCTTTGATCAGGTGAAATTAAAAGCTTAAAACTAAGCTGGAGCTTTGCTTCTTGCTGTCTTGAAAGGAGTTTAAGCATGCACTTCACTGTTGCCCTGCAGTAAGGCAGTGCCCATTTGGGCATATTTTCTCTTTGCTGAGATCCACAATCTCTAGTTTTTATTCAGTTCTGCCAGTGACGATTGAGGGCCATTTCTTTCTGCGCAACTATAATGCTCATTAACAATAAACACCATTATGATTGCATAGAGCACCATATGTTTTGTTCTAGACAGGAGTTTGTTCTGTGCCGCTCAGGGAAATGTTTTACTTATTCTGGCCACTGACTTCCATTTCTTGTCTCTAGATGTCAGATGGGTTAAAATGCGAGTTCAGAATCACTTTGCAGACGTTATCTCAGGTCTGATGTCTGAGACAGAAATGTTGATGAGGAAGATTTACTCCGTAGGTAAGATACTGTAATATGGCCGTAACCGGTATTCAGTCTTTGATTACATCAGTGTGAATCCTCGTGGCTGCTGGAACAGTCACTCTTTTTCCATTTCCTTTCTCCTCCTCCCTTTTTACTTGCCTTTAACCAATATTTCCTAAATAAGAGAATACGGGTAGAAGAGAGCCAAGTCTTTTACTGTTATATGTGAATAGTTTGATAATCACAGATATTTTTGCTTGGATTTCAGCCTGTGTTTCATGCAGCTAAGGATGGTGCGCTTTTGACACTGTCACATCACTTTGAATGTTTAAAGAATCGGAAAAAAAGCTACCAAAAGGCTTGCTTTCAAAATGCAACAAGCTGGATTTTCTTGATGACAGATACCTGTATGTTCTTATTTAAGCATTTCTCCAGATGCTTCATACCTAACTATGTCTCTGTTATGGTGTTAGTCTGAATGTTGTGATTTCTTCCTTTCAGTGGAAAGTTTACTGTCACTCTTGCTGCTCTGACACTTCTTCTCCTATTTTCTCTGGCCTCTCTGAGTTGCACTCAGAGTTATTTCTAGGGGTGCTCTGATCACCTTTTCTGCTCAGCATTTCATCCTCTTCGTACCTGTGGGTACTCCTGTTTCCAGTGTTTACCAGGTCTTCATTATTTCCTACTGAGAAGCATTTAAGGTAATTTTACAGAGGAGGATCTGTGGAGCATGAACACCACTAGAGAGAGGATATGGCTGCCTAAAAAAGGAAACACTTGTCTGTAGGACTCCAACCTCAGGAGCTGCAGTGGTGTGAAGGTTTGCAGAGGGGGAGACGCATGGCTTTGAGAAGAGAACGGGACTCACGGTCATGAGACCTAATTCTGCAGCCCTGCAGAAATCAATTGATGTTTTCTGCTTTTGCAGAGTTCCCAAGTGGTGTCCAGTAAGTGGCTGTTATCAACAAATTTGAGAGCTACAGGGGGTGCAGAGCGGAGACCCATGGATGGCTATGCTCAGGATCAGCTTTGGTCTATCCAGCTCTGAATTACAGGATTTTTTTTCTGTCTTTAGACTGGTTTTTGCAAACTGACTAGGGTGCCTTAAACCTGTTTACCTCAGTCCTAGACTTTCTAGATTCCTTCCCACCTTAACACACACACTTTCCAAATATTGTAGAGTGAACTATATTCTGGGGCAGAGAGGGAGAATTAAAAAAAACAAACCTACTAAAGCAAAACAAAACAAAAAAACCCCAACCAAACACATACAACCCAGCCAACCAAATAAAACACAGCCCCAAACCCAAGAAATGCCAACAAAGAACAAATACCATGGAATTTTTGAACTGCACCCTAAATTAAGTGAACACTTCTGCATCACTGTTCCTCTTGCATGAATGCCATTGGCGTCCCTCTGTGGACCCTCTGGTTACTGAAGTTTGTGAAGCACTGAGACAGAGTATGTATGTGGCAAGCAGGTACTGACTAGTTCTGCCTCAGGAACAGGCCCTTGGATAATGTGCCTTTAAGTAATGGACCATTTAGCAAACGGATGCTTAACTATTGAGTAGCTGGTAATTCAATGAGCAATGCACATGCAGCGTCCTGAATACTGGAGGCTTCTAATAGGATAAGCAAGCTCTAATTTTATTGCTAAAGACTCTGCAGGTGTGTGTATGTACACAGATCCTCAGCTGAATTTTACCGAGTTAATTTTAGCCTAACATCTGGGCATACACTGAAACACAGGGAGTGAAGAAGACAGAGCCAGACTCTTCTCAGGTGGTCCCCAGAGGTGGGACAAGAGGCAGTGGGCACAGACAGAAATACTTAAACAATAGGAAGAACACCTTGGCTGTAAGAGTGGTCAAACACTGGAACAGGTTGCCCAGAGAAGTTGCGGAGTCTCCGTCCTTGCAAGTACTCAAAATCCATTTGGACATGATTCCGAGCGACTGGCTCTAGGTGACCTTGCTTTGAGCAAGGGGTTGGACTAAAGACCTCCACAGGTGCCTTCTGTCCTCTGTGATTATATCATACAGCATTCTTCTGCGTAGACTTTTTAGACCTAACATTCATGGAAAATGTGTTATTTTCTAGCTAACTGTTCTGGTTATTTGTGAGTCAAGATGAAAAATTGTTTGTTTCATCCTTCTTCACTAGATACTGTCTCCCAAATCAACAAGAATGATTTTGGAACACAGAAATATGAACACTGGATAGTTGCAACTCAGAAGAAATGCAAACTGTTGCAACTGGCAGACAAGGAGAAGGAGAGCAGCATTTGTAGAGACCTTTTCATTTGCACTGAACACCTGCGGGTAAGTCTATATTCTCTTTCCTTCCACACAGAGGTGGAGCCATCCTGTTCCTTCTGATACAGGTATATTCATCTAGGAGCAAGTTTTGAACCTAATAATTTTGTTTGACACAGGCACAAAAAAAGAGTTGCATCTTAAGGTACTCGTTAAGAACAGTATAGTGCAGAGGAGACTTTGTAATGCTTATGTTGTCATGCAAATGGAAGAACAACACAAGTCTGTAATACTTGATCTAGCTAAATAAAATTCGTGTTCATTCTCTGCCCCTTGGAAAATCAGGTTTAAATGTGTATGTCTCTCTTTCTGAGCAGAAATTCAATGATGCTCTCATCATCAGTGAAGATGCCCGCATCGAAGACGCTTTAGCCTACCTCACTGAATTTTTCACAAATGTCAAAAACGGACCCTATACAGAGTTAGAGAAGCAATTGACAGCCAAATTTCAAGGTATTTCACACAGTACCTGTGACAGTAGCAGGGGAGAAGAGGGCTTATGGTAGGATGGTATAAGTCCTTGCTTCAGAGTAAGCGAAGTTGTTTTTCCGGAAACTGCACTTTTCAGGAGATCTAGTGTCCATGTGGATGCGAATGTAGTGTTAAGGTAGGTGGGGGGAAATTACTTTCTGGGGCTTCAAGCTTCTAGTGCAGGAGCTAAGGAAGTAGTAGTGTTGTAGCTAGATGCTGTAGCAGGTTCTTACATGCCTGACTTGGAGGTAAAGCAGCGGTGTCCTTAAGTAGGGGGATGGTGTACAATCATGTCTGCTGGCAGCATTAAATGAGCCACCATACACTGCTCAGCGCACTGCCCAGCCTCCTCCTGCCCAATGCTCCTGGACGAATCCCAAACTTCTGGGAAGAGGCAGGTGGCTCTTGTATGCTTCTGATTTAAAGTTAGAGGTTGTGCTGTTCTCTAACTTCTGGTTCAGTAGCAGGGTGCTGTGAACCAGCCTGTGATCCGGTGTGTTGCAGTGTTGGCTGCAATTTTAAATCGCTGGGGTGTCTGCCCTCTAGTGTCAGTTGTTTCCTAAGAAGGAATTGCACCGCTCTTTGCAAGACCTGAGTTAGTTTCGTTGCTGTCTTCTGATGCACAGTATGTCACAGAGGTTCTCCTGCATGTTTGCTACAAAATGTGAGAGATTCAGAATTTTTTTTTTTCCTGGGGATTTTGTTGAATTTAACCTATAGCTTTCTTTGCTTGGATCTTAAAGGGTGGTATAGAAAATAAAAATAGATTCTAAAGAGAATGTGAGTGGTATTTGAAACTTAAGTTTGGATGAGAACTGCATTGAAGAAGGTAAATTATTCAAGACGCTGATGTTTTCTTCCAGAGAAAGAACCAGAACTGACTGCCCTTTCAAAAGATGAATCAAATGAGAATCCCAAGCTGGAAGAGCTTGCTTGCATCCTGGATGAAGCATACCGCTACAACCCGCAGACTCGCACTCTTCTCTTTGCTAAGACAAGAGCCTTAGTAGCTGTAAGATGTTTCTTTTTAACGCTCCTAAAATGGGCAGTAAGAAAAAATAATGCTTTATCTATTACCCTTCACATTTTGATCTGGAAATATAAAAATATGCATGTATTTGATCTTCCTAAGAAAATTCTTGTCTTTCTATGTCTTCCTAAGTACTGATGCAATGAGACAGGATGAGGGCTTTTTTTCTTTTTCTAAAAACTACGGTACAGGGGTGGTTCCTTCATCACTTTTTTCTTGCTACATATCATAGCTGATCATTAAGCTGTCAGATTTTTACTTTAGGTCTGAAGTCAGTTTTAACAAGATGTGTTACAAGGTTTTTGGCTTTAATGAGGCAGTATTATAAACCAGCAGCTCTGCTCTATGACCAACTGCACATCAGGAGGTATTTAGAGGTTTCCCAGAGGATTCCTATGGGCCCAAAGGAGGTCTGTGCCTTAGCATGTGTTCTTGATCAAGAACAAGTAAAGACTTTGTGTGGCAGGTGTTCTCTGGACCCTTCTGATGCATCAAGGATCTAGGCTGGATGATCTTTCTCTACCTTCCTTGTTCCCACAAAAAGTTCATGCTTGATGTAAGTGTGCTGCTAATCATTAGCTTCACTGTCTCTTAAACATTTACTGCGAGGTAACTTAGTCTCTGGCTACTGTAAATGGATTTATCAGCTGAGGGTCCCAACCCCCATTTTATGCTTGGGTATAGACTGGATGAATTGCAAACCAGAAGAAAATTAAAGGCAGACTAAAATCCAAACTAACGCCACCAAGCATCTGCTGGCAATTTTCCATTATAGATGTAAAAGCCTACCATAGCTTGGCTAAATTTTGTTCTTGGGTAGGTGCAGTTTGAAGGTGCGACTTTCACTGTTCAGTGATAAAGTGCAGTTTGTAAATAGCAACTCATTTCCTTTAGATCCCAGCGGTGGTGTATTCAGTGATCTGTTGGTTTATAAGAGGAAAAGGCTTGCCTTTTAGCAGTGAAAGGCTGCTTGCTGTCTTGCCAGCCTTTAAGTTGCAGGGATGGGAAAAGTGGAAATTAGTTGTGGTACGGTTGGAGCTGGCATCATGGCTGTGTCCTTTGCTTTCTCACCTATTAATAGGTGTTCATTCCTAACACACGCTTTCATCTTCTTTTCTGCTTTTGGTTCTTGGAAATATTGATTTTTCTAGGCACACACAGGCAGGATCTACCTATCTACCCCAAACTAGCATTTTATCTGGACAGGGATCTAACTCCCTTATTTGCTTTGCAGGCTTTGAAGAAGTGGGTAGAAGCAAACCCTCTACTTAGCTACATAAAACCAGATGTGTTGATGGGTCGTGGAAGAAGAGATCAAAAAACAAGTACGCAGGTTTGCACAGAGGAATACCAGTTGCTAGGCCTATGGTGGCTACACTGCTAAAATTGTTCTGCTCTTCCTGTGTTCATCTTCTGTGCTCTTAAACAGAGGAAGGCCATGCAAGTTTGCGCTATGCTTTCTTCCGTATCTGGAAGAACTTTAACCAACCCTAAGGAGATGCTTGCTTTTTCTGTTCAGAATCTTTCATTAAAGCAGCATAACACTGTCAGTGACCCTTTGCTGCAGGATTCTTTCACTAGTTCAAAAGAAGTTAAGAAACTGTTTGCTATCCTGGCTTCTTGTGATTACTTCTAGTGGTATTTTCTCTGTTCCTTTTACAGATCCCTCACTTATTTTGTGTTTGGTGTCACAAAGACATTTTAAGGGAGAATGGAAGCTACAGCTGAAATTTATTATGCATGGCTTAAGTTAAGACTTAGCTTGGGCTTAAAATAACTAGGCCGTATGGGTGTGTCTAATAAAGATCAACTAGGTGTTTTGTCTGAAATGGTGTTTCCCAGGCCGACAATTCTTGTGGCATATCAACAGGAATTCCTGCTCAGTGTGTATAGCATGCAGCCAGCTGGATATGCAAACTTAAACTACTTTTCTAGATCAAAAGGACTCATTTCTAATCACTTAAGTAAGAACAAATGCAGGGATCTTGTTCAAGGAACTCTCCAGTGTTTTCTTCCTGACGCAGTTTCTTGGTACTGTAGGTATGACCCTCCCAATGCAGAAGGGGATACTGGATGCCTTCAAAACCAACAAAGACAGCAGACTGCTAATTGCTACGTCAGTTGCTGACGAAGGCATTGATATTTCTGAATGCAACCTTGTTGTGCTCTATGAATACTTCGGTAATGTCACCAAAATGATCCAAGTCAGAGGTATGGAATTTCAGAGCTATTACTTTATAAACCTGTTTTGGCCTAGAAATGGGCATAAAATGCTACTGAATGGCACTCTGGAAGTACTGTAGTAATATGTGCACATCTTGCTGTCGTTCCTCTGTGCCCCTGAGTGAAGTCAGATGAATGATGGCATCAGACATGACAAACTGGTTCACAGAACGGAGTCCTTGATATTGTGTGACTTCTCTTTTGCCATGCAAATTAGCCGTGCTGCACAGGGTTATTGAACTGTTGAGTACTGATTCCTCAAGTGGGTAATTATACATATAAGCAGAAGTATGGCTAGAAGAGCTGTGGTCAGAAATAGTACAAATTGTTCCGACTGTGACAATTTACAAAGGATTGCTGCAATGGAGTTTCATGTGTTACCTTGGCGTCTGAAGACCTTCCCCTGCCCAGTGGCTTATTCCCAACCCAGCTACTCATGGGGTCCCTGAGGCCTTTGCATGTGCAGGTCTCTAACTTTCGAGGCAAGAAAAGAAAAAAGAAAAAAACCCTGTTTCTGTCTTGGCTTGTCTAAAGAAGTCTGTCAAGACTTCGGTCTTGAATCCTGGTGATTTTACAATACGGCCAGTAGAGGGGAATGAAGGGTCGCACCAAATACTGGCTTCTGTTTCACATTCATAAATGTCATAAAATTGCATATGTCTTTCAAGGGTGCATCGGCAATATTTTATCGTATAACCCAAGTAGTTAATTTCCTAACTTGATGGGAATTGATCTCCATTGTACTTAGCCCTCTGCTTTCAGGGTTTGTGTCCTATGATTTTCTTATTTTTGCCTTATAATGAAATAATTGGTCCAAAATTCACATTTATGGGTGAAAAGGTAGTGCTTATCCTTAACAAGCCATTAAAGATGCAAAGAAAATAGGCTGTGTCAGTTTTAAACCACATAAAATCATGATTTTGGGGGAATGGGAGCTCAACAACAAATGTGAGCTTTTTTTCTAACTGAAATACTTCTAAACTGGTATGAGATCCCTGTAGTTCTTAGTTTGCCTGCGTCACAGCAGCAGAAAGCAGGCAGACAGTAGGCATAGGCAGGTGGAAGAGATGGCATTTGCTCTTGTTGTCTCTTCTCTTGCCAACACGGTATTTCCAGTTCGTCAGGTTTTTTCCGATAGAATTCTTTTTTTTTTTTTTTTTTTTTTTTAGTAGACACCAATTAGCAGGGCAGAAAGTAAGACTAAGATGAACTTTTGTCCCCTAGCTTTTGTTTCCACAAGAAGGCAGCAAGATGCTGTAAAATAACTGAAGTGTGAAGTATGCCTGCGCTTAACTGAGGCACGCCTAGCACTGGCTGGGGGATATCCATGAGGATGCCTGGAAGGGCACATCTTGTTCTGGTTTGTGATCAAAGAAGAAAGAGCTGAGAGAATGCTGTTCAGAGGCAGCATTATCTGAATCTGAGCATGGGAAACAAAAGCAGCCACACAGAAGTCCTTAATGTTCTTTTGTGGCATAGCTGCTGCTTTTGCACATCTTGTTAAGAGTAACTAAAGAGGATAACTCTGTTGCTGTATAGGTCGTGGAAGGGCAAGAGACAGCAAGTGCATCCTTGTGACAAGCAAAACAGAAGTGGTTGAGAATGAGAAACACAACCGTTATAAGGAAGAAATGATGAATGAAGCTATTGAGAAGCTACAGAATTGGGATGAAACAACATTTGCAAGAAAGGTTTGTACTTCTGTGGAATTTTCGTACTCATAGATAGGCATAGAATCATAGAATCATAGGGTTGGAAGGGACCTCTGGAGATCATCTAGTCCAAGCCCCCTGCCAGAGCAGGGTCACCTAGAGCAGGTTGCACAGGAATGCGTCCAGGCGGGTTTTGAATGTCTCCAGAGTTGGAGACTCCACCACCTCTCTGGGCAGCCTGTTCCAGTGCTCTGCCACCCTCAAAGTAAAGAAGTTCCTCCTCATGTTTAGGTGGAACTTCCTATGCTCAAGTTTGTGCCCATTACCTCTTGTCCTGTCCCCGGGCACCACTGAAAAGAGCCTGGCCCCATCCTCCTGACACCCACCCTTTAAGTGTTTATAAGTGTTGATAAGATCCCCCCGCAGCCATCTTTTTTCCAGACTGAAGAGACCCAAATCCCTCAGTCTTTCCTCGTAAGAGAGGTGTTTGAGTCCCCTCATCATCTTGGTATCTTGGTAGCTCTCTGCTGCACCCCCTCCAGCAGTTCCCTGTCCTCTTTCAACCAGGGAGCCCAGAACTGGACACAGTACTCCAGATGCGGCCTCACCAGGGCAGAGGAGAGGGGGAGGATGACCTCCTTCGACCTGCTGGCCACACTCTTCTTGATGCACCCCAGGATGCCACTGGCCTTTTTGGCCACAAGGGCACATTGCTGGCTCATGGTCATCCTGTTGTCCACCAGGACTCCCAGGTCTCTTTCAGCTGAGCTGCTCTCCAGCAGGTCAGCCCCCAACCTGTACTGGTGCATGGGGTTATTCCTCCCCAGGCGCAGCACCCTACACTTGCCCTTGTTGAATTTCATAAGGTTTCTCTCCGCCCAGCTCTCCAGCTGGTCCAGGTCTCGCTGTATGGTGGCACAGCCTTCTGGTGTGTCAGCCACTGCCCCCAGCTTTGTGTCATCAGCAAACTTGCTGAGAGTGCACTCTATCCCCTCATCCAGGTCATTGATGAATACATTGAAGAGGACTGGATAATCTATATCAGCCTGTCTAGGACCAAATGATAACCTGAGGAAAGTCTTCACTGTATTTGATTTCAGACCAAGGCTAGATCAGCAGAGAAGAGATAGTGTGTAGTGCTAGCTTGCAGAAGTTCATCTGTACTGTAACTGTAAAAAACTTAGAAGTTAAGGTAGAATTTATATAAACTTCTGAGCTTAGAAATAAAATATAAGCTATTTTGTCCACTGAAAGGAAAATATTGCTGTGTGTGCTTGGGATAGTGGACAGGAAGATGGGAAACTATGCAGATGGTGGTAATATGTCTATCCATATTCATGTTCAGAAGCACTTTATCTTTGCTGCAGGTCAGTACAAGTGCTTTTCTTAAAGTTGTTTGTCATCATGTCAAGTGCTTGTTGATTTCAGAGCAGTGGTTTCTGGGAGATTTCAAGAAATGAATGCCTGGGACAGTAATAGGATGACATTTGGGTTTGTACATTCTCTTCTGCTGGTGACTTCTTTTGTACAGTGTACAGTACGGTTCATCTTTGCTTCAAGCGATGTCTGGTAGATGAACAAGCGTAGTAGAACACCTCAGCACACATCCAGTGCTTGACAGTCACCCTGCTGTGTGCTGCACACTTACCAGATCAGAAAACATCATGAGTGTGGAAGGAAGTGTCAAGAACTTCTGGTGCTGAGGTGACATGCAAGAGATGTCTCAGGCTAAGCTAATGACAGAATTTTGGTCAGGCAGATTCCTGCCTGGCGCAGCAGGCACGTCTGCTCCATGACCACCCCACCTTCCCAGGTGCTCTTGCATAATAGGTACAAGGCTCTGCAAGTGGAACCAAACAATGACAAGGACAATGGTTCATCTAGCTTAGAGGTGTCACCAAGGTCATGTCAGCCCATGCCATGTGTCAAAACCACTTCCACAAAGAAAAAAAGATGGATCATTGTCATAGGAAACTCCTGAGGGACACAGAAGGCCCAATATGCCAACCAGACCCACTTCTCAGGGAAGTCTGCTGCCTCTTTGGAGCCTGGGTTAAAGACGTGAAGAAAAGACTTCCTACTCCAGTACGGCCCTAGAATTATTACCCATTATTGATTTTTCATGTAGACAGCAATGAAGTTGCAACAAGAAGTCTGAGGGCAATCAAGAGAGACTTCAGAGTCTTGGGACGACTGGTTAAGGAATCTGCAGCAGAAGTACTGTTCTCCTCTGTCCTTCCAGTTGCAGGGAATGATGAGGGAAGAAACAGGAAGAGCCATCACATCAATACCCGTCTCTGAGCTTAGTGTCGCTGGCAGAATTTTGCATTTTTTGATCATGGGTCAGTCCTGGTTTATATCAGGAATAGTGTGGCCAGCAGGACTAAGAAAGTGATTGTCCCCCTGTATTAGGCACTGGTGAGGCCACACCTCAAGTACTGTGTCCAGTTTCAGGCCCCTCGCTACAAGAAAGACATTGAGGTGCTGGAGCACATCCAAAGAACGGCAATGAATCTGGCAAAGGGTCTAGAGCATGTCTTATGAGGAGCAGCTGAGGGAACTGGGATTGTTTACCCTGGAGAAAAGGTGGTTGAGGGGAGACCTTTTCGGTCTCTACGACTACCTGAAAAGAGGTTGTAGAGAGGTGGGGGTCGGTCTCTTCTCCCAAGTGACAAGTGATAGGATGAGAGGAAACAGCCTCAAGTTGCAGCAGGGAAGGTTTAGATTGGATATTAGGGAAAAATTCTTCACCCAAAGGGTTGTCAAGGATTGGAACAGGCTGCCCAGGGAAGTGGTTAAGTCACCATCCCTGGAGGTAATTAAAATACATGTAGACATGATGCTTGGGGATGTGGGTAGTGGGGCTTGGCAGTATTGTTTGTGGTTGGACAGGATGATCTTAAAGATCTTTTGCAACCTAAATGAGTCTATGATTTCATCTTCCTAGACCTTTGTAACAAATTTCCCAAAGAAGACTGAAATAAGCCAGTGGCAGCCACTATAAATAAAAAGGCTTTGTAAAAAAAAAAAAAATCCTGTGGATTTTGCAGATCACCTCGTGTTTCCAGGCAAGAGACTGAGCTGTGCAACAAAGGATGTCCAAGACCCTATAGCCTTTGTGAAGTTTCTTCTCCCACCTCTGAGGCTTAGTTTGGCTGCTCCTGCTTCTTTTCAGAGGAATCTGCTTCTGCATGAGCTGCAGGTTCCCAGCTCCAGGCTGTGGCTGTTGCCTCTTTCTCTGTGTGCAATTTCTGTGGTCTCTGGAGCCTACTTTCCAAATGGCGATCTTCTCCTATAGCTACTTCTGCTATAGTGAGTGTCACATGACTTAGTCTTCACAAGGACTTAATAGTGTTACGACCAAAGGGGCCATAGTGGGATAGAGGAGGGGAAGGAACAGACAGCATAAATGCTGTCCATTTTGTAGTCGTATTCTAGCCTTGCATTCTTAACCTGACAAATGTACCATGTTCTGTCTTTGGTATGAGTTGCTAGAACAAGGCACGTTTTGTTTGTTTGCTTTTAAGTAATAGATTCCCAGATGTTACATATCCTGAGTCATGTTTAGACAGACATTGGGGCTTCTCTGCATTTCACAGTGATCTTGATTTTTATTTATTTATTAAAGATACATGACCTGCAAATGAAGGAAAAGGTATTACGAGATTCCAGGAAGAAAGAAACAAGACCTAAGGTAGTGGAAGGGAAAAAAAATCTTCTGTGTGGAAAATGCAAAGCGTATGCCTGCAGTACAGATGACATCAGAATTATAAAGGTATGTCTCTGTATGGAAGCTTACACCCATGAACACCAGGGAAGTCAGCATTATTGAACTAACAACATTGATTATCAGTGTGGAAAGTAGGCTATTTTGTGCAAAATGGAGCAGAAAAAAATTTTGATATGTATTATGTATTGCATAGATACTGTATATCAAGTATTCTTGGTGATGTCCAACGTGTGCAAACATGTGATATGACAGGAATCACTTCAGTTTTCCTGAACCCCCTTCTGCTAGAAATTGATGAATTTTGTGGAAAACTATGTAATCTTCAATGACATAACCTACTTGTAAAACTGCTGGATTTTTACTTTCCTAATTAGCATAAGACTGGAAGTCTTCCTGCAGCTGAGAGATTTCTCCCACCATTTCTGTTGACTGAAAATTATGTGTACAAAGTACTGAGATCAGCTCACTGTTTAGCTCCTTGGCTTATAGGCCAGTTTTCAGTTTTGATAGGTAAGGCAAACCATGGTTTTACAAGAGGAGCCCTTTAATTTTTCAACATTACTTTGTTTTTCATTGTTTAGGTAGTTCACATTGCTTCTATGTATCTCATGGGGACATTTTTATTGCACTCTTTCTGAACTTGAAGAATTTCTCTGTAGGCCCAAGAAGCCAATACTTCACACATGGAAAGTGGTGATCATGAAAGAGAGCCTTTTCTGGGCACTTTGAGCCTTTCTAGTTCTGAAATTGAAGCTGCTTCTATTTGTACTACTCTGAAAAGTGCAGTTGTGATGTGATAAGGGACTTCAGGCCATAGCTGAGCGTTACAGAGTGTTTGCCTTCAGGCACTTCCCTTTTTAATCAAGGAAATCTTTTTGTTTGTTTGTTTTGTTTTTACCAGCTGTTTTTGGAACATAGATGGAGTTCACTGCTCCTGTGCATAGGGAAGGTCCATGGGTGAGGAGCTGGGAATAGTTCAGCCTTGTGAAAACCTAGTTATGGTTCTTTTACAAATAACATGGGATATCTAACATGCACTTCTGGCTATTACTCCATTTTTTGCTGATACCTGTGAAAATAGACCTGAGAGTTCAGAAAATTCTTCAAAATGAGTTTTTGGTCAGTACTCTGCAAATAATCTCTACAAACTGAGTGCTGTCATAGTTCAGCCTATATATTTAATAAAGTTGGGGGGGGAGAGGGGGGAAAGGAATGGTGTTTTTACTGTTAAGCATTTCTGTCCTGTGTTGTTTCAGGAATCGCATCACACTGTCCTAGGAGAGGCATTCAAGGAGCGCTACATAACAAAGCCTCACCATAAAGCAATCCAGTTTGATTGTTTTGAGAAAAAAAGCAAGATGCATTGCCAAAATACTAGTTGCCAGCATGACTGGGGAATCACTGTGAAGTACAAGACATTTGATAATCTACCAGTGATCAAAATTAAAAGCTTTGTAGTAGAGGACGCTGAAACTGGGACACCAATGGATTTTCAGAAATGGAAAAATATTAATTTTTCTTTGAAGAATTTTGATGAAGAAATGTCCAGCTGAACTCGGCATCCTACTCCACTAAGCTGAAACAGTGGATGATCTATTTCCATGTAGAAAAAAAATCTTGTTCTAGGCCCCTCATCAGCATCTAGTTAGATTAAAAAAGGCTAATATGTCCACTAAAAAAAATTTGCTATCTGATTAAATATTTCACTAGAAGTTTTAATATAAGCATGGACAAACAAGTGCCTAAGCATCTAGACCTTAATCCCTGCTGTTATGAAGAAGTTGGTCTGAAAAAACAAAATCAAGTTGAATGACTAAATAAACGTCTAGTTTTAGGTGACAAGCCACAACTTCAAGCATTTCTGTGTGAATCAGAATCTTCTTTGTTACTGGTAACTTCTGGTTGGATTGTACCTCCATGCAGACAACATCGCTTATGCACAGTGACACTTTAAGCACTACTTTAGCTACTTTTAAAGCGTTTTACAAATTACTTTTAATGCTCTAGGGAATTTGGTATATAGAAAATTAAGACAATCTTTCCAGTAACTTTTCTGCAAGGAAGATACTGCATCTTTTAAATTCATCTTTAATAGTGAATGCTTCTGCCAGAGTCTGAGAAAAGCAGTAGGGCTTCATAGAGCCCTCCTGGGGGAGGCATCTTCTGGATTGAAATGGTAGCACTGTTTTCTGCTGTCACTGCATGTTCATCAGGTTGCTGCTGCTGAAGTTGCAGAATGGACATGTTTCTATGTGTTGCTTAACTGAACAAGCCCCAAGGGGAACAAGGCAGCGCCCTGTAAAGTGGATGAAGGCTTAATTTAGATGGTGATTAGCATTTACCCTGATGTCCTGTCTCATGAATTGTCACCTGAAAGCTCTCAGGACACTTATATTAATTCTGCAGATTTCATGTCAGAGCTGATCTAGAATTAGAGCAAAGTCCAGGCATTAGTGTGTTTAAATCCCTCCTCCCCACCCGGATCCCAGACTTCTCTCAGAAAAACAGAAATTGCTACACACACAGTTATGAAACATTGTTAATGATTCTACATATCTGCAACCAGCTTAATCTTAAAATGTGTTTTCCATTCACTTTATATACTTGATAGTGCACTGAGGCAAATATGTAGAAAAATTGTATGTCTGAAACACCTGAACTCTGAAGAAAACAAACCACCTTGAACAGGAACCTAACGCAGATCACAAAAATGATTTCAACTACATAAGCCCTAGTCAGGGAGATTTGTGGTGTTCTTTTAAACAGTGTTATGTGGCATTAAAAGCAAAACAACTTTTTAAGCACTGCTTCACGTTCCACCCCAGTCCATGTCCTTTACTGTGAAAGCCTCAACCTTAGTCCTACAGTAATGTACTCTGTGCTTAGTTTTTACCTAGTAACTTTGCTGTTCTTATAGCTGCTTCCAAAAAGGAAACACAGAACAGTGGATAAAGATGATTTACGGTTGGATAATGCCTCCCCTCCAAAAATACTAGGTCTTCTCTTGGCTTGATGATCATGGAAGATGCTCTAGACTTTGCAACATCTTAGTGGGCTTCCGCTGGACTTGCTAGAGAAACTCTGTTTGTTGTAATCAAGCAAGAATAGCCTGTTGCAGAAACAGTGCCATCTCTGTCCCCTCCTTAAGCCTCTTGACTTGTTTCAGAACTAATTTCATTATTTTTTTCCACATCCAGATGGAGCCAACTGCACAAAAAATACATTAGGAGGTTACTTTGAATGAATTTCTCCACTATGCTAATTGTTGTGCCAGTTGCTCTAAATGAGAGAGTAAGAATTGGTACTATAACCTTGTTTATCTCTGAGTAAAAGGATATTTGTTATCACTGTAACTAGATTCATGTGGTATTGTGGATTTGGCAGTTGCTGACTTTAATGAATGCATTACTGTAATCATTGGTTGCTAACAGCCATAAAAATTGCAGACGAGGATCCTGAAGTTCTGATAGATTGCCTTCTTGAGGACACAAAACAGAGGGAAATACATCACAGTAGAATTCTGCTGGGTTACAAAAGACTGCCATTGTCTCACAGTATTTGTATTCATCCTGTCTCATGAGGATTATTCAAAGAAACAAGAATTAAAATACAAGAAGTCAAAACTTGTATGACTCTGCTCCTACAGGGACAGTGAGAAGGGTTTAAATACAAAGCTTTGTTCTACATCTTGGTACTAAAGATAACATGACAAAATGCACCAAAAACTTTTTGAAAATAAATTTAATTTTATCCATTAGAAATATTATCCCCAATAGGTCCACCTTTGAACAAAGGCGTAGATTTTAAACAACAAAGTTCACATTTTTTAGAATAAACAAACAGCTAAATAATTAATTTCAGTATTAGATTCAGATTCTGGTCAACTGAATAAGAAAGCAAGTCAATATCAGGTAATCAGGAAGAAATAAAAGTTATTTTTTTATACTGTCAGTTAATTTTTGGACCACTGATATGAGCATAGAACTTAACTTCAGAGTCAAACTAAATGGACAAAATATATGAAATCAGCACATCATCTTCAACAGTTCCACAGATTCCAGCAGTATTTTAATGACTTTTGCACTGTATTCTAAGGTAAGTCAAGCCAACCACCATACAAAACAAATAATAAATGCTGTTCATTTTAATTGGGCAAGTGTGTCCAGTTTCCTCATACACAGAATAATTCAGCATTGTAAACAAGCCTTCTAATACAATCCATGAAAAAAACTGTTCACTTTATGGTTCACACTTTCAAATTTATGATTACCGTAGTTTTATTGCGCTCACCAGAAGCAGGCTTGTACCTGGACGTTTTTGCTTAATGTTTTTGATTAGGATGCCATTTTACGGATCATGTAGTTCAGAATGCCGCCGTTGTGGAAGTAAGTGAGCTCCACGTCAGTGTCAAATCTCATGATGGCGTGAAAGGTTTTCCCGGTATCCAGCTGTTAGGGTCAAAGAAAGTCATTCAAGCAGCAGAACTTTCCCTGGCTCACATGACATCATAGTAAAATAAAGACTATTAAGCAATTGTGATAGAAAGCTAAAGTGAACAGGCACTGGACATCAGTATTTCTTTCCACACTAGACTACAGCCAGCTGCTCAGGAGGAAAGTAGTTTAAAATAAACCATAATAAACACACTATGGAGTCTTCTTGCACTGTATTTCCCGGCTTGCCTCATTTAGGTTTATTGTTGATATAAGCCTAGAGATAAGCCCTTAGATAAGCCCTAGATATAAGCCCTTATATCAGGGCAGTTAGTGAGGCACATATAAACAACTATCGTTAGAAGCTAATCCAGGTAGACCACCTGCATTAAATGAACATGCAATAAGTAGATTGTTTTGCTAACCACAATAAAAAAAGCAGACTTTGATACTGTTAAATAAGTCAGTTATACAGATGTTCCAATAAAGAATAAACAAATTTTTTATTGTAGATGCTAATATTTTTAAAAAAGGGCATAGGTTTGGAGGCAAAGCTAGACAAAAAGCAGTCTTTCAAATACAGGGCTTGAAGCTTAACTAGATTTTATGCTGGGTATGCTTAGCCTTCACTTTGACAATTCATAGAATCATAGGGTGTGCTGGGTTGGAAGGGACATTTAAAGGTCATCTAGTCCAACCCCCCTGTAGTAAGCAGGGACATCTTTAACTAGATCAGATTCAACTGACAGAATATTGTATATTGCAGCATTCAATTAATTATTTTAATTTTAAATTAATTTAAATAATTTAGTTTAACTTATTTAATTTCATACTTACAGTTCACTTTTTATTGTGCTTCAGATATTTAAGTGAGACAGAAAAATGCATAGTGTGCTTTGAAAGACTGGTCCAAAACACAGGACTGCTTTGTGCTAAATAAAGCAGTTTGGACATGTTGCTTTTATATCCCATCATAGCAAAACCCTATTACAATTACTGTTTTCGCTCCCTTCACCATCTTAATTCTTCCCCCTTCTTAAGTGAGAGGAGCTTACTGCCATGTAAAAGCACATTGCTTGAACAGACTGTTAATTTTGAGTGACATTACAGTGATTCAGAAAATTAATTCCTTAGGTGTCTCATACCTTGATCTGGACCTTCATCTGTGGTTTTAGTTTTTCAGGAATGATAATTGTGTAACGCTCCCGTCCAGTGAGTCCTAAAGTCATTGCATCCTCTCCAGGTAGATACTGCAGAGGAATCACTCCCATCCCTACTAGGTTGCTTCGATGAATTCTCTCATAACTTTCAGCAAGCACAGCCTTGACACCCTGGGAAATACACAACAAGTATAGTTACCTTCATGGTTCCTGATAGTCTTTCTGTGCAAACAGGAGGGAAACTGACACATTTGTGGTCCACTCCATTTCATTTACCAGCTACTGGTAGAGTCAGCAGGTCTGTCTGACAGCGGATTTGATTATATGTTAACTTTCAAACATCTTTAAAAGACGTCTGATTGTCAAAAAATTACATACTCTTTCTCAGGAATTCTGCATCCTTCTTTAATGTGTCTCACATAGAGCACCACTAGTCTAGTCATGTCCGTAACTCTCACTAGTTCAGTGTTGCCCTCCTACACTACAAGGCCAGGATGCATTTTAATTAATTTCTAAATTTTTACATGTTAATACAAAAAAATCACCACTGGGAAAAAAACCCCAACAATTTAGACAAATGTAATCTTAAACATCAACTCTCCTAATCTTTGTTAAATAATACACACACTTGCCTTCTCAAATTGCACACCAAGAAAGCTTCCATCAGAATTCAGGCTGGTAAACAGTGTAGGACAGGACAGACAATGAATGAAACATATTTCACTGTATGTGGATTTCTATTAGGCTCCTGTAACAATACTAATAAACATCCCTGCAACCTGCATGGTGAAGCCATGCTAAATTTCATTTTCAATGATACTATTTTCTCTTACACTTTCTATCTTCCCTGTTAAGTGAGCTGAAGGAGGCACCTGGAAGCAGACACAAGGTTTACTGGGTTACGGGAAGCAGAAGTAAAGAAAGTGGCCTTTCTGGTGTAGCCTTGTGGATTTCTAGCTGAAGATTAGTCAAGGCTTCCAGTCTGAACAGGATCTCTTAATATTTAAACAGCTTTTGCAACTCTGCTGTGGCTGTTGGAGGCAGCTGAGATTTCAAAATCGCTCTTGCTACCAAAAGTGAGAATGATCTATCCAGGATGTTGCTCGTAAGCTAGTCTTCCTGACAAATAATGCACTTTTAAGTACTGTCCTCCTAGTTTACTGTAGTTACTCACCAAGAGGAATGGTCCTTTAGCTGCCCAGTCTCTGGAACTTCCTGCACCATATTCCTTCCCAGCCAGCACAATCAGAGGATGGCCAGCCTGCTTGTATCTTTCTGCAGCATCAAACACATCCAGCTGGAATGAAAATGCCAAACACTTTATACACTTTTTGGAGGTGGAATCACAGTTCCAGGGAAACAAAGGAAAAAGGGTCCCCACATAAGTAGCTGAAGCCTGCGCTTTCTGCCAAACAGGATGTTTAAGGATATTAACCATACAGTCCTTTATGGCTTCTCGCCTGATCTCACTCCCAACACAAACCTGTGCCTTCCATTACCACTTCTACAGTGGTCATACTCTCTACTGATATGACTCGTAGCACCACACTACATAGGTATGTTTGACCTGCTTCCCCAGGTCAATACAGCTCCTGTCTCCTCATTAGCTTTACTTAAAAGGCACTTAAGTAAATGACCTAAGCTGTAAGAAGGAAAGCCAGTAGTAATCCACTCTACTGTCAATGAGCCTCAGTTTAGAGTAGCGTGTGTACTTACAGTTTCCCCAGAAGGGAAATGGATGGTCTGAGGTCCTTGTTTATCAATAAATTTGTTCACCAAGCGAATGTTTGCAAATGTTCCTCTGGCCATGACAGCATCATTCCCTCTGCGGGAGCCGTAAGAATTGAACTCTCGGGGAGTCAGGCTATTAAGGGAAAAGAAAACAAAGGAAAAAGGAAACTGGTTTTTTTAGACTGAAGCACCCTGTGCTTTAAGAAAAGTAAGTAACGAACTGGTATTTCTGAGGCAGGTATGTGCATGGTTCCCACCATGGCAGTAGCATCCAGTTAGCTGATACTTCTACATTTAAGATTTTTTTTAAAGGGAAAAAGAAATAATTAAAAAAATAGAAGCCTGCCTACAGCTTGGTCACAGAAAGCAGCTTCCACAGTATTCTCATCCCTTGCCCCAGAAAACAGTATCTGATAGTGATGCAAGGATAGAGCTTGTGTTAGCTCAGAAGACACAATACAATTCCATTCTTAATAGCTGGCTAATGAAAATCCTCCTCATTATTTGTATCACCACAGCATTTTGAACAAAGGTAGACACCACTGTGCTAAACATCCAAACTGCAGAGAGAGCCCCTCCTGCAAGTTAGAACTAGAGAAGAAAAAGTTCATTTGCAGAGATAGGGGAATGAGGGGACACTCCAGCCTAACCAGTAAACAAAACATGTGCTGGAATGTGACAGAAAATTGGACTGTTTGCATTGGGCTACATCCAAACAGTAGCTATGACACACAACATCTGTTTTGTAATGTGTGTAAGACTATTTAGATTTCAAAGAGACTGATAGAAGAGGGACAAAGAGTCCAGAGCAGATAGTTTTTAGTAAATCACACTAGTTGAATTGATTTCCTCTCCAGAATTAGTAGATCTAATGAAAGTATTTTTTTTTAAATAACGTCAGTGCTGTTCCTCAAAACACCACTGAAGCTGCAAGAAGTACTAAACCAGAGAATAAATGTATTATATTATCCGTGAAGACTGAACAGGGCAACTCAGCAAGTCCTTGTCTTGCCTTAAGTTGAACCCAGAGTACTAAGCTGACAGGCTGGCCATAGAAAGAGACCAAAGTTTCACAGCAATTTGGACTCCCAACAACAATACCTTTGACAGGTTTCACAGCTGCACTGAAACCTAAACTTCTGGATGTTCTAATAGCTCCTGATAGCCTAGATCTATGAAATAGTTGCACGTGCTAGCAGAAGTGAGAACAACCAACTTTTCACATTAAGGACCATGATCGTTTTGCTTCAATAGGGAGACAAATCCTGATTTCATTATTTATGAATAGAATTACTGCAAAAACTAGCCTGAAAGTTATCTTCTGCCCCTCTCTCCATACAAAGGTCTTCAGCTCTCCAGTGTAATAGATGTGCACACTCTACGCAAGTTCTTACACTTGGTCAGAGCTGCTGAAAGAGCAGAGAAAGAAATGCTTTTCTTTCTTCTGTTATATATTCTCCGGGCATCCATCAAGGAATACAAGCATATGTGAACGGACAGCAGATGTGTGCCTGTAACACAGTATAGTAGCTGTGGCTTGTATCCCCTTCCCAATTTATAAAAAGAACAAGAAATAGTGCTTACCCTCTGCTGGTCAAGTAACGGGCTGCAGGACTATTTCTTGCTATATTCCCAGCTGGAGATATGTGGTCAGTTGTCACAGAATCCCCAAAACTCAACAGGACATAAGCGTCTTCTATTGTTTTTGGGGTCTGAAGAGCCAAAGTCTAAACCATCAAAAATACAAGCAAAATCATTAAAATATGACACAGAATTCCTTTACCTTTCTCAAAAGTGCAAATTGCAAAATAAAGTCTCCTTTTCTATATAAATTAGAAGAAAGAAAAAAATCCAACCCTACTAAAAATGTTTACGTTCTTGAATAAAAGATGATGTCCTGGCTGTCTATCAGGAAGGTCATGCATGAAGAAAACAGATGAGGCAAAAACATTAGCTGAGGCTTCCTGTGGTACACGCATGAACACAGATGAAAAATCCAAGATTCCTAGAAATCTGCATACATTGAAATCTGCATTTGCTTTTAAATGGTACTGAAACAGCAATCTGAACACTGAAGTGGTGCAAAACGCAGGCAGGCAGAGCTGTAGGTTTTGTTTCCTGTCCTTTTACCTCACTTTTGTGACTATTTAAAAGTATTTCAGCTCAAAAGGAAAAGGAGACTTTTCAAAAGCCCTGAAGTGACAGAGAATCCTTACAGTTTTCAGATTCACTCATGCCTTTGTATTAAAATTAATACAATAGTGTAATTCTAACATTTGAGAACCAAGGCCTCAATAGGCTATGATGGATGCTTCCAGGCCCCCTGAAGTGGCTTTGCTTTGCCCTTCACATTAGTCAAGGTCACTACACACTTTGGCTTGATTCAAAAGGGCAGCATGCACATACCAGACCATCAAAGAAAGGTGGAGACTTGATGTAAGTTGACTTGGGATTCCAAGTATATAGTTTATCTGAAGGAGCATCTAAGGCATTCCAAGATTTGTTTACTGTCTGAAAAACACACAAAACCACCACATTGATTTCTAAGTTTTCAGAAGCAATGGAATTACTTCAGAATCCAGGTAAAATTACACATTGGGCTTCAGCAAAAGCCTTGTGTACCTCTTAAATCACTTTGTGAAATTATTATGACAATATACATTATGTTTGGGGTTTTTTTTAAATGATTCTATCTATTAAAAGAATTAGGCGAACCCTCACTTCATTACAAAATAAGAGCTGCTCATCCAGTTTTCTGACAATAACCGGTATTATGTACCCAGATAACACATTATAATTCTCAAGTGTATTTATCATTAATCTTAAGAAGCTTTCCTAACACGTAAGCCTTAAGAATATTTTGTTTCAACACCTGAGAAAGGCTTGCATGAAAGCATTACCAAGTACGAGTTTTTTTCTGATGTTAATGCTATTAAGTAATGCAAATTAATTTTGTCAGGTGAAAAAAACCAAACATCTGTGCAGCTGGAATATCTCACTTTCTAATATCAGCCTGTGATGACTGTTTAAAACACATAAACTATACGTTACATTAAAAAAATCATTAATGAGCAATTTTCAGGACACAACTTCCTGTAAGAACCAATTAATTAACCAGAAACCACTTAAAAAAAAATAATCTCATTTGAATACTTGTCAGAAGAGAAGCAACAGCAACAGAAGGAAAATGTTTGTTTCATTATCAAGACCAGCTTATTTAACAACATCAGAATAGCACAGCACATCAATGAAAGCACTGCCCAGGGAATTAATTCACCTCTATTTTTTGGTAGACCTCCTTGAACATCCCAGGAATAACAAACTGACGCTCAACAGCCTGAATCTCATTTCTTGTTGGCCAGATATCTTTCAGGAAAATCTTCTTCCCTGAAGCATTTATTCCTGTAGAAAATGGTATTGTTATGTTTGTTGCAAGTTTTCCATTAAGAAAGAAAGAAAAAGTTTAGAATGGTGTCCTTTAGCTATGTGTTCCTTCTAACCTTGTCAACACTTGTGAGACACACTATATTTCCCCTACAGGGGTCTGACAGAAGAGGGCCTCATAAATTTCATGATGCCTGTACATACATCTTCTTTTGTGATTTCAAATGGCCTTCCAGAATAATTTATAGAATAACTGAGGTTGGAAAGGATCTTTGAGGGTTATCTAGCTGAACTACCTGCTCAAAGGAAGTCTACTACATCAGGTTGCTCATAAGAGACTACCACCCAGATATAACCAAAAAGATACCTCTGTGGAATTAGAATACTGGTCAGGCTTCGCTTCCCCCCTTCTCCGTCATAAGCGTCCTTGTTGCTCTGTTTCTTAACAATCGCATGCTTTGTATCCCAGAGGTACTCAGTCATTTGAAGCACCTCCCTAGGACAAATGTTTCTCAAGAGCTCAATTCCAACCAATTCAGTTTATAAACTGTGAAAAGAAGCACCCTGACACTGTCTTACCCAAAGGCTCTTTCTCAAAGTCGATCCGGACAGTTCCTGCAATTGCATAGGCTATTACCAGTGGCGGGGAGGCTAGGTAGTTAGCACGGGTGTTGGGATGGACACGTCCTTCGAAATTCCTATTGCCAGATAACACACCCACTGCTACGAGGTCTCCCTGTAAGAAAGAGTTTGAGACAAAGGTAGCAGAGGTGCTTGCAATCTCCACACACCCAGCAGGTCTGTGGAGCTGCACCATGCTGCAATATCAATGACTGGACAGTCACAGAACTGTCTCCTTCCAAACAATCCCAAAGCACTTCCCACAAAAAAGAGAATATAGACTGAATTTACTTTGCACACAGCTAGGAGGAGTTAGTGCACAGTATAACACAGCTCAGAACAGCACAGAACAGAGAACAGCTTACCTAAATAAGCTGCACAGCTATAAGCTGCATACCTGTGTAATGGCCTCAACAACAGGCTCTGGTAGGGGTCCACTATTGCCAATACATGTCATACAGCCATAACCCACCACATCAAACCTAGACAGACCACAAAAATCATCAGCGAACAACAGGCTATTTTGGAGCAAGACATTTAAACCCTTAGCAGTTGGCAAGGGTTACTTTCAGAAGATGTACTGTTTTAACAAATGAATTGCTGATGGAAACAGTGTTTTTGAGAATGCTCAATTCTTATCATTGCAGTGACTGTCCGTGCACACAGAATGAAGATCTGGGAAACGTTTTACCTAGCAAGATGAACAACAATGTAGTGTCATTCATGCTATTTAAAAACATCAGTCTTGAAAAATAACCCATTTTCCCACTTAAGAATATGAGTCTTCAAGAAACTAGAGCAGGCAACAGGCCTTCTCTCTCATTTGCACAAAGTCAGACAGCACAAAAGCAATGCGTTAACTCATGCAGGATCATGCCGCAGGGTACCTGCCATATATTTTAAGCTGTACAGAGAAATAGTCATTCTATTGCATCACTTGTTGTCAATGCGTTTAGTTAAGCAGCCATAGGACAACAGTAAGAAAAGCACTCTTACCCTAGTTGGGAAAGGTAACTCATAACTCCACTCTCCCTCAGGTAGTAAGTGACAACCCCACTTCCTGGGGACAGGCTAGTTTTAATGTATGGCTTCACTGTCAAACCAGCTTCAACAGCTTTCTTAGCAAGCAATCCTGAAAAATGCAAAGGATAGTTGCAGTTTTTCCTGGAAGTGGAACAGTTTGGTGGATCAACAGGTTAACAGAAGTACATTAAATAACTGGAAAACAGAAAAGGCTCAATTTCCAGCAATGAAATAGTAAAGTGAGCCAATGGCACTAATCCCAGAATAACTGGCTATAGAGCTCAAGTGCTCTGTTGAACTGTAGATCCAGTCTGCAATTTCTCCTCCACTGGAAAGCTGCTCAAAGTTGTATATAACAAGATGAACTCACACTGGGGCAGCAGGTAGACATTCAAAACTCAGAACACTATTTGTAAGACAAGTGACTCACAAAAAATGCAATGAAGAATAGCTAACTTCCCACTTACAGTGGTCTACTGACCCGGTGCTGAAATAATGGCCAGCATATGACTCGCTGCCCTGAGAAGCAGATGTCTATGAGAGCACCAACTCTGGCCCTTGTCACAAACAGGCTATATCACAATCTACAGCTTGTTGCAGGAGTGCTGTTTTACCACTCCTGGATTTGTAACATGCATAGAGATGTTTTAGTGGAGTGTATGTGTTACCAGAAACATATTTATCCCGAATTTCTTCCTTTTAAACAAGTTGTCCATACATAGATGAATGTTCAGAAAACAAGCCCTCTCCAGCCCTTTTCAGGATAGACATAAAAGAAGCAGCAGCTATGCAAACTATGCAACACTTCACATTCCCATGCCTTCTCATTCTCTCAAACATCCACTTAGATAAGAAAACATACATCAGCTCCGCTTTGATCCAACATGATGTCCAACAGGAAGACATCATCAAACTGTTTTGTCTTTGCCAGCCGTTTGGCAGCTCTGTTAGACATGACATGGAGACCTCCACTTAACTGTTGCGTGAAAAGGCCTACACCGATAGATTTGGAGGCCTAAAGGTAGATATGTGAATTTAGAAAAGCAGTCCTATTCCTGAAATTGCTGAGGCTCCTTAGCTGCCAGAAGAAGCTGTGGAAAGTGGAGCTCTTGTATACTTTTGAAAATGTGACCACAAGCAAATTATCTCAGGACCTGAGAGCCTGACAGCCTGTTTGGCTTCTGTTGGCTTCTGTTTTCCTGCCAATACCAGTTCTGAAAAAAATGCAAGGTCAAACTCTATTAAACTGGCACAGAAATGCCAGAATTTAAATTGCTTGAGCAGCCTTAATCCAACACCTTTGTAAAGTTGGATTAGGCTGTCAAGGCTACTACAGCATACACTCACTGTCCCCACAGACACACAGCCCCTGCACATCATTTAGTGCACAGGATATACAGCAGTAGTTGGAAAAAAAACATTCTTATTTTGGATTTCTTTTACCTTTGGATTTGGTTACTTAGTGTCGGAGCACTGCATCTTTTGTTTACTTTCATTTCAAACCCTACTCTGAAAGCCAAATTATCATGTTTCTTGTGGGTATCTCGGAGGTCCTCAACACCGTAGTGTACAAACAGTTACCAGAGACTAACAGAAATACTTTTTCCCCTCCTTGTCAAGGCTAAAGCATAAGTGCTGCTGTATGGAAAGGCAGCAAAGGTACAGTACCCACTAAATCTGAGTGCATATGCTGAGATCCTTAGGACTATGTTCTTCAGGGTGCTATGCATTTAGTAGTAGCGAATGTGTTCAAAGTACCAACTTTACTTGTATCTGCAGAGCGTTCTACAGTTTAAACCCATGAAGTAACCCATATTAAGCCAAGCGGCTGAAAGATCAGCATCCCCACTGCCACAGAGAGGGTTAAAAATGCTTGCCATTAGCCTGGAAGCCAAACACTTGGGGAAACTATATCTTAAGAAGGTGGCACAACTGAGGGATACATCGACATAGAACTAAGGGATAGGACAGAGAAAAGACAGTCTGCCCGGAAGAAGCCTAATTCTTGATCCTTAGAAGAAAGAAATTCAGCTCTATTTTTGTGATCGTGATCAGGATGGACCCAAGGAAAGAAGTATGCTGATGGGGCTGTCCTATCAAGGGCAAGTGAATTGGGTGACTTTGTTCAATTCTGTTCCTCTCAAAGGGTTAAGAAACAGCACAGGTCTCCACTCTGCTTCCCTTTCCACACCACATCCTTGTTTACGATAGACTTTGTCCCTGTTGCTTGGAATTAAAAGACCTTTTGCGTCTGCGAAGGGGGTGAGCTGCTGCTACTGTGGAGTACCCAAAAAAAGATGCTAGATGACAAATACCCTATCAACAAACTAAACAGAAAGTGACTGTTGTCAGAGGCTGTCCATAAGCCAAGGTCTTCCCAACACCACACAGGAACAAATGAGACAAATTACGTTACTTCAGCCAGTAAGTAAACCTCTCTGGTCAAGGGCCGTTGCATTGCCCATTGCACAACCCTTCCAACCTTTGTAGAAAATAAGCCTGCATTCTACAAACAGTCTGACAGACTAGAAAGTCCTAATACAGTGATGATCTTGCAGTGACAGATAACATCTATGTATATGTTCGCAGAGGAGAGAAAGAAATATGCGAGCATGTAGCCAAGCACCTGTGAAAGAGGGCTGAACCAGGCTAGTATAGACTGAACCCTTTGAGCTGATCTCTTCATTCATATTTTGTTGCCAGGAACGTGCATTCAGAATGAGAAATTTTCTGCCCACACTAGCCAGGTTAGAAATAAACAACCTCCTAACCTGAATTTTAACACAACCAACTCAGACCAACTGTTTTGTACTATTTGAATGGTGATAAGCAAGAAAGTGGGGGATACAAAGTCCATGTCCAGCCACTTCTTGGATGCAGTTAGGATGTAAATGACAAGGCTCTGCAAGACAGCAATCCTTGAGAACACAATTTTCCTTGTCTACAAACTCCCCACACGTGCCCTCAGACTCTTGCAGTAACAACTTGATACACCTCTAGCTAAGTGTGTGTTTTGTACTCTGCTGCCAGATCAGAGCACCTTCAGACTTAACCCCATAGACTATTCTTCACTGTCCCTCTGCCCATGGCTCTGACTTTCGATAGGCTCTTCTCAGCTCTATATAACAACTTCTGTGCATTTAAACAAGTGTCAGAGGTGCTGGTTAATTCATTTCCAGTTTCCCCTGTAGAGAAGACAGGGCAGGAAAAATACATTTTCTTCAAATGATGTTTCCAGCTACCATTTCCAGAATTCCTTCTGCTGCCCCTAGGGACTAAGCTCAGTTTTAGCACTCCAAATGCCAAAATCAGCATTATGCATGTAGAATTACATCAGTGTTGTATTTGTCTTTAGGACACACAGCCAGAGCCATAAAGAAACTACTGCACATTAAACAAATAAACTTACCTGCTCCCAACATAACTGAAGGGTTACTGGTGTTTGTACAGCTTGTAATGGCAGCAATCACTACTGAACCATGAGCAAGCTCGAAGTCACAGCCTTCAAAATTAAATTTGACTATGCTGTTTTGTCGGTCTGGGGCAATTTGGAATCCCTTGAATCCTTGCTGTAAGTGGAGAAAGTAAAAATCAAAAGGATGTGGTTAATATAAATATTTTGACTGGAAATTCATATGGGCTGGGAATTTCACTAATGAGAAGCATCTGTCAGTCACAACCATGCTTGCACTTTTAGGTCTGGTGGTGAAGGGTTGCATCTCTGGTCAAAGTGGCAGACAAAAATAATTTTTCTGGGGTCTATCCTATTCTCTGTTTACTGGTAAAAGCAGCAGGCTTTGCATCAAAATGTATTTGTGTTTTTTTCCTGCATGAATATATCCTTTGTCAGATTGCTCAGATGCTTCTCGCTCTCACATGCTCCACATTCCTGACCACGTATAGTCTGGTCACACAAACTAGTCCTGAGATTCTAGTCATAACATATAACATTTGTAAGCCACGAATATTGAAGAGCTCAAACTTATGCTTAAAGCTGACTTGAGAGGCAAAAGCCTGACACTTGAAGAAAGAAAACTAACCACCAAAGGCCAAGAAGGCACTGTTCACATCACAAAAAATTATAATTAGAGATCTGAAAGCATAAGGTCATTTAACAGAGTTTGGAACACATAACAAGCCAAGAATTCCTGGGAATTACTGTAGTTTAAGTTTCTTGATTTACATTACTAGAGCTCTGTACTGCCTTTAACAAGGGCAGTTACTGTATCAGGTAGGGATTCAAACTGATTTTGGAAACTTAATTGTATGGGTATATTAATTCAAATTAAAATCTTGCTCTTCCTTCAATGACCATTTTTGACTGGATGATGTAGAGAGAAGTCTTTTTTCTTCTGTCTTTACCACCAGCATCAAAAAGTCACAGAGACACATGCAGTTCTGATTGCCTGAATAGATTCAGCACTGAATGCAAAATTATGTTGAGGAGCTCGGGACATAACCAGCTTGGAAAGCTGAAGAGCTGGGTAGTTAACAGAGCTCAGTGCAGTAACTACTTAGTCCACTCTACTAAAAACACCCACTGTGGCTAGTTCACAGACATCCCTATGTATGTCAAAACCATGTTAGGCCTAAGACTGACCTAAAATCAAAAAGAACTAATACTTCAAAAGGACACAAACATCTTCATGTCAGAGAAGCATTACCCCAACTTTAAACTACCCATTGTTGATGCCATCTTCATTTACATCACAACATTTACATCACGAACATCCTCATTTACTTTTCAATAGGCAAACAAACAACACACAAGTTAACCCCAGAATGTAGTTCCTGAACACTAGACAACTTTTAGCAGCATGCATTAGTTGTATGCCCAAATGTTCCTAGTCTCTACCTTGGCTCCCAGACAAGTCTCAAAATCATTCTTCATATCTGACACAGCAACTTTGTCCTGAGGTCTTTTTGGTCCACTGCAGCAAGGCACAACAGTATGGAGATCCAACTCAACAACCTATTCAGGAAGAGGAACAGAGAGCAGTTCAGCACTGCATGGCAAGTTGAAGCCAGTTAAGGCACAGGTATGCTTACCTCTGCTGTTGAACCAAGGCTAAGTCTGCACATCTTTATGTTTGTTTGCAGAAATTGTCAAAGAGAAGGGAAAGATCAGAAGAAAAGGAACAGTTCTGCTTTTAGACCTTGCCAGGTCCCAGGTATGGCTCTCAAGAGTACCCCAGTTACTGAAAACCCGATGTGTGACTAAAGCCTCTAAACAATACAGATGATTTTGAGAATTATGTCTTTTCACATGCTAGCAGCAGGGTCCTCTTCAGAAAACAATGGTGTGAAGAAATCCTGGTACTGGCATAAACCAAAGCATACTATTCATCTTGGCCTTGGGGAAAACGTTCAGTCTATTATGAAGCAGAGATTATCATATTTTCCTATTCCTCACCCATGCCTGAAATTTATTTTTATAGTGCCCTGCATCTTTCCATATTTAATAAGGTTTTTGCATAATTGTGCAAACGTGAACCTAAGTTACAAGATAAATTCTTACTGTAGAGAAAACCAGAAATATTCTTGAGTTTCCTGGATACAGAATAAGATCTTGATTTTCTTGCATAGAAAACGTCTCTTGTGGTCTGCGGTTACCACACAGAGCTTCTAAGTATTCTGATTCACACAGTAAAATAAGGTGCTGAACAGAAGAAGGATAAACTGGGACAAGGCTTACACAAACATCCACACTATCTTCAGAGCTGTGTTTGAGTCTGGACTGGATTTTTCAAAACTACACGGATCGAATTGCACAATCTGCACCAGCCAGAGCTCAACTGAGAGCTAATTTATACCTATGCCCAAGTTTTCACACCTGGAGAGCCAGCTGACTCATTCCACTGGGCCCTAAGTTAAGACAGCTCCATGGACCAAGTCAAAGGATAAGAAGTCCCTTGATTATTTCTTAGTTTCAGTGAAAAACAGACATTTGTCACATTAAAATAGGGCCGGGCATAAAGCAAGGAGCCAGAAGACAGAGTAGTTTCTAACCTGTGTGAAGTCCGGATCTTGAGAGGAGTTCTTGAAATCTCTCAGCATTCCCACAGCCTCAAGATACCTTTTTGTGCACATAACTTTCTCTTTATCACGGCCTACGGTGAAAGCCAGATATAGCAAAAACAAAATGCAAACACAGTTGAGGAACTACTACGTGACAGAAAAAAAAATGCATAACAGGCTATTTCACTTCACACTGTACATTACATTACAAGACCCTTTCAGCACCAATATTAAAGACTCACTAGAAGCAAAGCAATTAAGCAGACTTAGTGGCTTTTGCAGAACAAAAACTTAAGTTCCTGCATCTGTTGTCTGGACAAGCTAGGTTCATGCAGGGCTAAGCAGGCAGTTAGCTGTGAAACAGTCTAAAACTTGGCTTTTCCTAAATATGGACTCTAAAACCAAGAAGCAGACTGAATAAGCAAGTATGGATAAAAAAAAGCACTCAAGCTCAGAAGGCTCCATCTGACTCAACTCCATTGCTGACTACAACATATAGGCCTGGAGTCCTTGCTTTCAATTACACCTTTAACTTGTGGTCTCTTCTTACACTCACCAGTTTGTATCAGGTACCCAATGCTTATATCATCCACTGGAAAATAGGCAGCTGTTGCGCCGTACTCTGGACACATATTGGCAATAGTGGCTCGGTCCGCAATTGACAGCTGGGCTACACCAGGACCAAAAAACTCAACGAATTTACCCACAACTCCAACTTGGCGAAGGTGCTGTTATAAAAATACAGTGCCTGTGTCAAACAACCTGAGTGTGTATGTTATGAAATCCAGCTTTCAACTTCAGAGAAATCTTTTTCGAAGGTTTCTATAGACATTTGAAACCAGGAAGCTTTGGTAAACTAAATCATGAAGGTGAGTTCACAGAGATGTAAAGTTTCAATAATAAGTTACAACACAGGGGTGTATTCCTTCTAAATTTGCTCTTCCTCTCATTTAAATTAAAATCTATAACAACTGTATTTTTCTCAATATGACATTTTAAGGGGAGGAGAACACTGTGGGCTCTTCAGCCAGCAAACCCTGGAAGATGAGGAAACAGGAAGAGCCAACTGCACAAGTACATGAATCAATGTGTAAACGACCGAACACACATAGTATCTACATGAACTCACAAAAAACTATTGGCTTTCTCCATTTGGAGGTTCTCTCTAGAGAGAGCATCCTATGGCGAACATGTGTGCCAGATTTCTGACCTCCAACAACATTAATGCTGACCCAGTAATACTCTTCAGTCACAACCCACAAAGTGAATAAAGATATTTTGAACATATGACACATGACCCAAACACCTACAGACCAAAGAAATCAGACTGCAGTGCTTACTGTCTGTTTTCAGGTTTCACATTGCCTTATTTTAAGCGGGAACTTCAAAAAAGAAAGTCATCATGTTTCTTTTGAGGCAGTACAGAAGCAAGATCCTTTTACAAGCACTGTTGATCCAAAATAAGTCTACACACAAGGATTGCAATGGGCCATGAGACATCAGCTCTCTGTTCTATTTTGTCTGACTTCGGGAAAACAGATTTGCCTAGCAAATTTGCAGTTGTCCTGGGGCAGGTGATTCCAACCCACACAGAGTAATAAAGCTTCAAAGAAGTCCAGAATGACTATGTGGAAGCACACACAGGGCTCCTACACATACAGTACAGTAGCTCTCTCCTACAGAACGTGCAATAGATTTCAGCAGTACTGTCAAAACAGCAGACACGTTCATTACCTTGGTGATGGTGAGCACAATGTCAGTGGACGTTACCAGCGGCTGAGGGTTTCCTACCAGCTTATAGCCAACCACCTCAGGAAGCACCATGCTGATCGGCTGGCCTAACATCACTGCTTCTGCTTCAATGCCACCAACACCTGTACACAACAGGAGTAGACAATCCAGCTATTCAGAGAGATAGTAACATATCAAAGATAAACCCATGAAGTACGATTGATTGATGATTACTCGATTTAAGGTGTGAAAAGGGAGAGAAGACAGACAGACAGAGGGCTTAGCCTTCTGCTGAGGGGGACTCCTTATCTTGCTTCAGTTTCTGCAATGTTGGGTTAATTTCTTTCTTCATCCTTGTTTCTCAGCCATTAGATAGGATATTAGGTACATCTAAGTAACTTACTCCAAGGACACTTGGCTTTTACAATAGCAGATGTAAAGGTTTTACTTAATGACTTAAACATGCAACGCATAAACAAAGAACGACTGACGTGGCATTGAACTTGGTGTGCTTCAGTGAAATGTGTGCAAACCATGACTAATGGTCATCAAACAAAAACTTAAAAGTTATTTTGAAGGAAAGAAAGATTATTAAAGAGGATAGACTGTTCTAAAGAATACTAACAGAAAAGCTCCTTGTTAAGATAGAAATACCTTCCTTATGTCTATTAAGTTTCAAGAAGGCTCGGCCATGCACAGGTGGGAACCTTTGTGTAAGCACACCTTCAGTATCAGAGGAATGCAATTCAAGTGACTACTTCATTTTGCTAATTTAATAAGGTAAACTATCAAGACATCATAAGCAATCTAGAAAAACCATATTTACTAGCAATTTGGCATTAGGCAGCAGTTTCATAACTTTTTGCCTGTAGAAAGTCCCTCTCATGTTTATCTTTCACTTTCAAACTTCTTTCTACCTTTTGTTTAGCTTAATTAATGCTGAGCTATAACAAATTGCTTGTATAGTTGCTTATGTACAAAATGATGTACCTATGTTAATTAAAAAGATAATTCTGTGACAGATCCAATCACGTAACTTCTTTCAGTAGGTGCTGAATCATTTTTAAACAGTCAAGTTAGCCAACATGACTAACAGGCTACCACAGACAGGCATGAAGGAAGTTCAGCACTACCAGCCACTTGCAAGAAATGCTGGATATAAGAGCGCGCACTTTGAGCGTGTATGGTATGGACTATGCCCAGACATACTTTTCAAATTCTGGAGAAAAACAAGGGTAAATTTACAGACACACTCTTTCAAGCAGCTATTAGTGTTGTGACATCATCCAAATGATGGCTCCATGTGTAAGGTGCAAGCAAATACAGAATCTTATTCCAAAGATGTCATTGTTTTAAATAAAGTGAACTTGTTTACATTTGTATTCCAAGCCAGCAGGTATTCTTCCACCCTTGATGGAAAGTCTCAATCAACCAATATTGCTACAGTAGTATAGGTGGATTTAGAAAAAACACAATGTCCTACTTCTGTCGCATGTGGTACTTGGAACTTGACAAGCACCTTTGTGAACTAGTAAATGCTGTTTAAAAACACAGTGTCTTTCGTATTTGTCCCTCCAAGCTGATAAAATATGGGTTTGATGGATGGACAATTTAGTGGATAAAGAACTGGCTTGACGGCCGCACCCAAAGAGTGGCTGTCAATAGGTCCATGTCCAAGTGGAGGCCAGCGACAACTGGAGTCTCTCAAGGATCAGTACTGGGACCAGTCTTCTTTAACATCCTCATCAGCGACATGGACAGTGGCATAGAGTGCACCCTCAGCAAGTTTGACGACGACACCAAGCTGTGTGGGGCAGGTGACATGCTGGAGGGAAGGGATGCCATCCAGAGGGACCTTGACAGGCTGGAGGGGTGGGCCCATGCCAACCTCATGAAGTCCAACAACACCAAGGGCCAGGTCCTCCATCTGGGCTGGGGCAATCCCAAGCACTGACATAGGCTGGGCAGTGACTGGCTTGAGAGCAGCCCTGAAGAAAAGGACTTGGGGGCGCTGGTGGACGAGAGGCTCAACATGAGCCATCAATGTGCACTTGCAGCCCAGAAGGCCAATCGTATCCTGGGCTGCAATAAGAGAAGCGTGGCCAGCGGGTCAAGGGAGGTGATTCTGCCCCTCTACTCCACTCTCGTGAGACCCCACCTGGAGTACTGCGTCCAGTTCTGGAGCCCCTACTACAAGAGAAATGTCAACATGCTGGAACATGTCCAGAGAAGGGCCACGAGGATGATGAGAGGGTTGGAGCACCTGTCCTGTGAAGACAGACCGAGGGAGTTGGGGTTGTTCAGTCTGGAGAAAAGAAGGCTCCGAGGAGACCTTATAGAGGCCTACCAGTATCTTAAGGGGGCCTACAGGAAAGCTGGTGAGGGACATTTTAGGATGCCAGGTAATGGTAGGACTAGAGGGAATGGATTAAAACTAGAGATGTGTCAATTCAGATTGGACGTTAGGAAGAAGTTCTTCACCATGAGGGTGGTGAGACACTGGAAGCGGTTACCCAGAGAGGTGGTGGATGCCCCATCCCTGGAAGTTTTTACGGCCAGGCTGGATGGGACTCTGAGCAACCTGATCTAGTGGGAGGTGTCCCTGCCCATGGCAGGGGGGTTGGAACTAGATGATCTTCAAGGTCCCTTCCAACCCTAACAATTCTATGATCCTATGATGCCTATTTCAGTAGGGCTTCTATCACCATATCACAGGAAGATAAAAAGCTCAACTGAAGTTTTTGCTATGATGTGTGTGATGATTGCAAATACTTTAATTTCATATCTACTTATTTAGTTAATAATCCAAATGCCGCAGTTTGCCGCTACAAGCCAAAAAAGGAATTATTAGTATTTATTTCTGTAACAAGTATTGTGCAGACTACTGGTATTGGAACATACTTCATAGTGCTGTTTTTCACAATGGCCCCTCTGTCCGTATGTAACTGACTCAAACTCAGCTTTCAGCATCTTCTTTTTAATAGACCAATCACAGTACTTTTTAATAAGGCAGCACTTTAAAAGTAGCTAAGTGACTAAGGAACAAAAGGATGCATCAACTCCCTTGCCTTCCCAAATGACTAAGATGCTTCCAGAAGTATTAATATTTTCCTTGCCTGCTATCTTGTGATTGAAATGCAGAACAGAAAATATATAAAAGAAACAAAACCAAACAACAACACCTGCACCAGATATCATCTGAGGCTGCTATAAGAACAGGGAGGTTAGTTACAAAGTCTTAAATAACTGAAAGAGACCTTATCAGGCTCCTTGAATTTGGGGTTAGTCTGTGTGATATGTCTGGCTGGCAAGGAGATAACTTTTCTTTACAGCAGCCCACAGTGCTGTGTTTTAGATTTGTGACTAAACCAGTGCTTGTAACACACCAATATTTTCACTGTAACGTTCACCAGTATTGCTGAGTAGTGCTCACACAGTGTCAAAGTCTTTTCTGTTTCTCACTCTGCCCCTCAGCAAGTAAGCTGGGGTGGGCAAGACACTGGGAGGGGACACAGCCAGGACAGATGGCCCGAACTAAAACAAGGAGATATCCCATGCCATATAACATCATGCTCAGCATTAAAACTGGGAGGTGGGGAGTGGGAGGAATTTTTCCAAAGTAGCTGTTGCCCAGGGACTGGCTGGCCTTTGGTGTGCTGGTGGGAAGTGGTGACTGATTGTCTTTACATCACTTGGTTTTGTTTCCTTCTCCCCTACCCCCATGCCTTCACTTATTAAACTGTCTTTGTCTCAACCCATGAGTTTTTTTCCTGCATTTGCCCTTATGATTCTCTTCCCCCATTCTGCTGGGAGGAGGAGTGAGCGAGAGACTGGGAGGGGGCTAATATGACAGGCAGAGTAAACTCACAATTCACTGTCTGAAACACAGCTTAGTCAGCCAACAGACTATTCATGATACGCTATTGCACGTACCCCAGCCAAGCACTCCCAAGCCGTCTATCATGGTGGTGTGCGAGTCAGTGCCCACCACACTGTCTGGGTAGTAGTAGCCATCCTGATCCATCACCACTCTTGCCAAGTACTCCAAGTTCACTTGGTGGATGATCCCAGAGCCTGGCGGAATAATCCTCATGTTTTTAAAAGCCTGAGAGCCCCACTGAAACAAAACAAATTGAGTAAAAAAATTTTAACACACATGAGCACTGGAAGAACTTTTGTTCATTGCACTTTTCCCTGTGCAAATAGGATTAATTCTTTCAGTACCTTTAAGAATTCAAACCTTTCTTTGTTCCTTTCAAATTCCAGGTCCTGATTTTTCTGCAAGCTGTCTGATCTGCAAGTGAAAACAATCAGCTGTCAGAACCAATTCACCTGAAATTTATGTCTGGTCAGATATACCCAAAGGTTGAAAGGAAGGAAGAGTATTAGCTAATGTTAATGCTGATCAGTCTCATCTTTATAATCTCACTGCAGCTGTGAACTGCAGGCAACCAATGAACAGGATTCAAGAAATCTTTAGAGGTAATACCTGATGTCTGGTTCAAATGTGAGTGCTAATCTGCATAGTACATAAGTGGCAGGCCTAAAACTTGTAGCTTGGGAAAAGCTACACTACGTGTTAGAGCAATGTGAAGCTTCCAACACCTAAATCAGACCCAATCAGTAAAGCAGTAAAGGGAACTGGGACACAACTGCCCTGTTAAAAAGAGGTTATCACTGATTATGCAGTGCTGCCTGAAGCCCCTGTGTTTCAAAGTAGACAGGGCTAACAAACTTTTCACTTGAATCAGCTGCCTAACTTAGGCCTGAAGAGATTGAAAGAAGTGAAGTGTAGGGCTGGCCAATGTTCTCTCCATATATATATTAGCCTAATAGAAATAAATTAAGGCTGTGTCAGAAGGTAACTATTAGCTACAAATTACCTAAATGAAGTCTTGGATACTACTGATAACATAAAATGAATGTTATTAAAATAATACAGAAAAAAACATAATAGTTGATTTTGTCCTATGGTAGAGAGGAAATTATATCTTGTCCACAAAAACACCACACTGTTTCCTGAAGATCTTAAAAAATGAGGTGATGCAAATTGAAAATAAAAAGGATTAGGCTTCTAGTTTAATAGATTAGTGCTAGAACACCCATTATCCCAGAGATCAGACTTTAGGTGATTATTTCTAATTTTGCATCTGTTTCTAAACTCCTTACTGTTATATTAAGAATAGATTTCTAGAAAAAAAAAGTTGAAGTGAGTTAATTTTCAACAGTTATGTAAGTCAAAATTTTTTGACCCTTTTTCTCCCCTGCCAACTACAAAATGGCATCAGTGAGAATTTGTATCCTTACTAGTCTACAGTTTAAACAAAGTAGGAAAAAAGTTGTGTTTAAAAATTGTCTGGCAACATTCTTCTATGAAGCAGGTTTCACAATACATTTCTGCTCAGAAGTTCAGTATTTTTATTCTAAAGAAGCCTCTAAATATTGCCACTGAGAAAGTGCTCTTTATGTTCTTTAATTTCCACCTTCTAGGAATTTCCTTCTTTGCAATGCTATAACTTAAGTGGCCCGCTTCAAAACTGTCTCCTATAGACAACAATAAATACAGAGTATTATAGCAGGCAAGGTAACTGCAGACCAAAAAACTTCAGGAGTTTGGGAGATGGAAGGAAACCACTAAGAAACATGTAATTGCAGGATATGTTTGGAAGACTAGTTCAGTAGGTCCATGTTTAGATACCAGGGAGAACAGAAGAACCCATGTCCTGGTCCTGTATTTCACTGTAGGTCTAGTGAGTGCTTGTCTCTTTGTAGCATGCTGAGGACTGAATAGCATTATGTTTCTTTCCTGTATTTATAGGGGCCGTATTAATCAGCGCCTTTTGCTCTTCTGCATGGAGGCACTGAACTCGCAAACAGTTCCTCAGAGCTGGGCTAGGGCTGCTCAAGTCTATTCTTATATAAATAAGGAGACATTCTTGTTTGTGCTTTCCAAAAAGCTCTGCAGGGTCAAGAAAGTGCATGTGGAAAAAAGCTATTTCTGAGCAACTAATAATAATGCAGTATTATTACGGAAAATTACGATCACCACAGGTCTGGACTGAGCCTGTTTCTATTAACATTTAGTCCAGGCTTGTGCTGCTGGGAGACGCACCACAGCAAAAACAGAATTCCCCTCTCTAATTCACAGCAATTGATACAACAGTCTAACCTAAACACATCTTAGAGTCTAGGATGTTTTAATCCAAATGTTAAGAATATTACTAATGGAGCTACCTTTTTTATCAGTAATTGGATCCAGCTTACTTATTACTATTAAGAAGTAAGAGTTACTTTGTGTCCTTACCGCCTGTTAAAATCAACCTGGATGGAGTGATCTATCACTAGGTCAGCAGGACAGATAGGATTGATTTTTTCAGGGTCCCCACCAAGTTTCTTCACAGCATCACGCATCGCAGCAAAGTCAACCACAGCAGGCACCCCACTAAAAGAGAAGAGAAATAGGCAAGATGAAACCATTTGGAAATGAAAAAAAGAACAAAACAAATGCAACCGAGACCCTGAGATGCAGAACAGATACCTCCTGTCCCATACATAGCAAACTGCAGCCTTCCCCTAAGTCTTGGGATCATTACTCTATGTCAGAGACAGTACCCTCGGGAAGACAAAGTCATAAGAGCAGAAGGGACGGAACTGTGTCTATATCCTGAGCCCTGTAAGAACGAAAAGCTAAAACCAAAATTCATCAAGTAACAAGCTTGGCTGGGAATCTGGAAACTTACTCCTAGTCAGCATTCCTTTGGGACCTTGAACTGGTTTCTCTTCTTTTGCTCTGTTCTCTCTCTCCTCCCCAGTCTGTTTAAAAAGGAAGGGGGGAGAGAGAAAACAACAATGTCCTTTCTTTGATTCTTTGCTATGTTTATTTAGCTGATTTTAAGGCAAGGGTCATCTCTTCCAAGTTTTGCAAAGCACAGGAGAATCCTCTCCATAATTAGGGCTGTTTGGTACCTTCCACACTTCAAGTAAAAACTGGCAGAGCAGGGCATCGGATTTCTTAAATTACAAAGGACATGATTGCAAAATACCTTTGCAGAATAACTGTATTTTCAGAAGTGGATTTAACTGCCCTGGCAGATCATTGGACAAACATGAAAGGCAGAAATAAGATGTATGAATCATCTTTACTAACAAACTCTTGCACTTACCACTGACAAAAGACCTTATATCACAAATGACATTCAAACAGCACGTTTTCAGGCTATGGGCCAACATTCACATTTTTGTCTTCTCACATACCTTGTGACAATCCTGCAAGGCCTTGAACTCCAAGTGACTCAGAAAAAAGTTAACAGACCTTTTTCTCTCTGTTTGTATGTCTCATTTATCCAAAACAATTTTTAAATGCCTAAATTAAACCTTCCTTCCTAAGTGAGGTAGGTAAACTATGCAGAGGGTCAAAGTAACGCACAAGTCTTCTGTCCATCCACCACTTCCAATCCAAGTTTAGACATCAGCAAACAAGGACTAGTAACCAGATGTTCTGGCACTTCAATACCCACCTTCCTAACAGATCACACATGTTTATTTTAACACAGTTTCTGGCGCTTCTCAGCACATACATTCTCAGCTTCTACCCAGGTATGTACTACCATCAGTTTGGGAAACCCTCTTGCATACTAGCTTATCTGATTTTGCTGGCTGCTGAGACAAGAAGAGCAGACTGTGACATGCTCCCAAGGATCTGGCATCATTCAGTAACCCACTGAGAACACTACATTTCTGCAAGAGCAGTCCAAAGCACTGAAAGTCTATGTTTTCAACTGTGATTATAAGGAAACTATTACAATTTTAAAATATATCAGAAATAATGTAAAAAGAAGAGAAAAGGGTCTGTAATTCCCACAGAATTTTACCTTGAAAATCCTATGTGTTTAGAAAAACAAACTGAAAAAGGGGCCCAAATTATGTAGCCTTGACAGGACTAACTGGTGTCATTCAGCAGTTTGAAGCAGTTTGTCATCCCAGGATATGAATATTCCAACAAAAATAGCAAATGCTATTTTACTACCTAGATGGATTTAGGAGGGAGCAGGGGCGGGAGGAAGGGAGTGTTGTATAGCTTCTGGAAAGCTGCCTTTTCCAAAAGATCCTACTCAGGAGTCTGTTCAAGAGATCGTTTTTCATGAATGCAGCTGCTCTGCAGACTTACAGGCAAAATTTTGAAACTCAGCAGGAGAGCAGGGGACAAGAAAGAAGTGCAGGAACAATGAGAACAACGTTTGCCTTGAAGGTTTGGCTTCCTCTGTGCTTCAGCATTTCCAAATGTTAACAACACCCAGTGGGTAAAAAATAGCTTGGGAATTAGCTTTTTTTTTCAATTGAGGTTTTGCCAATTTTTCCTAGTATCTTTAGGAGTTGAGCTGTACTTAGTCTGTAGCACCTGGCCAACCTTTGGGAAAATGTAAAACAGAAGGTATGACAGCTAAGATACTTTACTGTTCTGAGAAATAAAGTGAACTGACAGCTTAGCAGCATGGGTCTTGTCACAGATGAACTAAACTCTCTTGCAAAGGCACAGGACAAAGGTACAAAGCACAGTGGACTTGCAAGTCAAATGCTATATTAAACAGTTAGAAGCTACTGTTCCATATGAAAATTGACCTTCCACATGTATCAAGGACTATTACAGAGTTTTCAGAGTCCATTTGGTAGGAATGTCAATTCGCATTTCTGGAGAAAAATGGACATTCATTTCTTCAGTAGCAGAGAAGTCTTTAAAAATATATGCGGAATAATACTGACTCAGAAGAGAAAATAATGATGTGGGCTACAAATGAGAATTGAAAAGGGTAGAAAATTCAAAGTAAGAGGACGTTGGCTGACGGGGAAAACACATACACACAGAAACACACCAACACACCCCTCCCGACAGCAACACAACCTCTAAACTCTGAATTCACTCATTTGGATGCAATTTCTCCATCCCATTTTCTTCCCCTCTGTTTTGAAGAATTTCATAAAGATATTTATTTCTCCATCCCAGAAGCACTTCATTTAATGCTTTTATCATGAGTGTTTGCCTCTCCAAGTGTTGTCTGTAGCATGACAACCAGGAAAGATGAAAAAGGTCTCTCCAAACTTTTCACTGCTATTCTTTCCCTCAGCTCACCCCTCCACACCAAGTTGAGCGTTGCCGCACTTTCAAGACCCCCTCTTCCTAGCTTTGGAGAGCATCAGACTCACGTGAAGTCTTGCAGAATAACTCTTGCAGGCTTAAATGGAACTTCAACATTCTTGTGTTGCACCACTTTCCAGTTGAGAATATTCTCAACATCTTCCTTCTTCACTAGAAAGTCATCACAGTTACGGATTGCTGCTTCCAAGAGGACTCGAATAGAAAACGGCAGGCATGCTGCATGGGCAAGAGGCAATAAACGAATTCAGTTTTTACCTTAGGGCATATGTTAGCAAGTGCAGATTTCCACACCTGGGGTAGACGGGTCCTTGAGTGCTGTCCCCATGTTCTCTCAAGGCTTTATCCCAAATAATCAGACACCCTTTTCTAGCATCCAGCTTTGTCAGCAGGTCAGTGCTAACTGACCTGTTCCACCCATTTCTTTGAGCAGATTTATTACCTCAGTCCCTGTGAAACAGTAGACATCTTTGCTAAAAGGACTCTTCTACAGCTCTTCCATCCTGCACAGCAATGTTACTCTGAAAAGATGCTGTGCTCACCTTGTTTCCTCTCATTCTTGCCGCTGAACATGGTCATATAAATGCATTAGAAAACCATAACTTTCTACCTGACATGTTGGAAAGCATAGCTTTAGTGGTCTAGGCAGTCTCTTCTTCTCCAAAGATGGAGAATGAAACTGAATGGCAGTAAGACTGTGCATCTGCTGATCTTCTTTTACTTCAAGATAGAAATATTTATAGAAGAGAACATAAAATATTATTAGAGCAGTACTGTTAGCTTTACTACAAGCAATGGGCGTGAAGAAAAAAAAAAGGTTCCTCTGTCCTTCCTCCTCATGTCCACTGTAATAATAGCTGTTTGATTTCCTCTCAGAATATTTACAGTCAAAAATCTCAAGAATTTTGTCCCAACTTTCTATACAGGGCCCCCAAGACACAAAAGTTGACTTAATCACAGCGAGACCTCATTACTGCTATCAAAAAAACCCCCAACTATTATTTAGGACACAGTCATTCAGAATAATTTGGGATTCTTTTGGTTGTTTTTTGGTTTTTTTTGGTGCTGGTGGTGGTTTTGTTTTGGTTTTTTTTAATCTTCTCCTTCCTCCCCCTGCCCCGTTCTTCTGTTGCTAAGTTATACCATTTTTCTGCTGGATAGTGAGAATTGCATCCTTTTTTCTTTAAAGAATCTGAAGTTTATCACTCTTGTAATTCTGGAATGGATCAACTGGTAATACCATACATGTGTTTGTCTATTTCTTAACACTCATCTCTGCTTTTCACACATGTCCGACTTCAACTGTTCACTATCTGAGCCTGAAATGGACATGTATTGCTGATGTTCAGAGAAAATGTTCCTCCTATGCTTCCTGCATACTCTTTCATCACCTGTTTCCTTTCTGAAAGAGAAAAAAGCACCCAACACAGAGAGCTATAAGCTATAGATACTCACTTTGTAAGCCAGTGGCACGGACTGTAGGATTTTTACCAGTGCCACATGAAAGATGCCTAAGTACATGCAGGAAGTGCCGCAGGAACTAAAGAAAAAGCCTCCTCAGAAAGTATTTCTTAGCCACTACTCTTTCTGGATGATTCAGTCATATCAGTGTTAGGTCCTTTCCAGCCTTTCACAATAGCATAGCAGTATATAAGATAACTTGTGCCCTTAGTTTTGCCTAGTCCTCCTCAACCACTCAAGAAAAACAAGACTGCTGTGTGCACAGCATGTTGAGAAAATAATACTGTGATCTTGCCAGTATTTCCATAGTTCTAAATTTCCAGAATTAAGTCTTGGTAAAATTTTGTTTCCAAGAACCATCTTTTGAATTCATAGTTTTGTCCAGAGACCAAGTATTATCCAATGTTGCAATACCTCTTCAGGTTCTATTCATCAACAGTAACAAAATGCTTTCCTTATGTTGTCAACATACCATATCTCACATCTTCCAATTTGCTCAGATTAAAGAACTTCTTCAGAGGTTGCTTAGGGTCCAGCGGCTCCACAATCCGTACAAAAGGGTTGCTCATGGTTATGCAAGACTCTTAATGTCCCTGAAACACAAATGAAAAAAATCAAAGCCATTTTCACAACATCTGTCCCGCATACAAAGTACATGTCCCACAGTCCCGCAATGTATCTTGTCCCACATACAAGGCCTGTACCAGGCAAAAAGGTCCTCCGTCCTCCACAGTCTGTGTTAGCCATGCCCTTTTCCCTACAAATCTACTTCTAACACGTTCTCAGAAATAAAAGGTCTGCAGGATGATAAAAGCATTGTGAAAAATACGGATACACCACAGGGATTACAAAGGACCTTCAAGGTCTGCACTATTCTCTTCTTTATGCTGCTTCTAGACAGCCCTTTGTGCCCTCGTGATCCACGAACCACCATGACAATGTGGTCCCATTTCTTAAGTGGCATTGGTCTAAAGATAAACAGAGAGACATTTGCATCTTAAGTGGCATTGGTCTAAAGCTAAACAGAGAGACATTTGCATTCAAAATTGAGAACAATTTAGCTAAAACGGAAAACACAATAGTTTTATTTGAGCCAGAAAGTGTTACAGACTAAGATTACAAACCCTGACTACCAGAGACACAAGGAACCCTCCTGATTTCAGCAAGATTTGTTAGGATCACCACCAAAAAAAATAATAAATCAAAGTAGACTCTACTGTAAAGATCATTTTAGTTTGAGATCTTTGCTTTTTTGTGGCTGTCCTCATGGTTTCATGGATAGAGCATTCTACTGGGATGTAAGACTTTCAGGGTTCACTTATACAAGTTAAAGTACCCTGAGATATTCCTAATATCAAAGCCAACTAGCATAGAGGGGTCTAAATTCACTCTAGAAACATCTCTCAGTCCAAGAAAAGGTTAACTGCATGCAAACTGCCTAACGTAACAGTTCCTAAGACACTTTTAAGACCTGAACTCTGCCCAGGGCTCTTCTGTGAGCACTGACTTAGGCCAATACATGCCAAGGAGCAAGCTAAAGATTTAACAGGAAGGACAATTCTCTTCCAGTGCCTGGCAACATTCCCAGTCACGATCAAAAATTTTTTTTTTTAGAAGAGAGATAATCACAGGTCTGATTTCCAGATTCATTGTTGTTTTCCCACAGCACTGTTCCTGTCTTCATTTAAGTAACATCATATTCCCTCACCCTAGTTTTTCAAACAAAAAAACCCCAAAACCAACAAGGTATGAGATATACATCCTTTGACAGGCCTCACAGACTGTTTGGTGCAAGGGGATGCACAAAGCCCAATATTCTTTAAAAACAGTTAATGCAAGGCGAAAGAGTGAATTAATTTATCTCACACGTCAGGGTGTCCTGGTTCCGGCGGGGATAGGGTTAATTTTCCCTGGTATTCCATGCCATGTGAGCCATGCCTGCCCTGATCTGCCGGGGGAGGGGGCAGGAAGTCGCCGCTCGGAGCGGGCGGGGGCGTCCCGGGTCCGGTCGGGGAGCGGCGGTCCCGTAATCGTGTTTGTATATGCCTCTGTCCGTGTTATTGTTGTTGTTTGCCTGTTCCCTTTGCTGTCCTGTTAAACTGCCTTTGTCTCAACCCAAGAGTCTTGCCTTTTCTTACGATTCTTCCTGTATTAGGAAGGCCCGAGCGAGCGGCACGTGGCTCTTTGTTGCCGTCTGAGGCTAAACCAGACAGTCCTTTTTGGCACCCAACGTGGGGCTCGAAGGGTTGAGATAACGACAGAATCCAACTAGAGCTTGAAAAAACGAATGTGTTGTATGCGTTTATTGTATTAGGCAAATAGTCGCTGGTCACCATGTTGCTTGGTTTGTTCTCATGGCTGTGTTATGTGAATTCCTATATGGCTTATGTACTCCTTCTGATGATTTTTGTTACTTCTGGGAGAGGGATGAGGATTATCATTTTGTTGTCCTGTGCAATATCAGCTTATGAGATGATAACATCACTTGTTAGACAGTTACTTTGGGGCTTTTATGTGGTGTTGCTGTCCTGTCCGTACCTTGGGCATCGCCTCTCAGAATTTATTAATAATTACACCCAGTCTGTGGGGGAAATGGGGGGGGGCACTTTCCCCAGCTCTTTTGCCTCCCTTTTCTCCTTCGGGTCAGGTATGGCAGCTTTTGAGAATTTTGAATATCCTTGGGATACTCAAACCAGCCTGGTCCTATTGTTATGTCTGCTGAATGTGTTCCACGTCCTGTTTAAGGTTAAACAGCTATTTAAGACTGCCACCCGGAGATCTGCTCCGAGGCTGGATAGTCAGGGGTGGCATGGCATGTGGGAGAACATGGGCAGGTACCTAGAGAACTTCTCACCTCCAATGGTCTGGGACTTCACCCCTGAACAATTACAGGACCCTGATAAAGTGGTAGAATATTTGAAGGGAAAATGCTGTGGCTATTCTAGAGAGGCACAACTCACCGCGCTGTGCTGGGCCCTGGCCAGTATCTACCAGGCACTGCTCAGAATTATGCAGCACCCTCAGGGGGAAGAGATGGAGACCAGACCAGCAGCCACTGCGGCTGCTGCAACCCCTGCGATGGACACTGCGGCTACTGCAACCCCTGCGGCAGCCACTGCAGTTACTCCAACCCCTGTGGCAGCCACTGCCGCTGAACCAGGGAACCAACCCGTGCCAGTATCAGTTGCCCCCATACAGAAGAAGTAGTACACGAAGAAATCAGTTCGCTTAGTAAGAGATGATGATGAACCAGGGTCATCACGAGAGCAGGAGGAAGAGGCAGAACCAGAGGTAATTACTCGATCCCTATCCTTGAGTGAGCTGCGGAATATGTGAAAAGATTTTAGCCGACTTTCAGGTGAGCACATTGTCACCTGGCTGCTCCGGTGCTGGGATAACGGGGCCAGTAGCCTGGAATTAGAGGGTAGGGAGGCCAGGCAGCTGGGATCCCTGTCTAGGGAAGGCGGCATTGACAAGGCAATTGGGAAGAAGACCCAAGCCCTCAGCCTCTGGAAACGACTCCTGTTAGGCGTGAGGGAGAGGTACCCCTTCAGTGAGGATGTTGTATGTCAACCAAGCAAGTGGACTACCATGGAAAGAGGTATCCAGTACCTGAGAGAATTAGCTGTGCGGGAGATGATTTATTATGACTTTGACAATGCAGACTTACCCACAGACCCTGATGAGGTGCAATGCACAAGGCCCATGTGGCGGAAGTTTGTACGGAGCGCACCATCGTCATATGCCAACTCACTGGCAGTAATGGAATGGAAAGGTGAAGAGGGACCAACGGTGGATGAGGTGGCTGGCCAGCTCCGGAGATATGAAGAAAGTCTCTCTTCCCCCCTTGTCTCAGCTGTGGAGAAACTGTCACGGAAGGTCCAGCAACTTGAAGAGAATATGTCCTACTCCCCACCTGCACGGGCCAGCGTCTCAGCTATTAGAAGCAGGCATTTCCCCACTCGAGAGAGAGTACAGAGGGTACACACCACGAGGCACCCTGTGGTTCTACCTGCGTGACCACGGAGAGGACATGAGGAAGTGGGATGGACAACCTACTTCGACCCTGCGGACACGGGTACAGGAGTTGCAAGGAAGGACAACCACAAAAGGGGATCCCTCCAGGAAAAGTGCCGCCCCAGTTTCCAGTGGGCAGTTCCCCAGACAGAGCAGAAGGCCTGATCTTGCTTCTGATCCTCTTGAAGGAACTTCCAAGTCATTTATGCAAGAAGTGAGTAATGGATACTATGACCAGTATTAGAGGGGCCCTGCCTCCGGCCAGGTGGAGGAAAGGGACAACCGGGTTTATTGGACGGTGTGGATTCGATGGCCTGGCACATCAGACCCACAGGAGTATAAGGCTCTAGTGGACACGGGTGCACAGTGTACTTTAATACCATCAAGCTATAGAGGGGCAGAACCCATTTGTATTTCTGGGGTCACAGGGGGATCCCAAGAGTTGACTGTACTGGAGGCGGAAGTGAGCCTAACTGGGAATGAGTGGCAAAAGCATCCCATTGTGACTGGCCCAGAGGCTCCATGCATCCTTGGCATTGATTACCTCAGGAGAGGGTATTTTAAGGACCCAAAAGGGTACCCTTGGGCTTTTGGCATAGCTGCCTTGGAGACGGAGGAAGTTAAACAGTTGTCTACCTTGCCTGGTCTCTCGGAGGACTCTGCTGTTGTGGGGTTGTTGAGGGTCGAAGAACAACAGGTGCCGATTGCTACCACAACGGTGCATCGGTGGCAATATCGCACTAACTGAGACTCTCTGATTCCCATCCATGAGCTGATTCGTCAACTAGAGGTTCAAGGAGTGATCAGCAAGACTCGCTCACCCTTTAACAGTCCCATATGGCCGGTGTGAAAATCTAATGGAGAGTGGAGGCTAACTGTAGACTACCGTGGCCTGAATGAAGTCACGCCACCGCTGAGTGCTGCCGTGCCGGACATGCTAGAACTCCAGTACGAACTGGAGTCCAAGGCAGCCAAGTGGTATGCCACGATTGATATAGCGAATGCATTCTTCTCAATCCCTTTGGCAGCGGAGTGCAGGCCACAGTTTGCTTTCACTTGGAGGGGCGTCCAATACACCTGGAATCGACTGCCCCAGGGGTGGAAACACAGCCCCACCATTTGCCATGGACTGATCCAGACTGCACTGGAACAGGGTGAAGCTCCAGAACATCTGCAGTACATTGATGACATCATTGTATGGGGAAACACAGCAGAAGAAGTTTTTGAGAAAGGGAGTAAAATAGTCCAAATCCTTCTGAAAGCTGGTTTTGCCATAAAACGAAGTAAGGTCAAGGGACCTGCGCAGGAGATCCAGTTTTTAGGAATAAAATGGCAAGATGGACGCCGTCAGATCCCAATGGATGTGATCAACAAAATAGCAGCTATGTCTCCACCAACTAGTAAAAAGGAAACACAAGCTTTCTTAGGCATTGTGGGTTTTTGGAGAATGCATATCCCAGATTACAGTCAAATTGTAAGCCCTCTGTATCAAGTAACCCGGAAGAAGAATGATTTTAAATGGGGTCCTGAGCAACGACAAGCTTTTGAACAAATCAAACAGGAAATAATCCATGCAGTGGCCCTGGGGCCAGTCCGGGCAGGACAAGATGTTAAAAATGTGCTCTACACCGCAGCCGGGGAGAACGGCCCTACCTGGAGCCTCTGGCAGAAAGCACCAGGGGAGACCCGAGGTCGACCCCTAGAGTTTTGGAGTCATGGATACAGAGGATCCGAAGCCCGCTACACTCCAACAGAAAAAGAGATATTGGCAGCATATGAAGGGGTTCGAGCTGCGTCGGAAGTAGTTGGTACAGAAGCACAGCTCCTCTTAGCACCTCGACTGCCGGTGCTCGGTTGGATGTTCAAAGAAAGGGTCCCCACCACACATCATGCAACCGATGCTACATGGAGTAAGTGGATTGCACTGATCACACAGCGAACTGGAATGGGAAACCCCAGTCGCCCAGGAATTCTGGAAGTGATCATGGACTGGCCAGAAGGCAAGGATTTCGGAATGTCACCAGAGGAGGAGGTGACGCGTGCAGAAGAGGCCCCACCATATAATAAACTGCCAGAAAATGAGAAGAAATATGCCCTGTTCACTGATGGGTCCTGCCGGATTGTGGGAAAGCATCGAAAGTGGAAGGCTGCTGTGTGGAGTCCTACACGACAAGCTGCAGAAGCCAGTGAAGGACAAGGTGAATCGAGCCAGTTTGCAGAGGTGAAAGCCATTCAGCTGGCTTTGGACATTGCTGAGCGAGAAAAATGGCCAGTACTTTATCTCTACACTGACTCATGGATGGTGGCAAATGCTCTGTGGGGGTAGTTACAGCAGTGGAAGCAGGGCAACTGGCAGCGCAGAGGCAAACCCATCTGGGCTGCTGAACTGTGGAAAGATATTGCTGCCCGGATAAAGAATCTGGTTGTGAAAGTACACCATGTAGATGCCCACGTACCGAAGAATCGGGCCACGGAGGAACATCAGAACAACCAGCAGGTGGATCGGGCCGCTAGGATTGAAGTGGCTCAGGTGGATCTGGACTGGCAACATAAAGGTGAACTATTCATAGCTCGGTGGGCCCATGACTCCTCAGGCCATCAAGGGAGAGATGCAACATACAGATGGGCTGGTGACTGAGGGGTGGACTTGACCATGGACACTATTGCACAGGTCATCCATGAATGTGAGACATGTGCTGCAATCAAGCAAGCCAAGCGTTTGAAGCCTCTGTGGTATGGAGGGCGATGGCTGAAATATAAATCTGGGGAGGCCTGGCAGATTGATTATATCACACTGCCACAAACCCGTCAAGGCAAGCGCTATGTGCTCACAATGGTGGAAGCAACCACAGGATGGCTGGAAACATACCCTGTGCCCCATGCCACTGCCCGGAACACTATCCTGGGCCTTGAAAAGCAAGTCCTGTGGCGACATGGTACCCCAGAGAGAATTGAGTCAGACAACGGGACTCATTTCCGAAACAGCCTCATAGACACCTGGGCCAAAGAGCATGGTATCGAGTGGGTGTATCACATCCCCTATCACGCACCAGCCTCTGGGAAGATAGAACGATACAATGGATTGTTAAAAACTACACTGAAAGCAATGGGTGGTGGGACTTTAAAACACTGGGATACACATTTAGCAAAAGCTACCTGGCTAGTTAACACCAGGGGATCTAACAATCAGGCTGGCCCTGCCCAATCAAAACTTCCACGTACTGTAGAAGGGGATAAAGTCCCCGTAGTGCACATGAAGAACATGCTAGGGAAGACAGTCTGGGTTAGTCCTGCCTCAGGCAAAGGCAAACCCATCCGTGGGATTGCTTTTGCCCAAGGACCTGGGTGCACTTGGTGGGTGATGCGGCAGGATGGGGAAGTCCGATGTGTACCTCATGGGGATCTGATTTTAGGTGAGAATAGCCAATGAATCAAATTGTGTGTTGTTAATTACTAAGTAACACTGTCACTGTATGTCCTCATTGCTATAATTGCTATCAGTTGTACTACGAGTAAGGCACAGGGATGATGGGATAAGAACTGACCTCAGCAGCTGGCGCCCAGCAACTTCCTCAAGATCTACATCTTCAGCCCACGGACTGTGAGCATGAGCCACACCGGGTGCACCAGTCACAAGCTCCAAAAAATACAGCATGCAACAGACCAGCACCACACAGCATCTCACCTGCCCTGAGAGACTGTTCTAACAGATGGAGCCCAAAGCCATGGATTACAAGAGCTCAACGGACACTTTTGGAGGGATGGCCCATAAACTAAGGGCATTATATTTGCATGAATATATATGTATATATATATATGACAGGGGAGAGTGGTGGCAATTCATTGGAACCTGTAAGATCTGGGCATGGCATAGATGGTATGGAATAAGGGGTGGATAATGTCCTGGTTCCGGCGGGGATAGGGTTAATTTTCCCTGGTATTCCATGCCATGTGAGCCACGCCCACCCTGAGCTGCCGGGGGAGGGGGCAGGAAGTCGCCGCTCGGAGCGGGCGGGGCATCCCGGGTCCCGTCGGGGACCGGCGGTCCCGTAATCGTGTTTGTATATGCCTCTGTCCGTGTTATTGTTGTTGTTTGCCTGTTCCCTTTGCTGTTCTGTTAAACTGCCTTTGTCCCAACCCAAGAGTCTTGCCTTTTCTTACGATTCTTCCTGTATTAGGAAGGCCCGAGCGAGCGGCACGTGGTTCTTTGTTGCCGTCTGAGGCTAAACCACAACACAGGGAATACTACTATGTGTAACACATTCATGGGGGTATTTTAAAGTATTCCAGCACAAATCGCATTTCATGTATTTTGAAGACAATAACGAAGTTAGAAGTTAGATTGAGACAGAGAGATAGCAGAAATGGTGACAAAGGAAGGTCCAAGGTATAAAGCAGCAACATACTGTAAAAGAAAGGAACAATTCCAGAATTCTGTCAAAGAAAACAATGGAAGTTTCTAGTAAAAAAGTTGAATGCCCAGGGAAGGCAGAAAGGTAAGCAAATGAACAGACTGCAAACACACACCTCTCAAACATATCACCTCTCACATTCCCATCTACGAGTTATTTTCTGAGATTCCTCTTCCCAGCTTTGCAGACAGCCATCCCGCATGCAAGCACATCATGTTTTAGGTATCATCTTCTTTAACAGCATTAACTACTCAGCTATTCCTCTCCTTAAGAAAACTCTGTGCTTCTACAATTGAGCACAATCAAAATAAACTGCTTCCTTCCTCTCCTTGACAGCTATGCTCCTGATGAGCTTTATTTTCTGCCTTCCAAGCTGAGAACTTTATTTTATGCACATCCACTTCTCATGGGAAAGTGTAAGGATAGCTGAAGACAGAAAACGCTGGGATATTCCCTGACAGATAAAGCAGGAGATCATTACTTTGATATGACCATAATGAGTCTGCTGTACTCAGTTCACATATTCTCATCAAAGTATAAATTGCAGCTGTGACATTTTCCATCCAAGTCAGCGTCTTGGCAAACCACAGCAGCAATTCAGGATGCTATGACACATTATCTACTTATTACCATTTCTTTGCCAGCCATCACCCTCTCCCCTGAACCCAGCTTTTTTAGCTCACAGTATGAGATACTTCAGTACAAACTCGCTTTCATCACTGAGTTACACAAATATGCCAAACTGTGGGATGACCAAAGCCTCAACACTGTTCTTTTCACATGCCTGGTCCCACTGATGAGACCAACTCTTGTAACCATGAGACAACCTTGTAACCATTTAGAAATCCCCCCAAAGAGGTCAATTACCTAGGAAAAACACCAACTTGCATCACTGCTGTAGCAATTTCACAGAGCTGGAGAAGCCTCAGTCACAGCAACTGTTTCCAGAGAGTAAATTATAAGCCAAGCAGCCAGAGCACAGAGCTCAAGCTAGTGATCCACCACAAAGATGTGAGTAAGCAATACTCTGCAGGCCGAGTACACCGATTTTTTTTTAAGTAATCACTGCAATAGATACAGATTAACTTGTTATTGCAGCACAGAATATTTATTGAAGTCTTGCAGGCACTGAAATGTAAATAAATCTGTCAGCTAGCAGGCAGGGGAGCGTAGATCTGTCAGCCAGTGCCATGCCACCACAGTAAGCACTGATCACACCTACCAAAGAAAGCACTCGGTCTTCTGCATAACAACCTCAGAACTGTTTGCGTGGATGTCACATCTGAAATGGGATTCCACCGAGTGGCCCTCAGGAAGACAGAAGTACAGACTAAGAGGTTTCTAATGATAACAGCCAACAGCCATGCACACAAGCTGGGCTCATCCTGGCCTTGGAAAACAGCAGCAACTCTAGCCCAAGCTATTCCCTCTCCACAATGATCCACACACACGTTCTTGGTGTTTGTGCAATTCTGGACATGGCCCTAGGACTCCAGGGGTTTCAGCTGACTGAAATCTATGAAAATTGTTCAACTGGGGAGACTAAAAAAAACAAAAACAAACAAAACCCAAAAAACAACAAACCAGCAGAATCTCATTACTGGAACCTTCTCAAAGGGTTGCATGACTTGTATAAATTGTACCAGACAAACAATAGCTTTATTTTAGCCCTTCCTGTGCCTACTAATACAGTTCTGTGAACACTGATAATTTGGCTCACACTAATGCTGATCATCTTTAAATCTACACTGCCTAGCTATCAATACTGGTTTCCACTCACCTTGTCACATCAACACAGGTGCTTAGCGCTGTGCCACCCAGCTCCATCTCTTACTGGAGCATGCCTCGAAGCCACCGCAGACCGCGCACCAGCTCACCACACAAAGTCTGACTGCTGGCTTTTCTCTCCCCCAGCTCGACTTCTCTCTTCCCCAGAGAAGCAAAAGTGCAGAGGGATTCTAATCATGCATACCAAGAGGGGCGAACTTATTTGGACAAGGTCATATCTTTCCAAATAAAGAAAAAAAAAAAAAAGGAATCTGTTTTTTGTGCACGCAACATTTGACCTTCAGAGTAGAGAATGAACCCTTGGCAGCAACAGCTGTTCCATACTGTCGCTATCCCTAGATATGACACAGGAGGGTTCAAATTTCTGTGGCAACACAAGTTTTACACTGGGATACTCTAACAAAGCATTTGCACTAGCAAAATCTGAGTACAACAACGTTCCTCACTTCATCTGTACTGAGTGAGTCAGTGAACTCAGCTTTTGCCATGAGAGCTCAGATGTTTACCAGCAACAAAAGATCAGTGCAAAAATGCCTACTGGCTGTACTCTGTGTGTGGACCCCTACGGCAGCCTGAAGACCACACCATTTGATGGTCATCACATAGGAAGTATGCACAAGCCCAAGGGGACAGAAGGAAAAGGGTGTCTGTACCCTCCTCTTTGCTTGTCTTCGCTTAAAAGTTAATGAACTAAATCAAATATACTTGGAGCATATTAGTCTCATACAGATCCACAAAAAGGATCAAAGTATGCAACTTAACTTTTTTTTATTTTTTGTTAAAGAAGATTAACAGGAGATTTAAACATATGTTGCATGTGTTGATTTAAAATCTTAAGTTGAAGTAACTTTTCTGAGTATCCAACATAAACACAGTACTAGTCACATCTCAACATCTTCTCCTGGAAAAGGACTCAGTTCAGTAATTGAGGTATTATATAAAGCACATTCTTGATTGACTGTGGGTCCTGGACTCTACTTCAGAACCCTTTAAAAGCAGCAGTGTGACTTTGAACAATTTCAACAAGCTGAAATTTTACTTCAATGAACAGCATTGAGAAAGCATCCTGATACATTCTGTAGTTTTGCACTTGTGGAAATTATCTCATGCAGACCATATAGAATGGGAAGGTGTGCTGTTTAGCCTCCCACTATACCCAAGAGAGAATATGAAGACATCAGAGCTGTTCTAGACATTACTTTAATATATTATTCTACCCTCTTCAGAGCTGCAGTAGAGCCTGAAGGTAAAAATTAATACAGCTAATCAGGCTAAAAGCAACAATCTCTTTCATACCAATAAAAAAAATTATTTTTTTAAAAACATAACTGCTCTTAACTTCATTTGTTGTACCAGATGAATACCAGCAACAATATTGGTTTGCGTTTTTTCAGGGATCTCAGGACAGCCCCCTCATCTCTCACCATCCAGAATAACTTAAAATATTAGCACATGGAGTACTTTTCTGCTAAAATACATGCCAATAGTAAATCATGCTCTGTCTGTAGTACATGAAATATGTGTTGACAAAAGACTGCTGATTAGTAATAATCAAATTTATTACAGAAGTGCCCGAGGACAAACCAAGGACACAGATTTATTTTGTTTGACCTGCAGAAAGAAAAAAAAGTAAAAAAAAAAAAAAAAGCCTCTGGATGAGACAACTTCTGTCTAAGCATCAGGCCATAAAGTAGGAACAGAACAGGCACAGTCATTCAGCATTTTAGTACAGACATATTAACGTCAATCAGGGAAAGGGAACATGCCTCCACCACCACCTTTTCTATTCCGTCTTTGGTTTCTTAGTTGTTGTCTTCAAATTATGGACGGGTGCCTACACTATTAACAGGAAGAGTTTTTTCAGCATCTATTCATAAAACTAAACACCAAATAGCTTGACTGAAACAGATTTCACGTAGTAAGAGCTCTTTTTCCTGGAGAGTGGGTAAATTCTCAGCCAGCACCTGGAAGCACACTCTCAGCTAAGGAGCAGTTTCATTTGAACACTCTACCAGATGCTAGAAATGCTAGAAAAGGGTTTTTTCTCTCAGCCAAAGCAAAGACGGTATTTTATCAGCCATCAAGAAAAGGGGGAAGGCTCAGACTTGCCAGTACTTGCAGGAAATCTGTGAAGAAATTTGCAACTGAAAATGGGGAAAAGGAGGGGAGAACTGGTAGGACTGCTATGATAAAAGCCCTTGCCTGGTGATAAGGCAGAGGACATAGGGAACACTCACAGCCTTACCTGCCAAATACAGCATTTGCCACCCATGCTGAATCTGATCTTACCACCCGCTATTGTGATTATCATTCCTTCTCCTGCTCTCCCAAGTAATTTTGCTTAGTTTTGTTCACTCAACTGATTGACATTGTGTGTGTGTGTATCTGTACTTAGCTACCAAGTACGTGACAAGCACTTCTAACTAGCAAAAGCAAGTAACTAAAGAAAATAATCTAAGGAGAGCTGCAACACAGCAGCAGGCTACTGAGCTCTAAATCCATCAAGACAATATTAAGCATGCATTTTCTGATATTACTAAGAATTATATATAGCTGAAGAGCATTTAAACTGAGAGCTATTGCCCAGCTCCCCAACAGAAAACAAGTCTCTGCAACTTAGATAGCTCTTCTCATTGTTTCACATTCTATTCTGCAATGAGCCTTAATTAAAAATGTTGATGACTACTTTCAGTTTGCCTAAATTACAGATCGCTTAGCTATGAACAAAGATCTCTCAGCAGGTCCAGCATGTAGGAATTTCTGTCCTATTGGAATTGTAGAATGCTCTGTTTAAAAGCAAGGAAAGAAAATATCCATGTTAAGTATGTTGCCAGGAGTCTGCATCTTTGATATGGAAAGAGAACACCCCCTGGTATTACTCAGGTGTCTGCTGCAGTAAAATTTTTGTAAGTGAATCCATCCCTAATTTAAGCTAGTTTAGGAAAGAAACTAATACAGATATTTGTGTGGTAGAAAAAAAAAATCAGTTTAAATATCCAAGTTGCCTAAGAAAAATGTTTTTGTTACCCTGGCAAAAAAATGAAAAAAAAACCAACACAAATGCCCCCAGCGTTTGGATAGAGTTCAACACCACTACTAGAACAAGCAGAGTCTTGTTGTATAATGTATCTAGCTATAATTACTTTTGGATGCACATAGAACAGACAAGTACAACTACTACTGCAATAAACACAGGTCTCTCGCTTTAAGAGAAGCTCTTACTATTTACCACTTACTCTACCTGTGACAAATAAGGCCACTGCATAAGAAATACACAGTGTTGCACTGCTGTAAGCAGTCAGTGACGAGATTTCAGCACTAACAGAGATTTGAGAAAGAATCTTTGTGTTTCTCTGTTACAGAGAAGTCCACCGTTACGTACAGATCCTTAAAGAGAAGTCCACCAACAATTTTATGACTGAACAACTACTATGCTGCTATAAACCACATCATTATTGCACACTGGAAGAAACTGCATTAATATATAAAGGATTTTTTTTTTTTAAACACTCTCTAAGCAAAGTTTCAAGAAGCCCCTTTCAACTTTAACGCTCAAGAGGGACTCTGTACTGGAACACAAATGGGACTCTGGATGTCATACTTTATTGCTTTCTCCTGATGTCTAAAACTTTGACCACAATGCTAAAATACTTGTTTATTCAGAGCTATAATGTGCTACACTTCCAGTGCACTGGACAGGTTACGATTATTCCTATAATTTATGTATTTCACAGGCTGTCATAAGCATTCTCACCATTTCACTTCTGTTAGCAGCACTGTATTGCACATATAGGAATTGAAGATTTAGTTCAGAGATCAAGCTTGTGAAATCAAACCTTTAGGTCTTGAAGTACCTCCACCTCCAAGTCAGCTGGAAGTTTAGATGTGAGCCTAGTTCCAGGATGTGGATATTAAACTCCCAGAAGTCATCATCCCTCTGGAAAGCCAAATGCTGCCTCCTCCCTCACTTACTGCCTAAGGGACAGTCAAAACATTTCTCTTGTATACATCTCACCAGCTTTTGGTGAGCAAGGGCAAGCACGCATCTCTAGTACCCTCAGCCAGCCTCTGGAATGCAATCTAATCTTACAGTTAACAAAATCCAGATCCTAATTAAGCAGGCATAAGTGTTAAGGGAATGCTGTGTCAGCAGACTCACCGCTGAGTGTCCTAGTTAAAAAGTAGAGACTAATTTTCTTTTTGCTGCAGGAAAATGAGCAGTTTTATGTCTGAGAATACAGGGAAGCTTATTTGGAGGCTACAGAACACTGAAAAATGAAGCCTTGGATATTTTTTGTTCCCCTGAAAGAGCAACTCTGAACTTTAACCTACTTCCTACCTCTGTACAAACTTGCTGCTCATTTCCCCTATGTTAACAGTCTTAGACTGTTCATTAAAAATATGCAGCATGGACCAGTTTTAACAAAGAACCAGCTTTCACTGTAGTAAAAAAAAAAAAAATTTAAAAAAAAAATCCAGCGTAACACACACAAACACGTTCCAACTGATAAGTTAACACGGAAGCGCTGCAAGAAGCCTGGAATACAGAGAGTGCCGTAAGTGTGTACAAAGGTTTGGTCTGAAATTTGCTTTCAATTTCAGTAGGCACGATTAAAAGACATCTCAGTATTGGTCTGTTGGTTTCAAAAAGCTCAAGTGAAGGGGGGAAGGAAGACTGCAGAGGGGCATGGGAAGGGGAAACAAAATGGGAGTATTGTGAACCAGTCCTCTCTACTCACACCATTACCATCGTACCAGCTCTGTAAACTGCTGTCTGTGCACCCCTAAAACTCCTTTTGTGCAACTTACCATCTGAACTGTTTCAAAGCTACCAAAGATACGTAGGTGGAAGGAGTCTTTTCAGGATGAAGAGCTGATGAGAGGATTACTATGGTTGTGAAATGAATCTGGCATTGTGGGGAAAGAGTCCTAACTTCTCATGCCATTTCAAGACAAATCCTGAATTTGTGCTCTGGAAACAATGAAAGATAATTTTCTCACAACAAAAATTGCTGCCTGCAATCTCAGCAGCTATTCAACTATTTGTGTAGATGAATACAGCTTTCAAATGTCCCTGGCTTCAGTCTCTAAGCAGAACAAGTGTGTATCTGATAAGATTTCATCAATTACAACTAGCTGTTACCAGAGTTTACTAGCCAAGCTCCGTGGGGAGGCAAATTAGGTTTCCACAAAACACTTTAATTCAACTGGCTTTTTCAGAACAGTTTGCCACAAAAAGGCTGGGGCGGGGGGATGTGTGAGCAAACAGAACAGACTGGAAATGAAGACTCCTCGCGACCTTCTCTCTGCTTCAAAACAAGGAAAGGGACCACTCTTCAACTCCTACCCTTCCAGTGATCTTAAATGGATCGTTACTCCAGGGAGGGGGAAGATTTCCAGCTATTATGTGGTGAAATCCTACAGTGAGAGTCTACATTGGAAAACACTAGCAAAAGAGATTTGCTGCTACTTTTACTATTTAAATATTAATACTATTTCTTCTGTGGTTTTCTGCTATTATTGTTTCAGCTCTTCCACCATTACTATAAAAACTTCATTGAGTAATATCAAAGTGGGAGTGCATTATCTTCTCGCTAAAGGAAACCAGAAAAAAGAAAGGTGCCAAATTACAAATGTGATACGACAAAAAATGCAGTTTGAAAGCACTACAGTCTTCGGTTCAGCAGTAGTCTGCATGATATACTCTGCAAGGCACTGCCAAGTGATCAGACTCCTTCATACAGTGAAAATCTCTCCAGGAGGAGATATTACAAAGTCCAGGATGAGTATTTACAATTTTCTGAATAACTCCTCACACGCACCACAGATCCTGGAGGGCACAAAAGTCAGCTGCACTTCCTACTCTATGCACATTAAATTCCTCTTACTTTCTTTGAAGAAGTAACAATCCCCAGAAGTTTATTAGGACATTCTGATGGAGCACAATTGCTTTTAAGCAAAGCAATACTAAATAAACATTCCAGTGTTAATATTTCTCTAGGGTGGTCTTCCTTTACTTCGGTATTGCGGATTGATAATGAGCCAGTCTGAACAATAGCAACAGCACTGAGTGCTCAGAGATATTAATTCAATTCTAGTTGTTTGGAGAGAGAATCCTCTGTTTTACACCAAGTTTCCTGCTGATACTAAAGAATACTGAATTCCAGACCTCTCCGTCTTTCTCCTCTCCAGCTCCCACACCTATGCTAGCTTTAGAGGTGGAAACTAAGTATCAAAGTACAACTTCCAGTTAAAAAATAAGAGAGAACTGTGGTGGTGTTATAAAACAGGGCAATACGCTGAACAGACACAAAGAAACTAATCCGAACATACACCTAATCCAGATTCTGAAACCCGACATCTCCTGGCAGCCGCAGTCCGCAACCAGGTGACTACCAGGCAAGTATCTTTGCTTCAGCCTCCACGACTGTTATTTTGATGGAGCACGTGCACCTGCCATCTGCGCCGTGAATACAAAACAGAGAATTTTGTCATCCAAAGCCGAAAAAGAATAATTAAAATCTGTCACTTCACCTTAACACAGGTTTCACCGCCTAATGCTTTTCTTCCACCCCTTTTCTGTCTTACCTACTCAAGTTGCAGTTTTATTGGGTTTTTTGCAACACAGCAGGGCTGCTGTATGCTTGATATGTGCCCTGTGCACTATCCTCTACTACCTAGATACTACTGAAATACCCATAGGCAAGGCTGGAGCTGTTTTCCAGTAGGAAAACCGAAGGAAAAGCTTAGACAAGGATAGGGCAGCACAACTTCTCCTCCATTCCCGCTCTTAGAACCACAGAATCGCCTAGGTTGGAAGGGACCTTTCAGATCATCTAGTCCAACCATCGACCTAACTCTGACAGAAGCCATCACTAAACCGTATCTCTAAACACTACGTCTACCCGCCTTTTAAATACCTCCAGGGATGGTGACTCAACCACTTGCCTGGACAGCCTGTTCCAATGCTGGATAACCCTTTCAGTGTAAAAATTTTTCCTAATACCCAGTCTAAACCTCCCCTGGCGCAACTGGAGGCCGTTTCCTCTTGTCCCATTGCCTGTTACCTGGGAGAAGAGACCTCTAGCTGAGGCTCTTCGTTCCCAGCGCAGCAGAAGCCGAACTCTGTACCCGCTGTAAGGGGTCCAGTGCCGGCCCCCGCAGCCACCCGGGTTGAGCCGTCCAGGGCCCGGCCGTTCCGCTCCGCTCCCTGTGCCCTTGCAGCCCCGCCGGCTACTGCTGCTGGCAGATGGTGCCACGAAGCCGCTCTCCGACAGCCGCCTTCCCCCCGCGGCCCTGCGCCGCCCCGACGGCCCTTCCAGTCCCCCACCCCGGCAGCCAGGCCCCGCCGGCGGGCCGGCCTGGCCTGCCTTACCGCCGATCCCCGCCCTCCGCCCGGGCCCGGGCCCGCACCCGCCTCCGCTCCCCGCCTCGGGGAGCCCCTCACCTTCCCCCGCGGCAGGCAGGGCCCAGCGCCACCGCAGCAGGGTATGGGGGGATGCAGCTTCAAGGCGCCCGAGCCGCCGCCACCGGGAAGGGGGGAAGCGGGGCGACCGGGGCCCGTACTCACCGGGGAGCGAGGAGGAACGGACCGCCGCCGCTGGCCGTCAGAAGCCGCCGGGCGCAGGGAGGGAAGGGGCGGGGGCAGCTGGCTCCGCCCCACCGCCCTCAAGGCCGTCAGCGGCGGTGCGGCGGCCCGTGCCGCGGGGGCGGGAAGGGAGGGCAGGACAGGGCTGGCGGCCAGCGGGGGCGAGGAGCGGGCTGGGCTTCTCCTTTCTGCCCGCAGCCCTGGCCCGGGCTCGCCCCTTGTGGAGCTTTCCCCACTGGGGGGACGAGCCGAGGGAGCGCTACTGTGTGTGGAGAGGTGGCCCCCGAGGGCAGGGGGTGGCCGGGCTGGCGACCACCGCGGCCGAGGCCGGATCGGCTGAGGGCTGTGCTGGGGGCTGGGCCGTGGCAGGGACGGGCACTGTAAAATGGCAGCGGGGCGCGGGCCGTGGGCTGCTTTGCACGGGCCGTGGGTGCTCTGTGCTCAGGCTTCCAAGGGGTTCCCAGAGTCCCGTCACTGCGGGCAGGACCTGGAGTCAAAGGGGTCTCGCTGGGGACACTGCCCGACTGCTGGGGACACTGCTTCCTCATGGCAGGGGGACAGTAGAGGGACCTCCAGTTGCTTCTCCAGGCCCAGGGGGTGGGGGAAGAGAGAGCACACTGGCCTGGCTGTGGGTGAAAACAGCCTGTTACTTATAAACTGATCAAGATCAATATCCTGACGCCAATATTGAAGAACAACGTCAGAGTACAGGGTGTCCTAATCAACATCACCTCCACAGCCGAGTGCCCCGGGGCGTTTTTCAGTGCCCAGCGTGCCCGTGGTAGAACAGTCTACGGCTTGGGCGTGAGTAAAGTAACTTAAAATCATCCAATTCTAAGAAAATAATTAGATAAATAGGAAATGGGAGTTGTGTGGAAAGGGCGTAGATGTGTCTTACAAGTCTGGAGAAGGTCTTGGAGAGCAGTGGCTAGGAGACTTGCCAACCACTGAGAGTCAGAGCTGGAGGAAAAGGCGACCACTAATGTTTTGGTTTTCCTCTGAAGAAAGCTCAGGCCAAGAGCGAACATGTCTACTTGCTGGCTTTGCTCCAGAGGAGCAGGCCTCAGAGGAGCAAGCTGATGCAAACTGTGAAAATGGAAGTGTTTTGCTCTGCTCAGGAAGTAGTGTGATACCTAGAAAATGCCCAAGATGTCTCTCCTGGTTGTTGGTGGGTTGGATTCCTGCTTACCAACCTGTACTGGCAGATGCTCCTGCCTACACACTGTCCAGCTGGAACTTGCAGACCAGGGAAAATCAGTGGTAGGATCTCAATGTCTAGCAAACAAGATATGTTGTGCAGGGTTTTTGGTTTTGGGGTTTTTTTTTAAACTAAATACTGAAATCCTGGCTTTGGCATACCCACTACTGATTTTACTGGTACAATTAAGACTTCTAGGGCCCCGCTGTAGTTAAACCTACTATTCTCTGACTTGATACCTCTAAATGTCCTGTCGTCTACAAAATACAGTACTTTTGAGTTATCATGCAAAATCTTTTCCAGGTTGGCCTGTTTTCTCTTCAGCATAAATTATCTCATGGAGTATTTCACATGCACTAAGTTCTCTTTGTAGAACTGAATGAGTTTTTAGAACATATGATCTGCTCTAACAAATAGTTAATTTGGACATGAAACTGGACATTCATTCACAATATTTTTCAAACACTTGGCCAGAGAGGTTCACAAGATTGAGTTTGTCAGAACAAAGTAATATTTGTAGTTTGGCAGTGTTACCAAAGACAGGCCTCTGCTTTGTTTCTAAAATAGTTGTTTCTTACTAACCTTCTTACTGTGTGAGAAAATAGCTAATTACTGACTTTCTTACTGTGTAAAAATAGTTAGTCACTGAGCTAATGATACAGATAGTGATAATGAGGAGACAACCAGAAGCAGTTAATCACTTCAAGGTTCTTTTATGTGTCAGGGATGTACTCCTATAGCAATTAGGACCGAGCTGTGGCTACTTCAAGGAACACCCTTATCATCCTCAAGAAGTTGGCAAACTTACAGTAAACTTTTACTGTCCTGTGATGACTCAATACCTTAAAAGGATAACGTGAGGAAGGGTCTTCTTACCCAAACGACCACCAAGAAGTGTTTTGCTGATGCAGAAAAACTTGATACACATGGGTGCAAAAAGGCTATTTGGCCATCCTAATGAATATGTGAGCCTAGGTGGAGTTATGTATTAGGTAGGTGGAATTATGCGCATATTTTGTGTATAAATAATGGGTGCATATCCCCAGTAAGGGGTGCTAGATTTGTGGGTTTTCCCCCTAGAATGTGACGTCAAATAAAGCAATATCTCCTCTCTAAACTACTTTTGGTTTTGAGGGCTTTCATTTCAGGTAAGAGCAGTGGAAGCAGAAGGCCCATGTTTTCTTCAGGACACCACAAAAGAGTAGATGATTCTGGTGGTATCAGAAGCCAGAGAATTTCTAAAACCTCTTATTGCTTGCCTTAGAGGTTTAGATGTTTCATTAATTGATAGAATTTTTTATTCTTTTATATGTTTAGTTAATAGTAATAAAAGTAGTTCAGTATGTTCCTCTTGGTGAGATAAAGTCCTGCAATAAATCTTTGGGTCACTTCCTTTAAAAAAAAAAGATTGTGATTTTCTTTGTTACTGTTTTTTCTAACAGAACAGACTTTCAAAGCCCACATGCATCACTGAGTTCTGAACCTTAAATAAAATCCTTCATACCTAGATACCAAAGCAATTGCTGCAAAATCTGATTGACTTAAAATCTCTTGGGCAAAGAGCAAAGAGTAGTGAAACAGCAGGTCAGGAACAGAAATGGGAAATCCATTTGTCGCCTCTGACTTCTCCCAGTGAGTATCTGCAAGGTTTGTATTTTCTGTTCTGTGTGGAAGGGAGGCCTTGGAGGTTGGGGGGTGGGAGAGAAGATTTCTCACCACAGAGAGACAGTACTGCTGCAGCATCTGCTGGTTATATGTAAGGACACAGAAGCTACGATGGAATTGGAAGATATGCTGTTCATTCAAGGGTTTATGGTAATGCCGTCTGAAGGTTATCGCAGGCTGGTTCTTGCAGCAGGAGTATTTGAGGCTGTCATTCTTCTCAGCCAGGCTGAGTTTACAATAATGTGGCTATTTAGCAGATGTTTAAAAGTTTGTGGGTTTGTCTCTCTCCCAATGCTGCTAGGAGATGAGTATCTCATTAGATCCATTGTGTGTAAGGACGATGTTTACTGAAATGGGTTCTTGGTTTTAATATCAGTTTGCAAGGCTGTCCAATAGTTTTCTTGGGCAATCATGCATTGTGCTGAATCATGGTTAAAGGAAATGACTTTCAGTTCTTGCACTAAAGATGGACAGAAGTAGGAGTAACAATGCCTTTTTCATTGCAGTCATGAGCATCCCAGTGCTTGTGATTTCCTGTTTTTTAGGGTTTTTCACTAAATTATTTTACAGCAGATGAGGAACTGTGTGTCAGTCCTTTGTCCTTTCTGTCTTACTTGGGAAATCCATTTACAAGAGGCTTGACCTAACCTCAGATTCCTTCTAGAGTGTTCTTTGAGGTTATTCACCAAGCAGTGTGCTAGAAGTCCAGCTGACTTCACTGTCATGCCTCTATAAACATATTTCAGTCATTCTGATCCTACCAAAAAGTTATAAATACTTGGGATTCCCAAGAGGCAGCTTTCAGCTCATTACAGCCAATAAAGCCTTAACGCTCAGCAGTTAGTGGACTTCTGTGTTGTGGTAATACTCCATGCAGTCTCAGCTGATTGCTGAGGTTGCAGCAATCGCAGGATTGCTGCAATCGGTCTCAAAGTGGGATAGGACTGCAAGGAGGGAGAGGCAATAAGCTAGAGCTGTCAGCCCAGAGGACCCAGAGCTGTTTGCTCTTTGAAGTAGTCATCCCAAAGAAGCATCCCTCAGTAGCACAACTTGCATGTGTCCTGCTTTTCCTGGCTACCTGCAGTATAATGAAATCACTTGATGAGGTTTGCTCTGGAGTGGTGTTTCCCCACAAGCAGCACCTAAGGGTACATCATATAACATACTATGTTCGCAGACCATGACATGAATTAATATTTTCAAATGAAGTCAGCACTCAGTAAAAGTGTTTCACTCCAGGAAGCCACCTGTGAATGAGGTTGGGAAGGTGGTACCTTGGAGGTTATGGCCTACAGCTTGTCCTGAGTACAGGAAAATAAATTTGTTTGGCAGCTCACAAAGGAGTTCATGCTCAGATTTCATCGCCGGTCATATACACCCAACTGTTTTAAGCTGTTAGAATTGTCACTGTGCAACAGTAGTACAAGTCTGAAAAGAGAGAACCTAGCGCCTCTCAGAAAACCGGTTAAAAATACCAAAGTGGGTTCTGGTTATTTAATTAAGTTACGGCCTGCTGCTTCTGTATCTTTAATGAAATGATTGTGCATCCTCCCAAAGAAATTCCATGGTCAGCATATTTTAAGAAATATATTATAATTTGCTCCTGGCCTTAACACTGATTTACTTAAATGCCTTTCTGTAAACAAGTCTTCAATTCATATAATTGCAGTAATACTTACTGAACTTCATAGTTTAGCTTCAGTATCAAACCAAATCTTTAAGTTCTGTCATCTACTGGTTCGATAGGGTTTAGCGGAGGCTTGGTGTCAATTTACATGTTTGCTGCAATGTGGGAACAAGTTCACCTTCAAAATTCTGGACTTGATAATCGTGTGTACATACAAATAAATTCTGGGTTAGGACTAACTGGTATTTAAGAACAGATTACAAAAGCTGCATAATTGTGCAGATTTAGCCAAAGTGATGTGCTGTGTTCACAAGTGAATAAAAGCATACAAACTTGGAAAATCCTGTGCCTTTTCCTCTTAATAAAGAGTGGGTTTCAAGCATCAGTTACTCCCAACGTCAGGGAGAAAACGTAACATTTGTAACCTACCTAAATTAATTGGATGCATTAAATATCACTGCTGCAGAGTTCTGAGTCAATGATGGGATGGAGGTTTTAAAGCTGTCACTGGTAGAAATTACATAAAAGCAGTTTGACATAAAGTGTGAAGGTATTACATAGAACAGAAGGGTGATGCCAGAACAGTTGTGGTCATTTGCAGTCAAATTAAAACAATTTTGAAGTCAATTGTAATAAGATTGTTTAGAAAAATAAACATTATGTAATGATCCTCCAAATGAAGAATGTGAGAACAAGTCACAAGGAATGCTTTCAGAATAAAAGCAGGTTAGAAAAAGAGGAAACTGGGCCAAAAAGCAAATGTGTTGAAATTCAAGACAGGCACTGTTAGTAAAATGAGTAGGAAACCATTCATAAGTAAATTATACTATTGTCATAAAAATATGGGTAAACTTCTGGATAGATTCTGCAAGGGATAGTATACTAGCCATAGATGATGGAAAAGGCTCAAAGTAATTCATTCAGCAAATCTTGAGCTATTTTTGTGCTGGCTAAAAACTCAAAGTTTGGAGTTTGGCTTGGTTGCAGCCACGCTGCCGTAGCTGCTCAGCTTTTGGTGGGGCTGTTCTGACTTTCAGCAGCCAAGGCATACTGTGACATTTCACTTTACAGACAGCACAAACAGCACTTTAGCTCTGCAGTGAGGAACTTAATCTGCAAAACAGTGTGCAAAACTTACTGTAAGCCTCTCGGAGGAGTACAGCACCTGGGCTATAAATCAGGAGTCAAAGTGCTGCCTTTCTCGCTGCCTTTGCACACTAGCAGTGGTCAAACAGCACAAGACTTTGCTAAGTGGAAAGGATACTGTTCGTCTTCCTGTGTCCCCAGTTGCTAATTTCTGAAGGGAAAATACATCCGGACATGCCTTACTACCTTAGCAAAGTACCTTACCTCTGCATTAACTTAAGTCCTCTGGAGTCCCTGTGGGTCGTTAAAATGGAGCAGTTAAAGTCTTGCTCTAAAAGGAAATAAAAGCCACTACATTACTAATGAAAGATACAAGAACAGCAGCAGGGAATATTTCACTTTCCTTAGGTGTCATTCATCTATGTGTATGTTTAATCCACCTACTAACATTAATTTCAGTGCTTATTTAGGCCTTATTTGCAAAATACCATTTTTACCCTTGGACAACTCATTCAGTCGTAGTAGAAGGTTGTGCCAAACCTTTTCTTAAAGAACTGAGAGAAAAGCAGAGCCAGGTTCAGTGCAAAAGTTAAGAGCTGTGGATCGCTATGCTTTTCTTCCTACTCATATAGAGATGGAGGACGAGGAGGACAAGGAAGCATCTGGAAATGAATCTCACTAATCTCTCTAAGGTATGGGGAGTGATAGAAAAACTTGTTTTCTACCTGAAATTTATCATTTTCCAGTCTCTCTTTCTCTTCTTATTACCCATTTCCATACTCATGTCAGAAGAATTTCTGATGTAAGTTGTAATAATTTCTCCGAAGCGTGAAAAAGGGAACATTCTTCTGTCACTTTGAAATTGACTATTTGACGCCTGTATCAGAAGAAAACACTGAATCAAGCTGTAAAGAACAGGTGGCACATTATAGAAGGCAATAGAGAATGTCCTTCTTGAAATGAGGTCTGTATGTTATACCGCCTATACAGGCTTGTTTTGCTCAAAGAGCATTAAAGACGCAGAGAAAGCAGTAGAAACTCCTCTGCTGCACCCTAGTGGTAGGCTGTTTGTCCATAACATTTCACTTCTATTTATGCCTTTATAATCTTTATGCCTAATAATCTTTATTAACTGTTCTTAACTACTTTTCAATGAAAAGCTGGATATTGCCTATTTTTTCCCTAAATATTTGTACTAGTAATTTGCTTTTTGATTTATCGATTTTCCTGCAGAAAGTTAACATTCTGAATAACAACATCAGTCACAATTCAAGAATCTTCCACTAAGTTTCTTCTGAGGCTTCCTGGCCAGACCAGATCACTTATGATATGCCACAGTCAGGCTGGATCTTTCTCTGACATATTTTCCTGTCTTTGAGGGCAGAGAATAATGCATCATGAAGGATATAACCTGACCTCTGGCAAAAGTGAGAGCACGGAGCTAAATTACATTTCACACCAGGCACTGCAATGCTATTTCTGTTTAAAAAGTTGTCCTTTTTGCCCCTTTGCAAGTAGTCCAAATCTTTCCGTACAACCAAGCTGTCATTGAGATCTACCCACTGAACGTAGCAGCTGAGGATAACACAGTGAAGAAGACAGAGTTCGGTGTTTCTTTTTATCCTGTTTCTTGGCACAACATTTGGATGCCACAAGAGTGGGTAATCCTCTACTACTGCTCAGTGTGCAAATAGTACCTTCATTGTTGATTTGTCTTTCAGTGAACAGACTGCCTCATTCACCACAGACCTTAATCAAAAGTTGTGGTTTTGCCAAGAGCAATCTACCCAATGGGACTTACTGTGAAATGTTAATTTGAATGCTACTGGACTCTCAATGCTTCATTTCCATCAGGGAAATCCCATTCACCTTGCTTTTTTAGTGCAGTATCTTAACTGACCACAACCACCGATAACCTGTTTACTAAACATTGATGAGATACTTCAGTCGTGTTCCCTATGCAAGCAGTACCTGAACAGCCAGATTTAATTCTGTGATGCTTTCAACATATGCCAAGGCTAAGCCTCTTTTTAATTGCCCACCTCCTAAAATTTAGTTGCCTGATGCAGCTCTTGCTGTAATTCTGTCTTTCAGGAGATTTTGTAAATGTGTTATTTGCAGGGTGATGACTCAAAGGGGCTTATTCCACACTAAAGTCCCATCTGGATGGTCTTGTTCTATACTGACAATTACACTGGCAGTACTTAGTTTAGTCCATTTGCAAAGAAAACTTACCTAGGCCACAGAACCCTGGTTCTGGAGTAAGCATTCACATGGAAGTCAATGGAGGAGTATCTGCTGTGCATGTGCTGTGCTTTAACACTGCACCCTGTTATTTCACATTTGCTTTCCTCTGGCTACACCGCAGGCAAATGGCAAGCCATCATAAAATCCCACCCTGAAGTCTGCTTTCTCAACCTGAACATAATGCTAACATACTGGAAGGAAGACTTGAAGGCTGTTTTTTTCCATTTGAAACTAATTTAGGATTAAATCGTCAAACCTCAGCAACTACTTGATGTGCCTTTGATCTTTGAAACTTGTTAATGAATAATTGTGATGATGCATTCAAGTATTTGTTGGTAAATTGAACGTCTTAAGCTTTCAGAAGCAAGCATAAATTACTTTATATTCCAGTGTTGCAAGTAGGCATCTGGGAGTAGGAGCCTTCCAGGAAGATGTAGTATGCTGATTAAAAAAAAAAAAAAAAAAAAGACGACAGTTACTGTACATCTTTAGTGAAGAATGGAGCGCTGCATAGAATCATAGAATGGTTTAGGTTGGAAGGGACCTTAAAGATCATCTAGTTCCAGCCCCCTGCCCTGGCCAGGGACACCTCCCACTAGACCAGGTTTTTCAAAGCCCCATCCAGCCTGGCCTTGAACATTTCCAGGGATGGGGGATCCACAGCTTCTCTGGGCAATCTGTTCACCGCCCTCAGAGTGAAAAATTTCTTCCTGATATCTAATCTAAATCTCCCCTCTTCCCATTTAAAACCATTACCCCTCATCCTATCACTGCATGCCCTTGAAAAAAGTCCCTCCCCAGCTTTCTTGTAGGCCCCCTTCAGGTACTGGAAGGGGCTATAAGGTCTCCCTGGAGCCTTCTCTTCTCCAGGCTGAACAACCACAACTCTCTCAGCCTGTCCTCACAGCAGAGGTGCTCCAGCCCTTGGATCATCTTTGTGGCTCTCTGCTGGACCTGTTCCAACAGGTCCATGTCCTTCTTGTGCTGAGGACTCCAGAGCTGGACGCAGTACTCCAGGTGGGGTCTCATGAGAGCGGAGTAGAGGGGCAGAATCACCTCCCTTGACCTGCTGGCCACGCTGCTTCTGATGCAGCCCAGGATGTGGTTGGCTTTCTGGGCTCTGAGTGCACATTGCTGGCTCATGTTGAGTTTCTCATTCACCAACACCCCCAAGTCCTTCTCCTCAGGGCTGTTTTCAATCCATTCTCTGCCCAGCCTGTATTTGTGCTTGGGATTGGCCCGGCCCATGTGCAGGCCCTTGTGCTTGGCATTGTTGAAATTCATGAAGTCTGCATGGACCCACCTCTCAAGCCTGTCCAGGTCTCTCTGGATGGCATCCCTTCCCTCCAGTGCGTCAACCACTCCACAGAGCTTGGTGTCATTGGCAAACTTGGTGAGGGTGCACTCAATCCCAACATCCCATGTCACCAACAAAGATGTTAAATAGTTAGGATCCCGGTACTGACCCCTGAGGAACGCCACTCATCACTGGTTTCCACTTGGACATTGAGCCATTGACCAAAACTGTTTGAGTGCAACCGTCCAGCCAGTTCCTTATGCACTGAGTAGTCCACCAGTCAAATCCATGTCTCTCCAATTTAGAGACAAGGATGTTGTGTTGGACAGTGTCAAATGCTTTGCACAAGTCCAGGTAGATGATGTCTATTGCTCTTCCCTTATCCACTGATGCTGTAACGTATGAGTGCTTTGGAATGTAATCATCAAAAAAAGGTTGGGAAAAAAAACAAGAGGACTTAATTTTCAAGAGAAACATTTTACTCGTGTGTGGGTTAAACCTCTCTGTAGACACCCTTTACTTAGGTTAAAGTAACTAAGCATACAGAGCAACCTAAGAGTTACTGATGTTAGTGGGGCCTGACTCCCAACAAATCCCAAGCGCCTGCAATGGCACTGTCTGGGGATTGAAGTATTTTTGAGGGTGAGTCCAACTTACAGGTATACTTAAGCTGAACTGATTCTGTCATCAGCTGAGCGGTGCTCGTGGAAGGGGAAGAGGCTGACACAAAGCCCGGGAGTCCACCACAGCCAGAGGCATTTCCAGGAGAAGCATCTTGGGCCAATGCAGTGTTTTGTAAGGAAATTCCTGGGATGAAAGGCAACAGCTCTTTGTTGGTGATCTCTGAGGGAAAGCCAGGCTGGACTCCAGTGCTTAGACTTTCATGATGCCAGTGGTCTGTAGTGGGAAACTGCAGGGTTTATGGCTTTTCTGTCCCATAACTATCCTTGTTCCGAATGACACCTGCAGGTGGCTCCCTGGATTGGGGCTGTGCAGACAAATTCTCGTCTTCTCTCCCAGGGCTTGCTTCCAGGCCTGTCACAGCTTTGGTGATGGAGGTGCTGGTGCCTGTCCCCACGCTGCGATGGACAGGTGCAGGATCCCTGTTAACTTAGCTGTGGACCATGTTTTGATGTTGGGCGCTCATTTCCTCAGGCCTGGGAATTTAAGGGCATCGGCCTCTGCAGAGTTAAGTGCCACTGCCACATTGCTTTCCCTGCCTGACCCTCCGGGATGTCATGCCATTGCCTGAGCCATTGGCTGCCCTGCATACCTTGAAAGTTTCTATTTTACACCCATGACCACCTGCTGGCCCTGTCCAGTTATGTCACAGAGCACACAAGCACATGTTTAATTGTTTTACTTGTAGGATTGTTATCTGAAATAAAAGCTCTGAAAACCAAAAGCAGTTTAGAGAGGAGATATTGCTTTATTCGATGTCACGTTCTAAGGGGGAAAACCCACAAATCTAGCTCCCCTTACCGGGGATATGCACCCATTATTTATACACAAAATATGCTCATAATTCCGCCTACCTAACACATAACTCCACCTAGGCTCACATATTCATTAGGATGGCCAAATAGCCTTTTTGCACACGTGTATCAAATTTTGCTGTTTCAACGAAACACTTCTGCGCAAACATGAGAGACTTGGTGGTCGTTTGGGTAAGGAGACCCTTCCTCACGTTATCCTTTTAAGGTATTGAGTCATCGCAGGACAGTAAAAGTTTACTGTAAGTTTGCCAACTTCTTGAGGATGATAAGGGTGTTCCTTGAAGTAGCCACAGCTCGGTCCTAATTGGTATAGGAGTACATACTTGGCACATAAAAGAACACTGAAGTGATTAACTACTTCTTGTTATCCCATCCTTGGTGATTAGCTATTTCTGGCTGTTTCCTCATTATCACTATCTGTAACAACAGGTCAGTGACTATTTTCTGACACAGTAAGAAAGTCAGTAATTAGCTATTTTCTCACACAGTAAGAAGGTTAGTAGGAAACAAACAACATTTTAGTTAGCATATGGTTATAAACAAACAGAGGTCTGTCTTTGGTAACAGCATGGGTTGGAAAATTCACACTCTCCGCAAAATCTTGAACGGAGTTACACATTGTAAAGTTTTGTCTGAATAACGAGGTGATACAGCAGGTTAGCAGCCCTGCTGGGAGAAAGCAAGGAATTGTTTTAACACCAAAGCTGGATCTAACTTTGAGGTTGCCCCTTCTCTGAGCTCCAGAGACCCCTCCTATCCTGCGTTATTCAATGAAATAAACAACTACAAAATTCTTGCAGCATTCACAGTACATATCTTTCCATGAAATCAAGCCTGGACTGCACTGAGCAGAGCCCGTTTTAGTTACAGACTTACTCTATTATAGAGTAGAAGAACGAAATGTTAACGGTAACCAGGTGGAGAAAAGAGGGACTTTGCACCTCACAGACCAGTGTTTTGTCGTTCAGAGATAGAGACAGGCTTCTGCTCCTACTTGTTTTCTCCTCGTTATGGAGCCACTTTATGCTAGAGATATCTATAGCCCCCCGAGCCCACTGAGCTCTCCTGTACAGCAGCAGGCTGCACAGCGGTGATCTCCCTTTGAGCAGGACACCTCTCAAGGTTACTCTTCGAGGCTGAAGGAGCCCTTACCCAGCATCTGGTATCTGTAACGAGGGAAGTGACATTTTTTATTAGGCCTAAAAGTATATTGTATGCTAGTGAGATTTATATATCCAGCTAGAGCTTAATTATTAGAAGTGTAGTAAGTAGTAGAATGTTTGACCACTGCCTAATCACCGTTTAAATCATTATTTAAATCATTGTCAAATCATCATCAAACCATTGTTTAATTACTATTCAATTATTGCTTAATCACCATTTGATTACTATTTAATTGTCATTCAATCATCGATTAATTATTATTTGATCATCATTTAATCATCAATAAAACCCTTTTAGTTAACCCCAAAACAATGTCTTCTCTTAATAATTCACCTGTGACAGCTGTGTAAAAGGTGGGACAGCTAAAGGCTACGCTTGACTTTCTAGTAGGTTGGGACTCTCAAGGTGGGAAGGTTGGGAGCTGGTGGCTCCTGGCAGCAGGAGAATGGCTCCTTCTGCTCATGCACTCTGGTCCAACACCCTGAGAACAGGTGAGCAGGAACAAGCTCGGACAGGAAAGGCATCTGAGCCTGAAGCACATGTCCCCTCATGAGGACAGGGTGAGTGAAGGTGGCTGGAGCCTCTACTTTCGCTGACCAGACTTACCGTCTCAGGAGGTTTGCAGCTTGCCAGGGCCTTAGATCTGGGATGCTTTTGTCCAGCCCTGGGACCATCACCCCCTGTCATCCACATGGACACTGGTGAGCAAGTGTGGCCACATTGCTCTGGAGTCTGGGATGAAGGGCATGGGAGCACAGGCGGTGTTTCCTTATGTTCTTGCTGGTGCAGGAGTGGATGCACCCTGTGGGCTGGCAGGTTCAATCAGATGTGAAGAGAAATAAGGTTTTATTAAATGTTGGTTTATATACCATGTTTCTGATAAATAATTAGGGTGTAGAAAAAGAAATAGATGTGGTTTTAACAACTTCATGGAATTTTTTTTTTTTAATGTGCACAACTCGTATCAAACCTAAACAGCAATCTGTTATTCCGTACATGGATGTTTCTCCATATTTTGTAGTTCATAATGCATTGAGTTAGCTACTCCATTCATAAGAATTGCTTATGTGTTCCCTACGTCCAGAGACAAAACATGAATAAATAAATCAAACTAACAATCTTTTACAATAAATAAATTAAACCCTAGTTGGTTTTTAGTTTGTTTTTGTGGGTGGCTTTTTTTTTCCCTAGGGAAGTGATTCCTTAACTCTGAGAAAACCCCTTGTGTTCTTTGTCAGGAAGTCACTTGTGCTAAAATGTAAGAGCTGGAAATAAGCTATTAAATGTTAAAAATCAGTGTATTTGGAACACAAATGGTTTGCCTGTCTTATCTTCATATTTGCTAGCTGACTGGACATAAAGCTTCAGCCTCTTGACCTTGCTGTGCTTTTACACAGTTGGGTTTTTTTTCCTGTCAGCTCTGATATGGCTTATTATTTACAAGTCTCAAGTTTTGTTAGCAGAACCAGAGAAGCCACTGAGATAGCAAGAAGTGCAAATGCTAAAATATGGTATAAGTTGTGCAGCTATGTCTGCCCGTGATAAGTGTCTCTACTTTCTTGTTAAACACTTACTGGTGCTGACTATAATGATTTTGTAAAAATAAAGCTGTATTAATTGATGTTATCTCTGTAGGCTTTTTCCCCACAGGAGATGGATGTATTTAAACTGAAGCACTTCCTTCTGTTCTAAGTCTCTGTACCCATGTGTGAGGTGGTATATTTTATTTATAAATATTAATATATAATGTAATATATAATTTATTTTCTGGAGTTCAAGAGAATAGACATTTTAATTTCTCTCTTTTTTTTTTTAAGCTTGTGTAGCCTAATGTGTTCTTTATCATTACCTTTATCTGAAAATTTATAATCTCTTAATCTGGCTATATAAAGAATCAAATATTGAAAGACATGCCAGCTATTTTACTGCATAATTTGAAACTGAGCCAGAACTTTGTGTTGGCTGCCCATATCTGAGCTTTTGCTTCTCTTACTCAGGGGCGATTGTGGCTGCTTTTAACCAAAAAGTCTGCACTTGACTTATTCCTAATGTGATCAGAACAATTGTTGTAAAGACTTTTTTTTTTTTTTTTTTTCAGGAAGTAAGCTGTAGAGCTACTACGAAGCAAAAAGAAAACTAATTTAATGCCAGCTACTAACACTTTTTTGTAGTGTGGATATGAGAAGTTGCATTTCTCTTCTGCTTTCTGTTGCAGGCCGTAGAGTGCAGAAATGTGATCTAATATTTTCCTTGTCTCTTCAGCTGTGAAACTTTTGGAAAAAAAAAAGTATCCCATTTAAATAAACATCAGGATTTGCTTTTGGTTCAGACATCACCAACTTAGATTCTGGAGAGGTGACAAAGCTACAAATCTGAAACTTCTCTTGCCTAGGAAGCTGATACTCCATGAGCCAAACCAAACCAAAACCCCCATAGCCCGCCCTTCCTACTGCCTGCCAACAGTAGGACACATTCAAAGCCCTGCCTGTGTTTTCAGTTCTACATTCTTAGAAGCCACAGACTATTTTAAATTTTCCTTTTCTACCTCCACATATACTTGGAAGCATGTCATGCCTCTCTTTCAAGGCGTAGCGGCAGGGAAAGAAATTCAGAAAACAGAAGTCAGCAACATAGAAGGTCCAGCTAAGCTCAGAAAGGCTTTTGCTCACAACTCATCTATGAGATGGCATACCACCGAATTTCAGACCTCACCAATATGTAAGGAAAACTTTACATAGAAACAGAAGTTTAGTAATCCGATGTGGCATTTGGGAAGCTAATGGCTCTCACCCCTGTTCTGCAAGTGGAGGAAAGTGTTTGGCGCTCTCCAAGAAACCAGGAAATTGGAAAGCCAGGAAAGTCCATTTAGGCTGCCACATTTCATCCCACTGCTTCAGTAACAGCCTCAGTCAAAAGAAGGACTGTCAGTCTTGCCTCTCTTCACTGCCACACCTGCTTCACCAGACCACAGATCTGCAGAGGCTGGCAGGCCTCTGTGGGGTCATCTATCCCACCCACTGATCAAAGCAAGGTCACCTACAGCAGGTGACTCAGGGCTGTGTCCAGTTGGGTATGGAGTATTTCCAAGGACAGAGAGTTCACAACCTCTCTGGACAGCCTGTTCCAGTGTTTGACTAGGCTTAAAGTAAAAAAGGCTTTTTCTTAGACGTAAATGGAATTTGCTGTATTTCTGTTTGTACCCATTGCCTCTTATAATTTCACAGGGCACCACTGAGAACACCGTGCTTTCAACCCCCTGCTTTCCACCCTCTAATCCCAAATTTATAGACCTTTATGAAATCTTCCCTGTGCCTGGATCTGACTTGATTATTTATCGTCAGGTTTTTGCAGCTTGCTTACAAATAAATTGCTTCATGAAAGAGTTGAGTAACTGGATTTCATTGTACTGAGTGTCAAGAAAGCACTGATACAATTTACTGTATTACTTAAAGGATAAAAATATGATGTGATATTGACAGCACATAAAACTCACTTAATCCTGTACATAAAATGGGGGTAATGTACCAGAACTTGCACTTCTCCGTTGTATCAAAGGCTTTCTGTCACAGTACGTTCTCTCCCTACATAGAGAGAGCACAAGAACATTTCAAAAGGTTCAGAAGATCCAAGGTGTAAAGATTGCTCAATTTACAGAATATACCTCTACCAAGCCAGGAAACTTGTAAAAATGAGGATTTTCCTGTATTGCCTGCCATAGAGTTGTATTACTTGAGTTTAATGAGGTTACAGCATACCAGGTACTGCAAAATATTTATCTGGGTATAAAACTAAGTAAATAATCTTTTCAGAGGCATTTCATTTTGACCCATTTTACTAATCCTGTCAAAAAATAGAAAATGGATGCTTTTAGAATTTTGCCTATTTTCATCATGTAGCACTTCTTTATTAAATAAAAAAAAAGTATATCTAAGAAGTGGTAATTGTTCCTGTTGGTTCCATCTTTCAGTCTGTAGAGCAAGAATTCCTGCATGAACAAAAATCCCCTCATATTTACTGCAGCTTGAAGATTTATGCAGATCTTTTGAAACAATCCATTGAGACATGATGGATATCTCATGCTTTTACATATACATACATACGTGTGTGTATATATATATATATCTCTATATATATAAAGACTGCAAGAGCCACCGAGCAATATTTAACAAAAGCAATCCTTTGATCTCTATCAGCTCTATATTTTACAATTAAAGCATAAAGGTAGAAATTACTTCTATTACATGGGTATCTGTTGTTTATGCTAGAGTATGTGGGAATGTTTGTTCTTAATCAAAGGCTTGCTGGAATTCCACAAAATCTTGTAAGCCAGAAACGCTCCAGGATACTTATCCATGAGAATATAAGATTTTTTTTAGAATTAACGAAGATGTTCAAGGTCAGGCTGGACAGATCTGTGAACAACCTGATCTAGTTGAAGACGTCCCTGCTCATTGCAGGGGGGGTTGGACTAGATGACCTTTAAAGGTCCCCTCCAACCCAACACATTCTATGACTCTATGATTCTATGTTTGTTCCCCATAATGTGCTTTGATTGTTGATAACATCAGGTTATTCAGATCCAAAGCAGATCTGAATATAAAGTTGACTAATAATTACAGTATCTGAGGGATGACTCCCCTCTGATAGCCTGACCCAGACAAGCAAGCACAGCTTGACCACAGCAAGCTGCCAGCCAAGAACACACTGCTGCTTAAAATGGGTGATAATTCTGTCCCAGCAGAACTGTCAGAGACAAACAGTACTTATCCAACTTCACATAAATATGTTCCAGATTCACATCACTATAACTGTGACCCTGACCAGTAGCAGCCCTTTTGAATGCTTTGCTATGATCCAGCCACCTCAAACTCTTTCTTTAGGCTGGCTGGTTTTCTGGTTTGACATTTCTGAAACAGGTAGCTGCTTTTATTCTTGTTAGCTGCACAGGTTCCCAGCATTGTGAGAGTGCAGTTAGTTATGCTAGTTGCATGTAACTCCATCCTCTTTGGCTCATGCAAACTGCTGTTTCTTCTTCAAAAACACTTTATCACTTTTGTACAAAGATCAGTATATGTCCTCCTTATAAAGACCACCTTGATAGCTAAAAGAAAAAAAAAAGGGCCAAAAAAAAGCTGGAATTTCTTCCAGCTGTCTTATCATTCTTCTGTTTTTGGATGAGTATCCTGAGTGCAGACATAAAGGCAGTCGAAACCTTGCATGATGAGCTCTTAAGCTCATCGAAACCTTAAGATGATGAGCTCTGAGTCAGGAACTGATACCAAATCCCTCTAGTGAGCTATCACATTTATGAATGTGACAGCTCCGATAATAATTCTTTACCTCACGCTTTTCCTCTGCCTAGGATGGCATTCCTGCTACACAGGTGAAACGGAAAGGATGGCTAGTCTTCAACTGCTGCCATATTCCATGGCTGCTGGCAGCAGAAGTGGCGGCAGACTCAGCTGAAGAAAATCATCAGGTGGTTTATGTTGTTTTGACTGGTTAGACTGGTTGCTCAGAGATGAGAAGGGAAGTTAAGGCACAGTAAGTATAGGTCACACATGTCTATGTGTTACAGCATATAAATATGCATCTGAGGAGTCAGATACTAAGAAATAGCCAAAATCTCACATTTCATTTGCACCTTAATATTAAAACCTACCATTCTACAGGTAACTTCCAGGAAGAAAACCCTGTGACTGGCAGATGATGCAGTAATGTATCTGAATTACTTGTTAATTGAATGCATTTTCATATTTCTATAAAATGATGTATTGATTACTTCCTCAGGATTTTGAAACAGGGCCAAATTCTGATGCCCTTATAAGGCAGTGTATTTTCCTGATCATAGGAAAGATTTGTTCAGATGAGCTTCAGCTTTCCAACTCTTGAGCCTCTGTCTCTTGAAAGGGGAAGGACTATTAGATCCATGAAAGAAAGGCAGTTCAAGAGGACAGTCTATGTGGAAAAGAAAGGCATGACAAGCCAATGGAACAGGTGAGGCAAGATGCGTTGTAGACAAGCTCCTGAAGAAAAGTAAGAGAAGAGGTCTCTCTGTGAGAATATGACAACATGGGCTAGGCACATAGGGAAGGGTCTTCCTCTCCTAAACAAGGAGGAATGTCCCAAATAACAAATCTGACAAACAGCACTGAACTCCATCTGAAAAAACACCGGCACGTCTAATCTAATTGCAACTTTTCTCATGATATAGTCAAACTCAGCTCATTTGAAAGCACTGAAATAGACTACATGGGAGTTGGGGAAAGCAGACAGCATGGCAAACAGGCTGCTTTTGTTAGTCTCAGTTTCCCTTTGTCCATACTCAACAGGAATTTAAACGTACCTGTAGTCTCTCTGAATTCAAACATCCCCTGTGAACATCTGCACTCTCAGCTGGTGCACAGAGAGATAAAACTCAAGGAACTCTGTCAGCTTGCACCAACTGACAACACAGACAAATCTCTAAAAGGGATAGTACTTGTGTGTGTTGAGGTCCATTCACATTTGAAATGGCTGAGTGCAAACTTTTGAATCATAATATCACGGGGTAATTGAGGTTGGAAGGGACCTCAGGAGGTCACCTAGTCTAATTTTCCTGCTCAAAGCCCAGACATCCATGAGGTCAGACCAGGGTGGCCATGGCTTATCCAGTCATATCTTGAAAACTTCCAAGGATGGAGATGGCATAAACTTTCCAGGTAACCCGCTCCTCTGCTTGGCTGGCTTTAGGGTGAAAAGGTTTCTCCTTATATACAGACTTAATGCCTTGTTTAAAGTCCTGCCCTTTTTCTCTTGTCCTCTCAGCATGCACCACTGTAAAGAGCCTTGCTCCATCTTCTTGAAAACCTCTGTGTTGTTACTAGAGGGCTGCTATGAGGTCCCCCTTGGAGACATCTCTTCTTCAGGCTGAGTAAGTCCTGCTCTCTCAAATTCTCTTCACAGGGTAAGTGCTCCAGCCCCTGACCATTCTGGTGGCCCTCCACTGCACTTGCTCCAGTTTGTCAATGTGCTTCCTGTACTGGGGGACAAAACTGGATGCAATACTCCATAATGAATGCTGAGGAGACAGGAATCATCCCTTCTCAGTCTACTGGCTGTGCTCCTGAAGGGCCCAGGATGCCATTTACCCTGGTCATTGCCAGGGTGCACAGCTGGCTCATGTTAACTCATTGTCAACCGAGACACCCAGGACCTTTGCCACAGAGCTGCCCCCCTGCCTGTCTGCTCATTTCTCCTGCCTGCCAAGGTTTCTCTGGATGGCAATGTAATGTGTGCTCCCCCCAGCTTAGTGTCATATGCAAACCTGACAATACTGCTCTCTATCACCATCTCTGTGTTGTTGATAAAGATGCTAAATGCTACAGGTCTCAGGAGAGACCCCTGCAGTACTCCTCCCTGGCCTCCAGCAGACTTCAAGTATGACCCATTAATCGCTACCCACCAAGCCTAACTATCCAACCAGGTTTTTTACCCGTCTCGTTGTCCACCCATGCTGGACCATAACATTCCAGCACGGATACAAGAATATTGTGGGAGACCATGTCCTAAACCTTGCTGAAGTCAAGGTTCCATCAGTCTCCCCTCCTACATGGATCTACCCATTTTGACATGGAAGGCAATCAGGTTCATCAGGCACCACTAACCCTTGGCAAATCCATACTGTCTGTGCCTAATCATCGTCTTCTCTGCCATGTGCCCAGAAATGTTCCATGAGGCCTTGCTCTGTGATCTTCACGAAGACCGAAGTGAGGCTGAGTTTGTGGAAGGTGGGACCTGTCATTATGGGCTTTGGCTCATTCATTGTATTCAGCAGGCACACGTCTTCAAAGGAAAGGGTTTCATACGGCTTCCCTCTTCCCCATCCTCTTGTGTATTTGAGACTCCATAAAGCTCTATAGTATCTTAGGTATGTTTCCTAAATCGTGTTTGTAGGAGCAATTAGAAATATTTCAAAGCTTTTGTATCTTAACTGCTCACTCTTTCTCCAACCACAAAATTACACACCATGCTTTCTTTAGTCTCTTAAGTTATTTCTACTGTTTCTCTTTGAGATGGTCAAATCCTTCTTGCTCTTGATCATAAATACCTTCACATTAACAACAGGTAAGGGAGAGGTAAACTAAGATTAGTAGAAACTAGAAGATGCTGAGAAATTTTAGAAGGACCTCAGTGTTGGTCTTCAGGACAACAGGATGGTTTATTAAACCTTTCACCAAAATACAAATAAATCAGAGTCAGGGATGAAAATCTAAACTACTCTTTTCTTGTCTCTCATGGCTTAATGAACGTACCTGGACATCGTTCCAGACAGCTCAGTGGAGATTAGTACAAAGCTGAGATCTAGGACCCAACCAGACAAGTGCGGATATGGACAGCAGACATCCATATACACAAAATCCAAGGGCACAGCCTCCCTTCTTGTCCCAACCTACTCCAGCGACGATACTTTGCCTAATATAGTGACAGTCAAAGAAACACAGGCATTTCAGAGGCGAGGAGGAGACTAGCAAGGTGGAAACCTCCCAGGGTGTAAATATTTTCAAAACTAGCACCAACTAGCTAGTTTTCATAAAGGATAAAAAGAACCCACAACAAAAACCACACACATCCCCCACCCCGTGCTATAGAGAGAAGAGGCTGCTACACAGAACCCTTTATCTTTTCTCATAAAGGCAGAGATGGCTTTCCATCTCTGGCAAATCCAAAATCTATGGCAATCCATCTTCTCCCAATGCATCATCACAAAACTTCTTGAGATGGAGCTTTGTGCACTCCAAAATCGCACGAGGCTGTGGCAGCGACACTATCCAGTTCTGTGCCATGCTAAGAAACTGGAGGTCTTCTCAGCCTTCACAGCTGTAAATTGCAAAGTGAACCCGCTGCTGGTTTGTGATGAGACCTTCTCACAAGCAGGCCTCTCCCCTGCCTCCACCTTTCCTCCTGCGGCGTTGTCACGGATGGCGGTAGCGGCGGGGCACAGAAGTACTGCCCACCTCTCTGAAGAATCCATACCACACACACTGCTGCGGGGGAGCTCCTTCAGCGCCCTTCCACCTGCTCCTCCAGCGCTCACCTCAACCTCGGTGCGCGATTCGACCTCAGGACGAGCCCAGGGCAGCGAGGCCTGGAGCGGGGCGGAACGGCAGCGGCCCGGCGGGGCGGCTGCGGCCTCCGCTCAGGGCGGGCGGCGGCGGGGCCGGCAGGGGGCAGCGCGGCGCCTCCCAGGCCCAGGCTCTGACGGGGCACCGCCCCCGCCGCCGCCGCCGCCGCCGCCTCGGGCGGAAGCGAGGCAGAAGCGGCAGCCGGCGCCGCGCCGCGGGGAACGGGCATGGCGGAGGGGACGCGCTCGCTGCGCGGCGGCAGCAGCCCGGCCTCCAGCCCGGTGCTGGGCGGGCGGGGCCGCGCCGCGGTGGTGGCGGCGGCGGCGGGGGGGAGCAGCCCGCCGGGCCACGGCTTCCGCAGGGTGACCCTCACCAAGCCCACCTTCTGCCACTACTGCACCGACTTCATCTGGGGGCTGGCCGGCTACCAGTGCGAGGGTAAGGAGCGGGAGCAGGGCGGGGGGCGGCCGGACGGGGGACGGCGGCGACCAGGGTGGGGGACGGCGGGCCGGCTCCGCGCCGCCCTGCTGGCCCGGGGCGAGCGGCCGTGGTGAGGGACCGGCGGGGAGCGACCGGGGCGGGATGGGGCGAGATGGCGGGGGGATGCCTAAATATACTAGTAACAAAAATTATCGTTAGTAATAATAATTAGTAATCAGGCAATTCTAATACTAATTAAAAATCCTAATAGTAAAAATAATATGTTCTACTAAAAACAAAATAGCTAACAATAGTAATAATGAAAATTCTAGTAGTGATAATATCTAGTAATAAAGTGTAGCGACAACTATAATACTAAAAATTCCAATAACAATAGTAATAAATTCTAAAATTAGAAAGTCTAGTGACAATGATACGAAAAATTCCGATGATAATAATAAGTTCTAAAATAAAGAAGTCTAGCGTAACAGTGATACTAAAAATTCCAATAATAATAATGATAAGTTCTAAAATAAAAAAGTCTAGTGGCAACAACGGTACTAAAAATTCCAATAATAATAATAAAGTCTAAAATAAAAAAGTCTAAAAACAATGATAATACCAAAAATTCTACTATTAATAGCAATAAATTCTAATAACAATTAATTCTAATAATAAATTCTAATAATAAATTATAAAAACAGATCTAATGAAAATTTGGTAATAATTATTAAAATTTTAACAAAAATAATAAAAAATCGAAGGTACAGCACTGCCTCCTGCTAGGATCACAGACTCATAGAATAGTTTGGATTGGAAAGGGCCTTTAAAGGTCATCTAGTCCAACACCCAAGAAAGGTCCAAGAACCAGTGTGGTGATAGGGGTGTTTGTGTGATCCAGCACTGCCCCTGCCCATCCCAAGATGGATCCACTGCGAGCCACCAGCCACTACCACTGTGGTGGAGTTTGAACCTTCTAAACCTGGGCTGATGCCAAGGAGGGGAGAAGGAATCTCCAGGTCTCCTTGTTGGCCCTCATGGCAGCTGATGTTCCTGCAGGTGACAAAATTATGGCTTGTTCTGATGCAGAGAAACCAAATGGTGTCAGAGGGAAGAGAGGGTGTCTCCATGGCCCGCTTTTAAGAAAGAAACAAAGAAACAAACAACAAAACAACACCTTGATGTCTTCTTGAGACTATGCAGCGCAACCGGCTTGGGTTGTATGTCCAGGACCATGTCTGTAGGAGTCGAGGTGTACAAGGGCCTCATTGTTCGGGTGGTATCAAACAGGGCGGTGGGTGTAGAGCCAGTAACCTGCAGCGCTTGAAATAGCTCCTGCCTTTTGTCGTTGTGGGTGAAGAGGGTACAGGATGAAGTTGGGTGGAAGTCATGTTCCTGTGTGGTGCAAAAAAAAGTCTTTCAAGAATTGTTTTGTATTTCCTTACTTAAAACTTCGCTGAGAGATGTGTCGTTCTGTCTGCGTAATGGAAAGTCACCGCCTGCCCTAACAGCAAAAAATCCACAAACTCGAGTGAAAATTTCTTAAGTTGTGGAAATGCACAAAGTTGGTCTTTTGTAGTTAATTTTATTATATCACTGCCTTAAAAAAGGGGCACATTATTTGAGTCACAAAAGCATACATTCAGGTGCTAGTTTTGTTACTTGAAGAGCTGAGGGGTTTTGGTATGTTAACAGGTAAGAAAATGTGAAAGGCTTTCATCCGGGGTGTCTCACTTTTTTTCCCATTCCCATACTAGGTATATAAAGGTAGTGCATAGCTGTAACTTGAATTTAGTGTCTTTTACTAGTTTGAAAACTGCCTTGACAGTTTTGTGGTCTGGAATTGTTTTTCCCCTTTGGTTTTTCAGGCTGAATTTTGGGTAAGGATTGTTAGTGCCACTGTCTAATGACCGTGTGCTAATGAGGCACTTCTAAGCTGCGCTGTTAAGACACCTCTTTTTAACCTACATCTGAAAAATCCACCCCAAACCAGGTCGTGTGTGTGAGGCGTAATAAGAGAGAGAAAAATACTCTTTAGTCTTCATTAGCTGAAATATTTCCTGCTCAGAGCGTGGGGGAAAACCCTGTGGTGTCGCTTGGCATGTCAGTGTCTCCTCTGGGTGAAGAACTGATTTTTTTGGTCCATTTGTCTATTTTCAACCAGCTGTGCCTGGTGGCTTGTCCGTCTGTTCCAACAACTTACTGCTATACAACAAATTTCAAAAATACCCCATGGGTCATTTGCTGACGGTGGCCCCTTTTGCCAGCCAGTTGTACACCTTTGTGCCTTCTTGAATAGGTTGGCAGCTCGTTCTTTTCGAGTTATTTAATAAATGCTAATACGATTTCTTGAAAGATATTTTAAATTAATTCTGCTTAATAATTACCTCCTGGTCACATTTGCTTTAACTAATGGAGTTTGATCATTGTCCTTTAGAAAGTAATAAAAGGGTGATCTCTAGGAGTGCCAGGCTGATTAAAATTAAAAAAAAAAAGCACAGCTTTTTAGTGAAGGACATGTTTGCAGTAGCCTGGAAAACCTTGGTAGCTAATCGCTATCTCCTTTTTCTTCTCCCCAGAGAGACTAGGATTGTGTGTGTAGTTGCAGCTGAGCTGATGTTGTCCTTGTTCGGGCTTCTTTTGATAAACCACCCACTACAGGCTTCTAAATGAAGCCGCTGAGTGCCCCTTTTCTACGTGAATTTGCAGTGGTTTCTGTTCCAGATCTGTGGGTTCAAAATGTTCACTCTCCTGGTCCTGTTTGTGTTGATGTTCCCTGGAGCTGCTCTTCATCAAAACAGAAAGTTTCCAAACTTTGAGGGGAACTGAGCATGCTGATGGTAAGACTCCATCAGTTAAAGAAAGGAGGAGGGAGGGGGGGGAAGCTCCTGCCTGTCATTATTTTGAGAGGTTGTGCGGCCTAAATGACCGAGATTTGAGCTTTAATTGTGGTCGTGCTTTTGACCCTTGGAAAATGGCATCTTCTAAACGTCAGTGATCAGGTCTGTGGGGTGTTTCAGCAAACTTATCAGCTACTCAGCAGACTGGCACATGCCCATGTGGCCTACATGGCTGTGTAGCAAAAATGCGAGAAAGTACAATGAATTCTTAACACATTTCTGGTAGTGCAAGCCAAGATAAGTGGTCCTTCCCTTTTCTTCTTGTGTACTCTGAGAAATGCATAGAAGAGATGCTCTGATGCTCTCCGTACAAGGCACAAAGTGTCCTGGATCTAATCCCTCTGTTTTAAAGTAATACTGTTTCCCTCTCCAGTTCAGGGCCAGTACTGCCATTGCCAGCACTTTGTACAGGACAGGAGGGGCTCCTGGGGAGAACTACAGCTCTCTTCCTAGATTGGCAAGGTATTTTTATAACTTAAGTTTTACAGGGAAGACAGTCTTCCCGTGTGTATTAGGTGTCCAGTTGGGTCCGAAGATGTCACTGTGTTAAGCTTTTTGTGCACGTATTGTTGTAATCTCAGGCTTGTAGCTGTGGTTTATTTTTTCTTTCTTTCTCCCTTCCCCCACTCCCCCTGCAAATTTGTTTTCTGTAAACCCTTGGTAAATGACTCTTTATTTTTCTTGTCACTTTACTCTTTGTAGCTGTCACTTCCTTTGATAAGTGTGTGTGTGAAAGAATAAGTGATGTTTGTATTGTAACATGAACAATTGCTCTCTTATATTGCTCTTGCTTTCCAAAGCCTGATCATTTCAGTTTTGAGTGGGTTTGAATTCCCTCCGGCTTGGCAAGGAAGAGCCAGTGTAAGTGACTGGGTTTCTGTGCATCTCTGTGTGCATCTTAAAAATGAAAAATATTAAGTATATGAAGTCTGCATAAGAAATAAAGAGAGCTGAGTTCTCGTTGGTAATGCACAGAGAAACAAATTTCATACACTAAAAAAGTAGCTAGCAGGTATTTTAATTTGGAGTTTGGGATTTATTTTATCCATCGTTAAATGTATTTCTTTTCCCAGTGCTTTTTCTTTTTCCATGAAAACTTTAAAAAAAAAAAAAAAAAAGGTAGGAAGAATTGTGAATCTGTACGTTTTGGGGGCTACAAATGCTTCCAGTGCTATAAATCTTTCTAATGTGAACTCGGTTTGGTTTATTTTATCCAAAGGTAAAAATAATAAGCAATTTGGTTAGCAAATTTAACAGAATTATTTATTTTTAGGTTACAGATAAATATCTCTTTCATTAGAGCATTTATTGGAAGCTTCTGTCAGGGACTTTTTGGTATGTTTTGTGTCTGTTTTTACTAGGGAAATGTCATTTGAGCAGGTAGGATACTTGTCTTGATATGGAGGCACTAAGTCAAATAATACTTTGGGAAATAGCATCCTTGTTTTCTGGTTTTGTAGTTTTGGGTTTTGTTTGTTTGTTTGTTTGTTAGGCTTTGTATTCTAAGGATAAGCTCCAGACTTAGTCCAAGATGCAGAAATCCCGGTTTCTCCTAATACCTGGTTTCAATGTTGGCTAACAACACTGCTGCTTTTCTAGAATAAAATGTACATGGTGAATTGGAATGACGTTTATGTCATTAATCTCTGACTTAGAAGGACAGCCATAAAGCTGCTGTGATTCATACAGGCATGTCCCAGACACGGTCAAGCCACGTTGTGCCTCATTGGTGTAGGAGACAGCATCAGTGAACGCAATCCAGGGATACACATTCTGGGCATGTTTTGAATGGAGTCTACTCCGTTTAAAGACTGTTCTAAGTAACTGGAGTCAGTTAGGGAAGACGTGTTTTAGTTTAAAACTGGGAGTTAAACCAACAGGGAGTTCGTAGGGATATGGAAATAGTGGTAGGGGATAGAGGGATGAGGAGCAATCCCCTAGAACTCTCATCCTTTCTGTTTAGTTGGGCAGGCAGCTGGAAGATCCTTGACCCTGCTGGTTCCATGCAGCTCAGTTTTGAAGGCAGTGAATGATACATGAGATTCCTCAGAAAGTCTTAATGCTTGCAGTTCAAAAGGAAAGCAAATTCTCCCTTCTCTTCTGGCAAGCTTGGCTTGCTTTTGGTGCATTTTGAATTAAAAATTAAAGCTGCAAGAAGGTAGCGCCGCAATGAAATCTTGCCTCTATCCCACAGTCGGTTTCAATTTTCAAGACATGCTCACTTTATTCTTTAGTGGGTTCCTTGTCAGTGGCGAGGCCTTTCCGTGCAACAATGAGATGCAGTTTGATGTTGAGATGCAGTGTGAGTTTGTGGTTGAGATTGTTGTTGGGTGGACGTGATTTTGCTGCATCTAAAATTTAGATTGAGCTGTGTGACTCTGAATCCATCTTGGGAACAAACACAAAGACTGTCAAAAAAGAAAAAAAGAAAAAAAAAAGAAAAAAAAACAAGCCCCAAACCAATAAACCCACTCCCTAAAAGAAACCTGACACAGAAACTTAGCTCAGTTCTGGTCAAGCTGAAATATATGTTAGGAAAAGTATTTGGAGGATTGACTGACACACTGAAAGATGCAATTTACTTACTGGTCTGGATTTGAAGGAGAATCCATTTTGTACTGGTGAATCTATGCTCTTCTTCTGTCCCGCCTTCCTCTGACAGTGCTTTGGAGGACAGTATCACTGTCACCATCAGTGAAGCAGTGGAAAGGACAGGGAGCTTCACGAGGATGCACGCAGCTTTTGTAGCTGGAAGCTATATTTTGTGTTGACAGTGTTATCGCAGATTTCGGTTCAGAAACTCAATTATGTACGAAATAACTTGCCACAGAAAGTGCTAAAGCCAGTAAACCAATACCAGGCTTTGCACGGCACTTTCGTATCTCATCCGTTCTGCTGCTTCAGTCTGACTCGGTGATAAATGACAAAAGCAATGAAGAAGGTGCTCATCAATCCATCATGGTCTGGAGTGGCTGTGGCTTGCTCTCTGCAGGTTTTCTTTCTAGGTGATCTTTCATCTAATATTGCTCAGACTCAATATGCTCAGGTGTTCCTCAGCTATCTTCTAGGCTAATATCCTCTGCTTCTTCCCATCTGGCCAGAAATTTTTCAGCCTTCCTCTGCTGAGTTTCCTGTGGACCATAGCTCTTGCAGTGCTGTGCTAAGGGTCTAAAAAGCCTTTTTGTTCTTTCTTGCAGTTGTGTGTGGGATAAATGCCTGACTAGTTTTTTCTTTCTGATAAACAAAGGACACTGAGCTCTAAGGCTTTCACCCTAAAACATTTTCTAAGCACTGTACTGAGCCACCTACAGCGTTTTCTGTAAAACTTGGGTAGAGTTTCAATCAGAAGTGACCTCAGTACTTCATGGGTGCAGAAGCACTTGCCTGTTCCTATTTTCTGTGGTGTTTGCCTGCATTCGCTGTGTGTTTCTCCCTGGTTCAGGTGTGGTTTCTTTTTAGGAACCAGTACGTTTTGGTAACATCTCCCCTTCCTCTAGAGGTGGTGTGCTACATCCTTCCTTTTGGATTCTTTCCATTCTTTATGGATGTAGATGTTTATATTAAAATAGGATGTAGCACATCTTACTCAGAAGTACACATCTCTGTGTGTGATTACTGTGTCCTTCAGTTTTAGTCCTCAGCAGTTTTTTTTTTAGTGGTGATGTTACTTTTATTTCAATAAAATACCTGATACCATTAGACAGTATCCTGGGGTTTTCCATGTGAAAAAAACCCCAACCCATTAAGCAATCACTTTGCATTGACAATTGTTTTATAACAAGGGAGCGGGCTGGGGCGTCCCGGGTCCGGTCGGTGAGCGGCGGTCCCGTAATCATGTTCGTATATTCCCCTATCCGTGTTATTGCTGTTGTTTGCCTGTTCCCTTTGCTGTTCTGTTAAACTGCCTTTGTCTCAACCCAAGAGTCTTGCCTTTTCTTCTGATTCTTCCTGTATTAGGAAGGCGCGAGCGAGCGGCAGGTGGTTCTTGGTTGCCGTCTGAGGCCAAACCACGACAGTCCTTTATGGGCGTTTGTTCCCTAAGCATAGATGCTGATCTTGAGGTGCGGTCTCCTGCTTATGGTGCCATGGAGGATGACATGCAAGGAATTTCGTCTTCATTCTGCTCTTGGCAGTTTGTAATGGATGTTTCTGTTGATTTCCACCCCCCCCACCTTCCGAACTCCAAGTCCAGGGATAAGGAATTTTGCTGTATTGTTTCCAGTGGGGTCCCTCTGGGCAGGGTCCCTGTTGCTTGTCTGTTTTCTGCTCTTTGATCACATACTTTTTCTAACTGCCCATAATGTTGCTTTTCTGCTTACTATCCCGTAGAAACCTGGTTCTCTTCCTGATTTTTTAGAGCTCTTTTCTCAGGCGGCAGCTTTGAATTATCTTGGAATCAGGCTGTCCCTGGATGACCTTTGCTTTTTGGTTCTGTCATTAGTTTTTTCCAGAGTCGTTTCTAACACTGCATTTGATCAGCTCAAACTGTTTTCCTTCTGGGTGACTTGTTGCTCATTAGGGCCATCCTGAGCTGGCTCAGGAAAATCCCTTCGGCGAAACTGCTTTTGCAACACCTATTGAAAACACGTGACTAAGTTACATTCACATATTTAATTTGACTCAGCTCCAGTGGGGAAAGAACAGGATGTATGTACAGCATATAGCACTTTACAAATGATAAAATAGTATGTGCTCCTTTTCTTTTTTTTTTTTTTTTGCCAGCCTATCTTTTAACAACACCTTTCAGTTTTGAGAGAAAGACTGTTAGGAAACACTCCCAAGCAGAGAGCAGAAACTAACATTTGTATATCACAATGTGATAAGGAACTAAGTGGAAGTGTACTTCTTTTTTTTTTTTTTTTCTAAATGTGCCACCACAGTATTCTTCCTTTTAAACCGTATTGTTGTCTACTGTTTTCTCACTTGTGGAAATTTGTTATTCACTACAGTACAGTCAGCCCCTACTTTCACTTCCTGTCTTTTTTTATTTTAATACTTTTATTTACTTGGCTCTGGAAGAATGAGGGTGTATGCGTGTGTGTGTATATATTCATACACATACGCACATATATAGATACATGTGAAAAACATGTATTTTTATGTATGTTTGTTGCTTTTTATCTGTTTAAAATGGAATATGAGTGATTAACTTGGAAGTATGTTTAGGATTATGAATGTAATACGCTGATATTGCTCAACTGCTTGGCTTCTTTTTAAATATCTCTTGTATGATATAAATGCCGTGCCACTTTCTATGTAAAAATAACGTTGTTTAAAACCTAAAGCAACTAAAAGTGAGAAAAAAAAATTGCTGTATTTGACCACAATTTAATCCATCCCTGGAGGTTTTATGTATAGAGAAGACTGCAGCATGTTGTTCTGCAGGGTGGTATTAGATTACAATGGCTAGGAAATAGGACTTCCAGTTTGAGTGCAAGAACGTGTGGCAGAAGAAATCTCTGTTCCTCATTGCATTGTTTTCTCCTCAGCAGAATGTGTCATATTTTAATGTCTTGCTGTGTTATGATGCAATTCAGGAAATGAGTCTGTCCTTTTTCTGCAGTACTTTCTCTACAGCATGTGGAGATAAGAACTGGTACACTTTGTTAACCAGCAAGCATAGGAGTACTCCATTAATCAGTTCCTTAAGTCTTTCAAACAAAAATACTTCCTCAGTGCTGAAATCATTGCGTGTCTGGGAGCTTCAAAAGAAGGCAGAAGAATACAAGGAAATGGCTAAGATTCCTCTAAGCATGAAGAGGGCATGAGGGAAGGAGCTGAACATGAAGTGAAAAGGCTAGTCTTGTTTGAGACTGTGGATGCTCTCTTTCAGAAAAAAAAAAAAAAGCCTTTTGTGAGATGAAAGATTTTCTTCAGAATCTAGTTAGGATGCCAGAATGAGTACACACACATACAAATTTGCATGGGAAACTGATTAGGACTAGCAATCCTGGAATGTATCTGCTGTAGAAAGAAGCCCTTCAATTGAAACAAAGGTGTGGGCTGAGTAGCGTGACCTAGGAAAAACTGCTTTTTCACATTAAATCTCTTCTCAAAACAGTGTTGATACGGAGGAATGGAAAACCCGCTTTCAAACCTCTTGGATATTCACAAATATTTAGAGAATTTTCAAGTCTCAAGACACTTCTACAAATTTTAGGTGGCCACAGGTGCCATTGGATATACAGTTGGCATACTACTGCAGTGGGACAGTGGTGCCTGGCAGGTGTCCGCGTGAGCTGTGAGCAGGGTCTGCACTCACCGATGCAGAGTTGTCATGGGTGGTAACGGCAGCCCTTCCAAAAGTAATTGCAACCCCTTTGTCCTAGAAGAGGCTGAAACTTGAGGAAAATAGTCCTTACCATTATGTTTGATGCTCCAACCCTCTGTCTGGATGCTGAGGAGACTTAACTCTGCAAATAGAAGACGCTGAGTGAGAAACCAAGTATGTGGCCCCAAAATGAGGAGGTTTGAAAGCAGAGAGACGTAACCTTAAAAACGAAAACAAGTGAAAAGGTTCCTGCTTTGGTTTCTGTGCCATTGACTTGCATTCCTGTAGTTTCTCTTGTGAAGAAATGAAGTTAAACAGTGCTGCCTATTCCCAACAGCACCTGGGATGTCTGACCTTCCCAGTCAAATTTGTTTTCAGAAACAGGCCAAAGTAGGAGGTAAAAATACCGTAATATTAAAAATGCCCTTTAAAACAGCTAAGTATTGTTATGTCCTTTCTGGTTTTGACCTCTCTTGTTCTGTTGCTCTTATCTTCTCTTTGCTTCAGAATAGCTCCTGTCTGGCAAGTGCCTTGAGATTTCTTGAAGCCCTTGTATTTGTCATTCAGGCACTTCTTTAGGAGGAGCAAATAGATTATTTAAAAAATAAATCCTCCTCCCCTTCCTTTTCCCAAGTCTGGAAAGATAATGGAGTTATATTATTCAGTACTTTCACCTCAGTGTAACTTCTTTTGTAAATACTGTCTCTTGGGAAGGCTTGAGAACCTTTCAGCATGCATTGGAATTCATGTGTATAAATTAATAGCTGATTATGTAACATAATAAATTAAGAGCAAGTGCTACAAAAACTTGCCCTGACAGCCTGATTGATTAAAAAAACCACACCAAACAACAACAAATGAAAATAAAACCTTGAGATCATTTGGTCCCTCTTTAGGAATGATTTATAGTTTCTCAGGGTTAGATTTTGACTTCTGCTGCTTTGTGAATAGAGCTATTGCACCTTGCAAGTTCTGGTGTACTCATAAGTGGTGTATACAACTTGACACTGCAGGATTCTGTTCTCTAGATAGATGTAAATGCTCAGCCTCTATGAATTATGTATGATCTTACTCATGTGAAAGAGACTGTTCTTTAAATTCAAGATAAGTATAGTCCTGAGTCTCATTAGGGACTCAAGCCTAAGCGGTGGAATTGAATTCCTCACTCTTTCTTAACAGGAACCTTTTTTTAAATGCTTGAAATTCATAATAAAACGAAGAATGGCGATTCAAAAAAACAAACAAAAAAAAGTAGCTCAGAGATAGCACCTTTAGTTTGCTAGCTTTTCTGGAAATAGCGCCTTGTGAGTTTCCTCTGATTCACCACTGTATGAATCATTTGCCTTTAGTTTCCTGACCATGTCAATACCCTCGTAGCAACCACGTTGAAGAAAATACTGAATGTACTTACCCAGCTGGCACAGGACCCTGTTTCTTTGCTTTTTGCCTTTTTTTTTTCTTTTTTTTTTTCTGTCTTCTTTCTCGCTCTGGTTTTCACTCAAATCCTACAGTTTTGTACATGTCTGTCTGTGATGATGCGTGGAAATGAAGCCCTATAGGAATGAGGGGTTGAGGTTGCCATGGCAACTCGGGTGTTTTTGTTGGCTTTTTTTTTTCTTCACTTGTTTTATTTTGTGGTGATAAGAAGTGTTGAGATGGCCTAGATAATGCTGAGATTACCCAAGTTAAAAGAGGAAGAACACTTACCTTGGGGTTACATATATTAATAACTTGGCCTACATTTTAATTGTACTCAGCATTTCTTTTAAAATAACTGTGCTGTGGAGGTAGGTGGGTGCTATTGTAGCTAAGATTAGCAGTGTTTTTTATTCTAGTCTCTTCAGGATTTTTTTATTAACGTTTTTATGTCCTGTGTTCAGTTTTTAAGAGGCATGGTGCAAGGAAGTGCACCTCCTAGGGGTTGCAGCCCTCTGTCACTGAGTGGAGGAGGCTGGTTTTACGTAAAATGCTGCCTGTCTCTCCTTGCTTCATCCATTCAAAGTCTTATGTGTGTTCTGGGTGGAATTTGTGGGTTTTTAGCCCCCTTGGAGCACTGAGCAAACTCATCAAGGCTCGGTGGGATGCGTGTGTGGTGTATGTTGTGTGCCCTTGGTGATACACCCCATAGGTGCAGGACTACACTGCAGCTGCTATGAATGCTGTAGTGCTGAGAATGTCTCCAAATCTTTGAGTATTGTGAGGGATTCCAGGCAACTGTGTCAACATCACATTTTCTGCCAAAATGCCATCATGGCTTATTAAGTCCTACCATGCATTAAATCCTGCTGTGATCTGCCCCGTCTATTTAAGTGTAACTCGAATTCTTCTTTTTCAAAGCTGAAGATGTTCTACTGTTATTTCCCTTTTATAAGTGGGGAGGCATTTTGGTTTGAATGTGTCTAAAATTGCAGAAGCGTTACCAGGAGTGATTTTTGTAGGAGACATCTGTGTTGTCCACCTGGGTTTTCAGAAACTAGTTGTTGAAGTATGATATTGACATTGTGGTGTGTGAAGTTACAAGTGCTGTACCAGGCAACCAGAGATAGTGGAGCAGGAGGCCACATTTGTGGGCCTGGATGTGGGGGGCTGGAGGCCTGCATGGTTTATGTCAGTTCCCTAAGCGTGATGAAGTTTTAGTTATAAGGATGTTTGCAGTAAACGTCAAACTGTTTTAGTGGATTTTCCTTAAAATGGAGGGCTGGGTCAGACTGCCCTGTGGTTTTTGTTGTGTTACTCTGTTCTGAATACTGTAAGCTGTAGCTCTTTGTTTTGACCAGTAGCTGTGAGTCAGCTGGAGACTGCTGATAAACAATTGACAAAGTTTCTCTTTGTAAACCATCATCCTGAAAGCAGCGAATTGGAGAAGCTGTTGCTTAACATGGTTAAGTACCACATCTTCAGCATTTGTGGTACTGGTGTGCATGTCCTACAGTAGGTGGTTCTGTGGTCCAGCTGGGTCTTCCTTGTCACTCTCCTGGTTTTAAACATTACACGTTTGTCTGCCCCTGCTGTCCCATTTCACTTACAGAAGCTGCAGAGCTGGCACCTCTCTGTTGTAGCCACTGTTTTTGATCTGTGGTTCAGTTGATCACCTGGGCAATCTGCAGGAGAAGACAAAAGAGGCCCCAGGTTAAGACAGAGCCAGGGGAAAAGGCTGATGTTTAGGTGGTCTTCAAGAGGTTTGTTTGTAGTGGTATCTGATTTTTCCTCTGACCCCCATGACACCTTGCTGAAATTTTGAGTTGTGTGTCATTGGAAGATGTCTCTTCTCTCTTCAAGGGTGTTAGGAGCTATAGCCTTTCACTGAAGGTGCAGTGAGGGTGATCAGAGGTTTTTCTGTTAGACTTCAAGCTGGCTTGACCCTTTCCTGCTGTGTAAAGGCTGCAGTCTGGAAGACCGGGCAAAAAACCACGACTGTTACATGGGCTGACATCTGATTTCTGTGGGCAGCCTTCATCCTCTAGCCTGTACAAAAGAGCTGCTGGAGTGCTTAATTGTTTGCTCTTGGATAGACATATTTCTGTGGTTCAGAGATGATGTCTTTTCAGGATCCTTATCTTCAGCATCGCTGAGTATCACTGCTAGCCGCCTAAGATTGGGAGCTTATGATTCCTCCTTGCTGGAAGGAGAGTCACAGCCATCCCAGTGGTCTGTGGCTGTTACATGGGTGGGTGTGAATTCCCAGTAGTGCATACCAAGCTAGAATCACGTAGTGGAAAGGTGAATTCAGTGGACAGAGGGCAAAAACTGTGTCCCCTCAGGCTCCCTTTGCAACTCCACATTGTGAGTGGGTTGCCTCTCCCTCTGGAGGATCTTTTTGGGGGAACTGTCAGGAGATGAATTGCTGAGCACTCTCCTGATGTTGTAGCCCTGTCAGATTTCTGGTTTCCTTTAGTGAACCAATGCCTTGTCCCAGGGTGCTGTCCTGTCTTTGCCCTAAACCTCTAAGAAAAGAGAAGGTGTTGGTGTTTTCTGGATCTGAATGTGAGTTTGACACTAGCCATCTTTCATCTGTCTGAAGAAGAAAAAGCTCTTAGTGTCAGGGACCTGTTCCATGCTAACATCACGCATCTTTGAAACTTCACAGGTGGGAAGTCTGATCCAGCTGTTTTTCAAAAGGGAGAAAGTAAAGTCTATGCAGAACTCGCCTTTCTCATAGGATTTCATAGAACAGAGTCACAGAGTAGATCTCAACGAGATCAAGTTGCTCAGAGCCCCGTCCAGTGTGACCTTGAATGTTTCCAGGGATGGGGCATCTACTACCTCTCTGGGCAACCTGTTCAAGTGTTTCACCACTCTCATCATAAAAAATGTCTTCCTTCTGTCTTGAATCTACCTTCTTTTAGCTTAAAGACATTACCCCTTCCTTGTCCTATCACAACACGCACTAAAAGTTTGTCCTCATCTTTTCTGTAGGTCCCTTTTAGGTACTGGAAGGCTGCAATAAGGTCTCCCTCGAGCCTTTTCTTCTCCAGGCTGAACAACCCCAATGCTCTCAGCCTGTCCTCATAGGAGGGGTGCTCCAGCCTTCTCATCATTATTGTGTCCCTCCTCTGGACTCGCTCCAACAGGTGCATGTATTTCCTGTGCAGGGGGCTCCAGAGCTGGACACAGTACTCCAGGTGGGGTCTCACCAGAGCGGAGTAGAGGGGCAGGATCACCTCCCTCAACCTGCTGGCCACGCTTCTTTTGATACAACCCAGGATATGGTTGGCCTTCTGTGCGGCAAGCATGTGTTGTCAGCTCATGTCCAGCTTTTCATCCACCAGTACCACCAAGCATCAAGTCCTTCTTGGCCAGGCTGCTCTCAATCCCTTCATCCTCCAGCCTGTACTGATATCGGGGGTTGCCCTGACCCAGATGCAGGATCCTGCACTTGGCCTTGTTGAACCTCATGAGGTTCTCACAGGCCCACTTCGCGAGCTTGTCCAGGTCCCTCTGGACAGCATCCTGTCCCTCAGGGACCCTCCCACCACCCTCAGGTGGTGCAGACCCCAGTGGGCCACACTGAGATGTTGGGACAGGCCAACGTTCTTGTCTGTGGGCTGGGACTGTTTGGCACTTTCTTATCTTGGTTGCAGGTGCAGTGAGTTTGCACAGTCAGGTGTACTGTCTTGTCCTAGGACGATTAGGCACTCCCTAACCATGCCTGAAACTCCTGTTGCCTGGATTGTAGCCCACTCTGAATTATTATTATTATGAGATAATACTGACCAAAGTCAATCATCTCTCAATCCTATACATGGCGATCGTAAGTGAGACACTTTGAGCTCTCTGGGATCGCAGCAGGCTGTGACCCAATATCTCCCCCTGAGCTGGGACACCTCTCAGGGTAGATTTCTCGAGGATTTCAGAGGTAGGTTTCATGAGGATTTCAGAGGTTGTCTGCTGACAAATGCTGACGAAGGAAAAAGAGTGAGTAATTCACTACTGTTGGATTTCTCAAGGTTTCAAATATGGTTTGGTACCAATAATTTACTACTTTTTGCAAGAAGAGAAACAATTATATAGGTTAACCTCTATATCTCTATGTGTGTTTGTGTGTTGATTTAGGAAGCTCTGTTGTAAGTCTCATGTTTGTGTGTGTATGCTTTGATTTAGGAAACTGTGGTAAGTTTTGGGTGAACCTTGCCATTTTCAAATCTTTAACTAAGTCACTGTGTTGATTATAGAAACTTTTGTTAAATCACTATGATCATTGGCTGATAGTTAAGTATTGTTAAAAATCATACCACCTAATCCTGTGTTAGTAAATCTTAAATTGATGCTACCTCTAAGTTGGACGGGGTCCTAAATTAACATTTCATGACACAACTGCACCACTCAGCTTGGTCTCATCTGCAAACTTGCTGAGAGTGCACTCAATCACACTGTTGTATCCCAGATATTGGACAGTACTGGTCCCAGTACGGCCCCTGAAGGATACCACTTGTCACTGATCTCCATCTGGACATTCTGCTGTTGACTACTACCCTTTGGATACAACCATCCAACCAGTTTGTTTCATTGAAGCCCATATTCAGCCAGGCCATACCGTTATTGACCATACTGTACAACAATGGCAGGAGAGTGGACTGCAGCACGTTAAGTGGAGAGAGTGGACCCCTCTTTGTATAGGTGCAGCTGTTAGGATGTCTGGGAATTCTGCTGGCTGTGATTATGGCCTAGAAAAGCCTTTTGACCAAAGGGAGTACTTTTGCTACTGAGGTATAGCTTGCTTGTGCAGTTGTTATTTGCTCCTTGGAGCGCGAAGCCCTGGTGGAACTGAGCACGCAGTGTAGGTGCCTTTGTCGTCTCTCCAGCTGTAGGTGCGCTAGCTTCGCCTGCTTAGCAGGATTTAGGAAACCGGCTCTATGTGAAGTCAGGAGATGGGGAGGGTGCTTTTCTGACAGGTGAAGTTCTTCTGTCAGTTCATTTGTCAGTACTGGGCTTACTATATCAGGATGTATAAGCTCCAGGATGTATGTTCTCCAAGATGGAGAAGCAAGATAGAGTTTGTTGTTAGACTTCAGAATATTTACAGCCTTATTGGTGAGAGAGAAAGGTTCTTAGGGTAGCCCACATGCTTTGCAAGGCTACCACCGTTCAAGCAAACCTACTGTGCCCAGATTGGTGCTTTTATGATTGATGGTTCAAGTATATCATTGAACTCATTTGACTGTTTCGTTATTCAGTAGCTTGTCTTGTTTTCACTTGACTTGTTGCTATGTTATTTTCTAACAGCATATCTGACATACTAATGAATAGCAATTCAAATGTGCTGCCTTGAAATTACAGAGCTCACATGTTAAAAAAACATTTTTTTGGGTATCTGCACCTATAAATAGAGTTTGCTCTCGTGTACGCAGTTCTGGAAATAAAAAATTCAGTGCAATCCAAAATTCAGTGCAGGGAGAGGGAACTGCATTTTTATCAGACAGGATATATGCTGGTGTCTCCCTTGAAAGCAGAGGCAGGTATGGCTGGTTAGTTGGTAAGACCAGAGAGACCTGAAGAGAGAAAGGTTCTGGCAAGTACAAGTGATCTATAAGGATGTTCGGTAAGTATTCGGAGAACCTTAACAGCTTTCTTATTTCTTCTGGATTTTCAGGGGAAGATGATCCACAATGTGGTCTCATTGAACTGTAAGACAAGCAAAGGCCCAAGGTCTCTCAGCGCAGTGAGAGAGGAGGGTGTTTGTTTTTAACGCCTGTTCTTAAAGCTGTCAGAGATTTTTCTATTCCTGTCTTGCCATTGTTTGAACTGTTCTGGGAAGACCAAAGCTTCTAGTGACAACTTTCCTGGTGACATTTAGCAAGCATTGCACAACAGACTTCTAAACTTAAACTAGGTTGTGTTTTTGTCTGAGAGCACACCACTATTGCATGCAGGTCTTTGCATGTTTCTGATGAATTGGGAAATAAGCTGGCAAGGTCCATGCACTGCATCCAGCATTCCTTTCGGTGAACAGTCACAGTATTCAGGCTGGCCTGTGGTCATGGTCCTAAACAAAGAAAGCTAAATGTGTCTGTGTTGGCAACCTGCGACAATGGAAAAGGAGCTCAAAGCTGTGTAACAAATGTTAAAGTTAAGTCCCACAAACTTCCAGTGAAAAGAGAGCATTGCTTTTAAGTTACTCATGAAAATAGCATCTCCTCCTCCATCAGCTTGAATGGTCCTGTCTGCATAAGCAGTCTGATAGCAGTGTGTTTTATATAGTAATTTAAAAAGATTGAGACTTTTTTTTTGTTAAAAAAAGTCTTTTTCTCCAGTCTATGACTACTTAGCCTGTGGGCATTTCCTTGAAGCTGTTGTCTTCCAGTTATCAATGGATCTCTTCAGTGAACTCAAAGGCAGTCCTGCTGAACAAAACAGCCTGCTTGCAGGATCGAGGACAACTTTAGGAGCGAGTGAAAAAGCCCCTACAGGGTAAAGGGGATTAAGGGGATGGAAGATTAAGCCTGTATTCTGGCTTCTGTCATGTCAGGCACGTGCTGTGGAAGAGCAGGAGGAGAGGAGGAAGTAATGTACTTAGTTTTGACCAAAATAAAAATTTATTTTGATAGAGTTTTGATAGACTGACTTGGCCTGAATTGTTTTGGTGCTGATATGCCCTTTAAGTCTCACTGATTCATTGTTTGGAAAGTAGAGACTGTTATTGTCGTCTTGTATAACAGCTTTGAAGCTTTGGTTTACTCCCTGGCTTTGCTTGATTTCTTGTTTGTTTTGCTCTGTCCATCTATAGGCAGTTGTCCTTCCTCCTTCCCTCTTTTAAGTACACCGCAGTAGCTACGCCTCCTGCACTGGGTATCCTTGCCATCGTGTGCATGGCTGTACTTTTATTAAACTAGTTTAAGCAAGCTGATTCTTCCATGTTTGGCTTTTCTGCACCCATCCTCCTTCCCTGAGCGCTCATAACCAGCGCTGTCGTTTCACGACTGAGAGTCCTGGCAGAACCAAGGTGGAAGCTAAGACATCTCTACAAATGCTGGCAAACAAAATGGGAATTTTGGAAGCCTTTCCACGTCCTGGACTAGAGCAGTTTGGTTTGGTGATCCACCAGAAGGCAGAGGGCCCTGCTGTGCTTCAGGGTAACCCTGGGGAAAGTGGCTGGACTGAACAGATGTTTGCATTCTCTTCTTCAATAAGAGGGGTAATAAGAGAACATGTTGTTTTCTCTTATTCTACCAGTGATTGCCAGTGCTTTTAAAAAGAGCTGGTTTTTCTCTTGCTGAGCACTACCTTTTTTTCTTTTTTTTTCTTCTTTTGGTGGGTGGAGGGATGAGAATAACCAGTTGAAAGACTAGGTGAGATTTTCCACCTATGTGTTTTTTGCTGTCCTTTCTGTTCTGCTGTCAGCCAGTTCCCAAAATAAGCCTCTTTGACTTGCTAAAATAACCAGCGCCTTGCCTCGCTTAAGGTACCTAGCTGCAGAAATAGTTGCAAAGAGGAAGGAAAATAAACAGCTCTTCATGGCTTTAGTACGCAGGGCAAGAAATGCTTGGAGATGAGTTGTAATAAGGGAGGTTTGGTTTGGACATCAAGCACCAGGCTCCTAGCTGTAAGGACTTTGGAGGACACAGAGTTGGCAGCGCGGAGAGGCTGTGTGTTGTCTCTTCTGGGTGGGTTTTTGGAGCAGTTTTGCTGACATTTGTCAGGAACACAGAAGGACAGACTAGCTGAGCTCTTGAGGTTGCTTGCTGCCCAGTTTTCAGTTTTCTGTAAAAATTAATGTGTTACCTACATGTTTTCGCTACAGTTACTTCTGGGACATACTGAGATTCATGCCCAAAGTAGTGAATATCTTTGTAGAAATTATTTTGATGGTGTACGTATGTGGCACAGAAATAACACACTGTTTAAACTATAAAACGTGAGAATACTTGCAGTCAGCTGAACAGAGTTGTTACTACTCTTTTATCTTTCTGCTTGGAATGAGTTTTGGTTTGCAGATCTAAGAAGAAAAGGATGGAATCCCAATGCTTTCCTCATCGTTTGGGCTCTGGAATGTCCTCATCTCTTCCTTCCCAGCAGGTGTCTTCTCACGAGCAAATCATGCAAGACCTCTGAATTCCCACAGTCATATTTTTTGATAAATGCCAAGACTTCCCTGTTAATTGCTGAATTTGTAGCATTCTCAGGCTTGGCGTCTGGAGTAGAACATTTTGTAATTCTGAGGAACATGCCTGTTCTGAAGAATAGCTCTGACTTTGAGGAGAGGAAATGCCTCTAATTGCAGAATAGGTTGCAATAATGGCGTGATGTAGCACAGGCAAATTCAAGTACTCCCTCTTGTTCTGGATTGTTGATGCCTTCTGTAAGTTGGTGATGTACAGAACTAAGATTTGTAATAATTGTGTCGGTTTAAGAGAAATATTTATGTTGCTAGAAGTACTGACAGATATCTCTTCTCATCGGTAAACCTTATAGGAAGCCTGGGAATGTTTTTGAGGGTATAATTTACCCCTAATTCATTCTTTTCTCTTGATGAAAACAAGATATATGTTACATGGTCTAATTTATAATCTGGTGTATTGACCTGAAGTAAAAGAATCTTGGCTTTTGTAAATTGTTGTGCTTTAGCAAGCTGAAAGGAGTTGTGCTGATTTACAGCATGTGAGAGTCTGACCTTAACTCTTCAGGCTATGTAATTACATGTACAGCACACTTAACAGTAATGCTCTCTACTGGAGTTAATGAGAATCACTGAAAGTGTTGAAAAGGAATTGAAAAATTCACCCTGCTAGAGTGAATTACCCCTCTGGAGTAAATGGCATAAGCCATTATTCTTTCTATGGTACCTGTGGCATTTAAAACATAGTCACCTTTGCTCTGAAGCACAAGGCTTCAAGCTGCGCTGCACAGCCTCAGTGCTGCCCTGAAGCTGCTGATAAACTTGATGGCTCTGATTTCGTCATGGGGGTTGGTGGTCTGTTGCACCAGGCATGTGGTAATACAAAAAGTGCCTGTGCTGTCACTTTCCCAAGGATTCTAACCCCAAAAATTCTGTGGGGAAACAGCAGCAGAGTCGCATTCCTGGTGCTTAACACCCTGGAGTTTGCAGCCAGGAGACAGGTGGCTCTTGGACCCATCCGCTAGCAATGCGGACTCTGACCAAAGTTATCACAAGGTACATACCTGTGAACTTATCCTTTTGCCACCTCTAAGGAGCTGGACTTTTTGTGTACCTTTTCTCTTCAAACAGTTGCCCCTCTCTTGGGGCACAAACTCTGGGGCAACGGTGGCCTCTTGCAGTCTTCCCATGGCTAAGTCTGGAAATGTGTGGTGGGAAGGAAGCGTTAAGGGGCATGGTCTTGGTTTTTCAGAGACCTGCCCACCTTCAGTTGGCTTGCTCCTTGCAGCTGCTGGGATTTGTTCAGATGGAAAAAGAAAAGTTTGATTACAGGTGAGTTTTATTTGATGTATAAAATACAGTAATGACTTGAAGATTGTCATGTGAAAATGGAGGAGAGAGAACCTGGGGGTATGGGGGTTTATGATAAAGAGTGGAAGTTGCCGTAAAGCTGAGATTAGGAGAACACAATTGTACCACCTGCGTCTGGTCCAGGAAGCTATTTGTAAATGTGTTTGATTTTTAAAATGAATGCTTCAAACTTTTAGGCCTAAAATACATTTTGAGGACAGAGACACATTCCAGTTCAGGATAGGAGAGGTAAAGTTGCACTGTAGATACCTGATGAGGACTTTGTCTGTGGTTCTCCATCTACTGTGTTTCTTTTTTTCTTTTAAGATAATCTTTTAAAGATGATATGTTTGTATGGGCATCATCTGTAACAATTGCAGACACATGTTGTTGGAAAAAAAGCTACCCAATATTTAGTCTGGTAGAAGCTTTTTTTTTTTTTTCCTGTACAATTTCAATGCGCTCAAGAAAACGTGGACAACGTTCCTCTGGCCACCCAAAGGGTAGTCTAGTGCCAGAGTCAGTTGCTAGCCATAACCACAGCCGTTTCTTTGTCTTGTTTTCCTGAGCATCTTAGCAGAAGACAGGTATAACCGAGGGTTCTGCCCATGGAAGGTTCCCTCTGGAACTGAAAGTTGGCATTCAGTACGTGAAACACTAAAATAAAACCATACTGACTGCAGGCCTGGGTTTGGGTGGCAAACAGAAGCCATAGAGGGAAGCAATGAACTCAAACAAGGTTGCAGGTGGATTGATGGCAGCAATGGCTTAGTAGGGCATATGTTACTACTCAGCTCTTGTTAACAGCCCACCACCCCCTCTACAAAGAGTAGCAGAGATCTGAGAGTTCATTAGACATCAGCTGCTAAGGAATGCAGAAGAATCTTTTAAGTGAATGAATTTTAATCTACAGCTTTATTGCCTGGGGTCAATGAATGTGAAGTGACATATATGAAGAGGGGAAAAATACTCTTACAAGTTGATGAGCCTTGAGTCAGCTTTTACAGATCGGGCAAGAAATGAAGTTAAGAGTTGTAATGATGCATCCAAGGAAATACATGCCCGGTGTGTAATTGTCAAAAAAAAAAAAAGGCAAATTAAATACTAGACGTTACTAGGAAAGGAATGGGGAGGAGTGGCACAAAAGCCACCTCTGTGCCACAATATAAAATTACAGTTTAACTTATACTGTCTATACAGTGGCTGAGCTGCTGGCAAGTCCATAGGAATTTCATGCAGTATTAGATCTTCAAGAAGGCATTTTTGTTTCCTTTTTTTTTTTTTAATCCCCCTTGTAATTCTTTCATGTAGTTTATGTAAATTTATAGGGCTTATTGTAGAGGATTTTAGAGAGTTTTCATTTATGTAATACTCCTACGTGTATCAGGCCATCCAGTCAAGTAAACTCTCCAAGGCAGGGACTTCTTCCAAGTCTTACATTTAACAAGATGCCCCAGAGAATTACTGCTTTTCATTTAGTTTTATTTATATTTGCATTAATGAGCTGAGTATGTTCTTTAATGCATTGCACTTCAATTTTTCCAGAAATGAAAAATTTATTGTGCACTGATAGCTGGGAAAACAATTCTGAGTTACTAGGCCATTCCTGGCTGAGCTAATGGTTTGTTTTAAAAACAAGAATAAGCCCTTTAGTCAGCTAGGACATTCAGTAATCTATAACCTTTGTTGAAAGATTAGAAGAAACGTTGGCAGGCACTTGCTGGAAGTTACAATTTGTGCAGGTGAATAAAATGCAAGTGAGTGAGTTATGGCACTCACAGATAACGCTGAACAAAAGTAAATAATTATTTTCCAAGTCATCGGGGCAATATCGAGGAGTTGCGGTGTTGTCACTTCATGTCAGGGTATGAAATTTTGCCAGAGCTGGCTCTGTGACGGGCAGTTGGCCAAAACACTGCATTGTTTCTTGGGAGTTACTGAAGTTTGCTGTGGGTCTGCTGTGCTGTGAGTGTGTGCATGGGTAGAGCCCTCGGCTGCAGGAACCTGCTCTGCCTTCGGGCGCAGGAGAGTCCTCTTCTTGAGAGTCTCCATGCGACCTGTGTCAACAAGAAGAGTGATGGCTCCTCTGTCAGCACCAGACCACCTCCTGCAAAACCCGTGGGTCCGTAGCACCCTGCAGTGGAGACAACAGGAGGGAATTGTTGGAAGAAGGAGAGAGTGTAACTGCTGCTCGTGGTACTGGCGCAAGTTAGTTGAGAAGTAAGAACGAGAGACAGAGGGACAGGTGGCAATTGGCAGGACAGCAAATCCAGACAACAGAGGGTTGGAGGAGGAGGAATTGCAGTTTACTTTGCAGGTGCTTCTGTTAAGCTTAAAATAAGTGCTCATGGAAATGTGGGAAGTGCTCTTGGGTTAAGAACACGTGTGTGAATTGGTCCACAGTGAGTCTTGCCTTAAACTGATCACACTTCCAGGGGAGGATCAAATCCATTTTGGTCTTTGTGTTGACATTCCTTGATTCTCTTTGGAGAGCAGCTTGGTAGCTCTACCGTTAAAAGTGTTTAGCAAATGTAAAATTCGATACATAAATACAATTGTTAAAGTTAAAATAAAAAAATTAAATAGATTAACATGTTAAAATATAAACTTACAAATAAACTTATATTTGAAAAACAGCAAAACTGAATTATGGTGAACATCTCCTCAAAGAGGAAACAGAAGTAATTTTCAACACCTTCTATGATTTTGCTCAGGACTGGGCGGTATTCAAAAGTGGGAGATGATTATGTGTTAAATTTGGTATTTCATAAGCAATTCTCACCCAGCCATCATTTGCTTGGGACACTTAAAACGTTGCTAGAGTCTGTACAGGACATAATCCACCTTTTCCTTCTACCCACTTCTGGGATCTGCTTTAAAGTCTGTCTTGAGGACAGAGAGAAAAAGGGTTATACGGAAAAAGTGTGGCATATTGGAGGGTGTAAATAGCCCTTGCTTTGCTAGCAAGGGTTACACAGCTCATGAGTTATAGTGATGCCCAGCTTTTATCTCTTGGCTTTCTAGGGAGGGCTGGAGAGAGATGTTTTCTGTTTCCTTGCACGTATATGTTGGAGAGCTACTGGCTGTATGTTCACTGAGTGTTGCCGTACATACATACTACCTTTTTCTTTACTAAATCACTAAGTCAAACAAAATGTGATAGGGAAGTGGCCCTGGGAGGTGAAGGCTTATGGTCAGGGACTGCTGTAAAGCCACGTCTCAGCTTGATGTGGACCAGGAGCAATCCTGTGGTGCGTGATGGCCACCTGTCTTCTTGCTGTGCATTAGGATTATCTAATTTTTCATGTGAATGAAGTCACTTATTATTGAGTAGAGGAGGAGAGCAAGGGAAAGTTGTTAAATGCAGTTGGTGCTGTACACCCGACCATAAAGTCAGGTGCTCAGAGAGGCTACCTAAAGTCCCCCAAACCTGCAAGGAAACAATTTTGTGGATTCTGTCAATGTCTCTTGAAATCACATGTTTGTTTTCCCTCAATGTTGTACAGCTTCATGCAGCTTAAACCTGGATATAGGTGCCTTGTATTCAAAGTCCAGTTTGAAGGTCGCAGGCACTGTTTTCTTCAAACATACCTCAAGTGTTTGTCTCTCCCTTCATCTGTGCTATTAGGTACTTTTGGCAGTGTTTAAAATGCTGAGCTGAAGGATGCACTGAGCACTCCAGCCTTTCAAGCCCAGTGAAACCAGCAGTTTAGTATACAGTATCCGAAAGCTGTAATTGAAATTGCTTTGTTTTGACTTACAGTCCATAGATGTGTCTGCTGGTAGCCCATCACTGTGTTTGTATGTATGAGGAAATCTTCATGCTAGAAGTAGAACAGCCTGTCATCTTCCTTTCCCTTTACATGCTTTTTCCTCAAAATTTTGCATTTCATCTCTTGAAACTTCACATAGTGTCTTCTGGCTTGTTTATCCTGATGAAAGGTCACCCCTTTAGAAACACCAAATTACTCATGGCTGTCCAAACTTCAGGCTTAATTGTGTTGCCTCTCTGGGGATACTGATGCAAATTCAGGATTCCTCCCTAAATATTGTTCATGATTCAGTTTGGCTTGTTGATGGGTTGGTTGGTTTTTTTTTTTCTTTATTTCTTTTGGGGAATGTGGAAAACAAAAACGAAATGATGACTTGTAAGAGTTACCTCAACCCCTGAGGAATTTAGTGGGACAGGAAGAAGACACATAGCAAGAGTGCATCCTTCCCTGCTGAATTCAAGGCGTGTGACAAGCAGAGGAGTGGTGCGTGAATACCTCCTGAAAAACACATGAAAATCCTCCATGTAGAATGTTACAATCTCTGTTTGGGCACCACTGATCTCCTGCTGTTTGTCTCCTGATATTCCTTAACTTGATTCTTTGCAAATGCTTCGATCTTTCCCATGTAATTTTAGGAAATTAATTATTTTGCATGCTGTCTTTTTCTGCATGCACTCAGTCAAGCAGTTAAAACCTTTATGCACCTATTTTACTCCTTGTCTGAAACCTCCATTCACCTTTTGATTTTACTGCTTGTTAGAAGTTGCCAGTTTGAATTCTTTTGTAGTACATTTTTCTATTGATGTTCCCTCAGCTGAGCCATGAGATGCTGTCTTTATACAGAACTATGTTTTGTTGCTTTTGTCACCACAAAGAGAAAATTGAGTGGTATTGTGTGGGGACTTGAGTTGTCCGAATAAAGGGAGAACATCTCTCAAGGTCCACGCTCATGGAAGGAGCCTCGCTTCTGTTGGCTGATTCAAAGCCTCCTTCTCTGAATTCTCTGAGGTGTTTGCATAGGGCTTGGGTAACTTGTGTGTTGAGTTATTTTGTGCGTGCTTAAAATAAAGCTCGTAGCCACTTGGAGATACACTGGTCTTGCAGACTTCAGTTGCCTGCTGCTTCTTGCAGACCATAAAAATTTTGGGGAGCAATCTGCAGCACCTTGCTGTCTTGTTCTTTCCTTTCTCGCCTGCGTGCTTCTGAACCAGAAAAATGAGGGAAAACAGTGCCATTTCACTGAATTTCATTAGTCACTGGTGCATTCTCCTTGGCTAGCTCTCACCCCTTTATGAAGTTCTTGACAGCTGCCTGTTTATATTTGAAGCTTCATATTGTCACCTTTTGTGGGCTGGAGCCATGGGAGCCTTTGTCACTATCCTTCTGCCTGCAGAGGTTGGTCCCCATCATCTAGCCAGGTTCAGCTGACCTTTGGGCACCACCTGTGAGACAGTGAAGAGGTCACCTAAATAAATGGATGGAGCGAATGTCTTCTGCTGGTGGCAGGGCATATGTGGTAAATTTCAGACTAGCTAGCAACAGGCAGGTAGCTTTTCTCCTGCACTGTCTGCAGACCTGCTTTCACAGTAACCAGCTGACCCTCCTAAAAGCGTCAGTAGAAATACTGCAGACACCTGAGAAGAGAGTAGGTTATGTCCATCTACATCCATGTTGTGATAACATACATAAGTGTGTTAAGAATTCACCAGTTCTCTGTGTGGGGTTGTACCTGTTTTGTGGACCAGGAGATGTGTCTTTGCTCTGCCTGGAGAATCACTTTGTTCTCTTTGGTCTCCTCTGTGCTGATGGGCTGCGTGCTCCTTCCTCCACAGTGACCATCTCCAAATGTGTTGGGCATCTGCATTTCCAGCTCTGAGAATCTGCTTTATCGTCCCTTCGTACTGTTTCCACCCCTTATCTGCCCCATTTAGTCAGGAATGCTGTCAACCCTAAAGATGCACATGACACTTCGTAACACCCAGCCGGCAGAAGTTTTGGATCTGCTCCGTTCCCACTTTCTTTCATCGGTGCAGTAATTGCTCTGTGTTCAACCACGGATGATGAATAACATGTTTGTAGGCAGTAGTGGCTTGCAGCGCTGCTTCTTTTTCTGACTTGCAGATTAATAAAAAACATACATCTGCCTGCTGCTCCCATTAAGATGAGCGCCAATGTAAAAAGGGTCATCTTTTTTTTTTTTTCTTTTTTTTTTTGTGCCACAAAAAGGAAAGATTACTTTGCATGGCCTGGCAGTAAGCCACATAGAGAAGCGGACCTGGATTTTAATGCTTGAGTTGGCATGGCAGAAGGAGTGTTGTGAAATCAGGAGTCAATGAGCTGGAGAAGGGTGAGGAGAGGAAAATTGTCTGCTTTTGATGGCACTGGCACATGCAATCAGTAACGGCAGTGGGCTGCAGGTGGGAAGCTTGGTGCGCATGGGGTTTTTCTCAGTTGCTGGTGAAACTTCAGAAGCGGTACAGTGTGCTTCTGAAAAGCAGGGACGTGCGAAAACCTCCTGCGTACAGCAACAGTTGCCACTGGCAAGTGATCTTCTGCCCAGGCACTGGGAGAGGTCTGGGCTTCCATGGGAGAGGTCAGGGCCTGAGCATGTGTGTCCAGGCTTCACGCTTGAACTGGTAGAGGGTAATTCTGAGAGGAGCAGGACTCTAAAGCCATAGCTGCTTGGCTTCTTAATTCCTAATAAAAGCAAAGCGGTAGGAATGAAATAAAGAATCCCTTGTTTTCCTTGCACAGCTTAACATAATGTAAATCTGTGGTAAGAAGCTGTGGAAAATATCACCCCCATGAGAAATTATTTTTTTCAAACACTGTCTTGATTGAAAGCATGCTTTGTGGAGCTTGGGTGGAATTCGAAACCTGTTTTTTCCACAGTTAAAGAAATAATTAGTTGCTCTTGACTTTCAAAGCTGCATGCAACTGGTGACCTTTAATTTTGTTTCCTTCATCCGTTACACTCAGTGGGTAACAGTGCTGTGTTTTCTCCCATTTATTCCTGTGACATGCGCTAGTTTATAGAATAATTCACTTTCAAACATGTCCATCTGCATTGGCTACATGAAAGAGCTGCTTTGGACTTATGACTGTTTAAAATCTCATTTGAAATGTAAGAGCTCGTTTTGGTGCTTATGGAGAAAGAGTGTGGGAGGGCATGACTTGTTGTAGGCCTGTAATGCATTGGGATAAACTCTCCTTCTTTTTCCATTGCCAACATCTTAGTAACAAAATGAGCTGGAGTTCACCCACTGCAAGAATTGTGACAGTCATGTACGTTCTCAAACCTAAGGGAGAGCAAATGTCATTAAAAAGATGTGTTCCTGATTGTATTTGGCTCCATATGATTTTTGTGTTTGTTTGTTTTTCACAAAGTCCCATGTTTGTGAAGACTTGCTCATGGTTCTTACTTTATTTCTACAGTTTGTAACTTCATGTCTCATGAAAAGTGCCTCAAGAATGTCAAGATACCATGCTCATGTATTGCTCCCAGCCTTGTAAGGGTGAGTAAGCACAAGCTGCCTTGGCCCTTTCTTGGGATAATGTCACAGATTTATCACTAATGAACATGGTATGGTACAGTGGTGGCTTGTTAATAGCGTAATGCTTAAATCAATTGTGTTAGTCATCACTGAGGGTTTCATAGCTGCTCAAAGGCAAAGTTGCATTTCCTTTGAAAAGTCCCTGCTATGGGCAACTGTGGATAGTCTGTCTTTGAAGAGCAGTTATTTGCATTCTTTGAACATTACTAGATGTTCTTACTTGTGTGTCATTACCTGGAAGCCTCGCAGTAATGGAGTGGGGTGACTGATTGATATCAGTGCTCTCAGAAAATCATACCATGTGTCATACTAAACAAAAACTCTGTACAGCATCAAAGTTTTTACAGCAATTACACTGTACTGAGAAACTGCAGAAGCTACTCTGCCTAGTGAAGGGGCTGTGTTTGTCTTCTTGCGGCATCTTAAGAATTTGCTTGTTGGTAACAAAGCAAACTTAATAAAGTACTTGTTTTCAGATGCCCTGTGACTTTTTCTCCCACAAGACTTCATGCTTAAGAGGTTGGTTTTAAAGGATGTGAAAGATTAATCAACTTTAAAGAAGACAATAGGATGCACCGAAGTTATTAAGAAGCTAAATTGAAGAGAAAACAAAGTGTAATATCCACTTGGGAAAGGATGACAAAGGAGGAAAAAAAAAAAAGGAAGAAGGAGAGAGAAACTTAGTAGAGAAATAGTAAAACACTACGAATACCTTAAGGAGCCATATGCAAAAGTCAAATGAGACATGGCTGTAAAATCAGAATCATGTGCATTACAGACCTCACTGACTAAAAGCACATTTATGGGAATACATTGTGTACGTTTGGGAACCTGTGATGGGAAACTAATTCCCTTCTTTGTATCCTAAAAAGCTTTACAAGTTCCTTTATGTTGTGGAAACCTGTGTAGGGGGTGAGATGGGAAAGTTCGAAACAATATGTAACTTGACTTACAGGAACTGGATAGAGAGAAGTTAGCCGCTCGTTTTTCTTACGTTTGCTTTGTCTAGATGATAATGCTGCTAGGTTTTGCTACACACTTCCTCTTCCCCACATACTTTGCATCTTGAGTGGTATAACTTATGTGTCAAAAAGGTGTCTGAGGCATTGAAAGTTGCCGGTGAAATAGTAAGAAATACTACTCTAAGTCTTAGAATGCACAGTAAAGGGACATGTAGATAGTGGGAAATGCTATTACTAAGATTTAGCATCTATTACTGTTTCAGTATGCTGGCGATCAGCCCTTGTAGCATGGGAAAAGAAACGATGCGTCAGATGATATAGGTATCTTCGCAAGGGCCTTTAGGGTGGATGGTACAAATCCAACTGGGAAACATTCGTTTAATTCAGAGTGTGAGAGCTGCAAACATTTGTGAGTTGCTTCTTTTGTGAATTTGCTCTAAATATAATTCATTGTTCAAAATAATATTTGTTCCTTTGCTTTTGCATGGTAAAAATCCTGGATTTGAACTTCCTAATGTTTCCACTCGCATCAGTCACGGATGTCAGTGTAGGTTTTTTTTGTTTTTTTCCCAGTCCCCATTCTCTACATGCTCTATCACGTGAATTTTATCTAATTGTTTATTGTTTACACATAAAATCTAACAATCCTTGCTTTGTGGTAGAGTTTGTTTTATATGAGTGGTGGTGTCAGCCCTCAATGCTGTTTGCAGTTCAGCGTTGCTGTATTTAGCTGCAAAGAGTCTTGTGTGTTATCCGTGTTGAGTGATAATGATTATGTTTTGAAAATACTGGATTATGCTTTTATTTCTGGATGATCTTGTCCTCCTTGACGTGGTCATCCAAGTTGCATTAATCCTGGTCTGCTGTGCAAGTGAAGTCTGCCGTATGGGAGACATGGTTTTGCGTGCAGGCTCTGTCGAAGTAAATATTGAACTTGGCATTTGCCTAAAAAACATAACAGAGCAAAAACCAAATTATAATCGTTTATAGAACGTGTGGAAAGTTTTCTTAATCTCCCTGCTCTCCTTTCAGATTATTTATTATTTATTTATGAAAAGGTCTGACGTAAGAGGGAAGACTGGTGGGATTTTTCTTCTCATAGTTCCTTCTAGTATGTCAATAGTCAGTGTATTACAGAAATGAGTTGGGTTTTTTTTCATCCTCTGGATTTCATCCGGAGAAGATGGTAATTGTTAAAGCTCACCAGAGTGTGTGTGTCATTTGATACTAAGTCAAACTGTCAGAGAATAATTTTTTAGCAGAGTTTTCATGGAAACTTTTATCCCTGAGAGTAGGGTTTGCTTCCCAGGGTCAAGTAAAAGCCCACAGGGTTACAAGCATGCCATGGCTGCTCCAGCCTCAGGTCATTCCTGATGAATTCACTCTTCAGGCTGCACTTACAATTTTTTTGCACTATTGTTAATCATTATCATCTGCATTTAGTATTCCAGAACTGGATCCCAGTCATGATGTTTCAAAACAAGACTTCATGGATCAGTCTTCTGAACAAGTTTGTGTTTTTGTGGTTTGCATGGGACGTTATTTGTTTCACTGGTAAGGTCTCAGGAACTTTTAGAAATTCAAACCTTCTCTCCCCTACGCTCCAGTAAGTGTTTGCCTACTCTGAGGTATGTGTAAAAACTAAACCAAACCAAAAAAAAAACCCCCCAAAACCCATAAACACCAAAAAAAAAAGACAAAGAAAAAAAGAGGCAAAAAACTCCCCACCCACAAAACACCCAACAAAAACCAAAACAACAGTGAAAACAAACCCTCTTTGATGGGGTGTGAAATGTGAAGTTTTATTTTCCCTTGTTAGTTTGGAATTGAAGCTGTATTACAAGTTTTTTACTCCTTAGATTTGCCTTAGAAGTGCATGCGTGTTTGTTCTTTGAAAACTAAATGGAAATGCGAGTATATTAAAAGTGGTTTTAGTCAAGTTTGGCAGTTGTTATGCTTGTTTTTCCTTGTTGTTGTGTTGGTGCGTTGCTGTGATGGTTTCTAAACATTTCCACTTCAAGAAGGGTTGACAGGCTGCTCATGAAACTTTCTTGTGTGCTTTTGTTTTTAAAGCCAGGTTGTCTGGAATGGAAAAATGCTGGTTTAGGTCATCAGCTTCTCTTGAAGCTTTCTGTGCTAAAAATAAAACTGGCTTTGTAGTTCAGAACGTGGGGAGCTGCTTCGTTCATGGGTTGTGATGGTGAATGGGCAGGTTGTGGTGCTTGCAGAGGTCTCTGCTTGGGCAAGCAGGTGTTGCCCTTGTCTGCTGACCTAAATCACTTCCTCTGGCTGCTGGATTCATCTGTGTGCAGGTGGTTAGTTGGGTCAGTTCCTCATGAACTGAAAGCAGAAGAGAGGAAAAAAGGATACTCGAGTTAGGGCAAATCCGCCTAGCCCCCCTTCTGATAATCTGTTCTGTATTGGACTTCATACTTTGTATACACAACAGCAGCATCTCATTTTTCAGCAGCTGAAGGATTTCGGTACTGGGACACAACCTCTTTTTTGTTTTCTTTCTCTCCCTACCTCTGTTCCCTGCCCAAGAAGCAATGGGCGGCTCCAACAAAGTGCGAGACAAAGACCATGAAGGTTTGGTTGCTGTTTCACTTGCCTTATAATAATAAATCCCCCCGTTTCATGCAGCTGTCCGAAATGTCTGATGGATTTTTGTGTGAGTGTCTCAGAGAATTAGCGTTTAAGGAATGTTGTTGCAAATGACTCGTAGACACTTTAACAAACGTGAAAGAGCTCGGCAAGCTGGGAAGAATTTGGTGTGGTTGGGTTCAGTGGGAGTTCTGGAGAGGACAGGGGGGGAAAAATCAGAATCCGATTTTGGAAAATCATTCCTTGGTTGTAGTTGCAGGTGTTGGAGGTTTTATATCAACATGGGTTAAAAAACGCTGCAGTGAATGCTTGCTGAACCTGCAGACTGTCATAGAAAACAGGCTGAAATGTAGTATTTGTGAATAAACTGGTTGGCATATTAATGTTACATCTCATCTTCAAATTACTGTATATTTGGCATGCATCAATCAAGAGACTTTTTTTCCTGCCCCTCTTATTGTATCTTTTTGATGGTGGCGGTGGCAGAGTTAGATCTGTAACATGAACTTGACCCAGAAAATATATGCTTAATATTTTTCCTCTTTTATATATTATAAAAGCAAGTTTGTGAAAGTTTGTGCTTCCCTCTCTTTTTCCCCTTTTAACTATCCGTGATCAAGAGGCTTTGCTGATGAGAGGGTTAGGACACAGGTTGTCCTAACAGCGGTTGGACCCCAAGCTGATCTTTTTAGCAGGGCCTGTTGCGAGAGGACAAGGGATAACGGTTTTAAACTTAAAGAGAGTAGATTCAGACTAGATACAAGGAAGACATTTTTTACAATGAGGGTGGTGAAACATTGGAACAGTTTGCCTAGAGAGATGATAGGTGCCCTCCTGGATAATGGGTTGGATGGGACTCTGAGCAACCCGATCTAGTTGAAGATGCCTCTGCCCATGGCAGGGTGGTTGGACTAGATGACCTTTGACCTTTAAAGGTCCCTTCCAACGCAAAGCATTGTATGATTCTACCTGGGCACTTTCTGGATAGCCCTGACCACCTTCTATGAGAAGGTCCGTCTCTAGTTCTTCAACACTTGACCCATGCTTGTGTTGTTTCAGCAAGGCAGTCGCTTGGAGTGTGTCAGCCACACGGCATAATTTAGAAGCCAAATGATGGGTAAAACTGCTTGCTGGCATTCTTGGCAGGGCACCAAAGTTTCCTCCTCTTCCTCCCCAAAGCAATAGTCTCTTTAACGCTGAGGTTAAAGGGAAGAGCTGGCACCCCCGAGTTCATCAACTGAGGAGAGTTTATTATGCGGTATTGAAACTTGATGCAAGCTGCCTGGTAGCCTGTGAACTCTGAGACAAGCCCTGTAGCTGTATCAATGACTCCTCACATTCAGGAGTGGTATGGGATGTCACTATGTTTGTTTCTTTTAATTCTTAATCTTTATCTTGATAAAAGGAGATGGACATTGATTTCCTCTGTAGTAATAAAAGCAAGGAGTGACTTGTCTTTTGCACATCGTTTTCTCTTTCCAGTACAAACAGTGCTAGTCCAAGCAACTCTTAATTGCACTGGAAAGCTCTTATACAAGTTTTGTTTTCTAGTAGAAATATCATATATTCCTGATTTGAAATGGTCTGGAATTCACTGTATAGTTCCTATCATGAAGTGTCCTTGAGGGCCTGTAGGTAAGGCCTAGTGTCCTGTCAGAGATCTGTAGGATGGAGAAAAAGAGTCCTGTATATGGTTAGGTTGCATATGGTTGTATGCATTATTCCCTTCCATCAGCCCCAATTAAAATTTTTATAACTAAGTATTTGATTTTTCTCGTCTCTCCTGTCCTGTGATATGTTGAGACACCATTTAACATTTTGTATTTCTTATCTAATTTCAGAATTTCCATATGAAACATGTACCTAAAGTTCCTTTTTAACACCAACTGATGTATCAAGGGCTCAGAGGAAGAATACCAATTTGGACACAGCTGACTAGTAATTAACGGGCATTGTCCCTAGAAGGAAAAAGTAGAAGTGGAGTGCATTCAAGTGCATACAGTGTATTTAAGTTGCAGAAATCTTCTGCTATTAAAGCAGACAGGTTACAAACAAACTAAAGTGCTCTTTGTGATTCCTGAGTAGTAAGTAAGTGAAAAGATGTCAATAATGGGCAAAGTTGAATCACAAAGCTGTTAGCTTCTCTCAGAGAGGGTGTGGTCTAGACACTTAATTAACCCGAACAGAATAATCATGGGGTGTACTCAGTTGTGATCACCTCTCTATAGAGCAAAGGTTTTTTTGGTGTCAGCATGAACCTTAGCAGCTTTAGATATGGAAGTACTTTTGCACTGGAAACATCAGAATCCGTAGAAGTTCTTGTTGAAGAAACACCATTTAAATTTGTATCAGCAGGGTTTTTTTGACTAATGTTGAGTGCAGTCTTTGTGAAAGACCCCGTGTGGCTGCCCTTGTGCGCATTTCATGAAAGTGGTTGCTTCCAAGCTGGTTGTGATTATCCTTAAAATGCCACAGTATTTTTGAACTGAAAACTAGTGACCTTGAGTTAATTTCCTTTTTGCTCAACCTTTGGAGGCTATTGTGTTTTTATCCTTATTTCTGTGTCCCCTTTTCTGCTTGGAAGCTGATCAGCCCCATGCTACTGTAGGTCCTTCAGCCCTGCTTTCTCAGTATCTCCGGTGTGCTTTACAAAGTCCTGCCAACTGCGAGTCTCTCTGATGTGATGGGGAAGGAGATGCGTGGGCACAATAATATTTAGACACAGGCCTAGGAAAAGTTTTTAGTAGGTTGTTCTTTTTTAAGACAGCGAAAGACAGCAGCTTTCTCTTTGGCATTTGGTATATCAGTATTTCTCTCATTCCCCTTTGAGCCTGGAAGTCTTTGGCTCAGGATTCAGGCTAAAAACTTTCTTCTACCTGAGCTGGTAGAAAAGGAGCGGCAGCTGGGTGAAGAAAAGGCCTTCCTGGAGCTGTATTTTTCCCTGATGAGGTATCCGGAATGTTGCAGAGCAGTGAGACTTGACCTGGCCTGACTCCATCCGTGAACCGGAGGGGTTTAGGTGGTAGCTGGGCCTGCTCTGCGCATAGTGATTCCACCTCAGTGGAAGAACGCTTAAATTCATGATCTGCTGTTGGCCAATTGCTTGACACCCTGTGGCATTTCAGGATGAGGAACAATTTTGAAAGGCACTATGGAAAGAAAACAATTCTATCCTTTCTTTTTCTTCTAAAGTTTGAAAGTTAAGAGCAGTTTATTGCAGCTCTTTCTGTATGATGCAGAACTGCTGTGCGCTCACACAGATTGCACTGAAGGGGTTAGAATCTAAGTTTTAGGTTTCTATAGGATCAAATTTTATTACAGGCTATTATGAACTTCTACAGAAACGTGTGACGTTCTGTAATGCTCTGGATTTCTTAACAGATGGCAGGAAACAAAATAGGAACTAGGCGCATGTTGTCCATGAATGCAAAGTCATTCTGGAGCTTATACTGGAGTATTACCACTATACTTTCTGCTGATGGGCTTCTGATCAATACTGTAAGGGCACTTAGATGTCATTTAATGGCATTACTAGCAGAAATTTTCTGTATTTTTCTGTGGAAATCGATTTTAGTGGTTTGCATAAAGTCATTTATGTAGTTGTATTGAAAAAGTGGTTTTAAACTCATCAATTATTAATTTTCTGTCTGTAGGCCACCTTATGGGTCTGTACTTTGCTGTACTTATGCAGGTGGATATAAATTAAAGAACAATACATAACGTTTCATGTTCTGACATGCTGCCTCACTGGCGTTCCCAGTCTGAGTTTTTATTATTTTTTTTTTTTATTTAAGGTATTGGGTGCTTGGAACTTGTTCAGCAACAAAGAAATGTAGGGAACTGCTGGGAGGAACATGATGTGATTGATGAGTTTGTTATGTTGTACTTGCCGTTTTACCTTTTCTCTTTTTCCATCTTACTCCCATCCCATTTCCCACCAGGCTCTGCACTTCTGTCACATACCTGTCACTTCTAAAGCAAGCTAGAAAGACTAGTCATAATAAACAGAGTTTCTTTGGCTTGTTTCAGAAGGGAAGAAGTTGAAGGAACAGATTTATTTTTTTTTTTCTAACCAACATTTCAATCAGCAAGTTGTTCCCTTCCCTTCTTTTCGGCAGTGACTTGAGACTTCAGAGGATTGTCACCAGGGTCCTGAACAGCTGCAGAATTTTGACTTGGTCTGCTTCCCTTGAGTGTTGTAGATAAGTAGAGACAAACCCTCAGTAAGGTTGACTCTTGTCAAAGTCTTCTCACAGTCTTTCCCAAAATAAACCCCGTTTTTCACAAAACTCTACTTTGATCCTTTAGTCTACGGAGCGTCCTCTTTCTTCAGTAGAACGTTTCTGTGGCAGTAATGAAAAGCCTGCATTTCTATGCCAGTATCTTTGGAGGACTGTTTACTAGTGTATCCAGGTGGAAACGAAGCTATCTGTGACTATGTGTATCTTAAGTCATAATTTCCAACTTTTTACTGGGAATTATTAATTTCATTTCACTCCTAAGTAACCATTTGTCAGCCTTTACTGGCAATATTTTTTTATTTTGTTTTTGTGATGCGAGAACCAGAAAATAAATTTGATACAGTTGTCATATCACGAAGGGCGTGTGAGATGCTAAAACTAAACACCTAAGTCATGTCAGACTTTTGTGGAAGTCATTTGGATTCTAAATTTTAAAGATGCAGTTATGCTTCTTCTAATGTGAATGTCAGTTTAACAAAGGTGTGTATCTTGTAGAATAGTGGTCTCTAGAACAAGTATGAAGCTCGAGTATGTTTCTTACTCATTTTTCATCTTTCCTTCTGTTGTTCTTTTGGTAAGATCACTTCCAGTCTTCATTATTAATCACTAAACAAGAAAAAACGGCTACCTTTTTAGGATAAGTGAATAGTATACCAGAAATATATTTGCTAAAACTGTTGGTACAGCTGTTGGCAAGAGAATATTGAAACGCGTCATGTTCCACCTGCAGTCAACAGGAACCTCAGTATGGACGTACTTCAGGAGCTGTGTCTCTGTACCATCCAGGCTTTGAAGCTTTTGGGGCGCGGGGGCAGACTGATGCCTTTCTTCTGATCAGCCCGTTGGCTGGGCTCTATTTGGAGAAGAGGTGGGAGGCACGTGGAGAGTACTGGACTGTGGCAGCACTGAGGTTTTAAAAATTGTCTTTAGGGTGTTTTGTATACTGTTAATCATCCTTGATTCAATTAAGAATACTTAGGAGAAAAATTGTGACTCCGGGTAAGTCGCATGGCACTGAACCCAAAGGAAACCTTTGGATTCATGGCACTGGATCATCAAGAAGCTGACTGGCACTTAAAAATGTTACATATTAAAATGAAAGACGTAAAAAAAAATATTTAAAATAATTATTTATAATAAAGTATTTTAAATGTATTTTTAAGTATGAAATTTATTTTAAAAGGACGATTTGCCTTTATGTTTGTTCTCGGGCTTAGTTAAGTCTATGTTGTGTATACTGTCCTGTCTTGCATGATAAAGCAGTTTCTATGAATCGTAACTGGCACTTTGAAAGTTGTGGCTGATGATGTCTTATGCATTCTTCATTGGCAGGTTCCAGTTGCACACTGTTTTGGGCCTCCAGGACATTACAAAAGAAAGTTTTGCACTGTGTGCAGAAAGTCACTAGAGTCACCTGCCTTTCGATGTGAAGGTAACTGAAAAAACACTACTTGTATAGCCATCTGTGTGTTATCCAGAAATGTACACTTGCTCACGTGTGTACCTTTGAGGGTGTGTGTGTATACACACGCACATATGCACTTACTGTGTTTGAGAGATTTTTGATTGTTTATCATCCGCTCACTGATAGTGGAAATGGGTACTTCAAATTAAGGAATAATAAATCATTTAATATCAATAAACCACAGACTTTCTCAAATGTGTATGCTCTTTCATTTTCCCCCCAATTTACTTTGAGCAAGTCTGTGGCGTTGAAGGTGTGCAATGAATTCATGCCCGAAATGTACAAAGAATGAGAAGCTATTATGGCAAAAGAAAGACTTCTTCTGTTGAGGTAATTTATTTCTGTTTCCAATGGAAGCTTTTGATAGAGAGAATTATCAGGTATTCATATTTCTAAAACCTCCCCCTTTCTACAAAAGAATGGAATATAACTTTTCTATGTTACTGGTCTCAGATATCTGTTGCTTGTAATGGGGATGGGGTGCCTTCAATGGAAAGATACTTGAAAATATTATTTGTCAAAATAGTACTGCTCTGAGTGTTCTGATATGGGTTCTCTGAAAAAACAGTGATTAAAGAAATCACCCAAACACCAGAATTTTTCTTTGAAATACACGTTGGCATGAGTACTTGACTGATTTTGACGTGGGGCAACTCCTTAATTCTCCCTTGTCTCCCCTGTCTTGAACGTCTAGTAGTTGTTGTTCAGTTGGTGGTGTGACGTTGAATAGAATTTAGTATTTTAAAGGAGTATTACCTGTGAACTGTTTAAAAAAAAAAAAAACAAAAAAAAAACCAAACCCAAAAAAAACCAAGCAGGGCATTTAGACTTACAATGGTGCAGTGGTTTTGTTTCTGCTTTTGTCTGGTGAGTTGCATAACGAATCTAAACTATGTTCTTCTGGCTAGTGGGGATCTGTCACTTAATACAGTTACCGTCTGAGTTGGATATTTGGTGTGAGGTCAGAGAGCTGCAGATACCGCACAGTCTTTTCTGATGGTCTACCTTAATAAACCTCAGAAATTGTGTGGCATAAGATAAACACAGAGAATTTGAAAAGAAAATTTTCGATACCTATGTCCTCTTAACTCTTGAAAATACCTTTGGTTTAGTGATCTGTTTCAGTTAAAGCTTTCTATGTTTTGCTTTCATACTCTTACTTTCTTAATTCTATTGTATTAGCGTTGTACCAGTTGCAAGGGAATATTCATTTTTTCAGATGTTTCCATTTAAGTGTTAATTAAACAAGAAGCACATGAAAGCCCATGTTATATTTAGGTATTACAAATGCCCAAACATTTTTTTTTCTGGTTCGGTGAAGGTTCTGAGTTGTGTGCCTTGCATGGATTAAACAGTTTCCTTGTTTTGTGTGGTGTGACTTGTTTGCTATCCCGTTTTCAGAATACCAGTAAGTCTACAACTTCTTTCTCTGATACTTTTCCAAAATGTAGCTTAAAAAGGGCGGTTGAGGTTCATAAAACGCACACGATTCTTCCTTTGCTCTTCGAAAATACTTTCAGAATTTTGTTTTAGAAGTCAGCTGTTTTAAGCTGTAGAGCTTTTAAATCCAGATGGAAATGTAGAACTTTCTTCCTTTTTTTGCTTACTTCTGATGACTTAGTTTAATAGTAGAAGTGTACTGTTGGTTATGACAATCTCTTCTGATAACTGGAATTTAAATAATTTTTCCTGTAATCTTTGCTGTAATTAAGAGAGAAAAGAGGGTTAAGATGAAGTTACCTTTTCTAAGCAAATGATTGACATAGTAAGATGTGCTTTTAAAATAATATAAGTTAACTTATTTTGGACTCTATATCTTACAATAAAATAAATTTCTTGAAAAGAAGTTGAAAATTTTCAGAAAAGTAGTAAACTCTGTGAGTGCATGGTGAGGCATCCGTTCTCAAAAATCAGCTCGCATGTATATTAACCTGGGGTGAGATTAGTACATACACTTCATTGGCAAAAAGTACAATATTTGGACTCCAAATTCTGCTGACAATTAATAATGGCTTTGGATAGCTATTTTTTGCTGTAGAATTCACTGGTAACAGTTGAACCTGGACTCATGATGGTGAGAGTTGCTTTCCCTTTTCTTTCCAAGGAGAAGAGCTGGAAAGAAAAAAAAAAGGAAAGGGAATAACCCAAACATTTATTTTTTTTTTAGTGTTGGATCCTTTACAAAAGTTTCTTATTAAGCATCAACCGGAAGCAGCAAATTTACTGTGGAGGGAGGCAGTTAACATTTTAAAGATTATTCTGCCAAGTTTATGTGTCTGAAATTAACCAGTTTGGTTTTTTGGCAATTATAAAGGAAGTCACAGCACTGTCATGATGAGCTTGAACAGAAAACTTCATCCTGTTATGAGTTAAAAAGTTGTGTAGATTATGGAAGGGCTGATAACGATTAAACTTCTTTTTTGTAAGCCCTCTGATTTGAGTTGATCTTTACACACTAAACTGTGTTACTTTTCCTATCTGCGGGATAGCTCTCAAAGATTTAACTCCTGTGACACTCCTGCCCTTCTCAGGCACACATTTTCTTATTAATTCTGAATTGAGGGTGGTGTTAGAAGCAGCAGATGCGAATTAAACCAAGGGGAAGAAGAACACCCCTCTGTTCTCTACAAAGCATAGCAAAGGGCAGTGTATGCCTGCGTTAGCAGAACTAACGCTAAAAAACCTAACACTTCAGTTAATTCCTTGAAGCTGTAATTTGGTCTACGGAAACTTTTGCTATTAGTAAGGGTATCACTCAAAGCATCTAGCTTGCCTGGTAGCTGAATTGGCAAAACCGTAGAATATTCCTGTTATATCTGTGAATACAGAGAAATGTGGGCGGTGGAGGGACTGTGTCACACCTCATATGAAAGCGGTTGACTCCAACTACGCTGGAGTAGGCAGCGGTTCCTGTGAAACTGCGAGACAAAGCTGTAATAAGCCCTGTTAAAAAAAGACTTTGCTTTGGTGTGGTGGTAGGTCATGGTCTTCTGTGGGGTTAGAATAAGACGGTGTTAGTGCTGATAGCCAGCCCAAAGAGCGATTTCAAAGTAAGGTATTATTCTTTGTGTCATTTAATACTGTCTTCAAAATACGTTCAGCTATTCAGCTAATGTGTAGCTAATACACAGTTGCCACCCTCCAGTCTTCAGGTTACAGTCTTCGGATTTTTGTGATGTGCTTGGAGCAATAACCTGTTTGAGCCGTACATAAAAATATTTGAAGAATTTGATGCTTGCCTCTCTACTTTCATTTACTCAACAAAAAATAGGATGCCTTCCCAGACTACTTGTGTATGCAAGTCTTAAAAAAGCAGCTAGAGGAGGATCTTTTTCAGCCATCTCTGTCTATGAGGTTTATGGAGAACTTTCCTAACTCTTGAAGTAGTGAAGCTGGGTATTGGGGTCTTTTGGTTGTATTCTTTTTAATGACTGATCCTTTGCAGCATTTTAGCTTGGGTATTTTTTTTTTTTGTAGATTCTCTTTTCTTTCATATCTGATACTTCAAGACAGCTTTTAAATAATGAAAGTACTTTATCCAAAACCAAACTTGCCTAAAGCTTTTATAGGCTTCGCTAAAACGTCTTCCTACTACAGTATCTAACAGGTATTTTGGGAGATAATGTTAAGCTTACTTAGGAGAGTGTGCTGAAAAAATTATTATTTTCCTTTTCCTGACAATGAAATGGTGATTTACCATATGCAGACATAGCTTGGACAGATCTTCCCAGACATGAGCATACCAGTTTATTCTGGTCAGGTTTAAAATTAAATCAGTTGAGTGTCTCTCTTTCTGTTAATGCTTCTAACATTCAGCTTTTTTTTTTGCTTTGGTTAAATCAAAGCAGACTTCAGGCACGATTACGCTGGAGTAGGCAGAGGTTCCTGTGAAACTGCGAGACAAAGCTGTAATAAGCCAAACAATTGTTAAAAATTTAACTTGCCGTATTGGAGGAAATATGGCAAGTGCTTGTGAGCAAAATTAGCTCAGCCTTTTCTTACACTTGCTGCATCAGTTTAACACAAAGGAAATGGAGCAACACGCAGGACAGTGCTGATAAACTTCTATTGCCTAGCTTTGCTCAACAGAAAAGTGCACAAAGGAAAGAAAGTGTGGTGCAGTGAAAGAAGTCTTGGAGGGATGGAGGTGGACAGGGAGGAACTGCAAAAAATCCCGGAGTTTCCAGCTTACAGAAGTTTTCTTGTTTTCATGTTTTTAGTTTGTGAGCTACATGTGCACACAGACTGTGTCCTGTTTGCTTGCAGTGACTGCCGGCAGTGTCACCAGGACGGGCACCAGGACCACGTAAGTGACGATGCCTCTGCAGCACAAAGTGGTCGTGCATTTCGGGTGTGAAAACATGGGCTAGAGGAGGGTGAAGGACTTTTGGCCTTTTCTTTTACATGCTGCCAATTATCAAAGCACTTTTGTGCTTTTTGTGCCAGCTTGTTGGCTGGCAAAGGAAAGGTGTGGCTTCAGCATGCATCGCAGATAGCCGGATGAACTTAAATTCTGGCGCATTCATGGTGCTTATGGAAGCTGAAAAGTCTGTGCAATGTATACAACATCTTAAATAAAAAGAAAAAAAAATAAAGCATCTTGTCTAAAAATTTGCGTTGCAGCAGCTGGCGTGGAACTCTTTTTTTTCTGTATGTTGAGCAGTTGGATGCATTGCATCCCTGGCAAACATTGTCATGTTCCTCAGGCTTCCTGCAGTCTGTCTGAGGCAAAACTGCCTAGATTCTCACTGTAAAACACGTGCATAAAACTGACCTTTCAGGATTTTTTTTTTTAAAGAATATTGGTTTTGGTGGACTGTGAAGAAAAAAAGCACTAGGTGACAAATTTATTGATAGTTTGATAAACTTCTTTTGGTGAAATATAAGATTGTTCAGGTTCATGTTTATAGTGAGAGAATACTGAACGTCGTGGTCTGTGTTGCTGTTTCCTCAGAGCTGCTTGAATTGCTGACTTTAAAGCTAGGTTGAAGATGCTTCTGTATTTATTTTGTGTAATGCTAAGTCGTGGTGTGTTCCCCCAGGATACTTACCACCACCACTGGAGGGAGGGAAACCTTTCTTCCAGTGCTCGCTGCGAAGTTTGCAAAAAAACCTGTGGCTCTTCAGAGGTGCTCTCTGGCATGAGATGTGAATGGTGTGGCATCCTGGTACGTTGTGCTGTTTTGTACAGTTGTGGGAACCATATGTATATGTCTATATGCACATTCTTATTTAAACACTTTATATAAGTACACTTTACTCGTACACTTTAGAAATATACTTTATATACACGTCATAAATACACTTAATTTATACACTTATTTATATAAATATATATGTTTATGAGTTAAATGGAAAATCTGACTTTTTTAACACCCCATTATTCATTCAAATGAGCAATTCTCAAAATCACAGTTAAATTTTCTGTAAATCCAATGGAATTAAAATTTATCAGGGACTAATTGTTATAGATTTCTGCTTAGAAGTCTGCAGTTACTTTTCCTGTGTGAAATCGTAATTTCTTTCAAATCACATGAATTCCGCAAGGTCAGAGGCTTTACCATTATAATATGCTTATTCCTCTTTCAGTGTAGAATAGTTGTTAACCTGTGTGGCTGGGTTTTTTTTTTAAGCTGTCAGTATTGGTTTCTGTGTTTTTCCGTTCACATGACGCACGTTTAATTCCTGTGCAACATGATGGTACCCTTCAACAATCCTCATGAAAGCCACAGCTTTTCACATACTGATACTCAGCCTGCTGTGTAGGTAATAATTGATCCATCCCCATAATGCTACCTCTAACTGAAATATGATGAAAGTGCAAAGTAGCACCAGATGGGGCGGGAACTGACAAGTATATGTAATAAGTCATTCATTTGCCATTTAATGCAAGAGGAGGGGTTATATGTAATAATAATTTAAAATGAAACCTGAGGTTATTCAGTATCGCAGGTGTGATTTGAATAATTTAACTTTTTTTTTTTTAATATTGTGAGGTTTTTATTTTTAATCTGATTCATAATTTCTGAGGTGGGAGGGGCTGTCTTTGAGAACCGTCTAACAAACATAACATACTATGTGGCCACGCATACAAAAGTATGTGTGTTCAGTAATGGCAGAAGATGTTGCACAAGCATAAAGGCAGAAACCAGCCAGTCGTGTTTTGGAGTAAAACTCTAAACATTGTTATCTCTGAATCTGCAAGTGGGGACAGCTGTGTAAGAGGATATTGCTATTTTCATGCTATCCAGTTTCGGTATAACCTGGCCTACCTTTCCCGCCTCCCCCAGTAAATATCCATATAGAATGGGAAGACCCAGGGCTTGAGACCAAAACTTTAAACTTCTCCATACAGCTGTATAAAAACCTTTGTATTTTAATAGAGCGGGTTTGTAGTACTTGGGAGTTTCTTCGCGTGTTAAAACTTCCCATTATTGGTTATATAAAAACCGAATGGAACAAATTAAAATCTGGGGTCAAAAAATGGGTCACTTATTTAATGAAGGTGATTTACAGAATGTCTATATATGTCCTAGCCTGAGTTTTGCAATTCTAGTGCAGATTTCGTTGTAAACAAATTTGCTTTCTTTGTGTCTCACTAAGTTCTTAATTGATGCTTCTACTTATAGGCTCATGCGGCTTGCTACGTAATTGTCACACCAGAATGTACATTTGGAAGATTAAGGAATATGATTCTTCCTCCGAGCTGTGTGCAGTTATTTTCTCGCAACTTCAGCAAACTGCATTGTTTTCGAATATCAGAAAACTTGCAAACAGAATCAGGTAAAAACTTCCAAAGATGAATGCAATTAATTGATGAGCACATTTAACCTAATGTTGTAATTCACTGAAGTGTATGATTGCTAATTTTTACAGGCTTTTGTGGCGATACTGTAAATTCTTGCTATTTCTGGGACAGGATAGAGATTTTTAAATGCAGTCTGTGTGCAAAGTGCTGAAAATTCTGTTTCCTGGTGCAGGGCAATTTGAAAACTGTTGTTTAAATAGTAAGCATGCATGAAGTGAAAACTGAAAAAAAAAAAAATTTGCTTAGCGGATTAGTGTTATCATTGCTACAAACACTTCCTGATATACATGTTGGTTTTTATTTAGCATATCATGTATACAGATATTTTTATTTGCCTCTTTGATTAAGCATCTGCCCTTTTAAGATTTCTGTGCTGAAAGGAAATCATGTATTTAGCAGTTCTGCTGCCATCTAGAGTGTGTGTTTGTTTAAGAACTCTTTAGGAACAAGAGAATTTTTTTAGGCAACTGAAGTATTTTCTAGTTTGAATTTTTATTATTATATTCTTGTGGTGCTTGAATACGATAGGAAAGCAAACAAAAGGCAGGCAAAATATAGGTCGTGGAAGTTAAATGTTGGCAACTGCATGTTTCTCAACCTGACAGGTTGTTCCTGAACTTTCTGCTTTGAAGGTGTAGGTTTGGTTTTGGTGAAGGCAGTTGGTCGCTAGCAGGAGCCGTGCATTCTCATGGGCAGAAGCTGCAGCAGGAGTTTGTAGCCACTGCAGGAACCTAAGCCTACATAACCTAAATACAATGAAGTGATCTAGGAAAGTGTGAAGGGGGAGAGGAGGTGTTAACGTTGCTTTTTTTGGCTGGCATGTTTTTTTCAGTGAGTTATTTTTCTTTTTGATGAATTTGCTTGTTGGTGGGGGAAGGTGAAGTACAGCACATGCTTGAAAGTCATGGAGTTTTTTAATGCTTCCAACATAAGAAATACCAGAAATAAACAATCTGGATGAGCTCGGTTTTGCTGGAAGACTCATTATGAACCTTGATTCAGATCTATTGTTAGGTATTCTACAAGTGTCCCAAAGGCTTAAGGGAAGATAAAGTTGTATTATTATTAACGGAAGTTAATCACAAACCTTTTAAATAGCCTCTTCAGGTCTGCCTTTTCTGATGTTAACTGTTTGACATATTAAAAGAACACACCACTCTTTAAAAGACAGACTTAAACTTTTTCCTTTTTTAATTTTTAAATCACCCTTAAGTAAAAATTGAACATGAAGCACCTTGAGTGAAAAAATGCAAGGTTATAGCTGCACCTTCTGTTCTCTTCCTTCATTATTTACATGATAGAAGAGAAGGTTTTCCATTTCAGGACTTTGTATGCTAGGGATATGAGTTTGTGTTACACACATTTGAGTTTTTTTGAAGTGCTTTTTGCACTCCTTTAATTACAATATGTCTTGTACTTTGAATTGAGAGTGCAGTGCAGATCAGTCATTAGCTGGTGATCAGAAACAGACGCATGGGGAAGGGGAAATACTCACTAACTTAATTTGGACCATTTCCAGTGCTTTAATGTGATATGAAAAAAGAAACTAAGAAAACCCCACCACATTTGGAAAGCCAGAATGCATTTTTATAGTGCTCAGCCTGCACACACCCAGATAAAATACAGAAACACCATGAAAAACCTGTTTTCTAACAGCCCGTCTCTTTCCTGCGGGTCTATGAGGTTTCTGCTGCCTGGGCTAAGCTCCCTGTGGTGTGGGGGCCTCCAGCACTTGACATCTTCCTTTTTTCATGTCAGTGGGCCACAGTCCTGGCTCAGCACAAGGCATGGAGAATAGCATTTGTGGTATGGTACCTGCCTTGCGGTCTGCTAGGCGTAAGGCATTTTGTTCTTTTTTTTTCTTAGCTGATGATGGTATGTGACACTTGTTTTAGCACCTAGGTCCCTGATGTTCAGTTACAAGTCTGGTGTTGTCATGCTCCTTGTTACACTATTAGCATCCTATTGAAGCTTGTTTTAAGACCTGCTGCTGGAGTTTTGCCGCTCTTCATCATCTGCTGGAGATCAGCTCTCTGCAGGTCCCTGCCAAAGGCACCAAATACCATTGCTACATAGGTCTTTCCTTCTGCCCAGGTTCGTTCTTAAAGGTAGAGCTGGGAATTGCCTTAAACTAATTCTCGCATCACCCTGTGTCGAGGGAGCTCAGTGCTCTGGCCTGGTCGTCCTTCATTTTACCCATGTTCACAGAGCGGACCTGCATGTGCTGAAAGTTACCAAGATGTGTCACAGTTCCAGCAGCTCCCTGACGCTCTTCAGGACTTACTTGAAGCTCCTCTGACCATGGAGCAGCTCAGGAGAGCTGCCCTGGGAGTTCCTACGCTTTTCCAGGGAAAAGTGTAGGCTCCAGATGGCAGATCTCAAAGATTGAATGCACGTTAGGGATATTTCCAGGGAGCAAGGAGCATTTCAGCTTTATTGGAGGATGATTAGCATTTCTGTGGGATGCATCATGCAAGCATGTTTGTTCAGAAGTCCTCACACCGCGGCGTGCACGGAAGGTGCTCTTCTGTTGCCACAGCTGACGAAGGGCATCACTCAGAAGATTGTGAAAAGATCAGTCTGTGGTACCAAAGAAGTGTTGGCGGTTGCCTGGATGAGTTAACTGCTGCAGCACAGCTCTTCCAAAGCTGATGGTTGGGAAGTGCCAGATGACTTGTCCTAGATGGAGAATGAGCACATCATCGTTGACCTACTGGGGAGCATTTGTCCAGATTAGCTTCACTGAGTGAACATTCAGTGAACATCTCTGTGCTGAAAGTGGCTTTTCAAAACTCTTGGGCTAAGAAGAGAAGCGATGTGGAGCAGTTGTCTCCCTGTCCTCCAAGTAACTCCTGTCTCTGCCTGTTTCATAAGAAGTCATTGAACTTCACTGGAATAGTTCCAAGGTGCTGTTAGCGTAGACTTCCCTACTATCCAGACTGAGAGAGAAAGAGTAATAAAAAAAAAATGTCAGCTTCTTCCCATCTAAACTTAGAAAAAGGCGAGGGCTGGGAGCAATCAGGAAATCTTTTATTTCTTATTGTTGTATTTATTTATTCTTTATTTAATTTGATTTTATCCAAAGTGAAATTCGAGAAGGCATTCAGCTTCCATTTATTTCAGGCTGTTTCAGGACCACATTGTCTAAATTTCTCTCCAGTTTGAAAGCTAATCTGTTTGTCAACTATAACAGGGAAAGTATTTCAACCCTTCTTTTATATTTTAAAAACCCCAACCCAGAAATATTATTGTTGGTGTTTCTTGTAGTCAGTTGAAGCATTACACAAATATTCCGTAAGTTACCTGGTCTCCAGTTTAGGACTCCTACCATGTACCCTTCTTGACATGCGGTGATTCTGCTTCTTGGAAGGTTTTCCTGCGTTAGGATTCTGGCTTTCCCAGTACCTCTTTTGCTCTGAAGATCTGTCTTTACTGATTTTATTTTATTTTTTTCTCTCCTGTTTTGTGCTTTGATTTCATGCTTTCTCTCTCGACTGCAAGGCATAGATTTTATGAAGGTGTTATGTTTTATAAGGTGCCTGGCTTATATCTTTGGGAGCTTTGACCGCATCCCAGTCAAGACTGACTGTGAGTTTCAATGGGTGGGAGTATGAATACTATTATATGATCAGCACGCTGGGTTGGCTCGTGTTGCACGGTATTGCTGCCCTTAGAGAAGAAAAAATTATCAGGTTTGGATTTTTACCAGTCTTCCTGCATGGCCCAGGGTGTCAGGAATGAGAATGCAGTCAGGATGTTATCTTCACAGGAGCAAATGTAAATGTTAGTAGTTTTTATTTTAATCTTTTCTAAGTATTTTATGTGTGAATTGGCAGGCTGTGTTATCTGACGTGTTAGCTCCTAGCTTTTAGTGAGATTGTTGAGCAGCTGTCAAATTCCTCTTCTGAAGTGCAGTAATTTCTTTTTGGGTGTCAGCAAATCTATTTTTCAGTTATGGAAATTATTCATATAATACCCATACTTCTGACTGGAAAGCTATTACTGCAATTTCTGGACCGATTTGGTGGTTTAAAACTTAATGGAAACCATATATACTTACTTCGATCACATGCAAACATTGCAGCTTGAAGTGGATGAAAAGCAGTGGTTGCGATGTTAAAGCTAATAGTAGAAGGACTTCAGGTGTGCTTTCACTGTAGTTACATGACAATGCAGGTTTGGGGGGGGTTGTTATGCTGGTTTTATAGTATGGATTGTTATCGTAAAAATAAGCAGAAGAAGAAAGTGTTCTGTTCCTACTGGATTCTTTTGTGTTAGCTTCTTCGAGGGAAACCATCCTCAAATGACAAATACTTTTTTTTTTCCCCTTCTTCACATTAACAAGAATCCTTTCTTAAAATATTTTTGTTTTCACAGATGAAGATGATGATGTTGATGGGTCAACACAGGGATCAGCAAAAGATGTCCAAATTTCAACAGATTCAAGTAAGCAGAATTTTAGTAAATGGTGAATTCCAATCTTTATTAATGTAATCTTAAATTGCTTTGCCTTATGTAAAGATATTAAAAGGCTGTTTTTCTAATGCTGGGTATCAATTTGAGGTCCAAAGTTTTGATCAAACAGACTTATCCAGGGTCTTACAAATATCTCATCACTGTTTTTCCACTGGTAGTTTGCCATAAGTAACAATGCATTCATTACCCTGACAAATAGGTCATTTCTCTCAACATGGTGGTCAAAGCAAGCATAGTATTAACAATCCATAGTTAAGCAACCAATTTAAAGGGCAGACAGCATGTCTTTTCAAAGCCTTTTTCTTTTAAGATATCTGGATCCAACCTTACTGAAGACACCAGGTGATTAATTTTTATTTTTTGCAGGGGGAGGGGTTGGGTATGTTAGAATAAAAGTGTTTGTATTCTTCTGTGTCATGATTGGGCTGGGCTGGTTGCTTCTTATGCAGTTGCATTCTTATGCATTGGAGATTTCTGGGGTTGGAATTAGCCAAACTTACTTTCAGAAGCTGAAGCCAACCACAATTTAAGGGCATCCCACCCCCTGTATCTATATGAGTAACTGCAAGAACATAGTACTTGCTGCCTAATGTAGCTGCGTGGATTGTTGTAAAAAACAAAATTTCAAATCAATAAATATGATTAATCTTTTTTTCTCCTTTTTTTTGTTCAGCCTAAAGTTCTTAGAAAATTAATAGGATAATTGGGCAAATGCTGTTTGGATTTTAAAAAAATCCAGCTCAGTAAATAATTAACTCAGTTATGGAAGGATCTCAAGCATGCTCTTGTTTCACTTCTTAAAATTTGAAGCTGGTGTCTCTTTAATGACTAAGTTATGATCCACCACCATGCTCCCTTATTATGGCGCCAGGCTCTGACTAACTGCAGTTTATGTAAGAAACTTTCACTTTTTCCATTTTTTTTAAGTGACATAAGTCGCTGAGTGTCAGTCTTGTATATTTCACCAACTGAAGCTATTTCCCTTACTCATGACTGTCAAAGAGAGCAAACTGCGTATCCAGTTCCGCTTTAGACAGCCTTAACAAAAGAAGGAAAAATAATATGAAAATTAGGGGCAGGATACAAACTTTAATATGTCTTTTGTTCATATACAGTGTCCGGCTACGGACTGGAGAAAGCAGCATCAGATGTTACATTTTTCAAGGCTCATGTAAAGAATTGTTAGTTGTGTTTTAAATAGAACAGTGGCATTAAATAACATTGCTTCCTCTCAATACATTTTCACAAAACAGAAGTCAGTGTAGAGCCCTGTAACTTTTCTGTGATTTAGAAAGCTTAATTAGGTAGGCAGTGATTCTAATGTCTCTAAATCCAAAGCATTCACAGAAAAATGAAATGTTTGAAAGCTTTAGTTTAATGATGTTAGGGGTCTCCAAGTCTGGTACCCCAGTAGAGGTGAAGCTGATGCAACATCCTGCCCCCAGGGACTGGGGATGGATCAGACTAAGAGGAAGGTCTCTTGGATTCTGCGTGTGTTTACATTTATGTATTCTGATACTTAGATATGTGTATATATATACATGTGTATGTGGCTGTGTGCATACATATATGCACACGCAGGCCTTCCTCCCCCTAGGTCTCTCAGTGGATCCCCAGCCCCCACGGTCCCTCCAGCAGACGTCCTGGACCTCCTGGTCCTTCCAGTAGTCATCTCTGCCAGGTGCCTCATTCACAGAGACACATGCAGATGTGGCTCCTAGCCCATGTGCCAGCAAGTCCAGCCAGCTCATGCAACAGCTGTTGCTCTGGTTGCTGGCACCGTGGACACATGGGTCACAGTGACCTGCGGTCGTGCTTGAGTTGCTGCACTCACAGACCCACGTGCACACATGCAGGAGGGTGGAAACCACACCCACAAAAAGAGTTAGAAATAACATTTAATGAGAAGACAGGACAGACCGTGCTGCAGGGTATGGCGAGGATACACACCAACCAGCAGCCTCTCCACCTGTGACCACCTTCTTTTATCTCCTTACATCTATTTTCCCATGCTTGTTCCTCCCCAAACCACCTTGATCCCTTCTTTCCCCTGCCTCTGGTTACTCCCCTAAACATCCAATAAAACCTCTTGTACAAGCCCAGAATGCTCTTCCCATCCACCGCATGGAGCCCCACACCCTCAGTGGCCTCCTCAGTTGGGGAGGTGACCCACAGAGCTTCTCCTGTGGGCTCACCTGATGGGTGCAACCGCCAGCCCATGGGGTGATGCCCTTGCACCAGGGCAGGGCATGGCTTCTCTGATAACTTGTCTGACAAAGTTACTGGGGTTCACCTACCAGTCATTGTGTATCTGTGCCTCTGTGTGTGTGTGGAGTCATAACCCATCAAATTAAACATGACAGAGGCACAGTTATAGCCTGCTGGACCTCTTCCACCCTTATCTAGATAATACCACTTGTGTAGCATGGGTCAAGAAGGAGCTGCTTGTTAGCTTCTGTGTGTTGACTCAGTACATCTGCCGCATCTTTTGGGATGGTATCATGCCCTCCCTCAGGAGTGTCTGAACTGAATTATATTCCAGAATATTGTAGCTTTTCTTAATTCCAGCTCTCCATGTTTTACAGATGCATGTTTTTTAAAACAGTGAAAAAAGTCAGAGCAAATTGAATAGTATTGACTTGTAAAGACATGCTTTTCTGTAGGAAAGAAGCCAGTAGAAAAGGATGCAAAGTCTGTAGATTAATACTGGAAAAAAATTGAATTACTGGTCTGCATTCCCTTTTGCTTCTTTGCTATTTTAGTAGGCTTGTTGAGTGAAGTGTAAATTTAGAAGATTTAAATATCAATTTTGGGAGCTAAAATATGTTAAATCAACCATGGAACTTAGCCTACCAAGATACTGAAGCCAAAAGCTAACACGACCATAAAAACAACCCTACACTTTCTGAGATGATAGATGTAACAGACTTACAGAGCAGATTTGGAAAAAGACTGTAAATCCTTGTGCCTGAGAACATGAGCCAACTTCTAAGGACTTGTCTACATAGTGGACAGCTAACCTAAGGAGAACTGAATGTTACAGGGATAGTGGGATAAACATCATGTGGATGCTGTCAGTAGTGTAGTGGGGAAAGAGTTGGGCCCCAATGTCCATTTTCATACTAAAATAATTTTTGGACATTCTGGGAATATATAAGTGATAAAACTGGTCTGTATTGACAGACCTCAGATAGCTGGCATTGGAGGTAAAGAAGGGAATTAAAAGTGCTCCTTTGGGGGGAGCCTTTCGGGGGTGTGCCTTGTCTGTCCTTTCTGGGATGCAATGATGAACTAGGTTTCAGCCAGCACACATTATTCTAGTTTTCCTGGAGACAGAATTCATTGGTCTCTGCTAAGATGCAACCACAGATGTAATCTGTCAAGCTTGAGAAGTCAAAGGCAAACTTTTGAAAATCATTCCTATTACTTCATGGTAATATGAAGGCTTAGTGGAGGGGAAAAAAAATTTGGCTTGTTTTGTATACAACAAATGAATCCTAGAGGAGGTATTTCATTAATTCCTGAAATAAAAACATGAGTTAAGAGCTCTTACTTGTGTGTCAGTCTGCAGGGGTCTGGGAACATGAAAAGACATTAGATTCTGCCCTAATTGCTTGCCAGGAATCAATAAAAGCTGAAGGTACTTGACTACTGTGTAGTGAGGCCTAGGCAGCTCTTATTTATTGTGAAGCTTATCCATAGATAGTAGTTAAAGGATGTTGAGGATGTGGAGAAGTACTTCTTTCCTCACAAAAGCTTCTGTTCAGTGGTATTTCAAGAGATACTCATTTACAAATTGAATTGTCATACCCGGTGTCACGGTGAAAACATTCTTTTCCCCCAGAACAGTTTGCTTCACCTGCGTTTGAAGATATTTTGAAAAAGAGGTTTATGCTCAACTGTGTTGAATGAACTAGTGGCTTAAGTGCTGGAAGAGGTTGTGTATTTCCATTTTTTCGTTCAGTTGCCTATAACAACTGGGAAAAGAAAGACGAGTGTTCTGAAAAATCACGTTACTTTTCTTTTGCTTCACTTTCCCTATTGTGCATGTCTTCTTTCCTCTCCTTCCCTCAGCCCCCTTCATCTGCCTTTTCTGTCACTTGATAGTGCCCGCTATTGTTCTTGCTTCTCACCAGATTGTGATTTGTGCACTTCCCCAACTTGTTCCCTCCCTTCCCCAAGCACAACATTTACTCCCCAGTATTACTGCCCCTTTGGCTTGGTTCCCTTTCAGTCTGCCTGTCCCTCTCTTGTTCCCTGGATTATAGAATGGTTTTAGTTGGAAGGGACCTTAAAGACCATCTAGTTCCAACCCCCTGCCATGGGCAGGGACACCTCCCACTAGACCAGGCTGCTCAACGCCCCATCCAGCCTGGCCTTGAACACTTCCAGGGATGGGGCATCCACAGCTTCTCTGGGCAACCTGTTCCAGTGTCTCACCACCCTCACAGTAAAGAATTCTTTCCTAATGTCTAATCTAAATCTACCGTCTTTCAGTTTGAAGCCATTAACCCTCATCCTATCACTGCATACCCTTGTCCCTTCTTCATCCTTGATGTCTAGTATTAGTTGATAGTCAAAACATTGGCTGCTCTAGATGTCTCTTTCAGGGAAGGCAAGCACCTCTTCCTAACTACTTCATCTGAAAATGTAAAGAGGTTTTATAGAAAATCTCTTCAAGAAGAAAGATTGAAAAAATCTTCCTGTAGTTCTGTAGCATCATTGCCAGAAGGCTATAGAGAGATGTTCGCACCATTCTTACTTGCTTTATTGCTGAGGTGTAGATAGTGAATGGTAGTACTGAAATATACAGGCTGAAAGAGTTGGGGTTGTTCATCCTGGAGAAGAGAAGGCTTGCGGGAGACCTTATAGCAGCCATCCAGTACCTGAAGGGGGCCTACAGGAAAGCTGGGGAGGGGCTGTTTGCAAGGGCATGTAGCGATAGGACAAGGAGCAATGGTTTTAAACTAGAGCTGGGTAGGTTTAGATTAGCCATTAGGAAGAAGTTCTTTACACTGAGGGTGGTGAGACACCGGCACAGGTTGCCCAGAGAGGTGGTGGAGGCCCCACCCCTGGAGACATTCAAGGCCAGGCTTGATGAGGCTCTGAGCAACCTGATCTAGTTGAAGATGTCCCTGCTGACTGCAGGGGTGCTGAACTAGATGACCTTTAAAGGTCCCTTCCAACCCAGCACATTCTGTGATTCTATGAAATAAACCAAAATTTTGCCAGTCCACACTGTTGTAATTTGAAGTAGCAGTGACTAGAGAAGGAGAGCAGAAAGCATGTGGATAGCGCAAGTTTTGTTGGGAAGAATGGTTCTTGGTAAACAGCACTGCTAGAATTTAGTCTTTAAGAGTAAATTCCACCAATATGTTTGGTGTAGGCCTCTAACTTTCTTCTGTGGCAAATACATTCAGGACTACATCATTTTCCTGTCTCTGCTACAAGGCGCACATAAGTCTTTTTAGGAGCTGTGTCCTCCTGTCTGTGGGGATTTGGAAGTCAAAGGACATGAGCTTTGGACTCATCAAATGCTGTTTAGCCTTTTCCCAGGAAAACTTGATATCTTAGCCACTGAAATCAAATTCCATAGTTTGGTAGATTGTGCCTGGAGTTGACCTTTTTGTAGTCATTTTCCCCTTGAAAAGCATAAGCATGAAGAACAGCTTTTTTTCAACTCAGTATCCCATGATAAGAAAAGAAGTAATGTGTTTTTCAGGAGAAAGTCCTGATACTGTGTAGCCTGATCCAGCAGGAAAAGATGAAAGACATTTGGCAGTGAAGTGTCAGTCCAATAAAACAGGCAGTAACTCCTTTAAATACCAAAATTTTTTATGTGCATCTGTTTGCATATTAGCAAGATTTTTTTTATACTAAGTAGGGGTATGTAGACTTCACTTCTCTAATTGGGTCATTTTCTAATTTTTAAAAATTGGAAGAGGAGGGAGAAAGAGCTTTATCTAACTTTAAAAGTGATGATACTTTATCTTCTTTCCAAGGCTAGTTAGACAAATCAGACTAGCGTGAGACACCTCTTCACTTTCATGTTGTGGATGTACACTTGAATTAGTTGGTATGGTCTTTCGTTAACCTGTCCCCATAAGCTCATACACAGGAAAGCCATCTTTCATCAGGTTGCAGTAAAAGTGACCACTGTGAGGAGGACAATGACAAAGTTAACCATGATTTTTTTGCTGATAAATTGCGCTTGTTTTGTATGACGAGTAACCAGATTGCCTCAAGGAAAGCAGGACTGAGCATACTGTGTATTTATCTAAGGAATGTACTTGAGCTTAGGACATTAGTACTGGTCTGTAGGTCTAAACTCCTCCTTGCGAACCAGTTTATTTTAAGAGTCAAGCCAACTTTTTGCAACATTTGGCTGGTCTTAAGAAGCAGAGAGCTCATAAAAAAAATCTCCCGTCGAAACTGCTAGGGATTCTCTCAGGCCAGCTAGTATCTAACAAGAGCAGACTGCAAGGGCAATTCGGATGAAAACAAGTACTAAAACCTGGATGAATGTTTTTATTCTCAGATGGTTGTCTACCCTCTGGATTGCTAGCGAAAACAGTAGAGGTTTTGATAATCTTATGAAAGTTCATACTCAGAACATTTGCTGTGCTGTCAGTAACCAGCATTTGCTGTGTTTTCTGAAGTTGTGTTAGCCTTAAAGAAGGTCACGCAGGACACTGTGTGTCTTTTGCTTAAAATTTGTCTGTGCTAAAGTCACCATGGAGATCACTCTGACAGAAATCTGTTTCTAAAAGAATTTCACTTTTTCTGACATTAATCCAGCAGGGTTTAAAGGAGTGAATCACTTCCTGACGTGTGCTATAGTCTCAATGCAATGGCAATAGAGTTTCAAGGATACTTTATAAGTGAGAGCTGATGTTTACATGTTCCTTATATTGTGACTGAAAAAAAAAAGACAATAGACGCAACCACTAAGTTGATAATTTGAAAACTGAAAAGACAAATCCACCTGGTAAAACTACTTCTCATACTAAAAAAAAATACTTAAAAAGTCCTGCTGTATCATATCATATATCCCAAGCTCACTTTATCTGTAGAATAATTTATGCTCCATTGCTGCAAAGAGTGTACGCTGCATGTGGAAGTTGTGTGATTAGTTTTCTTAAATAGCTGGTGTAAAAGGTTTCAGCTAACTACTCTCAAGAGTACGTGAAGAACAGTCATATAGGAAAGAAGAAATAAGAGCTGTGCTTCCAAAGTTCATTCTTCTTGACAGGAGCCAGAAGTAAAGCTGCAAAACCAGAAGCCCAGAAATCTGTCATGTTGTAGATACTGTTTAGAAAGGCAGTAATTTTTGCTTCTTCTATTTGACTGTCATTTAGGATTTTAGTTCTTTTGCTTCCTGCTTAAACCCTTTGTTCTTTCACATTGATGTCCAAGTGGAAACCAGTGACAAGTGGTGTCTCTCAAGGGTTCATACTGGGACAAGTGCTATTTATTATCTTCATCAATGACAGATAGTGAGATTGAGTGAACCTTCAGTAAGTTTGCGGATGACACCAGGCTGAGTGGTGCAGTTGATTCACTAGAGGGAAGGGCTGCCATCCAGAGGGACCTTGAGAGGATTAAGAAATGGGCCTGTGTAAACCTCATGGAGTTCAACAAGGCCAGATCCTGCACCTGAGTCAGGGTAATCCCCAGTATCAATACAGGCTGGAGGGTGAGTGGACTGAGAGCAGCCCTGTGAAGAAGGACTTGGGGGTATTGGTGGATGAGAAGCTCAACATGAGCTGACATGTGTGCTCACAGCCCAGAAAGCCAACTGCATCCTGAGCCGCATCAAAAGAAGTATGGCCAGCAGGTCGAGGGAGGTGGTTCTGCCCCTCTAGTCTGCTCTGGTGAGACCCCACCTGGAGTACTGCGTCCAGCTCTGGAGCCCTCAATACAGGAAAGGCATGGACCTGAGCGGGTACACAGAAGGACCACGAAGATGATGAGAGGGCTGGAGCACCTCTCCTATGAGGACTGAGAGAGTTGGGGTTGTTAAGCCTGAAGAAGAGAAGGTTCTGGGAACACCTTATTGCAGCCATTCGATACTTAAAGGGCGCATATAAGAAGGGCATAGAGAGACTTTTTACCAGGCCCTGTAGTGACAGGCCAACAGGCAACCATTTTAAACTGAAAGATGGTAGATTTAGATTGGACATAAGAAAGACATTTTTTACAATGATGGTGGTGAGACACTGGCACAAGCTGCCCAGAAAAGCTGTGGATGCACCATCATTGGAAGTGTTCAAGGTCGTGTTGCATGGGGCGTTGATCAACCTGATCTAGTGAAAGATGTCTCCGTGGCAGGGTGTTTGGACTAAATGATCTCTGAAGCTCCCTTTAAACCCAAACTATTCTATGGTTCTATGATCTTACTTATTCTGTTTGTCTCTCTTTCTTTCTTTGTACAAGCATCTCTTGTACAGGCTTCCCTTTTCAGAGTCACAGCATGGCTGGGGTTGGAGGCAGTATGGAGATTGTCTAGGTCAGTCCCCTGATCAAGCAGTGTCTATCAAAGCAGTTTGTTTAGGGTCATGTCCAGTCAGGTTTTGAATATCTCCAAGGACGGAGACTTCACAACCCTGCCTGGACAACCTGTTGAAGTCTCACAGTAGGAAAGGTTTTTTTCCTAGGTTTAAATGTAGTTTCTTGTGTTTCAGTTTGTGCCCATTGCCTCTTGTCTGTTCACCTTTATACCCTCCCATTATTACTTACAGATAAACACAAACACACCCGCACTGACTCCCCAATCCTTCATTCTCCAGCATGAACACTCCCAGCTCTCTCAGCCTCTCCTCATATGAGAGATGCTCCAATCCTGTCATCTTCATGGGCCCTCCCTGCCTTTGCTCCAATACGTCCATGTCTTTCTTGCACTGAAGAGCCCAGGACTGGGCACCGCTTTCCTGATGAGGTCTCAGCAAGGCCAAGTAGAGGGAAATAATCGTCTCTGTCAGCCTTCTGTCAATACTGTTACTAATGCAGCCCAGAGTGCAGTTAGCCAGATGTCAGGGAATGTTGCTGACTTACGGTCTACTTGATGTCCACCAGGAACCCCAGGCTATCTCTGCCAAACTGCTTTCCAGCCAGTTGGACCCCTGCCTGGGTTATTCCTGTCCAGGTGCAGGGCTTGGCATTTCACTGTTTTGAACTTTATGAGGTTCCTGGTGGCCCATTTCTCCAGCCTGTCGAGGTCTCTCTGAATAGCAGCACACCCATCTGGTCTGTCAGGCACTTCTGCCAGTTTTGTGTCCTCTGCAAACATGCTGAGGATGTACTCTGTCCTATCATCTAGGTCATGAGTGAAGAGATGAAACAGTATTGGCCCCAATATTGACTTGCAAGAGTGCTCCACTGGTGACTAGCCTACAGCTGCACTTCACATTTCTGTAGAAAACCCTTTGAGCACAGCAGTACAGCCAGTTTTCAGTCCACCTCTCTCTCCACTTGCCTAGTCTGTGCTTCATCCATTTGTCTGTGAGGTTGCTAAGAGACATAGTGTCAAAAGCCTAACTAAAGTAAATAAAAACAACATCCAATGCTCTTCCCTTAGCCACCCAGTGAGCTGTCTCATCATAGAAAGCTACCGTGTTGGTTAGGCACAATTTCCCTTGATAGATCTCTTGCTGACTACTCCCACTCTTTAATATGTTTAAACATGGTTTCCAGGGTTAATTGCTCAATCACTTTCCCAGAGATCGAGGTCAGGCTGGTCAATTTGTGGTTCCTCAGAGCCTCCTTCCTACCCTTCATGAAGATACAGTTGATGCTTTCTTCCAGTCCTCGGTTGATACTGCTGTTTGCTTTATTCCCCACCATTCAGGCTCCCAAGCACCAGCATCTGGTCGTCACTGCAGCCAGGGCTGTCCCCAGCCTTTACATCCTCAACCAGTTCTTCCTTGTTTGTAAGAATCAGGTCCAGCAGAGCATCTTGCCTCATCAGTTCATTACTTGTGTTAGGAAGTTGTCATTAGCACAGCCCAGAAACCTCATGGATTGCTTATGCTTGGCTGTCTTGTCCCTCCAGCAGGTGTGTCAGTGGCTCAAGTCCTCAGTGAGGACCAGGGCCTGCAAATGTGAGGCTTCTTGCAGTTGTTGGGAAGAGGCATCATCTGCTTTATCTACCACTTCTTCCTAATCAAGGTGTTTGTAACAGCCACCGTGATGTCACCCATACACTGGTCTGTCCACTACCCATAAACTCCTGCTGTCTCATCATCTGTCTCAAGGCAGAGCTCCAAGCATCCCTTCTGCTCTCACACTGAAGGGGCTCGCAAGGAACTCCCCCTCCTTGCCATTCCAGCCCATCATTCCTCAGCAGCCTGTGTCCATCCCCAGCGGCACACCAGTTGTGTGAGCTGTCACAACAACCCATGACCCCAAAGAGATCACAGCCCTGAATGACGTGCAGACCTCCAGGTTCTTGTTGTGTGCCGTGCTGTGGGCACCTCAGAGAGGTGCCCAGCTGTGCCCATTTCCAGGGAAAGGTACACAAGTTTTCCTCAATACTCCTGGCTAGCAAGCATTTCCCTCTTTACATGTGGATGCACACGGGATGGGTCACCTTCAGCCCTGCTCTGTTCTCAAAGTGTCAGCATAGAAGACTTTTTTGGTCATACACACTTTACCATAGTTTTATAAATGCAAAAGAAGAAGGGCAAAACTTTACGCTGAATTACTGCCCAAATCCTGCAGTGGGAGTGGTTGCTCCTCAAGGGATCCCACTCATTTTTCTTCTCCTGTAAGGGCAAGTGCTGCTGCTGAAGCGCCTGCTGATCAGCATAGACACTTTTGTTCCAGGAGTGACTCGGAAGAGTTTGGAATAGGATTGGAGGCTGTACTCGCAATTGCTTTGCTGTGCAGTTAGATTTTTATGTTACCTAATGAGAACGTCCTTGCACGCACATTGTGCCATGCCCAGTGGAATCATTAATGAGGAAAGACCGTAATAAGTGTGGACAAGTGGACACTGGTGAACACACGAGTGGACAAGTCTAAATTGAAAAAGCAGTCTAAAGTGTAGCTGTTGCATCTCAAAATGATGAGAAATAAAGGTGATGAGAATGAAGGTAGCAGGATTTTTCTTTGAGGGTTAGAGTCTTCTTTACAAAAGGCTGCTTTCAAACCTAGTATTGGATGAACCTTTAGCTCTGCACAGTGTCTGCCTTTGATTGAAGTGACAAAATATACACAGAAGCAGGAATAGGTGGGTTAGACGTGGCGTACCTGAGTTTCAGGTGGCTCTAGCAGAGCAGAGCATCATTGAAGTGCTCTTGCAAGGCAGTTACTTGCCGCAGTCTTTCTGCATAATCTGTCACTGCAGTATTGAGATACTCAGTAATGCACATTTCTGCCTGGGGTTCTAGCTTTCTTTTTTGATCTGTCAATTAGAGGTGGTTTGGTTTTTTGCTCCTCCAGTTCCAGCTCCCCTTTTTCATCCTTGTATGAGAAATGGTAGTTTGCTTATGTGGTTCTTTGAACCTCAGTGCTAATATTATTTGAGACCAAAAGGTTTTCAGCACTTTCTGCTGTACTACAAGCTGTTTCCAAGCTGTAAGAGAAAGATGGAAGTAGACTCCAGCATGGGATGTATCTCTCCTTTCCAATGCGTATTAACAGACTTCATAATTAATCAGTTGTGTGGGTGTTACAGCTGGTGTGTGTGGCTCTCAGTTAATATTTCTAATATTCAAGTCTGCAAGTGATAGCTTCTGGTGATTTTATTACTTTGTGGTGAATGCAGGCGTACAGATTAGTTATGAGATCAGAGTCTGTAACAAAGAGTGACTTTCGTTAACAGTTCAGTCCAACTTTGCAATAAAACGGGCAGATTCTGTCCATGAAGAATAGTCATGTATGTTGTAAAGCATGGGCTCTCTGGGGAGTACCTGAAGGAACCTGCAAAACTGAAAAGCTCATCAGGTCTCTTTGTAAAGATGTGTCTAGGAGAGGATACAAGGCCTGTCTGGTTGGAATCTCCTTTTTCGTCTGGATTGATTGACTTGATTCCTTTCTATAGGCGGTAAGGACACACCTATTGGACTGGTAACATTCATTTGTTCTTAAAACCTCTCAAAACCTGCCTGTTCTATGAGAATTTGGTTACGCTTTGCTATTGCTCTTACAATGGCCACTTAAATAAAAGAGAAACTTTGTCATACACTGGACTGTGCCAGACTGAGTCTTAACTCATCTTTGTGAAAGGTGGACCTGAAATCCTTAACTCTTCACCCTTTCTCTGTGCAGCAACCTGTGCTCCGTGGTTTGAGCATGGATTTGATAAGGCTTTAGAGCCATGAAACACAGAAAAGGGTTGTAGTTCTTCATTTGCTGTACCTTCGTTCTCCTAGTTTTTTTCTGTTGTTTCTGTATTATCTCCTGTTGTCTGCAGAGTTAACCAGGTACTTTAAGGACTTTCTTTGGAAGGATGCTCTCAAAACTGGCAGTGCTTTGGGAGCTGTTCTGAAAGTGATGTCTCTGTCTTGGTTTTCATGTTGTTGAACTTGCCAATAATGAACAGACTTGAATGGTGAGGATGAAGATGTTGTAACATAAGCAATATAATTACATATAAACAGTTACATCGAAAGCCAGGATAAAACTATGATAACTTGAAATACTCTTCCCGCTTTCCTCCACAAGTGTACGCCTGTTTTAAATGAACAGTAACAAAACAAAAATTACAAGATTAAGCCTCAAAGCTTATTGTAAATAAACAGTTTGGTGGGTTAAAAGCAGATTTTTAACAGTTCCGTTATACGCTTCCTATTCAGGTAGCTTTATGATTTGAGGGGTGTGTTATTGAAATACAGTAATTGTTTTCATTTAGGTAAACAAACGTTAAAGATATTTGATGGGAACGATGCAGTGAAACGCAATCAATTTCGACTGATTTCAGTTCCAAGGATTGCAAAAAACGAAGAAGTTGTGGTAAGATACCCGGTGAAGGTCAATATTCCAGTGTGATAAAAGGGCATGTGATTCTATATTACAGTACTCAAAAGCTAATAGTTTTACAAATATAACAACAACAACAAAATCTGTAAATAGGCTATAATATTACAATGCAATTTGGTTTCATGTGGTGCTCTTATTTTGGAGCAGCTACGTATCTGTAGCATAATGGGGACCAGAGCATATCCCATGTTAAGCAGTCATTCTCCTTGCCTGTGTGACACTGTAGTCTGATTTTATTGATGTGAGCAATACTGGATAATCAGCCCCTTAGGTCTTGCTCCTCTTCTGTAATATTTAGTGGTTTGATGTTTATCCTGGGCAGACGCCACTATTTTGCTTCAGTTAATGAGCTTTGAAGACTGAAGCACGCCATAGTTACCTCCGCTCCTTGGCTGTGAAAGTAATGAATTATTGATCACATGGCGGACACTCGCTAGCTTCTCCAGTGCTCCATCTGGGGTGGAAACACGACTCCGTACTGAATCGACTGCTCTGTAGAGATCTTAATTTACCCATGCTGTGCAGAAATGGAGCCCAAAACGGGTGTATGGTGGTGCACAGTAGAACCGAGCATGGTGAGGACTCAGAGTCATAAAGGACTTGGCAAAGGCGTCTGGAGAATTCATTACATCAGAATTTTGACAATTTAGACCTACAGCTCATTAAGATTTGTATCTTGATATTGTGCTCAAAATCAACAGGAGTTTTGAAAATGGTTGGTAGCGTTCTGCAAGTCAAAGATCTTCAAGGAAAATTGTGTACAGTGCTGAAAACACTTGTATTTAGGAGTGCTGCTTGCCTTTCAAGTGCGTTTTGTCACACTGCTTCTTCACATACCAGGACAGATTAACACCAGTTCTCATAAGTGACCTACTGGGCTTTATTCACTGCAACATCTGTGTTAGCAGAAGTACTGCAGGCATGGGCCAGTAATCAATGTAAAATTCCTGTGACTCCTTGCATCTTCCAAGGACAGCCTTTACCTTTCCTTTTCACGGGCGTGGGGGTTCGGGGCAGCCTTGTGGCTGAGAAGCTCGCTAATTTTCATCATCCCCTTAGTGCAAGAAGGTTGAATATGCAGAGTTGGGCACATTTAAGTGTAATTTACCATTTTCCTTGTGGAGTAAATTTTGCATGCAGTGTAGCTTTATTGGTGCTGAATTTTTACATTTGATCTATGGAGTTAAAAGGACTGTCACTTGACAAAAATACCATGGGCTGTGTTCAAATCCATTGATATCTCAAGTTTTGTTTTTGTATCTTCCACTAAAATTTGTTTTCAAAACTTCACTCTTGTTTTGGTTTTTACCATTGCTGTTTATCCACTATTCTGCACTTAAAACATGCATTAAAGGTTGGTTCCATAAGTAAAGTATTTATAAATGTCTGTGGCTACATAGGTATTAATGGTGTCTTTTCAAGAAAATGTTAATTTATCTTGCTCTGTTGTAGGAGGCTGCTTTGAGGGCATACTACATAAACGATGACCAGCAGGAGTATGAGCTTCAGACTTTTACGCAGCAGGCGCTGCTGTCTGATGATGTTATCAACAGGAACGATGCTGCACAGGACACCAACTTGGGCTCAGTATTCCGAGAATCTGTTCCTGAAGCTTGGATCATCAGAGCCAAACCAAAGGAGGAGGAAGTGATCCGAATTTATCCTGCCTGGTTGAAGTGAGTGGTCTCCTTTACCCCAAGGTTATCCTGCTTTGCTATATCTGTCCTCTGTAGTCTAGCCCAGTGTGTTTCAGTTATTGAAGTCGCACAAGCGTAACAGAGAATGTAGTTTCTTCTTCTGTGTTTCAGGATTCTTCTGTTTATTTTTCTGAATGAGTAATATGCATATTATTAATTTCCGTGCCTGGAAACCTGCTTGTGGATTTCTTTACATGCACAGAACATACCGTGCAACTTGTGCAGTTCTATTATTGTGCGTTTGGCAAAGGAGATACAGCCTTTCCATCTGTAAACAAATCATGACATACACAAGTCATTTGAAAGCTTGATGGTTTTTTGGAAGATATTAAGTGGGAGGAATTCAATGTAACTTCTGTTGTGAGAAAAGGAGGAAAAAATGAAGAAAAAAAAATCTGTTCCGTTTACCCCCACTGAGACAATATATATTCTAAGGATATTTAGCAGTGGAAACAAGACTGGCAAGTGACCTATTCATTTCTTTAAGAGCAGTGGGATAAAATTGAACTATTTTTTCATTTTACTAATGCAACTACATTGCCAAATTCTATGAAAGACTAGTACGTAATTCTGTGTGTAGGAAGAAACTAATTTGCAGTGTTGCAATTGTAATGACCAGTTCCTTGAGAGGAAGTCTTTGCTTGTCTGTGGGTCTAATACTGCATCTTCCAAAAGCCTCAGTGAACAGCTTTTTTCAGCTAATACAAATTTCTGCCTACCCCCTAAAAAAATTGCCATTTGGGTAAAAAAGTACACATAGGATAGGTCAAACAATTGTCCTAAAATAACTATTTGTTTTCTCTTTAGGGTGGGAATGGCGTATGTTTCTCTACGAGTAAATAAGGATAGCACTACGCAGACTGTGATCAAAGAAGTGCTTCCATTACTTGGAAGGCAGGTAAACAAAGGATCATAAGCATGTCCATATACCACCTGAGTGACCCTGAAGTGTGTGTTTTTCTCTTTAGAAAAATTATAGTCAGTCCATTTGCAGTTAACGTGAATGTTGTTAATGTTCGGTAGATGGTCTCTTATGACGGGTACGATGCACAAAATTTTCTGCAGTCTTGGTGGTGGACCTGCTTTCTGGGCACTGGAAGTTACCATCAGTCTTTCTGGGTCAAGCAGAGGATTGACCAAAAATTCCGATTTGAGAAATTTGTGGCCTGTGTTGAGGTCACCCCTCAGCCTTCTCCAAGCTGAACAAACCAAGTGACCTCAGCTGCTCCTCCTAAGTCTTGTCCTCGAGGCCATTCACCATCTTGGTTGCCCTCCTCTGGACACACTCTAGTCATTTGATGTCCTTCTTTATTGAGGTGCCCAAAATTACACACAGCACTTGAGATGGGACCGCACCAGTGCAGTGCTGAGTGGGACAGTCACCTCCCTTGCCCAGCTACCTCTGCTGTGCTTGATGCACCCCAGGACATAGTTGGCCCTTTTGGCTGCCAGGGCACACTGTCAACTCATATTCAACTTGCCATCAACCCAAACCCCCAGATCTCTTTCTGCAGGGCTGCTCTCCAGCCTCTCATCCACCAGTTTGTATGTGTAATCAGGATTACTCCGTCCCAGGTGGACAATTCAGCACTTGTTATATTTCATATGGTTGGTGATTGCCCAGCTCTCTAGTTTATCCAGATCTCTCTGCAAGGCTTCTGTTCCCTCAGGGGAGTCCACAGCTCCTCCTAGTTCAGTATCATCAGCAAACGTACTTAATATACATTCGTTTCCTGCATCCAGATCACTTATAAAAACATTAAAGAGCACTGGCCCTAATATCAAGCCCTGGGAAACCCCACTGGTGACTGGCTGCCAGCCTGATGGAGCCCCATTTATTATAACTCTTTGAGCCTGATGTGTCAGCCACTTGCTCACCCAATGTATTATGGACTCGTCTAGCTGCGTGCTGGACAGTTTATCCAGAAGGATACTGTGAGAGACAGTATCGAAAGCTTTGCTAAAATCCCAAACCACCACATCCACTGGCTTGCCTTGGTCAACTAGATGGGTGACTTGATCATAAAGGGAAATTAAGTTGGTTAAGCAGGACTTTCCCTTGTGAACCTGTGCCGGCTATGACCAATGACTGTGTTGTCTCTCAAATGTTTTTCAGTAACTCCCAGAATAACCTTCTCCATGACTTTGCCAGGCAATGAAGTGGGACTGACAGGCCTGTAATTACGAGGGTCTTCCTTTTTACCCTTCTTGAAAATCAGGACAGCATTTGCCAGCTTCCAGGCAACTGGAACCTCTCCAGACTCCCAAGACCATTGAAAAATAATGGAGAGAGGTCCTGCAGTAATATCAGACAGCTCTTTGAATACCCTGGGATGAATCCTGTCAGGCCCCATAGATTACGTACATCCAGCTGGAGCAGCAAGTCTTGAACAAGTTCAGGGTTGGCTGGGAGCTGATCATCCCTGCAGTCAATGGTCTTCCAACACAGGGCTCTGGGGATCCCAGGGTCCATCATCAGTGTTGAAGACGGAGGCAAAGAAGGCGCTAGATGTCTCCACTGTGTCTGTGTCCCTATTTGTGAGGTGACCAACCTCATCAAGTAACAGACTGATGTTATCTCAGATCCTTCTTTTGCTGTTAACATATTTTAAAAAGACCTTTTTGTTGTCCTTCACAGTGCTGGCCAGCTTGAACTCTAATCGAGCTTTGGCCACACGAATTTTCTTCCTACATTGGCGAACAGCATCTCTGTAGTCCTCAAGGTGTACAGGGAAGGACTCAAGGCTGAATGGCACTGAATGGCACCCATGTTCTTTACTATCTGCATTTCTTCCCACCTCATTGGAAATGGTTAGATACATCTTGTAATCTTCCAGATGCACGTGTTATCCTTGGAAGATGATCTCTTTTCAGTCCGCCTGTCTTTCTTACAGTTGGTGCCAAGATAGCCTGACTTTTAGGAAACGCATTAGTAGAACTTGCAAGTGTACCAAGGCACTGGCAGTCTCAATCAGACACACAGGTGTGGAGACACGAAGCCATAGCATTCTCATTTAATTCAGCACTGGGGGCTTGTGAGCACACCAGCAGATTGGCACACTTCTGCAGCTCCAGGCTTCTGCCATGCTCAAGAGGGTGACCACCGCCTTTTGTGGTTATTTACAGGGTGCATAGGAACATACGTGTGGCTAGCTATCTACAGTAGATGTTAATTGTAGATCTCTGTATAGGTGTACACAGCTATGTAGTGCACACAACTTTTTATGTGCCATAGGATGGTTCCAGGATTTGATTTCAATCCTGTTCCTCAAGTGCTGGGGACCTTTTAACAAAACTTGGAAAATCTTTACTGAAGTCTTGTCTCATCTGAAAAAAGCAACTGTCAAACAGGATAGTCAGATACTCTGTTTGGGGAAGATCCTCACGTCTCTATTTGGAAAGCTAGTTTTGTGTTGTCAGAGACTTAATTTCTTAGCTTAGTTGCAATTTCTCTGATACTGATATATCAGCTTTTAAACCGTTTTCTCCTTTTTCTGTATGAAGATGCGCATACACGAAACCTTTCTTTAATATCCAGAATTTGCCTGTGCTGAAGATCCTCACTGAGTTCACAGAATCATAGAATGGTTCGGGTTGGAAGGGATCTTAAAGATCACCTAGTTCCAACCCCCTGCCCTGGGCAGGGACACCTCCCACTAGACCAGGCTGCTCAAAGCCCCATCCAGCCTGGCCTTGAACACTTCCAGGGATGGGGCATCCACAGCTTCTCTGGGCAACCTGTTCCAGTGCCTCACCACCCTCACAGTAAAGAATGTCTTCCTGATGCCCAATCTAAATCTCCCCTCTTTCAGTTTGAGGCCGTTACCCCTTGTCCTATCATTACACTCCCTGATAAAGAGCCCCTCCCCATCCTTCCTGTAGGCCCCCTTCAGGTACTGGAAGGCTGCTATAAGGTCTCCTCGGAGCCTTCTCTTCTCCAGGCTGAACAACCCCAACTCTGTCATAGCAGAGGTGCTCCAGTCCTTTCATCATCTTCGTGTCCCAATTTGATGAGTTGCTCTCATCAAATTTCAGGCAAAGCAAATGTAGGCAGTTGAGGCTTTTAACAGCCCTGTTCATGATGTGTAAAGCAAGATCATTTGTCCTCTGAGTCTCAAGGCCAAAAATTAAGAGACTTCCTCAATCCTGAGTGTCACATGTTTCCAGGGTTGCAGTAATCCTAGTAAATGGTTCAACTCTTGGCTGTGCCAGCTTTTCTTGTCCAGCCGTGGGGGACTTGGATGGTCCCTGGCAGTAGAGTTCGGAGAAGTGGCTGTGGCACATGAGAAGAGGATTTTGTTCCACTAGTGCTGGTGGAGTGCCCCAGGAGATGGGGACCAGTCAGCCTGCTTTTGTTAAGCCTAGCTCCTGGGCCATGCTCTCAAAGAGCAGGTTCATTCCCAGTCCTGGTTAATACTCACTTTTCCTAAGGAAGGACACTCTGGAAATATCTTAGTTGAGCTGCTGGTCGCTGAAGGGAGGTAGAGTTAATCGTGCTTTACAAGTGCCCCTTCACCATGGGGCTGCGAGGATGCCACCATAGTTAAGGGCACAGGAGCCTGACACCATGTGTGGGAGGCTGGGTGTGTGAAATTAAGATTATTCCTAGCTCAGGAGGAGTGGGTTAGGGGAAGAATATCGTGGTTGATTTAAAAACGTTCAATTTTCTATGCTCTGTGCATGCAGTGAATAACATAACTTTAACATAAACATCTGGCAAAATTATATTTCATTCAGAAATTACATTTACGTGTTGCATCTTTGACAGATGGAGTGCCTCCAGAATTTCAAATTGGTGGAAGTTCTTATGGGCAGTAAGCAAGGTAAGTGAGGGAGCGTTGGCCAAAGGCACATCTGTAACTGATCTTCTAGCTCTTTTTTCTCGCCCCTTGTAACACAGTCACAGTTAACTTTTTACAATAAATGCCTTCACAAATAAAAGTTCCCCATCATGTTGAAACACTTAATCAGAAGCGATGTTGGTTCCTTTTGGTCTTGTGCGTCCTGTGGAATGTTGGTCCCTTCTTTTTCTTCATCATTGCATAAAGGTTTATTAGTGGTTTCTGGTGGGTGTTGACACTTTGGCATAGAGCCCTGTTTTGGGGAGCTGCCTTTAGCTGACATAATTTTCTTAACTGCAGTTATTTAGTAAAGATTAATTGTAAAGTTCAGTTGTCTCCCTTCCTTCTCTCCTCTTTCCCCCTGACACTGCCCCTAGACAAGAGGAAATTCAAGTCCTGAGACAGTCCAAGGAGTTATGTGCGTTATGAAGTACAGAAATACGCAGCCCTAGCATTGCTCAAGAGATTTGTGATCCTGCAGGGCCTAAGCTGGTGTTCTCCAAGTTCACATCCCTTTGTGCTTCATTATTTGTAAGGCTGCATGGAGACATAAATAAAAAACCACAGAAGCAGTCTAATGGTGCCCTGGCCACACCCAAGTAAATATCTTTTTAGTTCAAATACTGGCCTGATACTTTGCTTTCTTTCTGAACATCAGCAGTAAGTTGTTTTATAAAGTTATTGTAGCCTTGTGAATGTCTTACCTTGGTTGGTTCCTGCTGCTCTATTTTAAAGCATCATTGACAACCTCGCTTTAGCTGGAAGTTTTTGCAGTTATTTTAATATTTAAATAAAATACTGAAGTTGGTTATTACTGTAGCTGTCAGGGAATGTAGTTTTAAAGTCTCCTGTCAAACAGTTAGCCTGTTACCAATGTGCTGCTTATCATTTGAGTGGCTTCAAGCAGTGTCTCTGCCTTTTTTTAATGGAGGGTGGTGTTTAAGAACTGTGAACAAAACCATACTGTTGAAAGCACCTGTGTGTTTTTTCTGTTGAATAGTGAGTAGTCGAGGTTTGCGTGGTCCTTTGTGTTAATGTTAGTTGTGTGCAGAGTTGTGAATTTTCCCTGAAATTTTTTGTATTGTTTTTGCTTAATTGAGCCTCATAGTAACTTGCAGTGCTTTCGAATATGATTAATGTTCTTGCTGTCTCTAGTTCAGCGCATGGTCTTGGACAATCAGGAACTGATTCTCAACAGACTCAAGGACATAAGAAAGGTAAACCTGAAAAAGAAACATGATCCTTTTTATAGCAAGTAAGGAGTCCCCTTTCATACAGAAAAAGTAAGTAATCAGTTACCCCCCCAGCTGGCTCCTCTGTAGAGAAGCTAAAAGTGCTTGGGCTGAAGTTTGTTTCTGTTCGTGGTATTCTGTAGGCATAGAGGACTTGATCGCTAAGTTCAGAACTATTTGGGATTTTGTTTCATGGTATCTTTTTGCCAAATGTCAAGTCATTTATTTTTCTTTATTTTGGTAGACTTCAATACGTCAGATGAATCAAACAAGATTTTACATTGTGGAAAACAGTAAATCCATTGTACGAGTGAATTTATTTGTTGGTGGCCTTCCACCTCAGCTTTCCTCTGAAGAATACACAAATATTCTCAAGGACGAATTAGCTATCAAAAGTAAGTAAATAGGTGCATTTTGAGATGTATTCACTTGTACAGAATAAAATGTAGTAGAATCTATTGCTCCTTTCTATTTTTTTTTTCTTAAGGTTTTCTGACCATATTTGAGAAATCAGTCTGCCTTCTGCTCTCACAGGGGGCTTTTTTATTAATTTTAACATGTTCATGGTTGCATGAGAGACGTGCATGCTCATTATTCACAGAAATCTTATTACATGACTTGAGTTATATGTGACCACTCCATTTTTTTTAGTGGAAAAGCTGATTAGAAATTAACCTTACATACCTTACACCATTCAAATTATGGCAGGGCAGTTTAATTCCCTGTGCATGAATGTTTCTCTCCTTTATTAACCTCTGACATTTTCTGTGTCGACTCTCCTCCATGTTGTTCATTAGCTCTGTGCCTCGTGACGGGGAAGTATGAGCAGTGGGTGCACACACATAGGGACAAGCACGCAGTGAAATGAATTTATTTTTCTTTTGCAAAAAAGTGTAATTGATTTCTCATAATACTCTCTCAACCAACGTGTTCTATAAACAGTATCAGGAATGCGTCATGCATTTTGTTTCAGGAAATGAAGCATTTTTCCCAGCCTTTTATGTAACTTCAAGAGGAATTAAACTTTAAATGCCAGAAGGAATTCATAGTCACCTTCTAAGAAAATCAGTTTAGCTTTTCTAACTTGCAAAGTAAACTTAGGAGAGGGAAAGTGTTAGCTGGAGGTTCTTCCTGTATTTGTATAACATTTAGTATTTATTTATATTATATTTATGTAACTTTAAAAAATATTTTAAATATTTACTCTAAATGTACCCAAGGTTTTATCTGTTTATATTTTTAACCTTTGCAGCAAATGTCGTATCTGTGAGTCATGTTTATCAAGCACAAGGTAAGCATTAAGATTTTTAGTCTTGCAAATAATGTCTATTTTCAAAGCTGCAGCCTGATACTAAGAGGCTCTAAGCTCAGAGTGCATTAGTGTTATTGCATAAGCAAAAAGCCCTTCAGATAAAATGTAACACATTGAATTTATGAAGAGCGGTGGATTAGTATTACCTTATTAAACAAAATAAGAAGATTGGCTTCAAGCCTTGTATACCAGAAAGTGGTAATATCTCATCACAAAAATGAGTTTTGAAGTTGCACTTCAACCGAATAGTCTAACACCGCTGACCTGTTAGAAACCTTTCAAGTGCTCTCTCTTTATTTTGTCTTCTAAAAGACTAAAATTTGGTATTGCTGTTGAACTTGATGGGATTGTTTCACAGCCAGTGTTTCCTAGCACGGTGTTAAGTGGGGGTTCAGTGGCTGTAAGTCTGAAGAAAATCAGTACACTCACCTCTGCGTTCATCCTTTGAGCCGCTGCATTGCTTTTGCTGTGCGAATTTCATTTCAGCAAGGTCGGAGAAGCTGCAAGGCTTCCGAGACCCGGAACAGCAGTGGCTCAGGGCAGCTTTAGCGCAGTGGTCAGGTGGAGATCTGCGTTTGTCAGAAGTTAAAAGTGCAGAATTTATCATTCGTACATTGAGGTGTCCATGTCCAAGGTGCTTCACTTCCTTTGCAAGCTTAACTTCCACGTAACCACTAAATGAGTCTTTGTATAGCTTGGTTTTGAAGACTGACGTGTGTTTCCTTTGTGTATCTGCTGTCTCCACATGGATGGTTAATACTTACTTTTCCTAAGGAAAAACATAAAGCTTTTAGATGTGCCTTCTCCTTTTCATATTTGTCAATGGATAATAGGGGTTTCTGTGATACTCTTCTCATGTCACAGATTCATTTAACCAAGTTTACCTGCATGTGTCTTTCAGATGTCTCTGCTTGTACGTGATTTTTATTGTTCTTTGGTTTTTTTCACTTTCTGAGTATTTTTATGTTTTTCCAACTTCCTAGCTCTCACTTTTGGTTGCAACCAGGTTGTGTTACCAACTTATATCTCACGTGCTGTCCGTTACGCACTTTGATTTTGTCCTGTCCTGTTTGCTCCTCACTAAGTGTCTTACTTTAAACTAACTTGGCAGTATTTTGTTTTCCTTTATTTTTCCTTTTTGTCTTCCCAGCTTCCCCATGCAGGACCTAAGCCTGACATAAAGATCTTAAATTGATTCTCAAACCAAATCTTTGCTTGTAATAATTCTTACTGAGGTATTGTCAACAAATGGAACCACTGGATTTTTAATAACGAGATACAAAATCTGATACCTTTGTCACTTTTACATGATGAGATCAGCCTATTAGCTATGATAAAGAGTATGGAAATCAGCCATGCTTCTGAAGCCCAAATGAAATCTTTAAATACACATCAGTTCTGTGCTGCAGTTCTTCTTGTCCTCAAACTGCTTTGCTTTAACAAAAGTCCGGGATGTGTTTGGGCATATGAAGGAAGGCTTAAAAAACAGAACAGCCCAATTCACTGATAACCAACAGCCCCAAGTGTTGCAGAGTAACTTTTACTGAATAATCCCCTGAGTAAACAACTTTTGTTGTGATATGATGATACTGATTTATTAATAATAACAGAATATATGAAAAATAGGTCTGATGCCTCTTCACAGGTGCTGTTGTACTCGAAATTTCATGCTTTTCTGAAGCTGAAAGAATATATATGCTAGTTAAAGATACAACTGTCAATGACAAGCCTCTGAATGCTGTGGTGATTCCTGAAGTTATGGTAAGAGATGGGTTTTAATTTAAAATATGTCTTTAAAAGAAAAACAACTACCCTAAGACTTTTTCTGCTGAAAGTAAATGAAAATACATTTTATTCAAAAGAGCCATACAGTGAGTTTCTGTGAGTGGTGTGATAAAAAAATACTTGAGAGCCTGTACTTCATGTATGTCATATACTTCTGTGAGTAAAGTCACTTGTACTGTTAATGTTGAGTTGTTGGGAATAACTATACAACTGCATAACTATGCAGTTATAAAGGGGAGAAAAACAAATATTTTTTTTTCCTCTTTATTTATTTCAATGATCAAAAGGTTAGGTTGGGTTTTAATTTTAGCTGGTGTATCTTAAAATGCTTACAACAACTTTGTTTTGGAGACTAAACCTGTCTCCGCGCCAACCATGAGGTAAAGTGCTACTGCTAGTTTTTACATTTACAGTATCTTCATTTCCCCCATTCTGTATCAGAGGGAGTTTGAGCTTGTTTAAGTGCTACATTGTGGATTTCAGAGGAAAATAGTCTTTTGAAAGACTTAGTGCAAGAGTCCTTTCACAAGTGCAGGGTTCATTCTGATTTATTCATTTTTATGGTTATAAATCACTTTCCTATGAATCAGTTGGTTTAATAGTAGGTTTCATGGTAGCAAATCAGATTGAGGGTGAAAAGAGGCAAGTGGTTCACTGAAAAAAGTGATTTTTAACCAGGGTGATGTGGGTTCTGTCCAAAAGAGGGTGTAGCTGGTTACTTACTTTCTGCTGAACTGTTGTGTATCTTGCAGTTACTGTCTTTCTGGAGTTGCATTATGGGAAGTGAAGTGAAGGTCTTGATTTGACTTCTTAGAACTTCACAAAGGGTTGAAAACTTAATAAATTACATAATTAGTGGGAACTATGAAACAACTTTAGATGGGAGGCTCTCAAGTTCAATAGCCATAGTTGCATACTTAATGTGCCTGCTTTTACCATTTAGACTCCTATGCTTTGTCAAAGTTTTCTGAAGGCAAAATTATTTTTTTGTATGAGCAGATACCAGTGGTGGTGCTTACATGAAACTGGCAAGATTAAAAACTACCCACCCTTCAAAAAAAGTGAGAGCCTTGTTCTTACGCATGCACAGGCACTATGTTTTGTGAGATCCTTAGAAACCAAGGTTCCCCCCCCTTGTCCAAACTAGGTTTCAGGGTTTCTGTTGTCAGAAACAGAAGGCATCATGAAGATGGGACTGCTTTTGGATGCTTGGTTTTGGTGGTTTTTAGGCAAATGTGTTATGAGCCTGATTTGGTGCACGGTGTGTGAGGTTGAACATACTCCGTTCTCTTGATTACGTGTGTTTGGTTTTCTGACACTAGGTATGTTTGAAGTGAACTTTTTGGTGCCAGGGAAATAGGGATAATGCTATCTGTTATCTGATGCAAGATATTTTTTAGAAACTCCAGTTCAGGGGACTGCTAGGGATGAATTTCTAGTATGTAAGAAAGAGAGACCGGCTGTACATGTGCACATACATTTTGTGTTCATTTCAGCGTGTATTGTTTATATTTGGTTAACTCACTGAAATGAGCCAAGAGTTAATCTAAATAATATTTCAAGTGTTGTTAATGTGTGCTTTGGCCACTCAGTTTACGCCGTTCACTAATTATCCAGGGTAAGCTAATGAGGGATTGTTGACCCTACTTTGGTAAACAATTACATTAGATGACCTCCTGAGGTACCTTCCAATCTAGATTATCCTTTTATCATATGATACTGTTATCCTTTGTCTATAATTTGTATGTGTGAGCGTTTAAGTACAACACCAGGAAATACTTACGCAGGAACTGAGCACAATATTAAATTTGTGCTGTGTTTGACATTCCTCTCGTGGGTGAAATACAAAGAATTTGAGAATGAAGGGCTAATGCGTAGTCTCAGAAGAAGAACGGGTGATAAAACAGTGTTTTGGTTAATGAATGATTTTTCCAAATTGCAACTTAATTAAAAAAACCCCAAACAAACAAAACAAAACAAACCTTCTTAAAAGTCAATAAAACCACAGAAGTAAATTGGTGGTTGGCAGGTTGCTAGTCCTCCTTCGTTCTCCCAAGGTGAGATTCACTTACTCTGTGTCTGATACACCTTCTGAGGAGGAGGCCCCCTTCTACTCTGGCATGGTCAGGTCTGGCGGAAGCAGTTCATCCTCTTACTGTCATTACTGAAGCGTTTGAATGCAGAAGCTGTTTGCCCTAATTGCTTATTAGAAAGTCAAGCAATTAATGTGATCAGATGTGTTGATCTGTTCTGCTGTTTCACGATCTTGGGCCTTTAAGAATTTAATCAAACACTTTTTCATTTCACAATATTCAAATAAATGAAAATACTGTCTTTGTTGGAGTGTGAAAAAAAAAAATACAGTCCCTTACAGAGGTGTTTAGCTGCTGTGTGTGTGGACCTGCAGGGGCAGTTTAGTATCGCTCTTTGGTAGCGTGTCAAGGTGAAAGACATTGCAGAGCTGAATCTTTGAATTGAAAGCTCATTTTCCAGAACTCCTTTTGCCATACTGGCAAACAAGGAAATCAGCAGAGAGTTGTACGAGGCCAGTATCGGCACAAAGATGACAGGTTTTTGCAGCTTCATCAGTGCCCTCTGAAGTACTGTGGTTAGCTTCCTTAAAAGTAGTAGAAAAAGATGCGTGAGTTTCACAAATGGGTGAAACTTTCCATTTCATTCATTCCACCAATTCCTCACCCAAATATGTCCAACTTAAATGATAGTTTAATGACCCTCTTAGCCAAAACTTGGTGAAAGTTTACTTTCCACCCTTCTTCCACTGCTGCAATTCCCCAAAGAGCAAAGAAAGGCTTTGGTGTCCCACTGTGTTGACACAGCTGCTGCTCACGTTGCGTTGAGACACCTTGCACATCATTCCTCATCGGACACGACGGCTCCTTTCCGGCCAGGATGGAGGAGGTTTGTGCTTGGGGCGTCATGAGTCCCTGCACATGGCGGATGCTTGCAAATGTTGAATTTTACTTGTCGTTTAGAGGTATCTGCAATGCCTGGAGACTGCCCACCACCCTGGAAGATGGGTTGTCGTGCTGGCAGGCCTGTGGCACAGAACACCTTGTTCTGCTCCATCATGAGATGTGATTACACAATACGCTCAACAGAAAGGGGATTAGCGTCGATAATAAATATCGTGCCCCAGCCTGAAGCCACATTGTGCTAATCCTGACAAATTAAGCGGTTCACAGCGATGGACAGAGTGTCTAAAATCACACCGCCTCCTTCAGCTGTCTCTAAGAAACAAGCAATAAATTCCTTCCTGAACGCCAGCCAGTACAAAACCCCTCTGCAGATTTCGCTCCTCAAGCAGCGCTCTGAAGGCAGGGCTGAAGGGGGAAGGGAGTCCATGGGCTGTGAGTCACACGTCCCCTTCTGCCCAGTAACAAACTCGTTCTCCTGTCCCCGCTGGGGCTTTGTTAAGGGATTAAAACAAATTCTGCAGTGTAAGAGTGCCACCCTTGTGGCCGTCTGTAATTGTAACGGAGCGCGTGCTTTTCAGAAAGCGAGGCAGCAGCCCTGCTCTGCTGTGCAGACTGACGTGGAGTTTTTAAACCCTACTGAAAAATAATCGTTTTCTTAGAAGCTGGCCTTTATCTAGGGATTTAGTGGTGTTTCTTACACCTTTAGGTTTAATGAAGAGTGATGATGGGAAGCAAGTTAACTTCCTAGAATAACTCTATTCCTTCTACATAGGTACGTTTCATCCTAAATAGGTATAGTTAGGGATTTATGTTAGAAGATACTTGAGAGGTGGTTTTGAGTGGTAGGACTGCTCGGTTTATGCTACATACAGATACTTTCTTAGCTCCAGGCATTCTCCGCAGCAGCATGTGTCTTAGTGGCATTCAGGGTGAATGTTTCGCTTTTTCTTATTTTTTTGGTACAATATTGACACTTGAGAGTTAGGAAATTTAGATGACAGTTTTGTAGAAACTGTAAATACATATTTGCAAGAATATATATTTACTTGGGTAAGATCTCAGATGACTTTCCAAAACACAGCTGTGCTTTTGGATGCCTTGGAGCTTACTCTGCTTCAGAAATCATTGTCATTCCCTGAAGTTCCTCGTGAATTATTTTAGTTACTTGGTTTTAAACCCAGTGTGTTAGATCTTGCCTGTAAAAGCAAGTAATGTAAAACACATGTTCAACATGTCACTTCTAAATGTCCAAAACCAGTATTTTTAGAAACTGATTTCCTGAAGAAGAAGAGGTAATCAAACATTCTTGTCCATATTCAAGTAAGATACTTGTTTGACTTGAATGCTGGGCTGGTTTCTTTGCTCTCATTCTTTTTTGAAAAAGTGTTTGTTTTGTCTGAGCTGCAGAACTGAGTATTTATTAATTTCTGTTATCCCCTTACCCCCCTTTTTTTAAACCCCACAAGTTTCCAGGTATTGAACCAAGCCTGAGGTGGTGGCAGGTGTCGGTGCAGGAGCTGTTGGAGTAATGGGAAGGGCTTTACTTCTGGAAAAGCCAGAGCTCTGATTACTATTTTTATTAATGCCTGTGGTGACTCAAGGAGGGGAAATCCTCTGGTTGAGATGTGTGGATCCTTGAGCTGTTAACCTTACAGCTCACGAAGTCCTTCCCTTTTGTGACAGTGGCATGCATTGTTTTCCTCAGACTTCCTTTGCTGGCTGCAGGTATCTTTTCCACGTGCTTAACAAGAATAAATATATTACCCTTGTTGTGTGTTGGGCATGCTCTCAATATTTGCTTCCGCTTTTCCAATAATGCCTGAATATGGAGGCAAGAGGTGTTTTGACGTAGCAGTCATCACAGGTACAGCGTGAAGGGGTTCTCCTCTGGAGAAACCTGTGCGGAGAGCTTTGCAGCCACCTAGGTGTTTTGCCAGCAGTGAAACCTTTCCAATAAAACAAAGTTTGAGGCTCTTCTGTTTTTTTATCAGCCAAAATCACCTTTGTTTGGCTAATTTTTTTTGGAGAAAAAAAATACGTATTTTCAATGGTGTAAAGGATGGGGACAGAAGGGGCAAGAGAAGTGTGTTCCTGCTCCACCAACCTTCTTACCTTAGCATTCCTCTCCCCAGTTCGTTTTCTGTTCATGCCTGTGAGTCACGCTGGATGGCAGAGGGCATTTCTCATGCAGGCGGTGACACTGAGGAGAAGGATTTTTCTGTGTTTGCGGGTATCTTGACAGATCTGTCAGGGTGTGACTTGCAAAGGGTTGGCACACAGCTCCTTTAGGAAAGCAAAATTTGAGGAAATCTCTCAAATACTGGGAAGCCCCAAAGGGTCGTCTGCTTTTAAGCGTACAAATCAGCTCACAGGTAGAGGGTGGTCTGGCATATCTCAACATCAGACTCCAGTTTGCTTCCCCTCAAAGCGACTCATGAATTTGTCCTGATTTCTGCGTTCTTTGCCTTAGTTCCCACTCTCTGGTGGTCACTCACAGACAGTGGCCGGGGGGCTCTCTGGGTGCTGTCTCCTTCCCTCTGGAGCTGTTGGTGTCTCTCCACATGTTTGCACGCTGCGGTCATGCCGCTGCCTCACCACCCCCTGAATCATTCTCGTCTAAATTGACTTATATTTAGCACTGTTGTTCTGTTCCCTGAATCCATCCTGTCAGCTGCGTGACAAATTGCTGTTCCCTGAATGCCGTCCAATTTGTAAATACAAATTACCACGACTTAGGGACTGTGGCGAACATTTCTGTTTTGAAGCGCGCTCGGTGAAACGCCTGATGGGCTTCGCTGGCGCATACCTGCCCCGCAGCCCGGTGGATGGAGGGGTGAAGGGTGTGCTGGCGGTTCCTGATCTTTTTAGAAGCACTTAGAAATCATTTTATGAAATGATTTATGGGCTGGCTGGCTGAAAACCAGGCCCGAGGGCGGGCTTCTGGTGTCTGGGAGTTTTGGCCTCTGGTGAGGCTGCAGGTACCGTTCCTGTGCAGTCCGTGGAGAACCCCAGGAACTCCCTCCTCTCCCATGTGCCGGGGCTTCCTTTGGAGTGGTTTCTGGATGGATACCAGGCTCCCCCACAGCATGGCCGTGCTTTGAGAGCCCTTTCAGCAGCAGCAGCTTCAGCAGAGAGGCGCGAGGATTGGAGGATACTGGCACCAAATCCTCCTCATTAAAAATTTTAAATACTCTTTTTTTAAAAGACGCTTTTCAGCCTCTCATTCCATGGGGCTGTAATGTAACATGCCAGTGTCTGCCCCAAACACCCTCGTTCTGAAATGTTTTGTCCTTCTAAATTAACGTGTAATCTAAGACAACCACAAAACTTAAGACAAATGTTTCAGTTGTCTTTGGGAGAAGTTCTCGCTTTGTAAGGAAAGCATTTGAATTGCACATGACTCTCTGGAAGTACCATATACCCTCACACTTTTCTTCGGCATAGACTGTTTACCGAAAATGTGTAGGGGGGACCACTTACAGTGCCTTTGTTTTTAACATTGGGCTCAACTGTGTAGTTTGAGTGGGTTAAGGAAACTTCAGTTCCCAGAAGAAACAAGATCAGCAGCTAACCTGTCCATTGTCTGGACATTGAATCTTTTTATTTATCAAACCTGCATTTTCTTACTAAGCATCAAGGAAGCAGAAGTACTTCTGAGATGCAGTAGTAATTTTCCTGCCTACCCAGGTTTGGCTAATCCTTTTTCTTGCCTTCTTTCAGGCTTCCAAGATACCACGGAACTGCTGCCCACTTCTTGTATTTGTGAATCCAAAAAGTGGTGGTCTAAAAGGCCGGGATCTGCTGTACAGTTTTAGAAAGCTGCTAAACCCACATCAGGTCTTCGAGCTTACCAATGGTGGCCCACTGCCTGGGTAAGTCATCATATCTTGTAATATTTTTTTATTTATGTTGGATTTTTATTTTTCGAAAGGATGGATCAGATTCACTTGCTATGAAGATCTGAATTGCTTCTGTTCTGTGCCTGAAGACCAAAGCAGTGGGTCACTCCTTCTGACTGGTTCTCACTGTGAAAATAGATATATAAACTTTTAGGTTCTCTAATAGAGTAGTTCCTGATACATATGCTTGTGTCAAGTTAATAGAGTCCAGTCCTGGGAAAGTCATATGTACTTTACAACAACACGGATTTAATAATTTTTGAAGATAAAAAGATTTTACGATTGAATAGGGGTGGAAAGAGAAATGTCACATTGTCTGACGAGAGCTCATTTTTGCTTTTATTTCCTCTGGTGTCTCATGGGAACTAATAGGAAAGTATAATAAAATTTTCTATCCTGACTCTTGAAACTTGGCCACATCTGCAGAATTAACAGAGCCTGCCTGATCACAGCTGCAACATTTCTAAATACAAGGAACAGAACATAATGTGCTTGTAGGGAGGCAGGAACCGATTACTTGATTTAATCAACATGACTTTGTTACCAGCTTCATAAAACTGAAGGTGATGGTTGTAGCCTACTCAGAGTAGGCTCATTCCTTCAGGACGACTCTAATAAAGCACTGTCTTGACAAGCTCTGCAAAACAAGTTTTCCTGAGAGAAATGCAGCTTATGCAGAAGGCAAGGAAAACAAGCTGCACAAACCAAGTTATTTGACAGAACTGTGTAATTCTTTTGTCTTCCGAATGCAGTTCAAGCTGTAACTTCAGTAATTTGTTCATGCTATTTTGCATGGAATCCTTCTGTAGCTTTCTGGCAAAATGCTTCCACTTGTTCTTTGCTTCTTGTGCAATGGGAAATAAAAATTCCTTTGTGGGATATCTTGGTATGTAGGATGAAAAGCCACAAAAGGTAAGAACGACCAGGAAATAGTACTTTGAGGAAGAAAATGTACTATGAGTCCTATGACTAAGTTAAAAAAAAAAACCACCACTAATCAACATCTCTACTAGAATTGAGAGTTCTAATATTCACATTGAAATTATGAATAGTTAGATCTCTGTGTCTTTGATGAAAAAGGAAGTGATTAAAAATTTAACCCCAGCTCTGAAGAATTTTAGAAGAATGTGTGGTTTTCAGTCTTTTTAAACAGCGTTATGTAAAAGTTCCTATTTTCAATTCACTTTGAAGTTGATCCTGAAACTGATGGTGGTCGGGAGGGCCGGGGGTGGGAATCTAATAACAACGTGTTATCGTAAATAGCCTGTCAGGAGGCTTTGCTTTCCCTGTACTACGTTGTAACGTTTATTTTCCCCTTTGCTTTGTTTCTCAATGGAGGTTTCACACATTCTCTAAAGTCCCCTCCTTCCGAGTGCTGGTGTGCGGAGGGGATGGCACCGTCGGCTGGGTCCTTGGTGCGCTGGAGGAGATCAGGCACAAGCTGGTGTGCTCAGAGCCCTCGGTTGCCATCTTACCTTTAGGAACAGGTGAGAATCACAGCGAGCACCGTTCTTCTGAGGGCAGAAGTCCTCCAGAAGATTTATCTTTCTTTATTCATCTGACAAACAACTCTGTTTTGCAGTAGAGGTGCCATGACTCAGTTCTGGCCAGTGTTGGAGAGCAAATGCGGTATCAGCTTTTCAAGGAAAGCCAGTCATGGTTCTTGAAGGAGAAGCAGAGGTGTTGGTGTGGGTGTGCGTCTGAGTGGGCAGGAGTTGGAGAGGGCAAAATATTCTCCTCCTGACAGCCCGAGGTGCATCAGCCCTTGCTGTAAACCAGTGAGCTCAGCTGCTCCCTGACTTCTCAACTCCGTAACAGGTTTTTCTATCGCTTTTTGTGAAAACTTTTCAGATGAGACAGCATATCTGCATGTGATACTGAGCACACATGTGACCACAACAACGCTTAGGTATTTTTTCTGCTTGTTAACTTTCCGGTCCAATCCAGCTACTTCAGTGACTTGTTTGGAGCACCTTAGTGCAATTTTATTTGTACAACAGGGCTGATGCACTTTTTTTTATGCTTTTAGCTGACTTAGCAAATGCAGTCATGTTTTAGGGTTCTTCATTGTTGCCCAGGTAATGACTTAGGGAGGGTCTTGCACTGGGGAGCTGGCTACAGTGGAGAGGATCCCTACTCGATTTTGGTTTCCGTGGATGAGGCGGACGATGTTCTTATGGATCGCTGGACTATCCTTTTGGATGCAGAAGAACCAGCTGAAGGCGCAGAGAATGGCATTGCAGAACCTGAGCCTCCAAAGGTGAGCTGAGCACTGGTTTGGGTTTGATTCTTAGGAACTCTTGTTCCAGCAAAAACCACAAAGTAGATAGATATTAACGTAGTTTAATCTTGTATTGCTTGCTTATCTTTGAGGTTTGGATTACTGGGCTATTCCTTAGTGAACACAGCATACGTCTCATCTGGTGCTTCTGTTTTGGTAGGGCTGCAGGTTGGCTGCCGAACACACTTCATAGCTGTTTGGCAAAAAGTATCTGATAGAGGATTAATGAAAAGATTCAAATGATAGTGGCATACCTGTTTGCTTCAGTTGGAAATATTTATATTTATTTATAATAAGAAATAAGAAATAAGAAGAATAAAGAATAAGAAAAGCTTTTTGAAGGAACGCCAAACACTTTCCAGAACACTAGTGAAACTGGAGTGTCGACCAAAAAAATACCCACCCCCGCCCCAAAGTACTCTCATCTTTCCTTTAACAGTTTAAAAAATGACTACAGGTTGCTAGCATATACAAGAAGTTAATCCTTCTGTCATCTTACTGCTGTTGTATGTCTGTATATGTGGCATCTGTTTTATTTTTTTTGAGTGAAAAATCCCTGTCCCTTGGTTCGTATTACTTATTTCTGTTTAGGAAAATAAAAATGTTAGTTGTAGATGGTAACTACAGAGCTTTGTGTGAATCCTGGTTCTGTTTATCTTCAGACAAAACAAAGAAATTGCGCAAGGGGGTGGCAAAAAGAAAGTAGGAAATTGTAATAGTGATAGCAGTTGTCTAAGGTTTTAGTCCAGTCACTGGAAAATCCTAGGCATTATGTGTCAGTTGGATGATTTAAGATGCTCAGGTTCCAGGTGTTTTTCACTTGGTGGAGGCAGGGGTTGATTTGCCACGAGTGCCTAATCTGCTTTTTAAAGGTGAGTGATGGGAGAGCCAAGGGCTGGGATAGAAAAGCTATGGAATTAACTGGCAAGTAAAGGAAGAATTAATTGCAGTAATGGTTGAAATCTGTAGAAACTTGAGACTGGCTTAAAGGGACCTATTTAAAATGCAGCTGAGTAGGTGAAGTCAAGTTCTTCACTCATCTAGCGTAAGCTGGTCACCTTCCGAAGTACGGAAGAGCGGCTTCCCGATGATGTCATGATAAATCCATGGCTGATGCCAAAAATAATAGTGGTGTTAGTGTTCAGCACCTTTTGTAGTTATTGCATAGAATCGCTTTGAGAAGTTGTTTTATTTCTGGACTTGTTTTTATTTCTGCCCTATTATGCTTGTTAGTTGCAATTAAGGTTAAATTTTGAAGGTTTTGATACTTTACAAATGATGATTACACGTGTTAGCAACTCTCTGTACAGCTTTATATTTAGTTCAGTGTTTCTGGAAAATGTTTTTCAGAATCTGTCAAGATGCAAGTGACTTGGAAGGATCATCTGCAAAGCTTGCTTTTGTTGAAAAACTTTGGAACCTCTTTATGTATAAATGTAAGGAGGAAATAATACATTTTATTTTTTTTTGTCAGATTGTACAGATGAACAATTACTGTGGTCTTGGCATTGACGCAGAGTTGAGCTTGGACTTTCATCATGCTAGAGAAGAAGAACCAGGGAAATTTAATAGCAGGTATAATCCTGGGGAAAACAGGGGTGAAGGGCAAACTCTGTGGTATTGCATAACTTCCGATTTAAGCTATGGCTGATAATCTTGAAATGCTACAAGTATGCACAAAAAATTGTGGCAGAGCTGGCACAGGAAGGAATTAAGTTAGCCAGGAACTCGTAGACACATAATTTGGGGTTTTGTTTGGTTTTCATTTTTTGTCCTTTTTTTTTATTTTGTTTTCCTTTACCAAGAGAGAGCACCAAAGCAGGTTTTGGAAGCCCTGTCACTATTATTCAATATACTCATTTGCCAATAACTGCAGTGTTGAGTTCAGTGAAAGTCTGAGGTAGTGGAAATATCTCTTGTTCAGAGCTTTTATCAGGAGGGACCGCAGTGCAGCTACGTGAGCAATAAACACGCTGTTCAGAACTTGTTTGTACCTTTCCCACCCTTGCTTAGTGCTGTGGTAGCACCTGTGTGCTGGTAATAAGGATAAGAAAAGATCTCTGTATCTCACGTGAGACTGTGTGATTAAAAAGCTATGGAGAGAGAACTTCCTCCTTTCTGGCATGCAGATCAACCAATAATAGCACTTTTTCTTCTTCCCGTAATCACTGGAATGGATGAAGGAAAAAAAAAAAAGAAATCACATTTGTAATTGACCGTAGAAGCTGTTTTTGTCTGCTTTCCCCTTGGTTTGTGAGTAAACATCCTCTAAATTGTCTCCTGGTTGCAAAAGAGAGTCACAGCCAGTTGCAACTATGCAGTATTGGAATTGGAACTATTAAAAATATTCTCTGCTCAGTTATGAGTGTAATGATGTGTAATCCCACCTATCTTGCAAGATGTCTGTCATTACAGGCATTGCTCATGTTTTTTTCTTAAAAACGGAATAATACAGGATATTGTTTGTGGTACATAAGTTACTCTTCGGCACTGGTTTGCATTTTCAGTCCACTGGATTAAAAACATCATAGGTAGTAAAATCAGGCAATAGGTTTGTATATAGCAGTGCCTGTTCTAGTGTGTAAAACTGTTCCGGATTTACTTCTGCCGTTATTATAACATAAGAGTTATGTTCGTTCTGCCTTTAAAATATACTACTCCGACTTTGCAAAGCTGCAGGCACTTTAAAAGATGCGTCCTTTTCTTATTGCCGCTGTATTTAAGGGTTATACTTTGACTTGTATTACCCTGTGTACTTTTCGTCCCTTGAATCTTTATCTCAGTTCACAGTGTGCGGCACCTGCGCAGCAGCGGGCGATGGCTCGGTACCGCACTTGCAGACCTTTTACGTGCCTGTTTGGACACTGTGCAGGCAGGGTGTCTTGAAGGGTGTGTGGGAAAGCAGAGATTGTTTTTATTATTTTATTAATTTTTTTTGTAAATCTAAAGGGCTGTATATTTCTGTGATTCAGGATCTGGAAAAGACACATGAAGTAATGAATTGAGACTGAGGTACAGTTTTGCGTGAGACAAACAGCTTGTTCAGGCCAACAGTGCTGACGCATGATTGCTGCCTTTCACTGCCTGTGACGATGATTGTTAAAATTACCGGCTTTACCCTTTCCCATGATACGCGAGTGCATGCTCTTGCCAGCGAGATTAGCATATTTTTTAAAATTATTTTCAGTAAATTAACTAAGAAGGGTGGCGACTTAATGCCAGATGCAACAGCTGCTGGTGTGTGAACTGGCTGCTCTTGAGTGCAGAACAGGAAGTTTCAGGTTGTGGCAACAGAAATTACAGGTAGTCCTTGGAAGAAAAATGGGTTTGAGTGCTCTTCGGAATCAAGACCTTAAGCTGGTAAACGTCCCAAGAGCTGTGTGCGCTCTGGCCTCACGCTGCGCAGTCTCTCTGTGCGCTCAGGACTCCTTACCTTTGGCTGGCAGTGCACAGGGCAGTGATGGCTTCCCTGCAGGGAATTTAGAGCTAAACTTGCATCCTGGGACAGTAGAAATAGCGTGTGTTGTGGCAGTGATGTTTTTTTACGTTGCTGAGTGCCAAGCTATGTGAGGGGTTTTTTTCACAGTGCAAAATTTAAGGATCAGGGCATCTGCTTTCATTCCCCCATTTCCATGGGCTCCTGGGACAGTCTTTAGGGCTGCCTGTTACAGAAAATACCACATGTTGTTTATGCCATCCAAAATTGCAGGAGACTGCTGTGGCAGGCAGTCTCATGGATGTGAAGTCAGGCAGAGATAATATTCTGCATGATTTAATGCAAGTTGAGAACCGTACAAAGATACAGAAGTGTTCTCTCTCTTGGTGGGGGAGAGTTTGAAAGTATTGGTTGTTTGATTTGTCAGTTTTGGGTTTTAATATGCTACAACAGCCTCTGTCTAACTCACTTTTTCCATCTTGGGTCCTCAGTACGTGAACCTGGTAAAGTTTTTTCCCGGTCAGTAAGATCACTCGAATAAAAGCATCCAAATGGATGCTAATTATTGGTCAGAGCTCTCAGCTTTTGCGGTGGTGGTTTCCCACCCAGTGGTGGGCTTGTTGAATTGCAGGACTTAGGTAAAAGGTGGTCATTTGCTTTTGCTTGATAGCTTTCCGTGCTGTGTGCTGCAGTTCTGAGAGGTTTGCTTATGAGAGATGCCACCTGTCTGTTTATCGGTGCTCATGGGAAATCAAAGTTCATTTTAAAAGATCTGGCACACAGATTTCTTATCCATCACCTTTAAAAAAGAGTTCTGCAAATCTACCCTTCTGCGTGTGCAGCAGTTGGCAAGACCTCTGAAAAATCTGGCTTTCTGCCTCAGCTTCTTCATGGCTCTTTTGGACCATCGTCTTCATTTTGTTTTCATGAAAGCTTGGGAAGTGGTTACTGATGGTCTTACTTCCTCTGGCCACCAGCGGTGCTTGGGCAACAGCCACAGAGATGATGAAACTAACAGCTTAAGTTGGTGCTGTGGTGTCTCCCTGAGTCTATGAAGACTTTTTCATGGGACTTCTTTGAGAGTAAAGGGTGTTTTTAAATTTGGTCTATCCAGGATGAATTACAGGATTGCAATACTTAAAAAATACTTATTTTTTTCGTAATCCATGAAACTGGTCCTATACAGGATCACCTTTTAACTTTATTCTGAGATATACAATTAGCTAAATTGATGAATTAGTCCAACCGAATGTCCCTCAAGGAGGGTGTATGTAGCTTTATGGGTGTAGCCAGTGGGGCCTCAGGTAGTATGTGAATGTTGGCTATACTTGCAGTGCACCTTTTGTAGAAAAAGAAACCAAAGGGTGATTCCTGAGCTGTGTGGGTTAAATCCCCAAACTCATCTGAGCAGTAGGATATTACTTCAGAATCTGTACTCTATAGAACTGTCGTGGTTTAGCCCCACCCGGCAACTAGGACCACGCAGCTGCTCACTCACTTCCCTTGGTTGGGAAGGGAAAAAGAATTGGAAGAGTAAAAGTGAGAAAACTCACGAGTTGAGATAAAGACAGTTTAATAGATAAAGCAAAAGACGTGCACAAGCAAAGCAAAACAAGGAATTAATTCACCACTTCCCATGTGCAGGTGTTCAGCCATCTCCAGGAAAGCAGGGCTCCGTCACACGTAATGGTTACTTGGGAAGACAAACACCATAATTCTGAATGTACCCTGCTTCATTCTTCTTTCCCCAGCTTTATATCGCAGAGCATGACATGATATGGTATGGGATATCCTTTTGGTCAGTTGGGGTCAGCTGTCCCAGCTGCGTCCCCTCCCAGCTTCTTGTGCACCTCCAGCCCCTCGCTGGTGGGGCGATGTGAGGACCAGAAAAGGCCTGGACAGCTTAGCAACAACCAAACACATCACTACGCTGTCATCACCGTTTCTCATCCCAAATCCACAACATAGCACTACACCAGCTGCTAGCAAGAAAGTCAACCCCATCCCAGCTGAAACAATGACAAGAGCTTTCCAAATAATTCTGGGATGACATAACGATGCAAGTGTTACAGCCGAGATGATGCAAGGACTCACTGGCTCCGTGGGGATGGATGTCCTGCTTGTAACGCCCTGCCCTCCTCTCTTATCCCCATCAGTGTCATTTACAGCTGTGACTGCAACGTCAGTCTCGCCTTACACAAACCTTGATTTCCTCCAGCACAAATAAGGTGTTGGAGACTGCTCCAAGGACAGCTTCCTCCTTCCTGCCTTTCTAATTAACTGGTGAAACTACTGTCTACAAAATGTATCCAGCCAAGGGTTTGCTTTAGGAGATGCTTATTCTTTCTACCCAAATGGGCAAGCTGGTATGTTATTGGCTACTGCTAGCAGTAGACTGATGACTTCCACTGGCCCGTTCTCCCCAAATCATGTCCCACATGTAGATGTGCAGGGAAGGCTGGTGATTCTCTCTAGCAGTGGACGTGCAAGGGTCACCCTCCTGAGCTTGGCTGGCCATTTTCATCATAAAATCTTTCAGGCACCTTCAAAACCATTAGGTAGGAACTGGCATGGTAACGTTACAGAAATCAGTTTGTTCATTCTTATTTGGTCTCAATGTCCTAATAAGATACATAAACGGAGTGGGATTTTTATGCAAGAATGGAGTGGTAGGATTTAATCTCTGACAGATTTTCCCTTTGTTGTGTGTCACGGGGTGCTGCATCCAATGTCTCTGGATCCTGTGGACCTCAGTGGTCTGTAAGTGTTTCCTAGAAGTCATTAATTCAGGACTCTGCTGTTACGGCACTGCGTCATATTCTTTCAGGTTCTGCAGGCTTCCTTCTTCGTGCAACAAAAATTAGTACTTCTCGGGGATATTTAAAGTATTGTGTTTCCTACTGATATTCTGTTATTTTTCAGTTGTGTCCAAATCAGACAAAGCCTGTCTTAGCATAGACACATCTTATTGTCTTGTCTGGAGTAGAAGCATATGTTAAACATATATTAAATGGTGTTATATCATATACCTTTAATTCAACGCTGTCTAAAACTTGTTAGCATGTAAGACTAATTATTCCCAATGTAATAATTTAAAAGAACTGAAGAGTCTCCCTCTGAGGAGTTGACTATAACCCACGCGCTGAACTGTCTGTCTTCCCCACTTGAATGTCTACAGCATTTAGATGTAATGCTAGAGAGATTTTGCAGCACTGATACCCTTGTGCTACTTGGGTCAAATAATGGAAGTTTATGCTTTTTATTTTAAGGTTGCCCTGAAGGCCATGTATCTAAAGGTTTCTACCGCAGAAGAAAATACTGTGTGTTTAACTAAAATGTGTTTGTGTTATTCTTAAAATACTTTGACACATCTAGGGATGCCATAAAATCTTCCTCATCTTTTTTTACTTTAAAAATAGAGATGTTAGAACTCTGTCACAGGTTAACGCTACTGAGCATGTTTTAAGTTTCTACAGCTAAGTATATTTCAAATTAATTAGCAAATGTAAAGCAAAGACTCGCAAAGGTTTTTGTACCTTAATTATTCTCGCACTGCATGAGAAAACATTTTAAAATGCTTCTTGAAGACCCCTAGGTCTTAATTAAAAATACAGTTTTTCAGCCCAGAAGTTTACCTTTCCAAGAGGCGCGTTGCATTCAGGCAGCGCTTTAAGAAGGGATGATTTTTCCGTATGAATGTTCTGCAGATCTCCGCGTGCCTCAAGAGCACAAATCATCCCTTAAGTAAAAGGTATATGAAGTAGCAGTTCATGACTTATGCTTTGTTTCTGCGGTAAAGGGTTTTGACTGAAAGAGACTGCAGAGAGGGTTTTAACTGAAAAACTCAGGGCAATACTGGTGTGCGTACGAGGAAGAGTGATATGCTGGGCCTTACCTTTTAGTTACAGGATGCTTGTCTGCCCCCAGGTTTCACAACAAAGGAGTTTACATGAAAGTTGGGCTGCAGAAGATAAGTCATACTAGAAATCTTCACAAAGACATAAAGCTTCAAGTGGACCAGCATGAGGTGGAGTTACCGAGCATAGAAGGACTCATTTTTATTAATATACCCAGGTAAAAGGGAGAGAAGGGGTCCTGTGTGGATGGATGCATGTCTGGCTGTGCGTGTGGAAATGCTCCTTGGTATTTGAGCATCAAACGTTAAACGGTTAGATAAAATGATAAAAGGTCTAGGTTAATAGATGGTTGTTCGTGGGTATTTCTGATTATTGCCTGACTCACTGGCTTTGCAACTGCACCTGAGGAGCCAGCTCTTAGTACCATTTTGCCATAGTTTTTCTGCTCCTTTGAAACCCACAATCTCACTCTGCATAAAGATGGTACTGTCTCGTTTTCCTCATGCAAACCCCCATACATTTGCTATTTCTTCTGTGTCCTAACAGTAATTTGGAATGATTTCCTCACCAAAGGTCTTCAGACTTCTGGAGCAGTTTTCTAGCAAAACATGGTTTTTTCAGCTTGGTTGTAGGCCTGTGGCTTCTGCCCGCTACCATTTTACCCCTCCCCCAAACTGTTTGAACGGTTCACCAGATTTCACCATGACTAGTAGAAGGATCAAAGATGATGAGCTTGCGTGCCCTTTCTGGCATGCTGGAGACACGGTGCCTAAGGGGTTCCTGCAGGGAAGGCCAGCCGGGGCTCAACTGTCAGACACTGCCCAGGTCCTACAGCCAGCTGGTCAGTGTGGGTGGACTGGGAGATGCTTCCCAGGCAGCTGTGGAAGACCCACCATTCAGGTACCTTTTGTGGGGTTGTGCCACCTGCAGGGAGCTAGAGTTGCTGCTGTGGAAGAAAGGAAGGCAAATCCGCAGGAGATCTGGCTTAGATGTGCTGTTGATAGAGGCAGGTTTTTTGTTTGCACAAAACCAGCAGGTAATTAGTGCTGTCATACTACTTTATTTTTTGTTGTTGTTCAGGTACACTCGTATCTCAAACTACTTGTGTCTCTTTCCATTTTAGTCTGAGAATGTTTCAACTTTTTATTCAAATATGTATATTTACATGTACACACACGTATGTACACATGCCCATACACACAGGTATACGTTGCACATGAGAACTGTGGAGAGGAAAAGATCATAATTAGTACTGAGCAGTCAATGCACTAAAACAGGGAGCGAGCGATTTGAGGAAGGAGGGTCAATACTGCACAAAAAGCAACACGGTGTTAAATTGTCAGAAGCATTTCAGAGGGCTGAAGTGCGGGAATACCTGCTTAAATACAAGTGAGTTTGGGCAGGTGCAAGAGTCAAAACTTGCTGCTTGCTTTAGCTTTAGGTTCTCTTCAGCAGCTTCCCTGAATATTGCCAAGACCAGTAAGATATATGTTCAGTTCTTAAGTCTTGGAAGTTAAGGGTTAGTGTAGCTGTAACCTCTATTTCCCAGCAAACTAAAACTCTTGGAGCTACTTTGGTCTTACCTGCCCTTTTTCTTTCAAATGGAAACTAGTTATTTCACTGCTCCTTTCACTCCTAAATGATCTGGTTAGAAGCCTTAAAAATTTTAGGAAAGTGCTCCCTGCTTTTGCAGTGCAGGAAAGCTGTGCCATCTCTGGCTTTTGAGACAAGTGTCTGGCTTTTGAAGCCTGGCGGACCAGCCGCCCCTGGCAGGGAACCAGGCAGGGTGCTCTGTGGCAGACGGCAGGTCCGCAGGTGGTCACTGTGGTGTTCTCTCCACGCAGCTGGGGGTCCGGAGCCGATCTCTGGGGGTCTGAGAGCGATAACCGCTTCGAGAAACCACGTATCGATGATGGCCTGCTGGAAGTTGTTGGTGTGACTGGCGTCATGCACATGGTAAGCTGCCATCCCAGTAAGAACAGAGGAAAAGTATGCATCGATCTTTGGTGTTGGCCAACTTTACCGTTTTGCATTGTACATCTTTTAAGGAAGACAAATTGCATTAGAAGTGCTTTGCTAGAGATCCTTAAAATTTTTGTGAAGTTAGAAGCAAAAAGGAGTGTACCCGTTGCTTTGGAATATAAATGTTAACAAACCCATGTTGTGGTTTTGTGATCTTCTGTTAAGGCTTTTACCCCCACGTTTTGTGTCTGTACACATTCCCCGAGAGAACGTGTAGCAGCAAACTTCACCTTGCTTCACTTTTTCCAGTTACCACTGAGCTGTTCGTTGTAGTTGACTGTATGTATATGTAGTTGAGTGTAGGTATGTATATGGAGTTGAGTTTGGCAAAACACTCTCTCCCTGTCTGATAAAGCGCTTTTAGACTTTTGTGTTTCACACATGCCGAAGTCTGTGTGTATAATCAGGTGTTTTGAGTATGTGTTTTCTACGTTATGGAGCAGGGAAGTAAAAGCAAACGACCTTTGTGAGTGCACGCTCCTGGGCCAAGCTGAGTGTACAAATGATTTCACTGTGTCAGTTATTTTGCCTCCGGCAGCCTGAGGGGTATCTGAGCTCTTCTTCATGCATTAACTTAAGTAATTAATGCTGTGTCAGTAAAGGCATCCCATGCAGCTTTTGCCTAGGCAGTTCTTTTACTTGAAATTTGTTTTGTTGGGTGAGAATGAAATTCTATCCACAGAGTTTTATGTGCAACTAATATTTATGCTTCTTGTTTATTGGGGTGGTTGATATCCTGGCTTTTACTTCCTACCAGGGTCAAGTCCAAGGTGGTTTTCGATCAGGAATCCGCATAGCCCAAGGCTCATATTTTCGTGTAACACTCCTAAAGCCAATTCCAGTTCAAGTTGATGGAGAACCCTGGATTCAGGCCCCTGGCCAGATTATTATTTCTGCTGCAGGACCAAAGGTACTGGCTGTAGGTTTGTCTTAGCAAGTTGACTTTGTTTCTCCAGTGGATATTGTCGTATTACCTTCCTTTTCTGTTGTGTTCTGATGCTTAACTTTAAAGGAGCTCGTCGGCACGGTGTGGTAACTGTTGGAAACGTAGCAGTTTCTACAGAGGATGGCTTGAGGGCCTTCTCCATTGGCTGAGATGATGCTTGTGTTTAAAAAAAAAAATAGTCCCTGAGCCTAGTGACTTAATTTTTTCCCCTGTATTGAGATCTCTCTGCCCTGACGCAGGTCACAGTTGTGAGGGCCGTGGTAGCACTGCAGTGTGTGAGGTAGGATGCAGTCTGCTGGCAGAGCTGGAGAAGGGAAGGTCTGTCAGAGAGCAGCAACGGAGAAGACTGAATAATGGAGGAGGAGGGTCTGAGAAAAAGAGACTTTGGAGTAATCGGTGTCTGTTTTTCCATGATATCTCAATGTATATATGTAGAAGGAAAAGAGCATCAGCTACCTAAGAATTTAACTTCTCTATTGACATTGAAATTGTGAAATAAACATTTTGCAGTAATACACTCTGGTGCACGCCAGTCTACACGTTTGCCTGCTACCTTAAGGGATGCCCTGTTAACTCACAGAAATTTGTTGCTACAGACAGTCTCAGAGAATATGTACCCCTACCGGGAGGGCTGCCAGAACAATGGTTCTTTGCAGAGGAAAAACGGGTGAAAAAGAGGGTCAGACCTGACATGTTTTGGAATATGTCAAGCTTTGTTCTTTTCCTGAGGGAAAGGGGGAAAAGGAGAAAGAGAGAGAGAAGAAACCTAACTTGTTCTTCCAGTGAGAAGTATTTCTATCTTTCTGTCAGGTTAGTGACAAATAGTGTTATCTGTTTATATATGTATGTGTGTACATGAACATACATGCACACATGTACATATCCTTACACATCTATATACATATACATACCTGTGTGTATACGTTTATGTAAAAAAAGCAGTTAATCCTATAGCTTTATAAGGATAGGCGCTTCAGGTAGTTGTGTATTTAGATGTTTTTCTGTTGCAGTTCCAGCATTTTACTTGTTTATTAGTTAGTTGCTTTAGATCTGCTTATAGGTGACTACAGATATTTTAATACTCGCTTTCTCTTAAAACTTCCCATTTCAGGTCCATATGTTGAAAAAATCCAAGCAGAAACAGAAGAAAACTGCAAGCCTGAAAGAAATGAGAGTGTATAGTATGTCAGCCTCTGAAGGAGGACGCTAAGTGGAGACCCGTGCTCCGAAGCGATGCAGCACACCTACTGCAGATGCCAAGACGGTTCAGTAAAATCGAGCGCAGACAACCAGTGAAGAGGGTTGCTTATGAGCGTGCCTTTCATTACATTTTGATATTACTGGGTTCTCCTTCATCTCTCAGAGATAGTGCCTCATTGTTAAAAATAACTGTTATGTACCACTTGTCTCATCTGAAATGTTTGCTTCGGGTTGCTTTTCCGTAAGCCGTTTTTCATGTATATAGAAACTGAGGCCAAACAGAAATGCCAAACAGAAATGCCAAGATGCTGAGATTTCTGCATCTACCTTCACAAAGACTCTTCTCCTCCTCCCAGCTTTTTCTTAAAGAAAATCATTCCATAGATAAATTCTGGTGCATTGTTCCAAAAATGAAAATGTGTTCCTTTAAATGAATGCTCACAGTAGCCTCCCAACCAAAAAAAGGCAGAGACATGAGCTGCTGAGAACTCCTTGGATCGGTCCAAATAGCACAGCTGAAACAGTACTACCGTAAAGAGAAAAATACAAAACACAGGAGAGATTATTTCTATAAAAGGAGCCCTGTGCACTGGGAAGAGAGAAAGTACTAGAACAGTTGAGTCAAAATATTTCAGAGAGTTTACTTCAGTATTTGGGCAGTGTGAATGAAGGGGAAACAGCTTGTGGAGCAAGTTTTCAGTTGCAGCTTAGTTTCCCTTATATTATTCAGACAAAGCCTGTTTTAAAAGGTGTTTGAATTTCAGCAGCTACCACTCTAATGTAAAAAAGGAACAAGAATACCTGAGGTGGTATTATTATTATATGCATTTTTTTTTTCTATCGTTGAAACCATTATCTTTGACACCAGACATTTCTGCTTGTCTTTACTTGTGCTGTTTCGTTTTCATTAATTTGTCACAGTTGGACTGATGTTTAACAGCAAGCTCAAAGACTAAAAGAATTACCACTAATTAGGATAAAAGAAGTACGATTTAGTGTTCACTTATGTAAATTAGCTCAGTCATACATTAGAGCTGAACTGAAGTCCAGTGTAGCCTTGCTGAGGAGCTGTAGGAGGTATTGAAGCCTGTATAGTGTGCACATAACATCTGGTAGGCTTCAGATGGCTGGGAGTGCAATAGTTGTCATGAAAACTCACCTGGTCGGCCTGCTCAAGTCCTTGGTGGATGTTGTATCAGGTGTGGGCCCAGGGACACACAGTGACTGTCTTTTCTCACTTGGACGAGCTCTTCAGAGGCTGGTCTTCTGTCAGCTCCTGTGAGACCAAGATCACCTCTCTGTGCTTAGCCATCTCCTGAAGAAGTGGGTATCCAGTACTTCTTTTATAGCTTCCTTTTAGAGACTGGCGCTAGAGCAGACATGCTGGTCCTGTCATACGCTACATATATCTGCTGTCTGTAGTCGTAGTCGTGTTAGTCTTTACTCAAATCTCTGCTGGCCTCATGTCGCCGTGGTCCTCGAGTGAGTGAACCTTTCACTTCAGGTCAGCATCATACTCAAGGGGCCCTCTGAGTCCCTTCGCTGGCCAGCGGGCTTACGTGTCCTCTATTGCACGGTAGTAACTGATTCAGCTATGGATGGCATGAATTCATCACTCAAGTGGCAGCTTGCCAGTGTGTCTATACAAAAACACCTCCAGCTGCTTCAGGGGACTTCAGTGTAGCTTTGAAATACGCAAAAGCTGTTTTTTGTTGGAGCCCAGTATGTGCTGAGGCAGTTCATGCTGGGTCTTCTTGATAAGTCTGTACTTGAGGCACTGTGCCAGCTTCAGCAACATCATTACCTGTGCTTTCTACTTTCCAGTCACGGTGCAGATGAGGGTGTGAAAGTGGGTGCTACAGGACAGTCATCTAGAGCAACAGAATGATACAGCTAACGCTATAAACAGACAAAACAGCTATGCAAAAATGGCAGCTGCCTGCAGCCTCTCCTTCCTGTCCAGTGATTCCTTCTGTTCCTAGTGTTGTGGTACGGATGCATTTGGAGGACTGACTCCTGTTTTCAGTGAGGCCTGCTATTAATTAAATTGTTAACTTAATTTTAGGGGTGTTCTTGAGGTACCATCACATGGACTACAGCTTCTCTTTTTATTCAACAAGCAAAGTGAACTCATGCCGTGAAGGAGGTAGCTAAAATCCTCGTCTCCTGATCCTTAAACACAGGGTTGTCTCTGCTTCAGAACCTGGGTGTGAAGGGTCACACGGAGCTCTTCTGGTGTCCTGCCACCAGCACTAGAAGTAAGAAGGGTAAAGTGTTGTATTTCAAGTTATGCCCTCTCAGGATGAAGCTCACAAATTAGAGAGCAAATCTGAAATAGATTGCTGCTTTTAATTGTCGAGAACGCCAGAGAAACTGCTTTGTGTCCTCAGGGCAGCAGAAAGAATGCAAGGTCGTCTTTCCAATTGCTGACTCAGTAACAGAGAGGAAAACTTTACCTTTTGTTACAGAAACCATGCGTAAGCTTTAAGCTTGCTGGTGCTGACCATCTTCTGCAGCCCAAGTAAATAAACCTGTCTGGCTGTTGCTACAGACATATATAATCCTGCAGCATGCAGCTGACAGTGTTTCATGTTCTTGGCTTGTTAGTGGCTTGGCTGGCAGTCCCTGTTGCTTATTTAGTATCTGTTATCTGAAACAACATGAAGCTCGGGTCCCAGTATTTGTAATCAGAGGGCCCCTTGCTGTGGCATATCCTTCCATGGGGATTTTTCATCCCTGAAGCAGTGCAGGAGCCTGTCTCGGGGTAGCTTTGTGGAAGCAAGGCGACGCAGAAATGTGAATGTGTTCTCCTTGCAGCTGCCAGAGGGGATCCTGGTGGAGGACAGGAAGACTTTGAGTTTTCTTTTTTCTTTCTCCTTTTCTTTTCTTCCAGAAACCAGCTCCCATGTGTTGTTTGAGCCGGTGAGTGCCACACTGGAATGAAAACGTACCTTAAGTAAAACACACTTGGCATTTAAGGTCTCTGTGCATCATATAATGAGGCTCAGTGTGTTTGGAGACAAAATAGATTCCTGGACAGCTGAGATAGGGAAGCTCCTGTAAAGCTTTTAAAAGGAGAAACTTACTGTTTAACCCCTCTATTAAGATGTTGCAGTTTCAGGTACTGTAAAGGCCAGTATATCAAGATGTTTTGGGTTTTTTTTCCGAGATTTTCATTACACAGAGTATCTGAGAAGGCCTAGTGTTTTCTTCCATAGTATGTAAGACTTCCTTGAAGAGAGGAGATAACTCTGCAGTGAATATAAAACATTTTAACTTAGCCTTTACGTTGAACAAAATGATGCAGTGTAACTTACATGATAGCGGGCAGAAAAATTGTTCTCAGCACTGAGTCTTCAAGTAACATTGTGTGAGAACCTAGTGCTCTCACGGACAAGTGCTTTAAATAATGCAATAACAAAAGTGTTGGGGAAGAGGCTGGGTTCTTTCGAGACAGCTGTTCGTCAACATCAGGGACACAGGGCCAGGAACCGTAATCCATAGACAGGGAGGAGATGCAGGCTCGTTGCTCTCCTCAGCGCACTCCTCCATCCTCTCTCCACGCCCCTGCCTTTTTGCCGTGCCTGTGGCCCGTGGCAGGCACCAGCAGGACAGCACAGCCAGCATCCCTCCTGCTGAGCTACGCGCTCCTGACCTTTTGCTTTTGCTGGCGTCCAGCTAGGCTTTGCCAGCGTGGGGGAGAAGAAGGGTCCTGAAAATCACAGTGCATTTCAAATACCCCGCTACTGCAGGCAAGAGAAGGTGGTCAGTTGATTAAAATCCATTTCGATGGGTGAACACATTACCTCTGTCTTGAATTAGGGTAGGGGAACCGAAATTCAAAAGCTCGTCCCTGAGATACAGGTGCTACTTCAGAAAAGTTGCTGCTTTTTCCCCATGGCTTTTACACTTGATTTGTACCGTTTAAATTGCTGATGTTTTCATTGTGTTGATTTTTAAATGAAACAGTGTTATTTTGCCAAAATGATTTGTTTGTTTATATATGTGTATACATGTGTGTGTGTATGTGTATGCATACATACACACACCCCCTTTTAAAAATAGGCCTTACTATATTTCCTTTCACAGTGCCTACTTGTACAGCTTTTGCTGTGTTATATCATTTGGATAGCGCTCATTTCTGGATCTTTCTCTCACCAGTTTTGGACAGAAGGCAGAGCTTGCTTTCTTACTGGTCCCACTGAGGTTCCCAGCACATGCTCCTGATGGACATGTGCTTTCTGACAAGACACGATGGCAATATAGTGAAAGCACAACTGTGTTTAGAGTCTCTGCGCGTGTACAGTTTGAGCTCTTCTTGCGCTTTCTGGATTTTCATCGAGTCTCTGTGTGTCTAAAATCAATGGCAATGGCTATTGCAGCATTCTAAAAACTAGAAGAAGCTGTAGCACAGTCCACTGCAAGACTTGAATAAGGAACAAAACTAAATGAGCTGTTAGATAGAATTGTCCATTAATCTTCATAGTTACCCTCTTAAAAGTGTTGTACAGATAGCATTTATTCAAAGAGGAAGTAACGTACTTACTATGAATATCAGCTCTTTGGAATCACTAAGCATTTACGCATGCACATTACTTTACAGCAGTCTGTTGGTACATAAAGGTGTCATCGAATGAAGCCTCATTTTGTGGGAGGAGAAGGTACGAGGAGCTGTTGAGATGCTGGAAAAGGACTTAATGTTGAAGACACAACAGGTTTAGCTGCCTAGGTGTTTTATAATGTACTGTGCCCCGTGCTGCACAGGCGCCGGTCCGTACTCCAGCACTGGAACTGGGGGAGCGTTGGAGCTGTGCGCTCCAGAGACCTGGCAGTAGATGTTCTTTCCGCCTGCCCCTCTCACCTCCTCCGTACAACCTTCATAGTATCTGTGCGTTTTCCTCTTGTGCTGGGCTGCCTCCCTGGCCTTTGGGCCCAGCTTTGTACTGAAACTGGTAACAAAGGCACCAGTCGGTGGCGGTGAATCTGTGCGGAGAGCGGTGGAACAGAGACCCTGCTCTAAAACGCCACTCTGGCTCTCGGGCTTAGACTGGCCATTAATTTCTGCTTACTTCAGCCATTTAACATCTGTGCAGCAAAGACTCGGCATCTACTGAACTGGCTTGGACTCAGGGTGACAGCGTTGCCTTGTTTCCAGGCCTTGATCTTGTATGCGCCAGGGCATGTATCACTTCATATAATACTTTTTGCACTTAACAGAAAATGCAGGTTAGATAGGCTTAGAGTGTGGCAAAATTGCAATGTTTGTACTTTTTTGTAAATAATGGGGATGATTCTACAGATACAAAGATGCACTTTCAGGTAACAATGAAAACAAGTTTGTTGTAGAATGCAGCTGCTGAGTTTCTCTGACTGCAGCGTTCCTTTTTCCCCATCCATCTATAATACTGCGTTCTTGAAAGCCTGCTTGGGGATAAGAGATGGTGTCTGCCTACCATCGCAGCATGTATTTATAGCTGACTGACTGAAAGTTCACATGTATTTTCTAACAATTACAAATTGGCTGCTATTCTAAGATGTAGGTTTATTAGACAGATGTTACAATGCGTAGAAGTAATGGTAAAGCTTTATTTATAGTGTCAGCGTTTACTGATTTGACACTTGGCTTAGTAGGAGAGATCCAGCTCAAAGCCTTCATTCCTTTTGCTATTTAATGTAATTTTTTTTAACAGTGTAGCCATTGTATGTGTAGAATACAGTGAAATGAATGCAAATTACTAATCTTAACGCGCAGTGAGACCAGCAGTTTCAATGTTTACAGGACAGTGACTATTGATTGTAAACCCATACGTGTTGGCTGAAACAGTGCGCTCTTTCTGTGTTTTGGAAGCATTGTTTCTGCTTCCCATGACAATTAATGAAATAGTTGCCTTCTGGTTTAGGTTCCTGGTTATGTCCCTTTGGCAAGATTTAAATGTGGATTCTGACTTTTCAGCCATGGACTTGTAGGACAGAATTTCTGCTGATACAAGTGTTGTATTGAACATGTTTTCCGAAAGAGTCGCTTTATTTTTTGTGAAGATAATTTATGAGAAAGTTTTATAAGCAGATCTGTGTTGTTGAAAAAGTTGGTCTGAGGTCTCGAAATAAATATGTGTAGATATTACAGGTGTATCCCAAAGCAAAGTATTTTTTAATAGGGCACTGTTACTGGTGTAGTTATCCCTCTGAGCTCTCCTAGCAACACACCCATTTAACAGGTCACTGTGCACAGCTCATGTGTGTTATTTAGGAGACGACTCGATTTCAGAAGATGTGGCTTCATTTATATTGTGCGTAGCCTGTGCCACGTCTCTGGCAGCAACTCCTGATATAAACATCAGCTGTAGAAGGCAGAACTCTTCCCCTGTACAAGTCACTGCAGGGTAAAGAGCAGAGAGCGCGTCCTTGTGCTTGACTGCAGGAATGTGACAAGTCTGGTGACTGTTTGGCACTTGGAGTCCTCTCCCACTGTCCACAGGGTGTGCCGCACATCACGCCTTTTGCTTTCCGAAGGAAGGAAGTGTCAAACAGCTAACAGCTTGCCTCGCCATGGCATCCCTCTCTTTGTGCTGCTGAACTTGCCAAATGGGGTAGCAAGAGGTGCTTGAAAGAATTACTGAGTATTTATTGTGTAATTTTAGGTGCTTATAAAGCGTTCACTGCTATTTTAAAGCAAAATTCTGGGGATCTGTAGCATAGCAATAGCTGTATAACTCCAGCTTTCTGAACATGCCAAAAGCAAGTTATCCTTGGGACAGTTTAATTAGCAATGGTGTAGATAGTAGCAATCAATACCTTGAAATTGCAAGTTCTGATTATTGGAAGGGACCATCTCTGCTTTGAACGCAAAGCATCAGAGTTTGTAATTCGCTATAGATTTCAGCGTCCCTCCTATTATGAACCACCCACGACGTCTTAACTCACTTAATACTGGCCTAAGTATTGCTTAAATAACTGTGTTTTTCACCTCTGGTTATTTAAATCCTCCAACTTCAAGCCGTTTTATGAATGCTACTTTAATATCGAGATACTCTAAGATCTCTTATAGCATTTCTTGTGAATGTTCTAATGCATTGGTAATAAATCAGCTAGGGCCAACAAGCTAAGGTAAGCTGACCATTGAACAGTTTCGTTGTTGTCTAGTGCTTACTCTTTGTGCATCTGCCTAATAATTCTCAGAAAAAAAAAAGCTTTGGTAAGCATTAAAGTGATTGAAAACTGTTTCCACATCGTGTGCCTCAAACCAGTAATGCATTATCACACAGGTTTACTTGTGGATTGTCTCAGAAACAGGCTTTTAATGATGTAACTTGTTTCTCAGTGTCTGCCTTGCAAATGAGACACCTCGCTATGCTGTGGTAACGTCAACAAATAACATACCTAGTGTTACTAATTGGTTTAAAAAAAGTAATTTATTAAAGATGGACTTTTCTCTTATATTTAAACATCTGTTTGTCCTTTGGTTATGTTCCTAGAACAATTCTGTATATATTTTGCAATACGTGTTTTGTGTTTAATTCAATTGTACATTTTGCACTGATTTGAAATTCTGTATTCTAAGTATTATTTACAAGTTCCAGAGATCTGTCACTAGAATTTGTCTGTGAAAAATACAACATCTCTTCTACCCTGGATGTTTGTGAAGTAGTCATGCTTTAAAAACAGTGAAATACACTTCTGCAGAGACAAATGTACTTTGTTTTAGCTGGGCACTACTTTTAGAGGTATTCTGTAGACCTGTTGTTTGAGATTGGGTCATGCTCTGTGAGAGGGTGGCTCTGTTATAGCGGTGCTATTTCGTAGGTTTTAGTTTTTAAGTGACACCTATACACTAAGTTTGACACCCCCGCTGCAACATTCAAGCTCTTGTGGAACCCTTATTTCTGTGGGTAGCCCTTACTGTAAGTGGTAAAATCCTTCTGTGACAGCATCATAATGTGTTAAGCATTTTTGTTTTGTGAGTGATCCAGAGTGATCCAGAATTTCCAAGGTAGTTTTGTACAATTGCTTGCCCGATTTGCGCTCCTCTAGAAAAAAGCATGACCTGGTGTTTTCAGGCTGTGCGTAGCCCTGTTGTGCTTGGCTCAGGTGACCAGTGGCGGACCTAGGCTGCACAGCCCAAGGGCCAGACCCCATGGACCTTGGCTTGGAGGAGTCAGCTGGGGCAAGAGGGGAAAGGCTGTCCAAAGCACAGATGGAAACTGCTCCACTGTGGGTGGACAGCCCACCCCTGCCTGGAGGTCAAGACCCTTCAGCTCCTGGCATGCCTCACATGGCTGATGGGGTCCATCAGCTTGACACCTCCACTTAGGATGATCCTCCTGCAGTAACCCACCCTCTGGCATAGAGCAATTGTTTCTCCCCGCTCTTTTCAACAATTGGTTGCAGAACAGAAGATGGCTTGTTCTTGCCCTAGCATCTCCAGGTAAACCTTACTGTTCCTTGCTGAGCTGCAAATCAAGCTCTGAAGCAGCTACAACCACGTTTTAAAAATATATATAGAAAACCTCAGCTCAAGACTACTGCTCTGGGAAAAGAGGGGAAGCAAATACAATATTGACCTTTGTGTAGAGGGGGGAAAAAAAAGACAAAACACCCAAACCTTAAGTGTTCATGATTTAACCAAGCTTTATGCCCACTAGCTTGCCTTAAACGTGGAAGAAAAATTATCCTTTCTCTGTTAACTGGAGAAAGGGAAGTAACATTTTCCACTTATTCTTTCTTCAGGTCCTCGTGGTGTTACAGCACACTAAAACATGCTGCTCTTCATGTTGTATGCACTTCTTTTCAACTTTTACATGTTGCGATGCAGCACCGATTTCAAATATGCAATTAGAGGAGCCAGCCAGGCTGTCCAGTGGGTAAAACACATCTACCTGGAGGATTTAGGGATTCTCTGTGAGTGCTGAATATGGTGAATTCCTTCCAAATGGTGCAGGTAGACTTGTGGTACACCTTTGGGAGACAACTGCATGCAGTGAGCTCGGTGAACTTCATTTTTCAGGAGACATGACCAAAAAATTCATCCTTGTACATAGTCCTGAAAACAAAAGAGAACATGATCTAATTCTCCAGTAACGGGGAAGAAGCAGGCAGTGAGGAAACCATGATCTTCTTTCTTAGCAGTGCACTGCTAGAGGCACTTTTTTCTTCTTCACTCTTCCAACTCAGCTTCCCAACCTTTGGCTCCTGCTGGTACCTCCATCTTCCTCCTAGCTCCTCATCAGCCATTCCCTTTCCAGGATTTGTCATCACTCCTGTGTCACTGCTCTGTACAATGGCTTGCCATGTTTGCTCTCCTCTAGAAATATTTAACAGTTTTTTTCAGGCTTCTTTGGATTATAAGTGAACATTGTGTGGACATTTTTTTTTTTTCAGTCTCGTTAAATTTGTCACACTGGTGTGTCAGCAGCTCTGGTCATAAACGTTAAACTGCACCCTGCTGAAATCTGTCCAAAGTCTCAGTTATATCTGCCTTTTAGAGGGAGCTGCTTTAGTTTCTGTTAATTATAAATATCTTTCCTGGTGTCCGCCAAGTTTTATACTGAGTGTTGGCACAAAACAAGCAGTGTCATTAAAGTAAAGCTACTAAAACAGGGACCTTAGTTCTGGCAATTCCTTTATATACAAACAAGGCCATTTGCTGCTGGGCACAGCTTTTACGATGTTGCGGTCTAGTTGCTTACTCACCGTTAAACTGGAGGTTGCTGCCCTCTTGCTTTCTGACTGAGGATAGCAAAACCCTGCGCTGAACTAGGAAAGGCTTCCAGTAACCCTGCCCAAGCACTGGGTGTGCTATTGCTGCGGGTTAAAAATTACTGTAAGAGAAAGGGTGTACTGCAGTTATGCAAAGATGCTTACATTGTAACTGTTTGATTCATGGATAAAAAAAGATTGTTCCACTTTTTTTAAAGTCATCCTCGTCTGATGAGGAGTTAAAAAAAGGCAGTAAGGTGGGGTGCTAAGGGCACAGGTTTCCGAGGCTGCTCCTCCTCTGGCTGTCTCCAGCTTTCTTTGATGGTCCCTCATGCTGTGTTCTCCGTGGTGCCTGTCTCCATCCCCGCCATGGGGTGCTCCCCTACACCAGGACATGTTGTTGAACCCACGCACCCACTGCCCATGCTGGGAGAGCGGTGGTGCCATGCCATGCTGCAGCACGGAGAGTATGGGCTGGCCAGCTTCTTCTCATCCCACGCCAAGAAGAAAGCGGATGCGAGGGCTGTGCCTTGGTGCACAGAGAATGCCAAGCCTTTTCACACATTAGTGTCTCCAGAGGCTCCTGCTTTGTCCTGCCCCTGCCAAGGAGTACATCACCAGTGCGTCACCAGTGTGTCTTGCTGGGTCTCGTTGGGCAGCAAGGTGGCCCAGATCCCAGAGCAGCATGCAGTACTGCTGGGAGGAGCAGCAGGAAGGTCCGGAGTGCTGCTTTGCAGGTGCCAGTCTCCTTTGGAGGGGCACATGCATGCTGGGGAACCACTGGCAAGCTGTAACCTGGGGGTGGCCGGCCTGTCCCCAGTGGCTCCACAGAGGAAGGGCACAAGGGACCCACTCCCCTGTGGGGGAAAATTTGGGACAGGGAGTTTGTCGCTCTGAAACCTGCCTGCAAAGGGACACAGGGCAGCCCAAGGCATGGTCAAGAAGCCAGGCCCCATGGTGCTGGGCTTGGGGGGAGCTGAGGGAACAACATCTCACATAGCCAGCAGGGACCAGGCCCTGCAGCGCCCAGCACAGGGAGGTCACAGCATTTCACAGCACAAGGGCCAAATCCCAGCACTCAGCAGCATGGCACTGCTCCAGGCCCAGATCCCAGGGTGCTGAGAGTGGGGGCAGCCATGGTGGCAAAGGTCTGCCTGCCTTAAGAGCAGGACTCATAGCTCTCCTGTTCGAGTACGAGCCTGAAATTCACAGCCCAGTGTGGCTAAAGGCCTCGCCCATGGTGCTCTCCATGGGTCATGGTGGTGGACATCGATGGCACGACCCCAAGCCAGACACCATGGGCCTTGGCTTGGACAGAGGTGGAGAGCAAAGCCCTCAACAGCCTGAGGGCCAGGCCCGTGGCTGCAGAGGCATGGGGAGGTTGGTGGGGCGTGGCTGGCATGCTCTGAGGACTTGGTCCCACAGTGCTTGGCTCAAGGGCGACCTGAGGTGCAAGGTCCTGCAGAACAAGCCTCTTGGCTGGGCCCTCCTCTCGTCTCCTGCAGCAGCCTCCTCGACAAAACAGAGCACAGAGCTGGTGACATCTTTCTCCGCTGCAGATCCACCCAGCTTGCTCAGGAGCAGATGAACGGGGATAGCTCCGTCCACACTGAGTTATTAGGAGCTCTGGCGCAGACAGACAGGCCCATCTCGAGTCTCCCTTCTCCTGTCACAGTCCCGGCCTCATCACCTTCACCTGTCACATGCAGCACGTCTCTCTTCCCTGGCCTCTACCTCCAAACCCTCCGCTCCTCACATGGCCACTGCCAGCTCCTCTGGCTTCCCCGCTGCTCCCGCCACTGCTGTCCTCTCACCCACCTCAGCTTCACAGCCTCTGGCTCCTGCCCCCACCACCACACACCTCCTAACTCCTCCAAATTTCTGCCCAGGCACGCTGCTGCTACACCCACAGCCCAACTGCCCACGAGGAGCACCTCCTGCCCACGAGAGGAGCCCTGCCCCACAGCAAAGCCCCGGCAGATCTAGCCGGCAGCCACAAGGCTGCCTCACCCTCCCCGGGGCACCTGCTCACTCCATTAGCACCAGCACACGGGGGAACCTCCCAGAAAGCACCACCAGCAGAGCACTGCCATAGCCAAGGGCCCTTCGCCGAGCAGCAGGGAGGTCACGAGGCGGTGCTATCAGCCATTAGTAAAATGCTGTGCACCCGGGCACAAAAGCTGAAGCGGCTGCTGCTCTCACGGGGGCTCTGAGCGCATCCTCATCTCCCGCTCTGGCACCCAGACCCATCCAGACATGGGACTCAGGCAGGCGACTGGGGCAGGATGCGCCTGCTTTCTGTGGGACTTCCAGAAAGAACAGGCTCCACGGCGGAATTAAGCTGTCATTCTGCTCCGTGCCACCTCACCGCTATGCCGCCATGGAAGCGGCACACCACTGCCATTTCCATTCAGCGCAAGGCTCATTTCCAACCCATCCCGCTGACCCGCAGAGGATTACCACCACAATCACAGCTCCAGGGGACTTAGGCAGCCACAATGAGGGAACACCAAACACCTTCTCGCCAATATCAGCTGATGGCCCAGGGCGGACAAAAACAACACAGAAAGAAATGATGGGGCCAGCAGTTGGGTAAGCCACCTGGATTAGAGAGGCTCAAAGTGGGACGAAAACCAGCATGTACTGCTAACCCAGCGAAACTGCAGCTCCAGCCTCATCTCCATTCACCCAAACACGGTCAGGCAGCCGCTGGGTCCAAGCACAGTGAGAGGGGACACAAACACTAACATTGCAATGGAGAAGTCAGGCAAGAGGTAAAGAGCAGCTGCCTGCAGATAACCAGGACTCTGAATGCACAGTATCGCCTGTCACCTACACACAGACCTCCTGCTTTCTATCACGCTGGCCACAACAGCTCCCAGGATCCTGGGCCTGGCAAAAGCGACATCCACACACACCCTTGGCGTGACACCTTTGGCCTCCTTTCTCCCCAGAAGAAGACATGAAGCAGGCCAAGAGCACAGGTAGCTACGGCAGCATCCAAAAAGACGAAGGATCACCGTCTCCCTCTTCGGTACCGACCCACATTCAAACTTCACCTTCCGCAAGGGTGGGAGCCTGCATTCCCACGTCCCAAACGCACTACTAGCACAGCAGCATCCAAGGCTCCACCACACTTCATTTCACCTCGCTCACAGACACACATGTGCACACACTGACCTGTTTACCACAGTGACGTGCCTCTGCATGGGAATTTCTTTAGATGGTCCACTCCCAGTGGCTGGAGGCAAGGCAGACCGTGCACTCTCCACAGTGGGTTTCACCACTCCACACGCCACTCCTCTGCCAATTTGGGGAGGCTCAGACACTTCCAAGGGATATCACCATGGAAGACAAGAACCAACATGCAGTTAAAATCATTGTCTTTTTACTGGGATATGAGTCACCATTGCAGCTTCCCAACTAGAGGGCACACTGTTGGCGTGGTCATAGGAGAGCAAGAAGCAGCAAACCCTTTGTTAGGAATAGGGGAATACAAACAGACTGTGAGACCTACTGTTGCTCCAAGATGCCAACTCACAAGCAGATGGGCCTGATCCTGGGATACCCCCCTGAGAGCAACACAACAACAGCACAGCAGTGAGGGAAACCTGACCCACATGCTCTGGGAAAACACTGCTGCACCAGGTTACGCAAAAGGCACAGAGGTCCAGCTGATCCTCAGCCCACAGAAGGATTTACAACCATTTCCATGCCTGTAACTGCTGGGTCATGTGGGCCTGCAGACAGTTCAGCAAATGCCTCAGCAGCAGACACAGACCTTGGAGACTGCCCTCTTCTTTTGCAGTGCACCTCAGGAATCAGCACAGCAAACAGCCAGAGCCTCTCCATCACCTTCCCACATCGAGCTGAGCCCCACCAGGGAACAGCCTGTTTTCTCGCTCCTATCCCATAGGCCCACCATCTCGTTTTACAACACTGTCCTGTGCCCTAACATCCCAAACCAACGTAACAGCAAGACATGGGGGGAAAGAATGCCCTCTTCTGTCTCTCTCCATGCTTCACAGAGGTGCACAAAACACACGGGAGCAGTCCCAGGCTGTAACCAGCCCACACCACTGCACAACTGCACTCACTAGCCCTGCTCAATGTCTGCTCAGGACACGCTCCTTCAGCACGTGTTTCAATGGATGGATGGGAACAGGCCTTGGGATATCTGAGACCGTCGTTTGCCTTAAAATCCCCTCAGATAGGAAGATGATGTGGACATGACCATGTGCACATCCTCAGGTGAGGGGATGCAGCTTGGAGCGACCCTCCTGTGTACAGACCACACTAGTCTGCCATGCAGCCCTTTTGCCCTGCTTAGCAGTTCTGCATCTGTCAGATACCCCACGGCCATACACACCATGAGACTCCCAGCAAAACCCAGAGTATCCCTGTTATTCAAAGCTAAAAGTGCCTCCAGACCTTTTATCACGACCACCCTGCTTGCTTGGGCCCCAAAATAATCATGGTCCAAGCTGAAAAGCTCTGCAACACCCCAGCACTCCTACCCATCCACTGGCTCTTTCTGCAGGAGCTCTGGTCCCTAAGGGCACAGGCCCTGAAGCCTTGCAGTAACCATTGTCTAACAGGACAGTCCGGACTGCACGTGCAGTCTTCTGTCTTCCATCTACGGCATCGACCTAAGGACATTGACCTAAGGATAAGGAAGCACATGTGGTCTTTTTGGCGATGCTCCCTCAGGTATTTTCCTCGCCGTCCCCCCACACATGTTCTGACAGAGGAATTTTCTTCCAGCCATCCATTTTTTCAAACTGTGCTGCCCATGTCTGGTAGGGCCATGCAATGCCCAAAGCCTGCCCCAGTGATACATACTGCATGACCATCCCATCGGGCTCTGCCTGGGCATGGGGACCTCTCAGTCTGGCTCACAGCACACTTTCTTATTGGCACATGACAGGGTTTGTGCCAAGATCGGCTTGGTGCCATCTCAGAGAGGTTCATAGCCCTCGAGCACATCCCAACTTCTCCACGTCACCTCTTACTTGCCCCCCTGACAGGTCAATGCTTTTTCTGCAGACGTGCAAAGTCGAGGCCCCCAACCTGCGTTTTATTTATGTTTAATTACATTTCATTTACATTTAATTATTCATTCCATTAGCTCTTAATAAAGACTTTATACCTATGCTTTTACAGGTATAAATATTTATTTTATATACCTCTCTATATATACATAATTAATGTATCTATGTATAAATAAAAATGCATATTAATACACTCCTTTATACATATATTTCTAATTAAATACATGTTGTATGCACTGTATGCAAATGCATATATTTTTATATCTGAACACTTCCTGGTACAAAGGAAGCAGGAGTTGCAACGCTGAACAAAATGTCAGCTCCCTCCCACAAAATGTGGCAGAAACCTGCCAGCAAGGGCTCCTGCCCGGGAAGGCTGGGCAGTGAAGGATGTGGTTTCAAAGTGGGTGCCAGAGCTGCCTAGAGCCCTCCCACCCCCTCAGCTCACAGGCGGGCGCACACTCAGGGCTTCTCCAGGGCCATCCAGCCACACTCACAAAACACCGGGGAGACCCAGGCACAAGTGCTGCCGGGCAGGCGCTGTCCTCCGGGGTAGGTCTTCTTCTCGCAGACCCTCACTCCCCAAAGGGACACTCTCAACAGAGAAACCTCCCCACCAACATCGTGGACTGAAGATGGACGGAGCTCTCCCACAGCCCTGGAACTACCCTGCTCTCAAAATGTGTGCTGCATGCAGGGTCGAGACCTAGCGCTGAGCTGCCTTTGTGCTTCAAACACCCCAGCTTCACCCCCCAGCAACTAATGCCCAACGTGAGCAGAGTCACTGGTTCCGGAGAAGGCCACCTCATGCTCCTCAAGCCCCTCGAGCTCAAGACACAAGGGGAGACTCCCTCACCTCCAGGCACACGAAGGCGACCAATTGCCGCTCGTATACCTGCGTGGTGCTCTCTCCAAACGGCAGCAGCACCAGGCAGCTGCAGCCGCAGTAACGCTGTGCGAGACGCCATGGGAAGGTCGTCTGTGCTGCTCTCGGCAGAAGCAGCCCCTCTCCCCTCACCATTTCCCTTTATTAGAGGAAATCACCCTGGGCAACACACCAAAAGAAAGAGAAATCCTAAACCTCAGCACATTTCAGACACCGTGCCACACATTTCAGTCTACGCATGGACACCAACACTGTCTCTACCTTCCTGCACCCAAGGCCATGACGGCCCAACTCAGGTGCCGGGCAAGGAGACACAGCACCAAGTCCTATTCTTCACCGTTCCTTGAATGGTTTTACTTTATGCGCGCAGGGCACTCCACTGATCTGACCGCGTCTCTGTGTGTGTACACATACAGTTACACACAGGTACACCCACGCACCTACAACTATTCAGACAGCCCTGTGTATACATGTGTTTACACAGGCATGGCTCCTTACCCCACCAATTCCTGCCCTTCCCGGTACAGTGTGGTTCCCTGACTGATCCTGGAACAACCTCTACCACAGCCACCTCCACAGCATCCCCTGCTCAGCTACAGGACACAGCGTTACTGCACCCACAAGGAGGGGCACACGCTGCTCACGCACACTTGCACACCTCCAGATGGCAACAGGCGGCAGCCACACAGGGCATTTAGATCCTTCCCTCATCCTTTTAGAGGCTTAGCAGCTGGTGAACAGAGCTTCAAAGAGAGGAGGTAGTGGTCACCTGCTAGAAAAATAACGAAAACCAGCAAGTTCATTATCTCATTTGGATCCGCTCAGTGTCATGGCGATATCACGTGTTGGACAAATGCATGTTTTAACTCAGTATTAAATATTTGATGGTAAAAAGCATTCAAAATCCTCTTCTCCTGTGTCTGCCTGCCCATCACCCCATGCTGAGATAGTCAGGGGATCTCATGAACACTGCAGCATTAACAGAAATGAGGCGATCAGCACTGCACTGTCACTAACAGCGGTTTCGGATACCTGCCCCTCTGTAGTTGTGGATTTTAGTCCTGTGCACTTCAGTGAACCACTGCCACAGTGGGCTAATGGGGCTAGGAGAAGAAGATGCTCCCTCAGCTGTGTTGAGTGCCTTTCCCAAAGCAGAAACTTCCTATCAGCCCTGATACTGGTGGTGTACTTTATTACCAAGGTACAAAAGATCAGTGTCGTGAAACTCTTTTGGCCCAGGCTTTTGTCTCACAGTCCCAGAAATGCAAGCCTGCACCCTGCGTGACCATGTCCATTCACCTGCTCGGACTGGCAGAGAGCCAGCAGCAGCCTTTGCAATCCAAACCCTACCCTAACCTTCATGCATTTATTGACTTTTTTTGTGTGTTTTTATTGAGAAGGTTGAAACCTTTTGAAGTTGTGGGCAGATACAGAGCCACCTGTGTAACAAGTGCTCGACATTACCCAACATGGTGATATCTCCCCCAAGTTTCCACTGCTCTTCAGCTGCCCACACAGTGCTAAGGAACATACTGAGATAAACCAGATGACTGTAGACTAGTAACTGCCTGTATTTGCTCCTCGTGTTAGGCTCAGTCTGCAGGGAGACCATGCTGCATAACCTGGGGACCTGCGCAAACAGCTGTGTTCCCAGAGATCTGTAGAGCGAGACAGCTCATGAAGCTGCCCCATGCCTCACCAGGCCAGCCACCAGACCATGGCTCAGACCAGGTTGAAGGCAAGCCTTTCCAGCTATGTGGCTCACTCACCAACAGCTGAGAAACATCCGGGAGCAGCTTCCTGAACTGCCTGTCAGCTGGTCAGGTTTGCATGCTGCAAGCATCCTCAGCAGTCTACCTGGGCTATTCTCCGTCTCCTGGTCATCTTACAGCAAAGCCCTGGGACCAGGTAGTAAAAGTGTTAAGCTTCTGCTCCACGCCCAGGGCTTCACTACCGTAACTGTGTAGACACACCCAGAAGAAACACAAAACAACTATTTCACATTTAAGAAACATGTCCCTTTCCCATCTTTCCCTAAAATTTTGTTAGAACTTTAGGACCAAGGTGCATTAAATATATATAGAGAGAGGAAGTCCTGACTGGACAGGTAAGAGCAGAGTTGACCTGCACCCTGCAGACACCTAGTTCAGGCCAATTCCTATCCAAGGTCATTCTGAGGAGCACATGAGAAAGAAGTTTTTGGGGCACAAGACACAGACTTCACACTGCCTGGGGACCGTGGTCCTTCATTCTTCCCTGCATGTGGGCCTGTCCTCTGTCCCTGACCCCATGCCCTGAGTGTCTGATAACCATCACTATGTTCCCTCATGCCCACCTTCTGGCCTTGCTTCAGGCACTGTTTATTCCAGATTAGTAGGTTTTTTGTTCCTGCAGGTGCTCTTGCTGTAGTCCTCATGCAGCATTGGGACTTGCTGGCCTCTCTCTCAACTCTCAAAGCCTCTTTAGCTTTTTTGTGACTTGCCAGTGTCCTGACCTCCTCCTCTACCATTTTCCTTGGCTCCTCTGCCTGCTTCTGTCTCTGGCTTCTGACCATCTTGCTGGCACTATGGCTCTTATCCCACACTCCCTCCCAGCAGCTACCTCTTGCCACGTTGGGAACAACCCTTGGGAGCTCCTCCTCCTGAGCAGCTGGGGACTCCAGGTGAGCACTGCCTGCTCCTGCCAGGAGCTGAGCAGATTTGGCCACAGCTTTCAGCAGAGCAACCAGCCATGTCCTCCATTGGCCTCTGCCACGGCTCCATTCCTTCCAGAGGCTAGAGCAGCTCCAGCTGGTCTCCTTTGTCAAGAGGAGTGTCGGGAGGAGACACTATTGTCTTTGCCAGGACTACAGCTGGACACATGCTGGTCATGCTCCACCATCAGAGCCTTCCTACAGCTGCTGGGGAGACCATGATGCTGCAGGCATCTCATGGGAGATGGTGTATGAAAAGCTGGGAAGCTCCTTGTGCCCAGGGACCTAAGGGCTACCAGTCCAGGATGGACCTGGGGCTGGTGCTGGAGGTGTGGCAGCCACTGTGCCAGCTGCCAGGCTCAGTGAGGCCAAGGGGCTTCCTTCATGCTTGCCAAAAGGATAGCCGACACATGTGGTTGTAAGCATCCATGCTGCATGAGGACTTTGCAAAGCTGATAAGCTCATGGAGGAGCTGCTTGGTGCAACTCATAAAGAAGCAGCTGTATGTCCCCAGCAGTGGCTTGGCTGTCCAGGTTGTACTTCCTCATGTTCATGAGGACAGTGAGCTTCAGGAGAGTTGCTATTATCTGGTGGGCTCCAAAGACGCTCTCAGCAGTCATGGGGCTGTGACTGGTTCAAGGACCCCTTTGCCCCCCACCACACACATACAGAGGAGGCATGCTCTGAGGAGTTAAGGAGAAGCTCCATGTCCTCGAGGCTTAGGGGACAATAATGGAGTCACTGACCAGAACTGTTGCAAAAGAAGCCAAACTCACTTCCATAGCAGAGGGAACCAGAGGATGCCTTTGTTTCAGACAGACTGGCTGAATCAGCTGAGCGTAAAGAACAGTTGTGTAACCGTCTGTCCCAGAGTTAAAAAAATGCAGACTTCAAGCAGAACAGTGTACCTCTAACTAGTTTTAGGGGTATACTTTGTTAAGATAATACAGCCTGTGTATGTATTAGATCTGTTTAATGCTATGACCCTATGACTCATATATATATATATATATATATATATATATACACATACACCCATATTAAATGCAGGTAACCATAAGAGGCATTTAGCTTATTGTTTTATACTTTTCTGTAGAGCCCTGTCATTCTCTTGGGACAGGACTTTGCCTGCTGTGCCTCCACCTACAACCAAGAGCTGGAGCAGTGCAAACACCACGAACTCTGAGGCAAGACCAAGCAGCTGAGTTACGTCCTGCAAGAAGAACCTCACTCCACAGTGGTTGTACCTTCAAGTTGCATGTACCTATAGCTTGCTCTGCCAGACCCAGAGGGTGAGGAAGGAAGAAATATGCTCCCCACCATTCTGCCTTGTGGACAGGTCTCTTTAGCTGCATGAGTTCTCAGCTTGGCTCTACACCTTATCATAGTAAGATAGCAAGTATCATAGTTTTGTGGTTTACAGGAGTTATCTCAAGCACCTAACAAAACAAATAATGGCTCAACTCTGTACTGAGTTTACAAGGCCTCAGGCTGAGGGCTGTGAAGCTTGCCTGTGTGAGAACTTTTCTTGGCCTGCCTGCAACTTTTACTTGTTTTAGCTGCAACAGCTAAATTTACAAGGTTGGTATGGCTTCTTGTTTTGTGTTTCTTTATTATTGTTCAGTGTGACCATAATTTTGTAAAAAGAATGGCTGGAAACACTTGTTCTCTGTCAAATGAGATATTTGCAGCACTAGCACAGTGATGTAGTGAGAGAAATACAGATCTGGCATGACAGTGAAGGCCTCGAGAAGTTACAGCAAGAAGCACAGAGGAGTACAGGCACGAAGTGGGAAGATATGGGTCACAGACTTCACACTGCAGGCTCCATGGCAATAAACTCAAGCATGCTAGCATAGGGAGTGTATATGTGACTTATTCCAACAGTAAGTACAAAAACGTTGAAAACAATGAACTGACTGAACCTCTAAAGAGAAAGCTCCAGGCCTCAGCTGGCTGCAACCCACATATCCCTTCCTGGCAATTAGGGACTGCCAGTGTTGTGACAGTAAGCATATTCTAAAGACCAGTAATGAGATTCACAACTATACTGTGATTACACAGTATACTGGAAATGCAATAGTCTGCAAAATGTAACGTGTATTTATACTATGACTGCTGTATCACCCTACTAAATGGAAAACTCTTGTAAATGCAAACAGCCTCAAATGAGTAAACTCTGTATTAAACATTGTATTAAACATTGGGTGGACTATCTAAAAAAGCCTGGTCAGAGAATACCAGACCCTGACAGGAAGCAGTCTCTGGAGGCTGTCATGGTTATGGCAGAAGGTGGCTGTCACCGAGTCTTGGGTCGCCATCATTGGGAGCCCTTTGAAGGCACACCCCTGGTGAGGTTCAGCATCTTCACCTCTGCCCCTGCATATGCCCCTGCAGTCTTCCTCTGTGGGGCCAGCCTCTGACTTGGCTTTGGCAGCCCTCCATCAATCCTCTGTCATGCAGCTTGACCTGACGTTGCCTCCAGTTTGTCTCTCAGAAGTGGACAACATCTGCAGAGAAGGAAATGCTGCTGCAGGGAGCTACAGGGTGGCAGGACCCCTGATGGCAGAATGGTGAGGGGCTCTCCATGACTGGCAGTGGGCAACAGGGCTGACTTCACGAGGCCTGATGGCATACAGCTGGTGACCATCTTCTGCCCCTCTGTGTGGGGCACTAATGAGCCACGCGTGTGGACCGCTAGAGTGGTAACAAAAGCCAAACCTGTGGGATCTAAAGGTTTTAAATGTGCAGCATTGCTCGAGGTGCCCAGACAGACACAAGGCATCTGGAGCTTGGCAGCTGCCTGTGCAGAGGCTGAGCAGGCCCAGCCCCATTGAGAGGATGCTGTGGGCCCAGAGCAGTGCAGTCAAGGCCCAGGTGATGCCTGGGCACCCAACCAGCCCCTCCCTGATGGAGAGTGCACCCGTGCAGTGGTTTTGTACAGGTGCTCAACAGAGAGCTCCAACTATAGAATTAAATTCAGTGAAGCTTTCAGTACTCAGAAATTGAAGGAACTAGGTTAATTAATTTAAAACCTTTAGAAGAGACGCACCTAACTGTCATTCCTCAGTCTCTCCTTCAAGAAGGCGACTTTAGCTGCTGCCGTGCAACAGATCCGAGGTTTCCCCGGCCCCATGGTAAGAGCGCATGGGTGCAGCAACGCCGACCGCGGCGCCTCCCGCAATCCCAAAATGGCCGCTGCCGCCTCAGCGGGGCGCCGCCTGCCGGCAGGCGGAGGCACCTGGTGCGCGTGCGCGGCGGGCAGGCTCGGTTGAGGCGAGGCCAAGGCGCGGCCGGGACGGCGTGGGAGGGGGGGGGGCGCATGCGCGTGGGGCGGTTGGGCGCGAGCGGGCGAGGAGTGCGGGGTGGGGCCGCGCGGGCGCTGAGTCGGCGCAAGGGGAGCGGGCGGCGGGGTCGCGCCGTCCCCTCACAGGGAGGCGGTAGCGCTCGGCCCGGCCCCGGCTACCGGCGGCAGGGCGAAGCGGCTTCGGCTGGTGTCTGAAAGCCCCTGGGGTGAGGTGGTGGTAAGGAAACAGCGGAGCCCCGCCGGGCATAAGCCCTGCCGGGCTGGGGGGAGAGGCAGTGTGGAGGGCCAGGCTCTGCCTGTCAGCGAGGGGCTGCTGCTCCTCGGTGGTCAGAGAAGGTGTCCCGACTTCAGCAGGTTAGCGACTACTTTGTGCCTTCTGAGGAGACTTGCGTTCCGTAGGGTTGCGTTTGTAGTCTTCTAAAAGTATGGCTGTGAGGGAGTTATTCTAAGCAGAAAAAGTGTCCTCACTTCCTTGTTTTGTTAGCCTGAGTAATAATCTGCAGCATGGAGACTGTTCTGCAACTGTAGGCTCGTAATCTGTGTTAAGAATATTGGAAAAAAGTTTCTGTTCATATGCCGGAGAAGATTGATTTGAATGATGTGTCCTGGCTTATAGATAGAGGCTCCTCGGGCTGTGTTTCCAAGGAATTGTCCTCCCGTCTGGATGCGGTGAGCTGCCAGGTGAATGCCGTAACTATTGAATGACCTAACCTTACAGCAGCTGACCACAAAAATAATTTTAAAAAAGGTTCGGACATGCTCTGAGCTGTGTAGCTTTCTACTAATGTATCAGTGTGTTACTTACTGTTGTCATCACTGCACTGCATTGCAAGTCTGCTGCATTATTGATAGCTGTAGGAATGGGAACATCATTGAGGTGTAAATTGAAGACTGCATTCAGTTTAACCTTTGTACCTTACTATTTGTCATCTCATTTAACTAAGTGAATTGCCCTCATGGCTGCTCCTCATAATATAATTTAGGAGCATATATTTTATGGTATCCTGTTTGCTAGTTCTGATCTAACTGAGTTCTTTAGTGTTTGTGTACTACAAAGCAATCTGATAGCGGCTTGATGTTGTCCACCCCACGTCGTCACCCCCTTTCTGTTTTTATTGAAGTTACTCTTGTGTGTTGTTATAGATTGTGGCCCAATAATTGACAGGAACCAGTCCAATTAATCAAATTAGTTTATTAAGCAAGCGGCAGCAAGCAAAACAGCGCTGGGCGGCCGGGGAGTCTTTGCTCCGCCAACGGTGCACACCCACTTCCCGAAAGCAGCTGATTATATACTCTTTGGTTCCCGTATATGTGTCAATCCTGGTATATTCTGTATCTGAGCGACGTGTTGCTAGGGGGTCGGTCTTGTCCCGCCTCCTGGTGGTCGTGAGGCTGAAGGCTCCTCATCTTTATCAGTGTCCTTGGGGAGACTCTTTTCAGCTTATCGCACAACTTAGCTCTTCCCTTTGAAGTGTTAAAGCACACCAGATGCCTGTGATTTAGGCCTTGAGGTATCAAAGCACCCCAGACAGCACACCGGATGCCTGTGATTTAGGCCTTGAGGTGTCAAAGTGCACCAGATAGCACACTGGATGCCTGCGATTTAAGTATGTGAAGAGTCGAAACAGTATAAGTTTTCACCAGCCTTTAAGAAAGCCTGATTTGATTAACAAACATGATTCTCTTTATTACAGTGTCAACCTTTGAAACTGCCTTCCCAGGTTATTGTAAGTTTTCTTCCTTGTCACTCTGCCCAGCTGTAATGGATATTGCATTAATTTTTTCTGAGCAGTAAGTTCAATTCAGATAGTTCGGGTAAGAGGATGTTTAAGAGCCATATTAATGAAATATGAATTTGGGTATATTATTTAAAAGACAGAGTAGAGAAAAAAGCCCCAAAAATGCTTTTCACTGACTTTTCCATACCTCTTGTGTGTATGCTACTTGGAACACAGTTGCGGACAAAACTGTGGTTTTGGTGCATTTCTCAATGTTTGGGGGTTTGTTTATTTATATAATTGAAATGTTAATACCAAGTGGAGACTTTTGCATTTGTCCAACATATGATATCACCATGACACTGAGTGGATCCAAAGGAGATAATGAACTTCCTGGGTCTTTTCCTTCTGGCAGGTGACCACCACCTCTTCTTACTCTTTGGGGGGCCTCCTGAAGCTCTGTTCACCAGCTGCTAAGCTTCTAAAAGGATGAGGGAAGGATCTAAATGCCCTGTGTGGCTGCCGCCTGTTGCCATCTGGAGGTGTGCAAGTGTGCGTGAGCAGCGTGTGCCCCTCCTTGTGGGTGCAGTAACGCTGTGTCCTGTAGCTGAGCAGGGGATGCTGTGGAGGTGGCTGTGGTAGAGGTTGTTCCAGGATCAGTCAGGGAACCACACTGTACCGGGAAGGGCAGGAATTGGTGGGGTAAGGAGCAATGCCTGTGTAAACACATGTATACACAGGGCTGTCTGAATAGTTGTAGGTGCGTGGGTGTACCTGTGTGTAACTGTATGTGTACACACACAGAGACGCGGTCAGATCAGTGGAGTGCCCTGCGCGCATAAAGTAAAACCATTCAAGGAACGGTGAAGAATAGGACTTGGTGCTGTGTCTCCTTGCCCGGCACCTGGGTTGGGCCGTCGTGGCCTTGGGTGCAGGAAGGTAGTCCATGCGTAGACTGAAATGTGTGGCACGGTGTCTGAAATGTGCTGAGGTTTAGGATTTCTCTTCCTTTTGGTGTGTTGCCCAGGGTGATTTCCTCTAATAAAGGGAAATGGTGAGGGGAGAGGGGCTGCTTCTGCCGAGAGCAGCACAGACGACCTTCCCATGGCGTCTCGCACAGCGTTACTGCGGCTGCAGCTGCCTGGTGCTGCTGCCGTTTGGAGCGAGCACCACGCAGGTATGCGAGCGGCAATTGGTCGCTTTCGTGTGCCTGGAGGTGAGGGAGTCTCCCCTTGTGTCTTGAGTTCGAGGGGCTTGAGGAGCATGAGGTGGCCTTCTCCGGAACCAGTGACTCTGCTCACGTTGGGCATTAGTTGCTGGGGGGTGAAGCTGGGGTGTTTGAAGCACAAGGGCAGCTCAGCGCTAGGACTCGACCCTGCATGCAGCACACATTTTGAGAGCAGGGTAGTTCCAGGGCTGTGGGAGAGCTCCGTCCGTCTTCAGTCCACGATGTTGGTGGGGAAGTTTCTCTGTTGAGAGTGTCCCTTTGGGGAGTGAGGGTCTGCGAGAAGAAGACCTACCCCGGAGGACAGCGCCTGCCCGGCAGCACTTGTGCCTGGGTCTCCCCGGTGTTTTGTGAGTGTGGCTGGATGGCCCTGGAGAAGCCCTGAGTGTGCGTCCGCCTGTGAGCTGAGGGGGTGGGAGGGCTCTAGGCAGCTCTGGCACCCACTTTGAAACCACATCCTTTGTTGACCAGCCTCCTGAAGTGTCCCACCGGCACTCCAGCAGCCTGTGGCACCTGGGAAGTTGCTGTTGGAGATGAGGCAGCAGCCTGCTCACACCTTTACCGGTGCCGGAGTGGTGGGCGCATGTTTCTCCGGACAGGGCAGTTGCCTCTTGATGAGAAGGGGCATTGTTGGCACTGGCTCTGTGGTGCTCCTCCTGTGGGCAGCCCCTGGCTTGCAGGGAGCAGGTTTTGCTTCTGTGGGGTTTTCTCTCTGAAGAGACACCTGTGGATTTGAGGAATCGTGCGCCTGTGGGTAAGACGTGGCATGGCCCGGGTGCATGCGATTTATATGGCGGAGCAAACACGCGTCCCGTGGGCATTCGTGCGGGCATGTGGGTTTGTGTGTGCGAGGAGCGGCCATGGGTGAGCTACATGATGCCACGATGGGACCTGAGTGGAGAGGGCACTGGGCTCCAAGTTGGGGGGTGGCGGGTGGAAGTCCTGGCTCTGCAGGCAGTGACATGGGCCAGTTGCGTGGCAGCCCTGCCCCTCTTCTGGTCACGTGGTCTGTGGTGATTGGCTTGGCAGGGCCAGCCCATGCACAGGGGCTGCTGTGCTCCTTCATCTGCTTTTTTTTGACAATGTCATGTCCCGTATATTTCATACCACCCACTTGGCTGGCAGAACCAGCCTCCTATAAGTGTACCCAGAAGTATCAAGGTCTCCAAAGAAGAGCCACTGAGCTACTGAATCCTTGCTTATTTGGGGAGGGAGGCTGAATAGTAAAAGTTAGTATTTTCAGCCTGTGTATGAAAAAATGCTTTTTCTTTTTTTCTTTTGGAATGGAGGGGCTACAGGTGAAGATGCAGGACCCTGAACTTATTGCAAAAACAGTGCGAGCTGTTCTTCATCCCTTTAAAAATGGAGTACCTTTGTCAGAACTTCAGGGTGAATACAAATCCCTGACCGGCGACTGGATTCCCTTCAGGCACCTAGGACATGGCACACTGCAAGGCTACTTGGAGAGCATCCCAGGAGTGGTCAGAATGGAAAAGAACAAAATGGGAGAGGTAAGAATCAGTTACAGTTCAGAAATGGCTTTTGTGTTTGTGAAGTGTGTATAACTTTACTTCTGCCTGTGCTGTGGATTTCTGAGAAAAGTACTGTACCATGTGTGTGGTGCACTAATGTTGAGAGAATTGGAAGCTGTGGCATAAACCAAGAGCCCCTTACTTTCCTGTGTCTGCATGCAGACTGGAAGTTGTGTTTGCAAAAGGTGCAAGGTTGCAGGGCATTTTCCCAGGAAAAGGAGTTCTGGCTAGAAAGGCAGTTTGTGTGACTGTAGAGCTCTGGTCCCTGTCTCGGCATTTCTAACTCTCGGGGGAATATTGGTGGGTTGTCCTGGGACCTTAAAGAAGGTTAACTTGTGTGCATGTGTCTTGATCATCTCTTCAGGGTGGGGTTTAGCGTCATCTTTTACCTCAGCTTAGCAAGTGTACAGGGTATAAGGAGTCAGTGCAGAGATCAAGGAGAAGGTGGACCAGTGCTCAGCAGAGAATATTAGTATGTTGGGAGAGTCTTCCCTTATTCTTTGGTCTTGGTGCACTAGCCTGTGTCTCATGGTGGCTGCCAGCTTGGAATCAGCTTGCCAGGACCTTTGACAAGTCTCCTTCTCCTTGTCAAAGGAGTCAGAAGGCATTCTCTTGGTGGTTGGCATAGCTGCGTGACGTGTAGATGATCAGTTTTGAGTGGAGGGCTTGAAGCATCTCCCTTGTTGGAGCCATGTCTGGGTTCCTGAACACTTATGTAGAGTGTGGGAGAGCAGAAAGCTAGCAGATGTTGGGCACAATGCACAGCACTGTCGCAGCAGGTCTAGAGAGACAGCAGGGCTGAGCTCCCTCGTTAGGACAGCTGAATATGGATGGCTGGGAACAGAGAATTAGTTCTTCCTGGTTAGCTGTGAAAGAGTGTGACGAGAGGTGTCCTGTTTTTTTTGCTGATGTCTGGAAATGTGGCTATTTTTAAGCAAGAGGTTCCCTTGCTGCATTTTTACAACTGTCAGAATTTGCCCTTTTGCAGCAGATGTCCAGTTTGGGGTTCTTTTTCACTTGCTCCAAGCCTGCATTGGCTGCAGCTACATCAGTAACATAAATGCAGGAACCTCTGGGAACATTTGTAATGATGCAATTTAATGCTTCCTCATAGTGGCTCTGGCAGATAACCATCTGTTTCTAACTAGGGCCTTGCAAGGTGTAATCGGGTATCCTCCCATTGCCTTGAGAGCCTTTCTTATCCTCTAATACTATGTCTGCTGAGAGCCTTGTGGACTCTTGGATATCAGTGCCTTCTCTGTGGCAGCTGTAAGGAGAGAGTGAAATGTGGCTTTAGGAGTTGGAAAAGGACAAACCTAATAAACAGGAGACTTGAGGTAGTTGAGCAGGACTTGCTTTGTGGATTCTTGGATAGCAGTGCATTCAGAGGGACCTCAACAACTGGAGAAGTGAAATAACACTATGAAGTTCAATGCAGGGAAATGCCAAGTCCTGCACCTGGGGAAGAACAACCCCATGCACCTGTACAGTCTGAGGGCTGACGGGCTGGAAAGTAGCTTGGCAAAGAAATTCCTGGGGGTCCTAGTGGACACGAAGTTCACAGTGAGCAGCAATGTGCCATTGCAGCAAAGGAGACCAACAGCGTACTGGGTTGAATTGGGAAGATGGTTGCCAGCACACGGACAGAGGTGACTATTCCCATCTGTTCAGCTCTGGGAAGACCACATCAGGGAGCCTGTGTCCAGTCCCATGCTCCTCAGAACAAGAGAGACAGGGACACACTGAAGCAAGTTCAGTGAATGGCTGTGAAGATGATGAAGGGACTGGAACATCTTTGATGGAGGGCTCAGAGACGTGGGACTGTTCATTTCGCCCTATCTACAAGAAGGGCTTAAAGAAGGATCCAGGAAATTATAGGCCTATCAGTCTTATTCAGTCCCTGTGAAGGTTATGAAAAAAATCCTCCTGTGAACTCTCACAAGTCAAGCAAAGCACGTGATTGGGAAAAGGCAGCATGGATTCTGCAGAGGTAAATCATGCTTGACAAACCTGATCACCTCCTACAACAAAATAACCTGCTCGGTTGATGTGGGGTGAGCGGTGGCCATTGTCTACCTGGATTTCTCCAAGGCCTTCGATACGGTTCCCCACAGCCTCCTCCTTGGGAAACTGATGCGTTACAGTCTAGACAAGTGGTCTGTGCAGTGGGGGAACTGGCTGATAGGGCACACACAGAGGGTGATGGCAAATAGCTCCTTTTCAAAGCGGCAACCTATGACAAGTGGGGTTCCCCAGTGATCGATACTGGGCCCAGTGCTGTTTAATACAAGTGATCTGGATGACGGGATCAGGTGTACCCTGACGAAGGTTGTTGGTGACACCAAACTGAGTGGGGAAGTGTACGCTTTTGAAGGGAGGGCCACCCTGCAGGAAGATCTGGATAGGCTGGAAGTTCAACAAGGACAAGTGTAAGGTCTTGGACGTGGGAGGACATAATGCAGGAGTGCAGCACAAGCTGGGATCCACCTGGCTGGGAGCATCTCTGTGGAAAGGGACCTGGGGGTCCTGGTGGACAAAAGCTCAACATGAGCGAACAGTGTGCTGCAGTGGGAAAGCAAGCCAACAGGATGCCGGGTTGCATCAACACGGGCATCAGCAGCAGAGATAAAGAAGTCATTATCCTACTCTCCTCAGCGCTTGTCAGGCCACACCTGGAATACTGTGTTCAGTTTTGGTCACTGCTGTGCAGGAAAGATGTGGAATGAGAGGGTCCAGAGAAGGGCCACCAAGATGATCAAAGGCCTGGGAAGCCTGCCGTATGAGGAAAGGCTGAGAGAATTGGGTTTGTTGAACCTTGTGCAAAGAAGGCCTAGGGGAGACCTTATCACCATGTTCCAATATGTAAAGGGTGGCTACAAAGAAGATGGAGACTCCCTTTTTACAAGGAGTCACATGGAAAAGACAAGGGGTAACAGATGTAAGTTACTTCAGGGGAGATTCCAATTGGGCACAAAAGTGAAATTTTTCACAATGAGAACAGTCAGCCATTGGAATAATCTCCCCAGGGAAGTGGCGGTTTTCCCAATGTTGGATACTTTTAAGATTCAGCTGGACAGGATGCTGGGCCACCTTCTCTAGACTGTGCTTTTGCCGAGAAAGGTTGGACCAGATGATCCTTGAGGTCCTTGCCAACCTGGTATTCTATAATTCTGGAGAAGGGAAGGCTCAGGGGGATCTTATCCATGTGTATTAATACCTGTTGGAAAGAGTAAAAAAACATGGAGCCAGCCTCCGTCGCCAGTTCTCAGTGGTATCCTGTGAACAGACAAGACACAACAGGAGCAAAATGAAATACAGGTAATTCCATTTAAACATTTAAAAAAACACCCTTTTTTCAGGGAGGGTTGCTAAACACTGGGACAAGCTGTACAGAGTGATTGAGAAGGATCCATCCTGGGAGATACTGCACCCTAGACAGCACAATATCCTGAGCAGCTAGGTCTAGTTGATACTGGTCTGAGCAGAGAGGCTATATGAGATGGTCTGTAGAGATGTCTTTCAGCCTCAATTTTTCTGTGATTCCTTGCCTTTAACCACTGCAGTGGTGAGGCTGCTGCTATGCTTTTTGCATAGGTGTTGACTGCGCAGCAGGTACGCTGCCTGATTTCTAGCAGGAGGTCCTTGGAAGTGAGAGCTGTCCCTCAGAAGGAGAGAACCTCCCTTCACTGGCTGTATGTTGAGCCAGCCCAGTGCAGATGCTGGGTGTGCAGGGGAGGAGAAAGAGGAGAGGAAGGACAAGCTGGAGTGCTCTGCTGGAGGCCAGAAGTATTGCCTTCTTCCTAGTGTTGTCCTCCCTTGCCCGTGTTTCATGGGCTGTTTGGGTCAGCCCTAGAGACTGAGGATGACTGTCGAGCAATTGCTAAGCCGCAACAGCTTGCTTCCTTTTTTGTCTTGGCACTTGTTTTTTCTGCTTTGTTTGTCCTGCCTTGCTTGTGGGAAAAGATCCTTTCTGGAGCTGCTGTTTGCTAAATTTCAGAGGTGCTGGCCAAGTCCCTGAGTTTCTTCTGTGCTGAGTTGTCAGACGCTGTGCTTGTTTGGGGCCATGGTTATGAGGGTAATGGTGCTTTGTGTGAGGGCCCCTTTTTCAGCCTGTACCACCACCACAGAGCATGGCTGAGACCCATGGAGAGAGCCTCCGAGATCACGGATTCCCATTTTTCATTTGGGGGTTTCTGGGTGGCTGCCTGCGTCCTTGTGAAGCCCTGGAGGAGTACTGGTCCAGCTGCCTTTGCAGGCTGTTAGCAGTTGAATGGCCCAAAAGTTAGGGCTTGCATCTCCACTGTGAGGCAAAGTACATGCTAGGCATGTGGTTTGGGGCTTGATGAAGCAGTGTTCCTGATCCATGCAAGGGATGGCCTGTGGCAGCATGGCTGAGACATGGCAAGGGGAGGTTGAGGTAAGAGGCTGTTAAGGAGGCCAGGGAGGTGGCCTCGGGCAAACCCGAGGCCGGGCTGTTGTTGGAAGCCAGCCCGGTGCCTGCAGAGGAATTGTGCAGCCAGGGTGGCTATGCCACTTCTTTGGTAAGTGGGTCAAAGGCAGCCGAGCTCAGCAGGGTCAGAGTGGTGCCAGAGCCCCTGGCAAGCCTTGGCAGGAGGAGCAAGGGCAGGCTGGAAGCCTGTGGCTTCCTGGCACTCTAAAGCGAAGCCTGTAGGATGGGAGTGAGAAACCAGGCTGTTCCCTGGTGGGGCCCTAATGTGGGAAGGTGATGGAGAGGCTCTGGCTGTTTGCTGTGCTGATTTCTGAGGTGCACTGCAAAAGGAGAGGGTGGTCTCCAAGCCTGTGTCTGCTGCTCAAGACTTTGCTGAACTGTCTGCAGGCCCACGTGACGCAGCAGTTACAGGCAGGGAAATAGTTGCAAGTCATTCTGCGGGCTATGGACGAGCTTGGACCTCACTGACTGTTTCCCCCCTGTCAAACAAGGTCACTTGCCATGCTGTTGCTTGCAGCGAGACAGTGCCAATTGCTCAACTGGTGGCCCGGCAGAGGAGTTCCAAGAGGAAAATGGGACGGCAAGTGAACTGCCAGATGAGGCTGAAGAACACGTCTCCAGTCACATTAGCAGGTAAGCCTCAGGCAGCTATGGAGGGCCTGCCTTTGTGAAAGAACTGTGTGGCTGCTGGAGCAAAAGTCTTGGCCGTGAGGGTGTGTTACTAATGACCACAAGTTGCGTGGTCCCAGCGAAGGAGTTTCTGGGAGCAGGGAGTGTTGTTGACAAGTGTGCTTTTGCTTACAAGCCATGGTCAGTGAGGAAGCCCTTCTCGAGTGCGTACATGAGATGTGAATGATCTTGAAAAAGAAAGTTCTCAGAGTACACTTGACTACTTCCACCTGCCCGTGCTTCTGAGAGGAATGTGGTTGACATGCAGGTGAGGAGTGTGGCCATGAGCCTGCTTGCTCTTTGAGGCCAAGCTCAGCCCATTGTGGAGTGGCAGGGATGAGCCGTGCTCTTGCAGTGAGAAGGAGCCCCAGCAGCATTGTCTGTTGCTGTTTCAGCAGCTCCTGGTGCTGCTGCAAGTTCCCTGGTGCCACGACATTGCTGATGCCCAAGGGCTGCTGTTTGCATCTCTGTGCCTTTTGCATAAGCTGGTGCAGCAGTGTTTTCCCAGAGCATGTGGGTCAGGTTTCCCTCACTGCCATGCTGTTGTTGTGTTGCTCTCAGGGGGGTATCCCAGGATCAGGCCCATCTGCTTGTGAGTTGGCATCTTGGAGCAACAGTGGGTCTCACAGTTTGTTGTATTCCCTTGTTCTTGTCTGTAACAAAGGGTTTGCTGCTTCTTGCTCTCCTATGACCATGCCAACAGTGTGCCCTCTAGTTGGGAAGCTGCAATGGTGACTCATATCCCAATTAAACAACAATGTTTATAAACGTGTATTGGTTCATGTCTTGCATGGCGGTACCCCTTGGAGGTGTTTGAGCCTGGCCAAATTGGTGTGGTGCGGCCAGCAAGTGACCAGCGAAGTGACCAAGAGTTTGTTTATCCCAATGTGCCCTGAGGGCCAGTTTGTTGTGTTCCTCTGCAGTTGTTATGTGGTAACGACTGCTGTGTGGTAGGAGTTTGGGAGGAGGGTGCTTGCAAGCCAGGGTAGAGAAGAAGAAATGCCTTGGGGGGTGATGCAGGAGGTGTCCAAGGAGATGGGAGTTAGGCTGCATGTGCTACATCTCTGGGAGCTGCTTCTGCTGCCATTGGGTGGTAAAGGGCAGCCTGACCCCAGGTTCCACCTGAGGCATGACCTGTTGTGGTACCTCACAGGTGCATGGCTTTTCCAAGAGTGTAAGGGGAGATGGGTCTTCTGTCTCTTTCCCTGCTGCAACACAGTGCTGGGGATTGTGGTTTGTGAGTCCTTGGGTGCATGCCATGATGTTGTAGAAGAGAGACCCCCCAACCATGGCTGAGAGCATCCCTCTTAACCACCTTTTGGAGAAGTATGGGATCCCTGGAGGGAGTTATGTGCTGTGCTTGAACTCTGGGTTGCGTGGAGGAGAGTGCTACTCATGTCTACATCTGCAAACTCTTTAGGAAAGCCCAAAGGAACTTTGCGACAGCCCAGGTCTTTGAGCGTGCCAGAAGAAGGCAGCAAGAGGCCTGTTCCTCGCCCACCACGAGGCAGAGGAGTGGCGTGTGGAGTGGTGAAACCCACTGTGGAGAGTGCACGGTCTGCCTTGCCTCCAGCCTCTGGGAGTGGACCATCTAAAGAAATTCCCATGCAGAGGCACGTCACTGTGGTAAACAGGTCAGTGTGTGCATATGTGTGTGTGTGAGCGAGGTGAAATGAAGTGTGGTGGAGCCTTGGATGCTGCTGTGCTAGTAGTGCGTTTTGGGACGTGGGAATGCAGGCTCCCACCCTTGCGGAAGGTGAAGTTTGAATGTGGGTTGGTACCAAAGAGGAAGACGGTGATCCTTCGTCTTTTTGGATGCTGCCGTAGCTACCTGTGCTCTTGGCCTGCTTCATGTCTTCTTCTGGGGAGAAAGGAGGCCAAAGGTGTCGCGCCAAGGGTGTGTGTGGATGTCGCTTTTGCCAGGCCCAGGATCCTGGGAGCTGTTGTGGCCAGCGTGATAGAAAGCAGGAGGTCTGTGTGTAGGTGACAGGCGATACTGTGCATTCAGAGTCCTGGTTGTCTGCAGGCAGCTGCTCTTTACCTCTTGCCTGACTTCTCCATTGCAATGTTAGTGTTTGTGTCCCCTCTCACTGTGCTTGGACCCAGCGGCTGCCTGACCGTGTTTGGGTGAACGGAGATGAGGCTGGAGCTGCAGTTTCGCTGGGTTAGCAGTACATGCTGGTTTTCGTCCCACTTTGAGCCTCTCTAATCCAGGTGGCTTACCCAACTGCTGGCCCCATCATTTCTTTCTGTGTTGTTTTTGTCCGCCCTGGGCCATCAGCTGATGTTGGCGAGAAGGTGTTTGGTGTTCCCTCATTGTGGCTGCCTAAGTCCCCTGGAGCTGTGATTGTGGTGGTAATCCTCTGCGGGTCAGCGGGATGGGTTGGAAATGAGCCTTGTGCTGAATGGAAATGGCAGTGGTGTGCCGCTTCCATGGCGGCATAGCGGTGAGGTGGCACGGAGCAGAATGACAGCTTAATTCCGCCGTGGAGCCTGTTCTTTCTGGAAGTCCCACAGAAAGCAGGCGCATCCTGCCCCAGTCGCCTGCCTGAGTCCCATGTCTGGATGGGTCTGGGTGCCAGAGCGGGAGATGAGGATGCGCTCAGAGCCCCCGTGAGAGCAGCAACCGCTTCAGCTTTTGTGCCCGAGTGCACAGCATTTTACTAATGGCTGATAGCACCGCCTCGTGACCTCCCTGCTGCTCGGCGAAGGGCCCTTGGCTATGGCAGTGCTCTGCTGGTGGTGCTTTCTGGGAGGTTCCCCCGTGTGCTGGTGCTAATGGAGTGAGCAGGTGCCCCGGGGAGGGTGAGGCAGCCTTGTGGCTGCCGGCTGGATCTGCCGGGGCTTTGCTGTGGGGCAGGGCTCCTCTCGTGGGCAGGAGGTGCTCCTCGTGGGCAGTTGGGCTGTGGGTGTAGCAGCAGCGTGCCTGGGCAGAAATTTGGAGGAGTTAGGAGGTGTGTGGTGGTGGGGGCAGGAGCCAGAGGCTGTGAAGCTGAGGTGGGTGAGAGGACAGCAGTGGCGGGAGCAGCGGGGAAGCCAGAGGAGCTGGCAGTGGCCATGTGAGGAGCGGAGGGTTTGGAGGTAGAGGCCAGGGAAGAGAGACGTGCTGCATGTGACAGGTGAAGGTGATGAGGCCGGGACTGTGACAGGAGAAGGGAGACTCGAGATGGGCCTGTCTGTCTGCGCCAGAGCTCCTAATAACTCAGTGTGGACGGAGCTATCCCCGTTCATCTGCTCCTGAGCAAGCTGGGTGGATCTGCAGCGGAGAAAGATGTCACCAGCTCTGTGCTCTGTTTTGTCGAGGAGGCTGCTGCAGGAGACGAGAGGAGGGCCCAGCCATCCTGCTGTGACAGAGAGATGATGGGAGCAGGTGTGCACAGGCCTTCTGTTTTCTGTGTTTGCAGATGAGTTTGATTTTTTTTTTTTTAAGTGGCATTTCCCCAAAAGGGAGAGATAATTTGTCCTGGGACAGACAGCAAAAAGAGCACTTACATTTCTCACCAGGTCAGTTGCTGGTCAGAGGTGTTTTGTATTACTTGAAGCTTTGTTATGCTTGAAATAAAATTAGGTAGATATCCGCCCTATTCTGGCTCTTCTAATGGAGTATACTCCATCTTGTGTTTCATCTTTGTTCTTCTCTGTCAGGTACCCCTGAGCTTCTTTCTGGCAATAGTGTTCTGCGTTTGTTTCTGGTGTCTGTTCCTGCCATACTCATGAGGAGAAGCTACAGGCAAAGTGTACTTTGGCCCAGGTACTTCTAGAGGAGAAAACATCTTGTGCTGTTGCAAAGGGTCCAAATGCTGTCCTGTTAGCTTTACTAGAGAAAGGGTTTATGGAGAAGAAGATCATATTCTGTTTTAATGCAAGGTTGCTTAGTGGCCCATGTGACTGGATTGATTTGTTTCAACTTGGCCAGTTTGAAGCAGGACTGGCAAGATCCATGGCAGATGTCCTTGCTGCTTGGGGGTGTTTTGTGCCCACAGTGCTGCTGTAGTTGCTTGTGCCCTGGGAATTGCAGGAGGGAAAGCTGCTTTGATCCAGGAGGTCCTGACCTCAAAACAGTGTTCAGATGAGTGGAGGTGTGAGCAGCATCCACAGTCACCCTGGGCTCACACCAGCCTTGTAGGTAGCCAGCACAGACTCGAGGGCACTGTTCCAGCAGCAGTGCCAGTGCTTGCCTGTGAGAGTGACTGAGCAATCACAACAGAGATTGGCTGAGAGAAGTCATGAAGGTGGAAGAACTTGTCTCTGACCTATTTCCCAGTCTGTGGTGAGGCGCTGTCCATGTGCAGTTTCTCTGGGTTTGTTTTCTGAGACCCACCCTGCCCTTCTGCCCCTCCATTTACTGAAGTTGTAGCAAAGCACATGTGTGTCTTCAGGACTGCACTTAAGGGTCTTTGATTTCTGCTTCTGTTGAGCATCTGTGGGAGGTCTGTGTTACTTGCCTTGGCAGGATGTCCTCCCAGTAACAGGCTTTGTCTGAGTGCTGACTGGTCTGGGTGCTCCACCCAGCATCACTTAGTGAAGCCCCACAGTGAGGTTTCAAATGACAGTTCCCTCGTGGGTGCCAAAGTCTGTGTCCCACCTCTCTAGCACTCCCTGGTGTTCTGCTGAGAGATTTTCATGACCACAGCTTCTGGGGCTTGCTGCTGCGTAGTCTTGGGTGGAAGGGGAACAGGCTTGTTTCTCCTCCCCATCTGTCACACCCAGATGACAAGGGGGAGATGCTGAAGGTAGCTCCAAGTTGTGCTAGGTTGTTTCCTGATGCCCTCCTAGGCCTTTTTGCAGACCCTGTTTCAGGATCTGAGAGGCTGTCTTTATAGCAGCAATCACTCAGTAAGTGCATGTCACGAGCATGTTGCTGTGGACCTGCAAACCCACAGAAGATGGGAAAGACCTTTCTTGTAAGGCTAACTGCAGAGATCCGTGAAGCTGGAAAGCAATGGCATGGATGAGAGCAGGTTGAGATGCTTGGTGACCCCGTTGCTTTGACCAGCAGGCAGCATTTGCCGCTAGCTGCCACCTGGCACTGCTGTTGAGATAGCACTGTCCAAGGGCTAAAGAGCGGAGCTGGATGACATGGACCTTACCAAGGTAAGGTGATAGGCGGGGAAGAGCACATCATCCCTTCACTCTGAGACAGTGGTCTGTGGAAGTGAAATGTAACTGCTCAGCTACAGCTACGCATGGGGACTTGTCAGGGCTGCATGGCTGGTAAGGCAATTATGAAGGGCCGGACTGCTGTTGTGTTCTCTTGTTGCTGGTGTGGCTAGGAGGCCTCTTGCTGGGAGCAGTTTATAGCAGCTGAGGAACATGAGGCCTTGCAGGCAGCTGAGTTGTCCATACCTGCATGCTGTGGAAGAAGTGTGTTGGCCCTGCTGCTGTCTGCCTGTGTTCCATCCCATCTCTGGAGTGATAAGACCATGGTCTGTGTGAGCAAGCTGTACATCACAGGATCCTTGTCTGATTGCAAGGCTCGAAACAGATAAGAACTGGGCTCAAAGCTGATGTTAGCACCACTTTGTTGCATGGGAAGCTGTTGAACCACAGCAGAAACATGGGAAGATAACCACATGAAATCTCTTAATACTGAGAGGATTCCAAATCCAGTTTTCTTTCACATGCAACATAAAGGAATCATCAATCCTCTGTTCTGGGTTCCTTTCCAAGGTGTTACAGATGGCATGGCTTGAGAGGGAAACATCTGCCGTCTTCCTCACTGAAACCTTGCTGCAGTTCCTGCTGGCTTACACTGCATTCATGTCACCTGTGTCACCCAGCGTGTGGCCTAAGGTGGTAGAAATCATGTGTGGCACTGAGGACTAGAACACAGGTATGGATTCCTACTGGGAGGCAGCAGTAGCAGGACTGTCTCCATTACCCATGTGGCTAGCCCATGAGGTTGTTTTGCTTGCTGCCTAGCAGTGGTGATAGTGTCTTTTGAGTCTGCTTCCCTTAAGGTTTTTTTTTTCCTTGGGTATCTGTCTATCTTGGAGTTGTCCATACTGATAAACACATGTATAGAGAGGTGGGCTCCTGGTAGGATCCTGGGTTTCTTGTAGGGTGTGCATGGCCGATCACAGCACACCTTCTAAGAAAAGACTGCTGCTGCTTTGTGAGGGGATCTGAGCTGTGCCCAGAAGGTAGAGCTTCTTGTGATGCAGGTGGAGTGTTGGAAGAGGCTTCTTAGATACCCAACAAGTACAAGGTGTGAACATGTGTTTGGGTTTCATGTCAGTGAAATGGCCTTTGTACTTTTTGAGTCCCGTCCCTTGTGTGTTTCACAAATGTGCTTGTATTTGATCTGCTGCTCAAAGCTTCTGGGCATGCCTTTCCTGCTTTGGAAAATGCTGTGCTGTGCGCTGGCTGTCCTCATGGATAACACTGTGGCATGTGACCCAGAACAGAAGTATTCTTTTTGGTACAAGTGACACCCCATAGCTGATGGAGGAGCAGTGGTTTCATCTTATGGGGACAGCAAAAAAGTGAGGGAGACAAGTTCATGTTAAGTCTTGTAAGATGCTGCTGAGAAGAGGTGTAATGTGGGAGGTCTCTTTCTGATTTGTGGCTCTACTCTGCTTAAAGGTCAGTGTGAAGGCACATAGGGTTACCTTAATACTGCTCTAGTATTGAATTCCTGTTGCTGCTAGCCTCAGCATAATACTTAACCCCTCTCCTACCTTCTGAGAGCCCAGGTGATGCTGGGAAAATTCCCCTTGGTGTTTCTGTGGTTGGTGAAGTTCGTGGTTTCTTCCAGAGAACCCTGAACTCCAGAGGTGTCTAGTCTCCTTACTGGCCTCTTGAACAGAGACCGTCTGCAGAGCCTGCCCAGTGCATCTACCGTGGCTGCTGTGGTCTTGAAATACTTAGTGTTCAAAACAACCTGCCATGTGTCTGTGGAGAGCTGTTTTGGTGCGTTTGCCACCCTGATGTCTCTGCTGCAGTTCTTTCTTGGGTATGGAACAAATCCTCCTAGGGGCTCTCACAAGTCAAGCAAAGCACGTGATTGGGAAAAGGCAGCATGGATTTGCCAGAGATAAATCATGCTTGACAAACCTGATCACCTCCTACAACAAAATAACCTGCTCGGTTGATGTGGGGTGAGCGGTGGCCATTGTCTACCTGGATTTCTCCAAGGCCTTCGATACGGTTCCCCACAGCCTCCTCCTTGGGAAACTGATGCGTTACAGTCTAGACAAGTGGTCTGTGCAGTGGGGGAACTGGCTGATAGGGCACACACAGAGGGTGATGGCAAATAGCTCCTTTTCAAAGCGGCAACCTATGACAAGTGGGGTTCCCCAGTGATCGATACTGGGCCCAGTGCTGTTTAATACAAGTGATCTGGATGACGGGATCAGGTGTACCCTGATGAAGGTTGTTGGTGACACCAAACTGAGTGGGGAAGTGTACGCTTTTGAAGGGGGGGCCACCCTGCAGGAAGATCTGGATAGGCTGGAAGTTCAACAAGGACAAGTGTAAGGTCTTGGACGTGGGAGGACATAATGCAGGAGTGCAGCACAAGCTGGGATCCACCTGGCTGGGAGCATCTCTGTGGAAAGGGACCTGGGGATCCTGGTGGACAAAAAGCTCAACATGAGCGAACAGTGTGCTGCAGTGGGAAAGCAAGCCAACAGGATGCCGGGTTGCATCAACACGGGCATCAGCAGCAGAGATAAAGAAGTCATTATCCTACTCTCCTCAGCGCTTGTCAGGCCACACCTGGAATACTGTGTTCAGTTTTGGTCACTGCTGTGCAGGAAAGATGTGGAATGAGAGGGCCCAGAGAAGGGCCACCAAGATGATCAAAGGCCTGGGAAGCCTGCCGTATGAGGAAAGGCTGAGAGAATTGGGTTTGTTGAACCTTGTGCAAAGAAGGCCTAGGGGAGACCTTATCACCATGTTCCAATATGTAAAGGGTGGCTACAAAGAAGATGGAGACTCCCTTTTTACAAGGAGTCACATGGAAAAGACAAGGGGTAACAGATGTAAGTTACTTCAGGGGAGATTCCAATTGGGCACAAAAGTGAAATTTTTCACAATGAGAACAGTCAGCCATTGGAATAATCTCCCCAGGGAAGTGGCGGTTTTCCCAATGTTGGATACTTTTAAGATTCAGCTGGACAGGGTGCTGTGCTTTTGCCAAGAAGGGTTGGACCACATGATCTTAGAGGTCCCTTCCAACCTGGTATTCTGTGATTGATTCTCTGTGTCTTTGTGAGGTGCTTGGTCCTGGTCTTTGAACTCTTTGCTACGAGTCTTGTTCCCTTTTGCTTGCACTGTATGTAATCGTTCCAGAGCTGATGGTTTTCAAAACAGTCTCAGTGAGCTACACAATTCTGTGACCTCTTCATTGTCAGGAGCTCATTGTGCTGCATGTGCTCCCAGTATAAGCTGCTGTTCTCTGAGGCACCTCAGAAGAACACCTGCGAGCCTGACACTTGTATGCTTTCTGTGGGAGAGCACTTCAGAGAGGATTCTATTAAACAGTGTAGCAGCAGTGTCCATGAAAACACCTTGAGTTCTTGTGTAGTTTTAGGTATTCCCCTGAATTCTGAAGCCAAATACTTCCAGAAGGCTCTGATACGACTACCAAAAGGTGAGCATAATCATGTTCAACAGCAAGACTGAGATGCCATCCAGATAAAAGTCCAAAATAGTGAGGCTGAATGTATGAAGTGTAAGACCATCAACTGTGTTATGAGGCCTAGATGCTTTCCTTTTGCTAATGTCTTTTTACTGTGCATTTTGTTTCTCACAATAATCAGGATAATAAGAAAAAAAACTAGAAACTACCTGTTGATCTGTCTTGTTACTGCTGGTCAGCTTGCCTTCCAAGGCAGGACATTGTGAGTACTGATCTTGTGCAGGGCACCTGCTAGAAGTATGAGACACACATTTTATTTTATGTATAGGTCTTGTAAGAAAATGGAATGCTATTTGGAGCCAGGAGAATGATTTAAAGCAATTTTCTTTTCAATTTTAGGTCTGAGAAGAGACTAACTGTCCCACCACGGTTTCAAAAGGAGTTGCAAGTTCACCTGTCCAGAAGTTCTTCCGTAGATTCAAATGGTATGTTTGTCCATGAAGAAAATTTTTGTTAACTACTCACATTAGATTGGGTGTCATCTTAAGAAAAATCCGTCTTAGTGCTTGTTTTGAATGAAGATGGGTTTGTGTGAAAGACAAAGTTCTGTGAGTGGACCTTTTCACTCTGATTTCATGGTTTTTACTTGTATGTCCGTCTGTCTTTTAGGAGAATCCTTGTGTAGTAAGTGTCAAAGCCAATCATAAAGCTAGTGTGAGTAGCTTGGAAACAGGAGGAGTATGCTTAACTTCACTGCCAGGGTAGGGATCTGATATAGGAGAGTGAAATCCTGGCTTTCAGGAGCAAGCAGCACACAGAAATACCCTTCTGCATGCCTGTCTCACAGCAGTTGTGCAGTTGATGGACTTGTAAAATTATGATTGCTTTCTTTGAGACCTGTCAGGCTGATTTGTGAAGCTTCAGGTCTGGTAGCAAATACATCCCTTTAAAGGGAGGAGTAGAGATGAGGGGGCGGGCAAGCTAGTGATGTGAACCTCCAACTGGAATAATGACCGCCGTGCTCCTACACACAATGTATGAAACTGTCCAAAGTAGCTGGACAGTTGCTGTCTCTGTTCCCTGCTCAGCTGGAGGGGCTTCCTTGAATGCAGGAGCACAAAAAGGCTGGGTGCTGGTTTCAGACTTTTCCTCAGGACATATCTTACAATGACAGGCAAATCATTCATCTGTTTTGTACCTCAGTCTGAATTTAGAAGAACATCCTTGGGTGTTTTGCTGTATTTTTGTTGTTGTGTTTGTACTCATAAAGAAATTATCTTGTGTTCCTCTTGGGACACTGCCTTGGTGCAACCTCACAGGAACAGTGCAGCTGAAGGTTCTGTAACCTCTTCCAGGATCCCATGAGAGGAAACATTTAGCAGCTTCTTATGAAAATAACTACAGTGATTGAAAATTCACCTTCAGGTCAATTGCTAAATGTCTGATGTTTCCATGACACTTTCCAATAAAAAGTCACTGAAACAGCTGTGCTGGGCATTTTAAAGTTGGTGTAATGCTGGCAGCTCCTATGTTTACTTTTTAAGTAGGTAGGTAATCATCTGTCTTTCTCTTTGCTGACAAGGCTACATTTACTTCAAGGCTGTATTTCTGTTTAACAGATAACTTGAAAACTTCCATTGCGGAGACACATGCTGTTGCCTCTGCCCCTTCTGCTGCTAATGTCAATGAAGTTCAAAGTCGCATTATAGAGATTCTGAGCAAGTGCAGCAGTGGTGTCTGGGTGTCAAAGATGCCACAGATCTACCGGGAAATGTACTGGGAGGAGCTTAGCACAGCAGTGCTCCGTCAGCTTGAGAATTGGCCTCATGTGTGCACAGTAAGTATTGGATGTCATTTTTGTGGAAAATAACAATAACCTAGATTGCGTGTTCATTTGCCAAATGTTATTTTATGTAGTCCTGTGTTTCCTTTCATTATCTGGAGCAGTGAGGAAAAAAAGAAAAAGAAGAAGGAAGAATATTGTGCCCCCACCCTTCCCCAGATTGTAGCAATGCCTTCAAAATGGTACCCAAAATACCACTGTTGGCTGGACTAGCATTGTTTTGGAGAAGAAAGGCCAACCTCTGTGGCCTCTTGTAGTAAGTGCTCTGGGTTATTGAGTTGCCACCTTTAACTGACTCCAACACCGACAACCCAAACACCCATGGCATGTTTGGTTTTTTTCCCCATCGCATCTTATGCTTTTCCTTGTGGTGCATTTATCTCCTCTTAAATCTATAAGCTATCAGTAAATCCTGTATGAGCAGTCTTAGGTCTATCTGTAGTTATTTTCTTTCTATAGGTTTTTTCACAGGTCTTTCTCACATCTTAAGTGAAGGTTGTGTAATTTTGCTGTGTAAGTTAGGCGTATGATACAACAATAAATTAAAGTGAAGAGTGATAATGTTGCAGCGAGATTACAGCTCAACCGCTTCCTGCCCATCCCCTGCCCCCGTGTCTGTTACCTCTTGATCACCAGGGATGTCTTTGTCCTTCATATTACGAGCTGAGCCTCCGTTCACAGGTCTGCCATGTGAGTTGCTATCACGACTGTGTTAAGGGTCTTCAGTTGCTGTGTTTTTTTCTCTTCTGCACTCATGATTCATTTACGGTATAATGCAACTTTGCATCAATGCTTTGTTTAGCTTTACTTTAACAGGCCCATCGTATCAATGAAACTTTCAACTTCATCAACATCTGTCAAACTGTGGTACCAGAAGGGTATTGAAGTAATGAGAATACCTGTCTGCTTGAAATGAGTTTTCATTTTAGTGTAAATAAGCAGTTATTACATCTATGGATCCAATCTAAATCTAATCTAAATCTATCCTCTTTCGGTTTAAAACTGTTACCCCTCGTCCTATCACTACAGTCCCTAATAAAGAGTCCCTCCCCATCTTTCCTGTAGGCCCCCTTTAGGTACTGGAAGGCTGTTATAAGGTCTTCCTTCTCTTCTCCAGGCTGAAAAACGCCAAGTCTGTTGGCCTTTCTTCATAGGAGAGGTACTACAGCATTCTGATCATCTTCATGGCCCTCTTCTGGACCCTCCCCAACAGGTCCATGTCTTTCCTGTGCTGCGGGCTCCAGAGATGAATGCAGTACCCCAGATGGGGTCTCACTAGGGTGGAGTAGAGCGTCGGAATCATCTCCCTTGACCTGCTGGCCATGCTTCTTTTGAAGCAGCCGAGTACGTGGTGTGCCTTCTGGGCTGCAAGCAGACATTGTTGGCTCATGTCCAGCTTTTCATCCACGAACACCCCCAAGTCCTCCTTGGCAGGGCTGTTCTCAGTCTATTCATCCCCCAGCCTGTACTGATAACACAGGTTTCCCTGGCCCATCTGCAGGACCTTGCACTTGGCCTTGTTGAACCTCATGAGATTCACGTGGACCCACTTCTTGAGCTTTTTCAGGTCCCTCTGGGTGGCATCCCATCCCTCACACACGTCAACTGCACCATTCAGCATGGTGTCATCTGCAAATTTGCTGTGGGTCCACTCAATCGCACTGTCTATGTCATTGATGAAGATATTAAACAGTACTGGTCCCAGTACAGACCCCTGAGGGACACCACTCGTCACCAGTCTCTATCTGGACATTGAGCAGTTGACCGCTGCCCTCTGGATGTGACCATCCAGCCAATTCATTATCCACCCAGGATCCATCCAACAGTCCACCCGTCAAATACGTATCTCTCCAATTTAGAGAGAAGGATGTGGGCGGGACTGTGTCAAGCCTTACCAGAAGTCCAGATAGACAACATCCATAGCTCTTCCCTTTTTCACTGATGTGGTTATTCCATCATCGAAGGCCACTAGGTTGGTCAGGCAGGATTTGCCTTTGGTGAAGCCATGCTGACTGTCTCAAATCACCTTCCTGTCCTCCACGTGCCTTACCATAGCTTCTAGGAGGATCTGTCAGGTGAGGCTGACAGGTTGGTAGCTCCCAGGGTCCTCCTTTCTAACCTTTTTAAAAATGGGTGCAGTGTTTCCCTTTTTCCATTCTCTGGGGACTTCATTGCCATGACTTTTCAAATATCGGGGACAGTGACTTCGCAACTACAACAGCCAGTTCCCTCAGGACTCTGGGATGCATCTCATCGGGTCCCATAGACTTCTAGATGTTCAGGTTCCTCAGGTGGTCACAAACCTGATCTTCTCTTACAGTCAGAGGGACTTTGCTCCCCCAGTCCCTGCCCTGAGGTCCGTTCACTTGAGAGGTGTGGGAAGAAAGGTTGCCAGTGAAGAGTGTGGCAAAAAAGTTGTTGAGTACCTCAGCCTTGTCCTTGTCCGTTGCTACCAGTTTGCCAGTGCTGTTCATCAGGGGGCTATGCTTTCTTTGACCTTCCTTTTCTGGCTGATGTACCTGTCAAAGCCCTTCTTGTTATTCTTTGCATCCCTTGCCAAGTTCAGCTCCAGCTGCACCTTTGCCTTCCTGACCCCATCCCTACACAACTGGGCAGCTACTGATGAATAACACCACCATTGTGAATCTGGAAATTTCAGTTGTGCTGGAAGAGATCTACTTGCTTTTCAGCAGTACTAAAACAAAGATGCTCTTTTTCGTAAAACATCCTACTGGCTTTGGCTACCTACCAGTTTAACCATTAATCTTTTGTCATCAGAAGCGGTTTCATCTTCAGTAATCTACCATTCCACAATCAGTTGTTTTACTGCTTTTTAATAAGCAGATGGCTAAAGAATGTGTAATACCTGAGCACATTCTTTAGTGCACTTAAGGTCTTTGGTATTGTCTTGGCTGATACTGTGTAAAAATGCTCCTCAGACTGGAGAACATTTGCCTGGCTATTTTTTCTGTGGAGGTGGTTTTACACAGTAAAGGAAAGCTTAGTGTTCTTTGCTGCATCTTGGATGTCTGGGATGGTGCTGGGCAGGTCCCAAAGGCTGGCTGTTGAAGATAAATAATAGGAAAAAATCAGAGAAAGGACGGGGAAAATTGGCATGTTTTTTGTTTGTTGGGTTTGGGGTGTTTGTGCTTGGTTTTTGTTTTTTGTTTTGTTTTTTTTTGTTTGGTTGGTTTTTGTTTGGTTTTTTTTTTTTTCAGTAGTCATTACAAGTTGAAGTTTTTCATTACAAACAGGAAGGTAGAAGGTATTTTCAGGCAAGTATAGGACTTGCATGTGTTGCCTAGTTGACAGGTAGGATATTTTGTTGTTTTGGGGTTTTTTTAACAGTGTCTATTTCTCAGAATATTCTTCATTTTTTACATTTTATAAAAGTTGTGATCGTTTGCAGAAAGTGAAACTAAAGGCTTAGGAAGATGTCAGGATCAGCTGGTAAACAGATTGACAGAAACAGGATTAGGGGCTGTTGTTATCTGAATCTCTGTTCCTGTGCAGTATCCCCTCTCTTAATGAAACAGGTACTGCATACTACTACATCTGGCAACTGAGTTTTTACTGTAGTGTTCAGAGTGAATTAAACCAGTCCAGTCAGAGAAGAGGAGGATTGCCATAATAACCAGTTGTATTCCTTGAGCGACTTTGGTTCTGTCAGGTTTTTACTCTCAAGCGAGGAATTTCTATCCCATGATTAAGCTATATGAAGCAAAAGTCATCATTCCAAACAGAGAAATGGACTTGAGAGAATAAAAAATTCAGCTCTAATTATAAGTAATATATAGTGTGTTCTTATGAGCTGGAATGTACTTTGCATATGGAGGAGTCAATGGAGCAGGCTGTTGTGGCTGGAAATGCATGTGAATGAGTAAGTTTGCACAGTTCTACACAAACCCTACAAACCGTCTTCTGCAGATGAGCTCTAGCATTGTGGTAGTTAGCTTTCTCTTGCCGTGATTGTTGAAGAAATCAGTGTTTGGTCTTAGAGTTTGCTTTGGTGGGTATTGCAGTAGTAGAGACAGAGCCACTAGCCATTTAGAATGGACATCTGTGCACAGAAGACATGTTCTGTCTAAAATTTAACTAGATGTGTTCCACATATGTGTAGCTATATTAGATATTAGGAAGAAATTCTTTACTGTGAGGGTAATGAGACACTGGAAGAGGTTACCCAGGGAAGTGGTGGATGCCCCATCCGTGGAAGTTTTTAAGGCCAGGGTGGATGGGGCTTTGAGCACCCTGGTCTAGTGGGAGGTGTCCCTGCCCATGGCAGGAGGTTGGAACTAGATGATCTTTAAGGTCCCTTTCAACTCAAACCATTCTGTGATTCCATGATATAGTACAGCACAGAGCGTAATACAGTTGGTATCAGCCTCACTGAGAAGATGGTGTCATAGTACATGTGGAAATGAGCCAGTTGAGGACACAAGATCCAGAAAAACTTTGCTGTCCAAACACAGTGCTAGGACAGGCTGTAACTCGATGTTCCTGAAGCTGTCTTACTGATGAGTGGTTACCAAATTAAGTCAGGCACCAGCTGGGAGCATCTTTCCTTGTTCCTGCTTCACATACGCTTGCAACTCCCGGTGTGTTAAATCTTGGGCTTCTCTGACCCCTTAGGAAGACTTCACTGCATTATGAGGTGAAAACTAGTGCAGCCAAAAAGAACTGCTACAAAGATGTCTGCTGATCCTCTGCGCTGGCGTAAGGATGTGAGGAATAAGGGCAGCCCTAAACGGCATGGAATTGTTACATTGGCTCAGCTGGCTTATGCGGTCACAGAGTTTCACTTGTAACTATGTGTTTTCAGAAGTCAGAGTCTCAAAAGCATGAGGAGCTGTGGAGAGTAATTATCTTTACTGTAATATGCAAGGTAATAAAGTGGGAGGGCAAGGAGAATAAGCAGAAATGGCAACCTAAAGACACTCCTGAACTATGCAGAGCTTACCACCCCAGCCCTGAGTACTAGCTGAACCGGAACAAGGGATATCTTGACAAGGATCCTTTTGTCTAACAACAAAAGAAAATACAAAAATATGCCCAGTATGACTTGTATTTTAACATTTCAATTAAGGACAGAAGTAATGACTACCAAAACCAGAAAGGTTTCACTGTAGCATCTGAAAATTTTCACTTCAGTTGAAGGTTTGAAAGTATCTTTCGTATTTGCCCTCAAGAATCCACCAACATTTATTGTTGTCATTGCCAGTCTGAATATCATAACTGATCTTTTCTGGGCCCTTTAGATGAAACTGGCATACCTGTCAGGGTTAGTGACTGAAAAGGCTATTAAATCAAAAACGTTTCAAAATAATTTTGCCTTCCCTAGTTTTGTAAGAGGTCTACAATTTTTGAAGCTATTTCTTACGTCCTGATAACTGAAATTCAATTGAAATTCAGAAAAACTGAGACAGTTCTTCTAATATTGCATGAAGATTTCACAGAACACAGAATCACTGAGGTTGGAAGGGACCTCTTGAGATTATCTAATGCAACCCCCCTGCTCAAGCAGGGTCACCGTGAGCAGTTTGCCCAGGGCTGTACCTGCTCATGTTTTAACAATGGACACTTTGCAGCCTTTGTGGGACATATTCCAGTCCTGTTCTGGTCCTGTTCCAGCTTCCCAGTTGAAATGAAGTTTGGCTGAAGACAAGCCTTTTAATATGTCCTTTTCACATTTAGGGTAAGAAGTTAGGTAGTGTAGCTTCCCATCCATTTTTCTTTTTGCCACATATGATGAGACTCTGTCACTGACATTAACTGCCAACCTGCCCTGCACGTTTCCTTTCCCTAGCTTGCAGAAGAAAGGCAGAAAATATTATATATGTTAGTGTAGTGGTTTATTTGCACAGTGTCTAGCACACGTATACAAAGCTTTTGTCCTAGCAACATATACAGGAGCATGTCTGCCTTCATACCCTCTATATGTATATGTCAAAAGGAGTGGACTTGCATTCCAGTTGGCTTACGTAGTTGCAGTGTCAGTATTTATCTTGGCAGTATTTTTTTGTTTTGAAGCTTTGTTATTCTAGGCTCCAGAATTTAATTTTTAAGAGCTCCCTCTGTTACTCAGGTCCAGGACAAACATGTTTTTCTTTTTCTCCTCTGTAGAATAACTTCAGTCTCTGTTGCCCTGATAATACATTCTGACAGCTGTTAACTCTGCTTTGTGCTCCATAATGGAGAGGTGATAGCAGGCGTGTTGTGCTTGCAAAGCAGGCCTGCCAACCGTGCTAATGGGAAGTACGTTGCAGGCAGATCTATAAACTCAACGGGAAACCAAGTTGAGATATTTGTGCTAAAGAAAGGATGGCTGTTTTGAGGCACTGCTCACGAGTGAAGCTGTTCACTTTTAATTAAAAGTTGCTGTAGTGTTCTGCATCCTTGATGGCCGCAGCACTGTCTGGAGGAGTTTGTTGCATCTTGAACATTAAGTTCTATGCAAGAAATAGTAGCCTGATGGTGTCCACATGAGCTTATTTATATTGAAGTAAGGTGAAACATTTACTGAAATAGCTTTTTTTTCTGTTTCTAAATGGTTTGCTCAGTCAGCATCTACAGTCTCTTCAAAACAGAGCTTCAATGTCTAGAAAACCTCAGAGCTATTATTGGAATTAAGAGGCTTAAATGTCTCTGAGGATCTTCTCTCTTTAGCCTGCTGCCAGTCTTTAGTGTGTAAGGTTTAATAGTCCATCAGCTAAAATCTCTGTTGCAGCACTAGTTAAAGAGAGCTAGCTAAGAGAAAGGGTGCATAAAGATAGCCTCTGCATACAGCTTCTTTCAGGATGAACTGCCATATGTTCTGATACAGTCTTCTCAAACAGATTGTTGTCCTGATAATGCCAAGTATTTTCTGGAGCTAAAAGTTTCAACAAATTCCTCCATCTTGTGCATGGACAGTTGGGACATCCTTATCAATTCCTCTGTATCTATGGTGTGATTAACCTGCCACGGTGGTGTGCCCTGATTTTTTCTCTCAGCCACTTGATATACTTTGGTCTCTTGACTGTATATCAAAGCCCTTGCAAGGCTTTGGTAAGTTTTCATTTGTTCATTTTTTTTAACCAAGCTCCTTTCTTCGCCTGTGGTTCAAGAGGCACAGTAAAATTCCTGATACCAGAGGGTACAAATGTAGGTTCTTTGTGTCATTAATAAGACATCTTTGGTCCTTCTAGGTTACGTGGCCAGATATGTTTCATCCTCTCTCGTATCAAGATGACTAGTAGAGAAGCTTAAGAACTTGGTGAATGTATCACTGGTGCATTTAAGTCCTTTTTATGATTTGTTTATGTTTTATCCTATAGTAGATACGTATTCTTTACTAAATGGATGTCTATAGGACACTACCTCTCCCTTCACCCCAGTTAAGAGAGAATGTTTCCTTGGTTTAGTGAGCCTACTTGGAAAGACTCAAGTCTTAAACCTTGTGGACCGGTTCACATGAATTCGGGGTGTTAGATAGGTTTGTTTGCCTTCTCATGTCTTATTTTTTTCAGAAAATAATTACTACTTTGGGTTTTACTGGTAAAGAAGGATTCAGACATGCCACCATGAATGCATGAGAACTCTTTAACGTGGTTAATGTTTTGGGGTTTTTTTATATCTATGAAAGCTATTTCCTTTGTGTCAGTTTTAAATAGCACACATGCTAGTGTTCATGAAAGTTGACCAAGGCTTATTCTCAAGAACAATTTGATGGCTTGCTTTTGCACCAGTCTAGACAATGTAATGCACAGCAAGTGTATGGAAATGCATTTGTGTAGTAACCCTTAGGTGGTTTTGTTGACTCTCTCAGCTCAGATCATCATGTGGCAATTTGGGCTGAGTGTGAAGAAGTGCACATAGGAGAAAACACATGGTTCTTGACAGAGTAATGGCCATTTTTTCATTTTTTTCAATGTATTGTAGCTAAACATTCTTACCTTGTTAATGTTATCTTGATAATGAGTGACATGTATTATTCTTGTTATTTAAGATAATACTTAAAGTCTTCTTTGATATGCTTCTGTTGTATGTTGCTAAGACAGAACAGCATAGAATGACTTTAGCAAGGTCATTCTACCTACTTTAGAATGACTTTATAAAGTTCTGATGGGTATGGACACCAGTATTGTAAAGGTAAATGCTACCCCTGAGTAGCAGCAAGTGATTCAACTACTCAATGTTCTGTTCATTGATCTGCCTCTGAAAAGGAGACTTTGGTGTGATGTGGACCCAGGAAACTGATGAAAGTCTTTTTCCTCTGAGGAAGGAACATCAAGGTGGAGCTATGTAAACCTTAGTAACTTACTTTATTGCAGGAGTTGTTCTTGCTTTGGGACTAATGTGAAAACTGAGAGCTTTTGTTACCTCAATTCTACATAGATATTCCTGCTGAACTACAGTTAATTTGATCTAGGTTGAAACTGCACAGGGTTAGGAAGTGGAATTTTATTGTGAGCTTGTTTCTGCAGTTCTCAAATGATGCTTTCAAGGTTGTAACTTCAGACCATGTGAGATGCTTATTATTGAACTTTGCAAAGGGTAGAGATATACGGACTTGCAAAATGTCTGTGTCTGGAGGGAGGCTGTGGACATAGTTTACAATGGCCTAATGAAATTTGTTATGAAATTTATTATGATCCAGACATTTCTTCCTTAATTTCAGAACTTTTTAAAAGAAAAAATAATTCCCTGAGCATGACAGCAGATAGCCTTTACAACACTGCCTGACAGTTGTCCTTTTGTTTCTGAAGTGGACAATCAAATCCCCTTTCCCTCAATAAACTCAGACAGAAACTTTTGTTGATGATATGCTTAACTGCATAGAAGATCAAGGGGAGTAATGTGCAAAAGACCTAAGTTTGTGGAGCATATCGTTATCTTCTACTCCCTCTAGAAGAAAAGAGAGACTATACTACTTTTGAAGCACGTCCGATTTGCATTGCGTATTTGCCCTGTACTATGTAGTCATGTGTGTTCAAAATGGAGGACGAAGCATTACAAGAAATAATATCCTGTAGTAACTGCCTCAAGCTCAGCTCCTTGTGCGTGTCCACTTCAAAGTCTGTACAAAATGCATGTTATAAAAATGTAACTGGCAAAATGATTTAGACTTAGAGATGCAAGCGATGCAACTGATTATTGACTCTACTTTTTGTTTTCCAAGGTGGAGAAAGTACACAGGGGTGATCAGGTGGATGGGCTTCTTTATCCTGCTAAGAAAATACCACCGGTAGCAAAAGGTGATACAGAGCAAGAAAAGGCATCTCAGAATGTCACTTCTTCAAAAGTAGACCCTTTGTTAAAACCAAATGTGGAGACCACGCCTGCATCACTTAGTAGTGACGTCAAACAGAAAGTTGTTAACATATTGCTGAAGTATTCCAGTGGTCTTTGGGCTAATGCGCTTCCCAAATTGTACCAAGACACCTACCAAGTAAAATTTCCAGAAGATATTCTAAATAATCTAGAGTTGCTCTCAGATGTATGTATAGTGGACTATGTATCTGAAGTCCCCAGAAAGGCCATCCTCTATGCTAAACCCCAAAGATGCATTGATGAAAATCTGAATGTCACTGAGAAAGTCCAGAGGCACGACGGTGTGAAGGCCACAGCTGAACAACAGTATGAAGAATCCAAGGACCAGTATCCAGAGAACATAACTGTTCCTCCTCTAATCATTCCATCGGAAGGATCTGTGTCCGTCATGGTGTTGGAACTGAAAAACACTAATGAGGTCCTAATTAGGCAAGTTTATACTTCAGAATCTATCTGTTTTGCTTTATTTATAAATCTATATACTCATATGGTGCAGGTCTGCCGTAAGAGAACAGATGAACAGGAGGTTGCAGGACTTTGTTATTTACTTATTTTGACAGTGAAACTTAAGAATTCTTTTGTCTCTGTGCTTAAGTGGAAATGTTCTGAAACTTCTTCTATGCTGAGCTCATCAGTTCTATCATTAGCTTGTCTGAGAATCAAAGCAGATTTGACTTGCCGTTGGAAGACTTTTTAAAATAACCCTACTGTAACACATAGTAGCATTCACATATTACTGCAATACTTATTTTAATATTTTTTTTTACTTCTATAACTGACTTACTACTAACCAGGTATGACGTGAATGTGTTTAGATTACACTGCAGTTCTCACTTTTGGCAATGGATGAGCTTCCATCCAGCAATAAACTACTGGTGCTTCTTGGTTTGGTTGCTAATCAGCCCAGCCTTAGAGAACAGTGTAAGAAGTGCATTGAAGTGGCTGTCTTGCATATATATTACTGTACTGTTTCAGAAAATACCATGATAAGCTTTCTATACTTGATTGTTGGGATAAAACACACAAATCCTAGCAGTTCTTTAAAACAAACCAACAAACAAAAAAACCCAAACACTTTTTATAGAGGATATTTCATTTTGAAAATTATTTCAAATCGAGCCAAATCTTAAGAAGTTTTGTATGACACTTCAAAGGATTAATTGAGGAACTGTGTGGTAATCTACTGTATTGATAGCTCTGTTTTTTCCTACTAGTTTCTGCAGTTTCACTTTTCATTAGATAGTTCCAGTCATTGTCAGAAGTCCTTGTTAGGATCAAAATAACTATGTGTGCAGTTTACTTACAGATTCTTTCACTATGAAACTAATACCCTGTTCTTTATTGCTGGTTTGCAATATTCAAGACTCTAGCCTTCAGGCTGAAATTTAGCCATCCTTTTTCTCTCTAGCTGTCAGTAATGTACTCAACCTTGAACTTTCTGTGTGTGTCACTCCACCCTTTTAGTTCTGTGAAGTCATGGAATCTTAATGGCTGGTGATGTGTAGTGAAAATCCCCATACTTAGGGGTTATCAGAGAAATTCTCATTTGAGAATGTTGCCACCTTTGTTTTAGCTGCTAGCACCATTCCTATATTGTGCTTTTTCTCAGATAAGCTTTTTTTGCACATTACTTATACATTTATTTAGTATACTGGTCTTAAAACAAAGCATAATTTAAGGCAAAATTCTTCATCCTTCATTAACGTTGAATGAGTCAATCATTTTAGTGAATAAGACCCAGCTGGAATTTGTGAGTGAGCCAAAGCTTAAAACAAGAAATCCCAGGAGGAAGAACTACATCAAAGAAAAGAGAGGCTTTATGTTTTCGGTTGTTCCTGTGAGAGCTCTGTTTGAATTTAGTCTAAGACGTGGAAGATGATGAGGATGAATTGTTCCAAGAAATAAAGACAATTTAAGACATATAATCATCTGTACGTAGAGATACTGAAACAGACATGATGCATATTGCATGTTTTGTATTGGGAAGAGCAGGAACAAATTACCTGTCTCTTAATTCCAGTTTGCTATGCAGGTGGGACTTAAATCTGCAAAGCTTTTACCTTCTCACTGCACACCTTTTAATTCTGGCAGCATTGACAACTTGCTGTATATGTGGAGTAACAAATCTTGGCTTTCTAATCTGTTATTTTAAGGATGTTTCCACTGAGTATTTGGGGGAATGCTTCAAATCCCATGAATTAAACTACCATATGACACTGATGAGCTGAGGGTGATTATGTTAAAATTTCTCTAAAGCAGCAATTTCCAAATTTTGAACCATGCTTCTTGGTCTTATTGAAGTCTTTTTAAAATTTCTGAATTTGTCAGTATATGGTGGTGATTAGTGGTTTCTTGGCCCTAGATACAGAAATGATTAGAGTTATCTATGTACTTCATGGGCAAGGTCATTTCTCTTCAAGATGAAACTAGCCCTGAAGGGAATAGTTTTTTGCCATGATAAGAAAATGTTCGTGTAGACTTATAGGGAGGAAACAATGCATGGACTCACCTTTCCTGTGCATGTACTAGCAGTTTTTACCTGATCTACACAAGAACTGTGTAACAGCTCTTGGTTGATGTTGATTTTTGCAGGCTCAATAAAATCAAGATTCCTCTTTCTGTCTTGGGGATGGAGCAATATCTGTTTACTTTCTTGGTATGTGGCTAAGTGTTGTTTGGCTGAAACCTTTCAACTGCAGTACTAATTAAGACAAAGCTGGAAGGTTTGTTGCTATTTCAATTTTGAGACAATTCTGTAAGAATTCTGATGTAGTCAGAATGAAAATGAAGTGGTAGAAACACTCCTAGATATTTGCTATACATCTACAACAGTGTGGTTGGAGGTGGAGATGATATGCTAGGTGCTACATTTGAATTCTCACAAGAAATAATTAGCTATCTTGTTTTATTCTCAACTACCTTGAGTTTCTGTGCTTCAGCTCAGATACGTTTTTCCCTCTTCTTTTATCTTTTTTGACAAAATTTTATAGCTTGTTTCTCTATGGAAGCATAACCCTCTGTGTGTTTCACAATGAAGCAGCAAGCTTTAGTTGACATGGGAATTGATTGCAGTTGAGACTAAGAATGGGGCTGAGTGCATCCTTGCTGTGTCCGGCCACCTGCACATATAGATTACTCTCTAACTCACTTTTTTGAGGTTGCTTTTTCTAAAGTATCTGAAAAGTAATTTTTCAGTTGGCTTTGAGCAGCCAAAAGCTTTTTCAGTATGATGCTCACCTATGACCAGAAAATAGTGAGCGAGGCAGAAAATTCTGAAAGGTCATTCTACTTTTTGTGAAGATACTCCTACTGTCTGTTAAGTATCTTTATGAAACAAATGTTAAGACATTAACTTTTAAGTACCATGTGTGTGACTGCCGCCGCACGCCATGTCCGTTATGAAGTAGATGAGTGCTTACACAGAAACAAAAGGGACATCATTCTGAAAAGCAATGTATAGTTGGATAGTGAGGCAGCAGGCTGTCTTAAGGAAAATGAGGATTCCCTGGAATGTTATCAGATTTAACTTAATCTTTATAACAAAGTTAGCATAGTATGTCATAGTACAGTATCTACACTAATCCTGGGCACATAGCAAACCTTCAGAATAAGCCTAGGTTTTCATAGGGTGGTAATCTAAACTGTGTGGTAGAAATAAACAGTATTAATCATAGTATGAACAGTTAAAGTTCATAAACAGTATATAAACATATATAAAACATAAACAGTTAATAAAACAGTAGTGACTAATACAAATTTGGGAATAAATTTTCCTTTTGTCTGCTGTAATCTGACTTGTTTCTGAAGCATTCAGAACTTCCCATTTGGAGTTTTCATTAAGTTTATATACTTTATTAAAGAATATCTATGCAACACAAACTGCTTCCATATGAACCATCAGGTCAACAGCCTAATATCAGGATTGGTCTGAAGGCCAAGACTAAACAGCACATGTTTTGACAGCTGATTTGTAAAGTTATTTTAGATGCCTTGGTTTTGATCAACCTTAGCGAAAACCTGATTAAACTGGTGTTTGTTATTGACAGAGTAACTTCAGAGATGACATATTAGTTCTCTTTTTATACTTGGTCCCAGATACTATTCTGTTGTTGTGGTCGAGTTGCCTTACATGATTGTAATAATCAAGTAAGAGCTCTTACTAAAAATCTAGTTGAGCATGTTAGATTATACGCTGCTGGACTACCTTTAGCTGTCAACAAACGTACTAAATTTTATGTCCGTTACTTTTCTATAGCCCTTTTAGTGGGAAAAGAGTTTGAATACTGATATGCTTAGGAAGAGTATATATCCATAATTTACTTATATTCATATATGCCTGTAAATGCTCTTAGTTTTTATTCAGCTTTTTGATGTTGCATCCTAACTTTTGTGGTGTTTTTTGTTTTGTTTTGTTTTTTTGTAAAATACTGTAGATATGTGGGCAAAGATTATTCTTCTGCCCAGGAACAAATGGAAGATGACATGAAAGCATACTACAGTCAGAACAGTACAGTGTCACTAGCTCAATCTCTAAGCGTTGGGCAACTTGTTGCAGTACACGCTGAAGAAGATGCCTGGTTGCGTGCTCGGATAATTTCTCTAGAAGACAACAGAATAAAGGCAAGCAATTACTTCTTTGGAGTACACTGGAGAAAGACTTGAAACAATCTTGGGTTTTAGACAGGCAGTTAATTCCTAAATATGCTGCACTAGCATTCTCTTCTTTCTTCCCCTGAAGTACTTCTATTTTCAGTTATATGAGAAATTAAGGCTATTTTGAAGTTATGTGATTGCCAAATTTAAATGGTCTTTCAGGGTTTTTTTCCATAAATAGTTTGAGTTTTGGGATTTTGTTTTGTGGTTTGCATAGGGCTGGGCCCTATAGCACTTTTGTACTGAAAATGTACCTTTGATTGTCCTTAGGGGGAATGGGTGTAGTAGCACTAGTTGGAGAGGGACAGAGGAAAGGAAAGAGAAGAATAAAATTCACTTGCTGATAGATCTTGTTTGAAATCTTGTACTGAACTATGCACTAAATAGCAAGACAATGAGATGGATATACTTGTGTTCCCTTCCGGGCAGATCTAATATCCTGGGAGTTAGATGTAGCGTGCATTTTAGTTAAACCCCTTCCAGATTATTTAACTCCTCGGTTAAACTTTTCCTGGGCCAAGCAGACTCTTCTTGCCATCTGCAATGAAACTAGAACATACAATAAAACTGTAAAAAAAGATTCAAACTTCTCAATTATTTCGTGCCACTCAAACATTAGTGATAGCTTTTTATTTTTTGTTTCTTCCCTCAGTTAGATCACTTTTTACCCAGGTGTGCTTAACATACTTCTAAAGTTGATCCATTTCATAAATATTTAAATAGCACGTGTATTAGAATTGAGTTTTTTTCTGAAAGTTAGTGTGATACCCTTCAGGTGGAACTTGGAGGGGGCAGTCAGAACTCAGTTTTGTGAAAGATTGTTGGATTTAGAGAAGTGGCAAGGACATTGGTAGCAAGCTTGCCTCTAATTTCTCTCCAGCTAGAGCTATCAGACAAAAGAAGGCTACTGCTTTATTGCAGTATTTGCTGATTATCCTCTGAAACAGTTTCAGACTCGCCTTTCAGTGTTTGGTATGCAGACATTTTGCATGATAGAGTTTAGAAAAAAGTTGTAAAAAGTCCTGTCAAAGCCTTCTTACTCTCACTTTAGTTCCAGTTATTTGCTGTCAAACAGCAGTTTCCCTACTGATTTCCTGCATTGACTGTGGTATATGTATAAGCATAAATCAGAATGATTCTCTTAATGCTATAAAAACAAAAGGCAAAACATAGAATGGCACTTGAGTGGTATTTGAATTTTCAACTCTTTCAAAACTTTGCAAATAAAAATTTTTTTATTACCTTTCTTCATGTGATTTGAGGTAATATGTGCTAAGTCCTTCCAGCACTGTTCCTATTCAGAGTTGAGATTCTGTGGAACAGTTGGAGAGGATGTTTTTACGGAGATCTTGAGAAGGCGGCTTTCCCTGAAAACTCTGAATGTTCAAGCAGTGAAATAAAAATGAGATGATTGGTGTTATATAGTACTAAATTAGTGAAAAGTGATTTGTTTGTGACTGCACAGAGAATGTTGTAACAGAATACATTTTTCCTAGACACAAGAAAACATTTATAATTATATTCATGATCGTACGCTTTTATTCCCTTTTCCATTATTAGGTATGCTATGTTGATCATGGCTTCAGTGAGTTTGTTGAAAATAACAGTGTGTACAAACTACAGAAACAGTTCCATTCACTTCCATTTCAAGCTGCAAAATGTAAACTGGCAGGTAAGTGAACCTGCAAAATGTAAACTGGCAGTGTTGACTATACAGCTTGCTGTTGCATGATTTATGGATTGAAGTGTCTCAGTCTGGGAGTTTTGATCCTTGTTTGTAATAACTCTATGTATGTTAGATTTTGTCCAAGACAGCTGGTCTAAGCAGGTAGGCATCGAAAGGAGGAAAAGGAAGGAAGGAAGGATGTGAAGGAGAGTTTTGTAAAGAAACCTTGATATTAGAGGACCTTGATAGCAAGTATATCTGTAATGGACCTTAGTTGTTTCTGCACTTAGCTTGGATATCTTTGTCCCTTTAATATATGCAAGCCTAAAGAAATATAAGGAAACATTTGCTGTTGTGTGAAGCAATGTACTAGCACAGCTTCTTTTTCCACAAATGTGGCACATCTGTTCTGGCTAGGTTGGGCAATATTTCTAAATGTGATCCTATTTAGTTATTTCAAGTGGTCCTTCCCCTTTCAGTACTTGCATACTTGCAGACTTCTTAGACTCTGATGCAAATTATTTACCTTCCTAAAACTGGTAGGCATTTCTAACTTTTAAAAAATATTTTATTCTAAATATATAAAGTGGCCATGAATGAGCTTTTTTTTCTTGTTTCGTTGGTTTTTTTAATACTTGGATGCATTCCTTTTTTCTCTGCCCATTTCCCTTGACTCTTTCTGAAGAGGATTTTTTTCTTTTCTTTTCTTTCCGCGCCACCCCCAGCCCCAAAGACAGTTTTCTGTGTTAAAAAGGTGGAAATTAAGCAGAATATAAGTAGAGGTGCAGTACAGCTTTCCTGCTACATCCTGATTCTTGGAAAGATTCCTGTTGCAAACACAGACCTGGTTGTTATTTTTCCCTTTGAATACAGTGATACATAAAAAGTATGGTGTGTCTTACAGGACTGGAAGCCTTCTGTGATGATCCTGTCCTAGTAAAGACTGTGGAATTGCAGACGTGCTTTAAGATATTTGCTGTGGAAATACTGGAAAAGAGTGATATTCCTCTTCTTGTTCTCTATGACACTTCCGGAGAAGACGATATCAACATCAATGCTACTTGTCTGAAGGCATTGTATGACAAGTCCCTTGAACTGCACCTACAGGTACCGTTTTCCTGTTTTCTTCTTAATCCATTGAAAATCATTGACTGCTAAGGTCTTGGGTGGACAAAAAAAAGTACTCAGAAATTTGCTAAGTTGGTGTGTATGGTTTCCCCCCCCCTCCCTTTCTTGTGAAAATCTTACCGTTGCAGGTAGATGCACTCTATACAAATGTCAGAGTAACCAGTGTTTTCTCTGATGGAAGCCTGTATTGCCAAGTGCCATCTAAAGGCTTGTCTAGACTTTCTGAAATCTTGCAGAAATTAGAAGACTACTTCCATTACAAGGTATGTTCTATGGTGAGAGAAATGGTGAAGTCACGTAGCCTTTCTTCAGACTGTACCAATCATTTCCTTGCACATAAGTTCACATTTCTGAGGTAGCCACAGACTATTCAAAAAGGCTATAAATTCTCTTCCTAGTTTTTTGGGGTGCATCCTTCAGCGTGAAAAGTGTCTTTTTACGCTTTTCTGTTCATAAGCTGTCTCTAAGGTTTCAGTAGCTGCTTACAACTTTCCGTGAATACTTATAACTTCCCTTGAACAGTGACGATATGTCTCATAACGGGAAGCTTACAATGGAAACTGCATCAGATCGGTATAAAGCCTGTGGAGATACTGCCATTTTTTTTTTTTCTGGAAGTTTTACTTACGTGATGAAATTGAGGTGCATAAGCAGCCTGGCCCACAGCATACTGTGCAAAGTGACAATAAAAGCAGTGTGATCAAGGTCTGTTCTTTTTAAGCTGGCTTCCTTGGACATTGGATGGCTTTGATCTGATGTCTTGTCCTTGTACCCTTAGCTTTTGAATGTTGTGGCTGATTTCAACTACAACTGATGTATAAGAGGCATTTTCAAAAGTCTGAAGTTGCTTTGAAATAGGCATGTGACAGAAGTCCGACATTCCACCAGCCATTTACAGACCCATGCAACAACCCTTAATAGACTCAAGAGAATTTATACAAAAGAGAAGAAATCTTAAGAGAATCTAATTTGTTCAACATTCAAGTGAGCCTTAGAGATTTAAACCATGAAGTGCAGATCCTTAAAGGTCCTGTTAGAACTGCTGCTTGTGAAACTACTCCATCAAAGTAGGGCCACGAAGATGATGAGAGGGCTGGAGCACCTCTCCTATGAAGACAGGCTGAGAGAGCTGGGGTTGTTCAGCCTGGAGACGAGAAGGCTCTGGGGAGACATTATAGCAGCCTTCCAGTACCTGAAGGGGGCCTACAGGAAAGCTGGGGAGGGGCTGTTTGCAAGGGCCTGTAGCGGTAGGACGAGGGGCAATGGTTTTAAACTAGAGCTGGGTAGGTTTAGATTAGCCATTAGGAAGAAGTTCTTTACACTGAGGGTGGTGAGACACTGGCACAGGTTGCCCAGAGAGGTGGTGGAGGCCCCACCGCTGGAGACATTCAAGGCCAGGCTTGATGAGGCTCTGAGCAACCTGATCTAGTTGAAGATGTCCCTGCTGACTGCAGGGGGGTTGGACTAGATGACCTTTAAAGGTCCCTTCCAACCCAGCACATTCTATGATTCTATGAAAGTGGTTTTAGGTGTAGAAGTTGAGCTTTAGGCTTGTTATGGAACACACACCATCTGGAAATACTTTACCTCTCAGTTATCAAGATTCAGTTTCAAGCAAACTAAACACTGAAGGAAAGCGTATAGAACCCTGAAAGCTTTAGCGACACAAAGGCAGCCAGACAGGTATTTCAGAAGTTCAGATTTTCTGGACAGAGTGTATGTTAGGTTCTCAGGGAGACTTTGACACTCACCATCTCTTAATCTGTGTATGGAGCTAAAAGAAGCAATCTTGACTTTGCAGCTTATCTTGAGGGTTTTTATTTTGCTTGAGAATTTAAACAAACTAAGGTGTCGATGGGTCTTCAAATGGAGTTTCTTCATGCTTTTTATAGTGCAGCCATTGTCTTGTTATGTTATTTAGGATCATGATGGTGAATGTTACCCCCATAAGACTTGCATTGGGTCAGGAGTAAATTTGGGTTGTTAAATATCTGAACAAATGACGTGTTCTAGAATATAAAGGTAGGAGCTTTTTCAGTTGTCTGTCACAGCTCTAAACTGCTCTTGCTTTCAGAACATTAAAGGCAATGGTCAGTGATTTCATATTCTGTGTTTCCAAATGTGTTTTTTTTTTCCCTGGCACTTTATTTTCTCTCAGCTTGTGTGTAAGATATACAGCTTGGAATTAAAGCTTTACTGATTGGGGAAGCTTAAAACAACATGATAAGAAATGCTTCTGAGGCTGGAAAGAGACTTTATATTTGAAATAGAGTTCTTGCTTCTCAGAACTGTTTATTCGATGTAGGGCTTTTGAAATGGTTGAGTGCCAGATATTAATAGCTCCATGCGTTTTAACTTCTGTTTTTATATTTGCAGCAGACATCTGAGTTTAGTGTATCACTACCTTTCTGTGGCAAAATCTGCTTGTTTCCTTCCAAAGGAAAATGGGCACGTGTAGAGGTAAGCAGCATTCAAAGAACAGCTACAGTTTTCCCACATAGGAATGGCTCTTTTTGTTCAGCTAAATCTGAATCCATAGTTTCTATGAAACTTGTTATAGTGTATGTGTCACTGTTGTGTTTTTAACCTCAAAATGGTGCTTTTGTTTTCTTCTTTCAGATAAGACTTATTCACTCTAGGCGGGCGCTTGATGTGCAGTTCATGGATACTGGAACAGCTGCAACTGTAAAAATATCAGAGCTTAGAGAAATCCCACCACAATTCCTGAGAGATGTAATTGCAATACCTCCTCAGGTATAAAGACATGTTAAAGCTAACCTGTGCTAGATGTCTTGGCAGTGTTTGTGGTGCTGCTGCTTCAAGGTTTATGTAATGAAATTTTGTTTTGTTTAATAGCATTCAACATTGGAGTGTGTGTCATTGTGCATCTTTGCCTGAAATAAACCATAAGGTCCTGTGTATCAACAGGATGTTGTGTATGTGTAATGGTACTGGTTTTACTTGTTCCTTTGTCTCTTTCTGTTTGTCATACATTATTGAGTCTGTCAGCATTAATGAAGTTTCTGTGAATAGGAATTGTGGACTAGTTCCCATGTTACTAAATTATACTTAATTCTGTTCTTAGGCTATAAAATGCTGCCTAGCAGACCTGCCTCCTAACACTGGCATGTGGACTCCAGATGCTGTACTGTGGCTGAGAGACACTGTAACAAATTGTCCTGAATTTAGCATGAAGGTAAATAGTCAAAATGCCTATGTGACTTGAAATCCATAGGCGTGTGGAAAGACCATTAAAAGAACAACTCTAGAAGCTTAACCAGTCATCAAATTGATTTTTGTTATGGAAGTTTAAAAGTTTGTAGCCAGCTCTTGGGCATAAATTCTATACGAAGTCCTCTTCTTTGGACATTTGGCATAAAACTTACTTGCTTAAGCCTGTTAGAAGCTTATCTTTTCCCCTTAAGAATTTCACAACTTTCACATTAGCCTTTCACATTTTGCTGTTTGTGTCCAAATAAGCAGCTTGAGTTATTTTACCAACTGATAAGAAATAAAGAAATAAACACAGTTGTTAATGTTTCACCACATAAAAAACTATAACTGTTGAGTTACTCTTAAATTATTGTTATGCCTCTTGTGAGCATGTCTTTTTCTTCTTATGGTCTTCGAAAGCAGCTTTATTTTTTGTTTGCTTTTTCTAATCCAGTGTGATTTAGTATATGCTGTTGTATACTTTGAATTTCTGTTATCTTTGAGATAAAAGTATTTCCACTTGCAATGTGACCTCTCCAGTTTAATGAATGCCCTTCTAAAGGAAATCTATTACTAGCTACAGGCTAAACAAAGCTAATTTCCTCTTAAAAATCTGATTCCAGGTACAGTCACAGCACTTTGAAAAAAGTATTTTATAGCTTTCCTTTACGTTTTTGCTTGCTTTAACGCTGGAGACGGTACAGTTAAAACATAACTCCTCTAGTCTGGGACATATGACTGTTGAATCTGGCTTTTCTGGACATCCTCTTCCAAGATAGTTTGAGTTTGGTACTAATTCTTACTTGATTAAATAATAGGTGATAAAGTGTGCTTTAATTGTGGAAAGTTTTTATTCCTGGTTAGGAAAATCAACAGAAGAATCTGTGAAGAAATGTTATATACTGTGACAAATTGAAATTTCAGTGCTTCACTATCAATAATGCTAGCATATCTGATGTTAAATAGGAAATATTTTTGTGTCAGTGCTTGAAAATTATGCATGATACAAACCTGGAGGTTTTTTTCATTTTTTTTTTTTTCCCATCCTTAAGTTACTAGGCTTCATCTCCCAGAATGACAGGAAGAGAATTTTGAAGGATTAAGTGTTAATATTTAATAGCTTTACTTAGTTGTTTAGGTATGTATGGACACTGGCTGCTGTTTTGAAAACTAGGATTGTTCACGCAGTACTGAGATTGAACCTGTTGGGCAGAACAAAATTCAGTCTTCCTATTTGCTTTACATTAGTGGAATAGCTGCAAATGCTCTTCTTCCTGCTGTGAGTTGCTTACTATTTAACAACTTCATTAATGTGTTTGAGAGAACCTTAAAAATACTTTTGTGCATATAGAATGCAATGAACTGTTGCCACTTTTCTGTTAAAAGATTTAGTCTTCTATACAAAATCAGATGTGCATTTAACCAGTTTAATTTCCAGTTAATAACTATTTTATTTTTTTTTCCGAGGTGGTTAAGCAGGATGGTTCAAAGGGAATTACACACATTTACTTGTTTGCTCCAGAGAATTTCCCGGACACGGATCGTAGCGTCAATCGACAGATCAAAAATGCAGACTTGTGGAAGCATCAGAAAGATGTTTTCTTGAGTGTCACACCCAGTGGGACTAACTCCACAAAAGTGACAAGTGATGCTGTTTCAGCTCTACAGTTAACTAGTGGAAGGGTAGAGAAGAGTTTGTCTGATTCAGCCAGAGAACCCAGCAGTGCAGCGTCTACCATTGATATGCCCCCACCTCTACCCTTGTCAAAGACTGGTGAGCTCATGGATGTCTATGTCTCAGTTGCCTGCCATCCAGGTCACTTTATTGTCCAGCCTTGGAAAGAGCTACATAATCTGGAAGCCCTAATGGAAGAAATGATCTTGTACTATAGCAGGGCAGAAGACAAACCTGTGAATGTTGAAAAAAACAAGCTGTATGCAGCTAAAATTGAAAATCAGTAAGTAAATACTTAAAAACAAAATCTTCGAAGGCAAGCCTAGCTCTGCTTTGTCTGCATTGTTAACAAGGTGGCAGATGTCCAATGATATCTGAGAGATTAAGGGAGTAAATGAGGTTGCAGTCTCTTCGTGCTTCCAGGCTGTAGTTGGAAGAGTTGACTTCTATTTAGATAATACCAGATCTGGGAAGCCTGAGACATGTTGGTTAAGATCTTTTGGTCGTGTGTTATTTTTCTGGAGCCATGACCATGTGTGAATGTGAATTCAAATTGTCTATTCTTGTTCTCCCCCTTTTCAGGTGGTACAGGGTCATAATAAAAGGAATTCTTAGAAATGGGTTTTTGTCAGTATATGAGCTGGACTACGGTAAGCATGAGTTTGTCAGCATAGAGAAAGTACGGCCACTCATGGATACATTTAGAAAACTACCTTTCCAAGCTATAACAGCTCAGCTTGCAGGTAGGTAGTAAGCATTGACAATTTTTTTTTTTTTTTGTTAAAGTCTTATATCAGTGGGGAAAGCAAATGAATAGAAATGAAAAGCCAAAGGTTAGTGATGTAATTGTTTTTTTCTAAAGTAAGCATATACCTGCTTGCAAAAGCATGCTTCATGCATGTTTATGTCATCAAAGTAGCTCTGCTTTTCTTCATGACATATGTGGTGATGGTCCTGTTTTATTATTTCTTTGTTTATTTGAATGCAGCACTTTTAGTTACCATGTATAAAACTGACGATTGCTTGAACTTCCCCAGCAGCTGCTTTTCATTGTCATAAATACTTACCATTAAAGGTGTGTGATGTATAATACGCAAAGGACACACAGAAATCAAAACTAAATGGGTTTTGGATCCTTACATATAACCCATTATGAAGTGTGAAAGTTATGATATATCTGTTGCTAAGAACTTATGTTCTGATTCTCTTAATCTACATAAAGTTAGGAACTAGATGCTGAGTTTCTAGAGAAGTTTTTCATATATATCTTGCCCCTATTGTAATTCACTGTTTTCCAGTGCATCCAGTGGAATCCAGAGTTGGCTGAAAAATATTGGTGTTATCAAACAAACAAACTCAAAGGGGGGTGGGGGCTTTTAACACACTTAAGTAAGATTAATTTCCTTGAGAATGTGGGGCATAGAGAGTGTGCATACATCTGATAAAATTAAAAAAACAAAACAAAACAAAAAAAACCCAAAAAACAAAAAAAACTTGATCTTTCCTCGGTGTCTTTCCTTTCCCTTTCCAAACTTTTCTTTCATTTCTATATTGCTTTCAGGTGTATGTGTCTCTTTATTGAGTTGCTGCTTTCTGCTGCTGTTCGGTCAGCACTGGTCTAGACTTCAGTTACAGGATATGCTTGTCTGAAGTTGACAAGCCACAGAGTTTTTGCCTTCTGTGGATCTGCTTTCCTGCATAGCCTCAGTGTGACCTTGGGGGTTGCTTTAAACTAGTGATGATGGATGTGTTACCAACAACAGGGGTCCTAGGAGGGCAGTGCTGAAATGAAGCTGATTTCTAGCTGTGTCTGTCTACTGGGGTAGTACAGGATCCAGCTGAGCAAGCCTGCAAGTCATCCAATTTTCCTGCTTCACAGAATCCCAAGTAGCTAGTTGAGTTGGCCTCTGAGCTGCTTCATATTGTCAAAGCAGGCCGACTGAGACTGGTAATTATTGTCTTGCTGTTCTTCCACTTTTTTCTCTCTTGTTTCATGTCTGCTACATCTCAGTCTCTGGTCTATTTCCTTGTAAAATCCCATTTGCTTCCTCACCAGCCTTTCCTAGCATTAATTGCCCTTTCTTAACTGTTGATGAACTGTTGACTTCTCATTCCTTCTGTAAACTGCAAGGAGCTGTGTTCCTGTGTTGTCCTGTCCTATCAGCAGCAGCAAGCTGCTGCTAATAGTAAAAGCAAAGCATTGTCACTTTGCTGTTTTGCTTCTTTTATCCATAAGTTGTTTTTTGGGTGCTTATGCACGGTACTTGAGCCCTGTATGTCTAGATGCTGTACACCAGCAGTGGTCTGGGGAGACTGAATTTCAAGTCTGCAGGAGCCACTTCTTTCTTACAGTCATATTCAAAAACCTGGTAGAGTTCTAGCATCACATCCCTGAGCAGACTTGACTTTGTGAGTTGGCTGCGCTCAAAAAAACAGCAGCAGTTGTGAGGCATTTAGGCAGCATTTCTCTTCGTTTCTGCTCTTTACAGATCTAGTTTGGAACTTCAGGGTTTGGCAGATATTTTAGTGGCTGATGCTGCTTTGAGATGAAGAAAACTTACTCTAAACAAGACGAACAGGACAAATAATTTCAGTAACCTCAGGCAGCAGACAAAATAAATTGTTTTGAAAGGATTTTTAGTTTCCTTTTTGTCATGTTTCCTAATATACCTTGATCATACATGGCAGCTGATACACTTTGAATTACTCGGTGAGTCAGTGAATTTGCCTTTCACTTCTGCAAATTTGCCCCTATCTTTAGACTTCAAGAAAAAATAAATGTCCTAGTCTCTGTAATAATTAAGCTCGTTTGTGTGGGTGATGAGTCAGCTTGTGTTTCTTTTCTAGAGTTAAGCTGCCTTCAGTAGCGCTTGAACATGTGTTTTCTCAAGTATTTAAATTCCCCCCACTGCTTTATAAACTTAATCATTCAGATTGGTCTAGTCTATAAATGACCTTCTATTTGCTTTACATTTGTCCTAGGAGTGAAAAGCCAGCAGTGGTCAGAAGAGGCATCAATAGTGTTTCGGAATCTTGTAGAGAAGAAACCCTTGGTGGCACAGATAGAGGCAGTTAATGAAAGCACTAACTCTTGGGATCGAAAAATAGTGACTTTCCTCGTGGACACATCTCATCCAGATACTGATATATGGATTCATGATTTTGTGTCTCAGAGTCTTGTGGAATTTTCAAAGGATGATTAATCACCACTTCTGAAATGTAGCAGCTCAGATTCTTTAGCAATAAAATAAGTAACAGGCTTTGAAGAGAAATATTACTACTACATGGCCTTGAAGACATAAAGGGGATAAAATTTAAAAACCTGTGTTATGTGAAAAGGTTTTGTTTAACAAGTTTGGGTTCTGTTGACTTCAGTTGACTTCCTGAAATTTGCACTTTGTTTACCATTGTAATGCTAGAATGTTTGGGTGAAAATATTAAAAATTATTTATCAATAAAACAATGTTGACTTTTGTTCTTGGGATCGTTCCCTAATATTGGGGAGCTTTTTTTCCTCATAACTGTTACTCAGAGCCATTACTGGGTACTTCTCCCATTTCCTTTAACTAACACTTTTATTACTTGGGAAACATGGAAGCAGTCCTCAATATTTCTGAATTTAGAGACATGCATTATTGGTGGGGTTTTCCCCCTTCTTTAACTTCGGAAGAGTTGAATAGTTGAAAGTGCCTCACAATCGGCATTTGCGGGGCATGACTTTCGCAGAAGGGTATGCGCTTCGTGTGCTTACTAGTCTGCTTGCTGTTCTTTAGCAATGACACCGCTTTTCTGAATTCTCCACTCCCCTCCTCACCCCACCCCCCAACCGGCTGCTAAATTGAAGGCATTCCTTTCCGTCTTTTTTGATAGCTCGTTTTCAAGTATGCTTCTGAGAAACTTTCAAGGACGGATGCTCCCCGGAGACAGGAGCAAGCAATGTCCACATGCTTAAAGTCCTTTGAATACTGTATTTTTGGCCTACTTTAAAGCCTATTTTATTTTTGGTGTTAGAAATATTTAAAGGAGGTATAGACATGATTATATTTCATAGTCTGCTACCTAGATTTGAGTTTGCTTGCCATAGTCCCTTAAGATTGCTAAACACAGTATTAAAGCTGTGATTAACACAGTGAATGGCAGCAGAAGGCATTTTTCTGCTGCGCATAGCTATATAATCTTTCTAGTAATACACAAGTTGAGCTGAGAAATCCTGCCAGCATCCTGTCCACACGGGTAAAGGGGACTGGACAGAAAGGGAGCTGGGACTTGAAAGGTACAGTGCAGTACATGACATTAGGAAAGAATACGCATGCAAATATTCTGAGTAAACAAGCTGTTTAAGCATGTAAGACTTAAATTTGCACCCTTTTAGTCTAATTTTGGTATAGTTCTGGAGGAGGTCTGAGCTAAGCAGCGAGGAGTCTTCTTGATAGTCTGCTGAGTGTCTGCCGGGACTGTACACAGGGTACAGCAGAGCCCTTATGAATAGAGTAGGCAGTGATAAACTAATCAACCGCTAATCTAATGCAAATTGCTAGTTAACATGGTCCTGTCCATATTTAAGTATGCTGAGGTGAGACTCTTTAAGTGTGCTTGTTGAGAGGGAATTATGTTAATGCCTGAGGTACTAATATTTTTCTGCATTAATCAATTTCTCCTCCCTCAGCTGCCACAGCAGAGGTGGAGAAGAATGCAGGTGAAGGACTTGATGTGATGATGATGAACTGCTGTAGGATAAAGGTCCGTGCAGAAGTTCCCTGTGTGGGACTGCTTCTGAGCCTGAAAATCTGAATGGTGCGGGTCATTAGGATGAGACAAGGACAAGCACTTTCTTGAGCTCCTGAAGAGAGTGAGAGTTTTCGTATGTGTTTAAGAGCATATACCATCTTTATCCGCAGTCTTGCAAAGTTTGATGGCTTATTAATTGATAATTGTAATGACATAGGGTGTTTTGCTGGAGCTGTTTGAAGTTTGTCTGGTTGTGTGAGAAATGCCCATGCTGTGTTTGCATCCTTTGCGGCTTGGGGATCTGCTGTTGGCCTGTAGTTGATTTGCCCCTGTGAACTGATGGAGCAGGGTTTGGGGCTCCACACTTGTAGTGGTAGGGCAGATGTTCAAGAGACTCAAGGTGCTTTTTGAGCTTGTCTGCTCCTTCTGGAGTATGCCTCACCCTCTCCTTGGTTTTCAGTGGCTGCTCCAGAGTCTAAAAAGCCCAGATCAGAAGCAAGGACAATATTCACATAGTCTTATGCATTTAGGCAGCTCAGTGCTGGAGTTCACATAGGCTGCTTCGTATGTCGGTAAAACAAAGGGCAGTCTAACTGATCAGCAAACCCAAGAGCACCGCGCTCCATGTGGTGAATCATGTTATGTGTGCATTGAGCGTGCACCCACCCCAACCCACAGTTACTGACACAATGCTGTCTGGAGTTCATACGCTGTGTCCAGAGGCTGTGTTGAGACATCTCCCCGTCTCCATACCCACTTATGTAGCTCCGTTACTAGTCCATTACATTACAGGTACTCTCCTGTTAGTTTACTTACCTATAGTTGTCTTACACCGCCTGTGATTTCAGTCGCAGAGCTATGATTTTACGCCTGTTTTTAATGTTGGGTTTTTTTACCCCACTGACGAGCCTATGAGATTCTCTGGTACATTTGCCAACTGACTTGCTGGTGCTATTTGAGTACAGTTTGTGCTCTGGCTTTGAAAAACATGCAGGAGGTGTTGCCTGTGCACAATGTTGAACACTCTGAGTTTGCTGACGATCCTGATCCATGAAGTAGGTAGCATAACTAGTAGCTGTCCTTAGGGAAGAGGGATGAAACCTGCCTGCTCTGTGTAACTTCTTAATTCACACAGAATGCTGCGTGGTTTTTAACCTCAGTTTTTCAGCCGTCTGTGTTTGGGGTTTGTTGTGAATGGTTTCTCTGCTTTTGTGAATGCATGACACTTCACCAGGCATGTGTGTGTCTGAACCGAGAAGGTGGTGGAGTTGTTTCACGTGATCTTTCCATTCTGAGGGCTACTAGAAAGGCCTCCACAGGAATCCTGCATGCAGTTCTGGCAGTGTGCTACAGGAAAGATGTGGATTAATTACAGAGGATCCAAACAAAAGCAAGAACAATGAAAGTCTAAAAAACCTGTCTTAAATAGAAGAATTTGTAGTTAGTCTAGGTAGGAGACAGCTAAGGAGGGGAGCACTTTTAAAAGTTCTCATTGATAAAGAATCTGGGCTTATATGTAGGGAAAATAGGACATAAAAGGGCTTGAATTGCAGAAAGTTAAGTTTAGGTTAGGTGTTAGGCAATCTTACTAAAGAGAGGGGGAATGCCTGAAATTCACTGGAACTCCAGTTCCATTATAAATGCCAAAAAACAGGTAGGCAGTATCTGCAGAAGTCCAGCCGATCCTCCCTTGGAATGTGGAGATGCAGTGTGTAATTCTTGGGACTCCACCCAAGATAACTTTCCAGCCAGAGAAAAGGAATGCAGCATTGTTAGACGTGTGTTGTGGATCATTGTGAGTTTTATAAACAGGAAAATGAACATTCATTACCTGGGGAAAACAAATGACACTGTAATAATTAAACAAAGTAGATCTCTTACTTTCCCAAGGCTGTGAACAATAAACAATTCCAAACCACCTCTTTTCTGTTTATTCCACCTCAGCTGTATTTTGTTAAGTTTATGAAGTTTAAGCTTACCTGTTTTCATCACCCAGTATGTTCACCCTCGGTCATTTTGAGGAACTCTGTTTCTCTAGAGAAACACAAGAATCCTGTTTGCCATCCCAAAATGAGTTCCCGTCTACAAGGTTTCCACTCCTGGACTATTCTTTCTCTGTTCAGGGAGACCTTTGTTGTCTCTGTGTTTTCACCACACTCATCCTTTGTTCTCCGACTTGCTGCGGATCAGGCAAACCGTTGAGTTTGAGAGCCTGCATTCCCATGTGCTGATTGTGCTAGACAAGAAAAGTGGAGAAGAATCATGCAATGAAAAAAAACTTCACTTTAAACCTTCGTAATGGCTGAAAGCTTCCTTTTATGTTCTTTTGTTCATTGCTGATGTTTTCAGAGCGGAAGTCTTGAACAGGAGAATTGTCCTGCTCTGTGAGGTTAGAACTTGGCTCGGGCAAGAGGAGCCTGTGACCTGAGTGGACATGCTTCAGGGGTGCTGAGCCATTACCTTGAGATCTGTTTCGAAGAGGGGCATAGATGTGGTCAGCATCAGCAATACTTGGTGTCTTGTGAACAGTGCTGCAAGGTGCGTTACTCGCAGCAGGTCCATTACTGCAGGGAGTCATGGTGGACAGCTAAAAATGAAGCATCACCAATACTTACACTGAAAAGAAATGTGCTGAGAAGTTGGGTTAGTGCCTCGCGTGATGGAGACAGGCTGAGTGCATTCTGAGGGGACTCTAGCGCTCCCCTTGGATGAATTTCTGGTGCCCACAAAACTAGATCTGACAGCAGCCAGCTGGGATAAAAAAAATAAGTGCCTCGCGTGTATCAGAGTGCAAAGCCAATGTGGGCTTGTAGGGAAGCTTGGTGGTGCTGGTGGATCCCTTGCTGAGCTGCTCACCATTTGCACACCCTTGAGAAAGATGGTTGGGGAGCAGGTAGCATAGATACTGGCGTCTAGGTTTGTCTGATCTGGTACCCACCTCCAGGCTTCTTCAGACTGGAGAAATTCAGGCATTTGGGCCAGTCCGTGGTGAATTGGGTGGTTCTAAGTGCCTTTTTCACTCCTGCCAGCAGCTGGGACGATGCCAGTGGCTTGGGCCATGATCCTGCTTACCTCTATGAGGCATGCACTGAGTCCACTGCTTGGCAGGGTCCCCACTTGTATCCTTCGTTTGGCCTAGGCGTGACCAGTGTTTCTAGGGCTAACTGCAGATCTTTCTCCAAATGCCACAGGATGCAGAACCTCAGCACCGGCTAGGTCACCTGTATGACAAGCTGTGGAAAAAAAGCCAGGTACCATCTCATGGAGACGGACAGGGCATTTTCAGATGAAAGGCCTGGGAAGTGTGGGACTGGAGAAGTGTTCCGGTGGACTGCCCTCCTCTGATACCTCTGGGGCCCTCTCCACTCCTGGCTTGTGGCTGATGGTGGAGGCTGGACAGCAGAGAGATGGAGGAGCACGGGGCTGATACTTTGTGGGAGATTTGTTAAAAAAGATTATAGGACAAATCCATGGGGCTTTACGGTGACTCAAAGGTGAGATGGGGGAAAGGAGATTTGTCAGCAACGTCATTAACACTGTTGACACCACGAGGCTGGAAGGCAGCTCTCTGGGCTGATGACAGACTTGGAGCTGCTCTAGGAGCTGGCTGTCACTGGATGTACAGGACAAACTGACAGGGAGTTAAATAAGGCATGGAATTAGTAGGTGCATTGGCACTGATGGTGTTTGTGGGGAAGCAGCTTTTATAAAATGCCCACACTTGCAGCCGCAGGGCCCCAGCAGCCACGGTAGCGGGGCGACCACTAGCCAGAGGCCAGGGCGGCCACAACTTGGTCTGGCCGAGCCTTGAGACCCCCTGGGTCATAGAGTCACAGAATAGTTCGGGTTGGAAGGGACCTTAAAGATCATCTAGTTCCAACCCCCTGCGATGGGCAGGGACACCTCCCACTAGACCAGGCTGCTCAAAGCCCCATCCAGCCTGGCCTTGAACACTCCCAGGGATGGGGCAGCCACAGCTTCTCTGGGCAACCTGTGCCAGTGCCTCACCACCCTCACAGTAAAGAATTTCTTCCTAGTATCTAATCTAAGTCTACCTTCTTTCAGTTTAAAACCGTCACCCCTTGTCCTATCGCTACACTCCCTCATAAAGAGGGACCCCCCATCCCAGGGCTCTATCACTCCTCCTGGGGAAGGACTTCTTCCAGCCACAGCCTCGGGTGCTTCGCGGTGGCCTCCGTCCCCACGGACAGAGGCGTGCGCATCTTGGGGGGCTTCCCAAAAAGGCCCTTTGCCGGGGTGCCCGACTCGGCACTCTGAAGGAAGTTTCCGCGGGAGGAAAGCAGGCTTTAGCGCGCATAACTCGCTAGGAGCAGGGAAGACCCTTGGGAAGCACATGCCGCCCTCGCTGCTGCGGGGCTGCCGCCCTCCGCCGCGCTGGGGATGGAGGGTGCGAGCTTCCCCTGCGGGCGGAGGGTAAGGACAGACCAAACCGGGGACCCAGGGCGGGTTCCCGGCCGGGCACAGCTGTTCCCGGCCGGGAGGGGCGGCGGGGCCGGCCCCCTCTGAGTGACGGCCGAGGCCGGGGCCGGGGCCGGACCCCCGCCTCCCGCAGCGGCGGAGCCGGGGCGGGCAGGACGCGCCGCCCGGGCTCGCCTCGGCTCGGCTCGGCGCGGATCGCGGCTGCGGTAAGCGGGGCGGCGGGCCCGGGGCGGCCCGGCCCTTATCTGGGCACAATATTTGGCCGGCACCGGGCGGCAGCGCCTCGGCAGAAATAGCGGCCGCCCCCGCGCCTGCCTGCGCCCGGCAGCGCGCAGGGTTGCGGGGCTTGGGGGAATGGCGGGGCGCTCTGCCCGCATCCCTGCCCGCGTGCATGCACGCTCGCTCGCCATCCCGCCGGGGGGCCGTGCCCGCAGGGTGGCTGTCCCCGGGGGCGCTGGGCTAGCAGCCGGTGGCGCCCACGCGTGTCGGCGGCAGAGCGGGGTGGGCGCTCGGCGGCCCGGCGGGGAGCGGGGGCAGCGGCGGGAGGTGGCGGGGTGGGGGCAGCGTGGGGGGAGCGTGGGGACAGAGGGCCCGGCGCCGCGCTGGGCGGGTTGCGAAGGGCTCCGGTAGCTCTGTTACGGCTGTTGGGTTTGTCACCCTGGGGGCGCCGCTGGGAAATGGTTCTCCGGGGGGTGGGTCAATAGAAGGCTGCGCTGGTTTTGTACGGGGAGAGCAGAAATTTGTGCGGGGAAAGGCTACTTGAGTCCTTGTGGTGTGTTTTCCATACGCATACTTTGTCCGGCTTGAATGAGCCACTGCTTCGTCTGAAAGGCACTGCCTATCTCAAAGATAACTTTCCTTCACTCAGCTGGACACAGCTTCTGCCCCACTCGCGTGCCTTCCTGATGTGCTCATCTGTCTGCTTCTGCTTTTGAAGTGGTCCTGGACGGTTTTTTGGGCAGAACGCATTTGCCCACTGCCCCCATTCTGGCCCGGCTGCTCTACCCCGAGGCAGAGGTCCTCTCTCTAGTTGCTGTAGATCTTTCCTTGGGTATTGGGCCCTGAGCCAAAAAGGTGCTCAGCCACGTGGTGGAGGTTATTTTTAAGTGTATATAAAATCCCTTCCTCATGTGTGACCCACCAGCTCACGCAGGAGTGAAGAATGAACTCCTCATTTCTCATCAAAGAGAGAAGATCTGTGCCAAGAGGTGGCACCTTCTCTCAGACTAGAACTGATAGAGCAAATACCAGAGAAGCTTTTGAGTGTGCAAGCCCTACTTCAGGTTACGGTAGTCAGCCCTTCGGCTTTTGTCTTCTAGGAAGGAGGAGCTGGGCCACAACACTAAAGCCGAGCACTGTCTGGTGGGCACCGTGGTGCCCAGAGCCGCCCCCAAGTGCCATTTGCATTTGCGTAGAAGAGTTTGCACTGTCGTCTGTTGGCAGCCTCTGTACCTGTTGCCCTAGTGTACATGCATTCGGGTGTTCCAACAAGCACTCTGCATCGTTTGCTCACTGCTGCTCCTTTCAAGGTCTCTGTTCTTCTCCTGTCAGGGCTCTTTTTTTCCCCTTCAGCATTGCTTTGTTTTCCAGCATGACTCATCTTGTTCTTTTCCCCACACGTTTCTCAGCTGTGATGGTCTGCTGGCTTTTCTCCAGATAATATGTTTTTGCATAATATTGGGAATTATGTTGCTTCCTCCCCTCCTCCTTGGTGTATTTGGGAAAGTCAAACAGATGTGGAGACAGCCTGGTCTATCTCATTACTGAGTTCCTTTGCCCATGTTTTACTTTCATTCACCCAAAGAACAGTTCTACTTACCTTTTCAAGTGATCCTGAATGATCCTTTTCTAAGAAGCATCTGTCCCCTGTTGCTAGATGTGTAACTCCATCCCCCAGAGCAATGTGACACTGAATGTCATGTTTGCAGATGAATTGTTTTACTTCTCTGTTTGCTGCTTCGCTGTTTTGCAGGCATGTGGAGTTTTTGTGAAAGCCCAGCGCAGCTCAAGGGATGGAGGCTGGGATCTGCTTTCTGATTTTTTCCTCTGTAGTTGACAACCACTTGCAAATCGTGAACTAGGAGGACTCTGCCTTCACTTCTCTATTCAAGGCAGGGGCTTGCAGTCAAAACGTGTTTACTTTGTAAAGCTGCCAGACTCTTGGAAGAAACAGGAGGTGATAAAAATTGTGTTCCATGGCTCTGTATTGCTAAATGGGCACATGTTTTTGGTCACAGGATGTCAGCGCTGACGGTGGCTCAGCGGTTCTTTAGTCCATCCCCGGCTCACAGCAGATCTCTCCTCAGCCAGGGAGGCTGTGGCTTCATTCTAGAAACCCCCAGCGATGGAGACCCCACCTCCCTGGTGCCCTGTCCCAGGGCGGCATCACCCTCCCGGGAGGGAGTTCTTCCTACTCATTAATGGTAAATGAGATAAACACACATCAAGAGACTGTCCTGGGTCCAGCCCAGGATACTCTGGTTGGCAGCGACCAGTGGCAGATGCCCTGGGAGAAGCATGGAGACAAGGCTACAGCGATGCTTCCCCAGAGCTCAGCCCCCTTCCAGCACTGTGTGGTTCATTAGCTCTCCCAGCTGGAGGTCGTGTCTTTGTTTCTTCAGGCCTGGGAGGACTGTGTGAGCGTCCTGCTTCTGTTAAATGCCTCGTTCAGATTTGGTGCGCAGCAGCAGGTTCAGCTGCTCCCTGGGACTGGAGTGTGCCAGAGCGGCAGGAGTCCATCCAAGGGCTAACATAAGTTCAGGCAAGAAAACCAGGATCCCTTTTCAGTGTAGATTGTGCCAGCTGCGAAGTTTTCAAGTGGAAGGGTTCAAGTTACAGAGCAGGAACCGATTGCTCGGTGTCACTAATGACTCAAGTGTGCCCATGCACTTTTCATAGGGATTAGTAATTAAGCAATTAAGTACATGCCAGGCGCATGAGAGAACATTACCCCAAATAGGAGAACACATAGCTGTGCTTACAAGTTGCGTGCCTTAAAAATACACGAAGGGGAGATAGAGCTGGGGTGGTTTGTATTTGGGCTTTGGCAGAGTTTGACCCTGTTACGTGCTGCCTGGTCACCAGCCATCTGGGCTGTTTGCTGGGTGGCCCTGATAAGAAAGATCACTTGGTAAGAGCCGCTGCTGAGTCGTGTGGCTTCCAGGCTGCAGGCGTGCTGAGGAAAGGACAGCCGGGAGGTACAGGCGGTTTCTGAGTGTCAGGTTGGGATCTGGGAGAGTTGCACCTCCTGGCACGCGCAGGGAGAGGAAGGTCCAGGAGGGTGTGACCAGCATAAGACTTCCCTCAGCACCAGTGGATGAAGGGAGGGGTCACTTTGGTGCTTCCCCAAGTGCGTGCATGACCTTGGACAACCAGCCGTTTGCTGTGGAGCTGTCAAGTGCCAGGATGGGAATGCCAGCTTTGGCGTGAGGATCCCTATGGGAATGAAGCAGCATCATCATCAGTAAGTATCGTCTATGGCATATGGTACTCATTGATGTAGGGTTCCGGGTGGTGATGATAACTTCAGATAGCATTACATGTTTTGTATGGCTGGCGTGTCATTTAGAGAGGCAGAAGTCACAGTGTGCTTTGATAGATCCGCAGTGCCTCCTTCCAGGAGTTTCCTTTCAAATATTTTACTGAGGTGAACATGAATTTTGGTGTGTCTTAGGTTAACCGCTGCTGGTTGTGAGTTTTGTATCAAACCAGAGGAAATACAGATCTTCCTTGGAGAAGTCTGAGTTTTCTGAAGGAACAGCAGATTCCCTGTTGGATTTCATTAGGCATGAGCCTCTTTGCAGGGCAGCTGAGAGGGGCTTGGTCTTTCTAGGTGATGGCTGGCTTGCCTTGGAACAGTGAGGGTGTGTGCTGACCTCTGCTTTCTGCATCTGACATGACAGAGCTTCCCCTTGTCCGGAACCTCCTCTGTCTTTTCTCTGTCCACTCTTCTCATCCAGGGCATGAATGTGCTGGCACTGCCGGGCTCAGCTGTGGAAAGGCTAAGGGATGAAGATACACCTGATGGGCGCTGCTTGCTGAACAGGGGCTGGGGGCATCCACTACCTCGCATGTCCTGTTTTATTGAGGATCATTCAAGATGATGCTTGGCTACTCTGCAAGCTACGCAAGGGCTTCTCAGTGTGAGAATGCTGCCAAGCAAGATACTGTGATGGTCTCCTGGAGGCTGAGTGACTCACTGTCATGCTGCAGAAGCAAGGGACTTAGCCAAGGTGACCTTCAACCATGTCTGAGCTCACGGTGAACAGTTTGTTTCAGGGGAAGGCAGATGAACCCCCTTGTGTTGAACCAGAATCAGAATTCAAACTTGAATCACAGCAGCGAGGACTTTGCTTCAGCTGGATAAATTAAGTGAGTGCAGAAAACAACAATGTTTTGTGAAGTAAATGTAGGGGATCAGCTTGGAGCCCAGTTTCCATCCTGTGTAACCTCCTGGCATTCAGAGGAGGAACCTGGACAGTTGGGCAGGCCTGTGCATTCTTCTGAGACCAGGTCACAGAAAGTTTAGATGGGAAGGGACCTCTGGAAGTTCCCAGTCCAGTGGCCTCTCTGAGCAGGCTTAGCCCCAGAGCTACATCAGATTTCCAAGGGCCTTGTCCAGTTGGGTTGAATATCCAAGGATAGAGATCCCACCACCTGGCTGGTCCCTGTCCAAAGGCTGCACCACTCTTGGGGCAAGGAATCTTCCCCTGATGTCCTGTTAGAATTTCTCTTGCCACAACTTATTCCCATTGCCCCTTTTCCTTTCCCTGTGCACCTCTGAGGAAAGCCTTGTTCTGTCTTCTCCAGAAACCCTTTCCTTTTAGCCAGCAGCAGTCTTGCCCTCTCCAGGCTGAAGAAGTCCACTTCCCTCCGCTTCTCCTTGCATCTTCTGTGTCCCAGCCTCCTGCCCACCCTGATGGCCCTGCACTGGAGTCTCTTCAGCTTGTCAAGACTTGTGTTCTACTGGGGGACATCAAACTGGATGATGCAATATCCATCTGCAGCCTCGGTGGTGCTAAGCAGAGGGGAATACCACCCTCTGTGGACCTCCTGGCCAGACATTTTCTAGTGCAGCTTGCACTGCAACTCCAGTGCACAGCCTATAGGAAGTCTCTTGTAGCTTTAACAAGATGTTTCAACATCTTGTACGTTCAAGGTGGTGATGCAGAGCCCAAGCTGACCAACAGCGCTTGATGCTTGAGGATGATCAGAGGGCTGGAGCACCTGTCCTGTGAAGACAGACCGAGGGAGTTGGGGTTGTTCAGTCTGGAGAAAAGAAGGCTCCAAGGAGACCTTATAGAGGCCTACCAGTATCTTAAGGGGGCCTACAAGAAAGCTGGTGAGGGACGTTTTAGGATGCCGGGTAATGGTAGGACTAGAGGGAATGGATTAAAACTAGAGATGTGTCAATTCAGATTGGACGTTAGGAAGAAGTTCTTCACCATGAGGGTGATGAGATACTGGAACAGGTTACCCAGAGAGGTGGTGGATGCTCCATCCCTGGAAGTGTTCAAGGCCAGGCTGGATGGGGCTTTGAGCAACCTGATCTAGTGGGAGGTGTCCCTGCCCATGGCAGGGGGGTTGGAACTACATGATCTTTAAGGTCCCTTCCAGCCCTGACAATTCTAGGATTCTGTGGTTCTGTGCTGCAGCCTGGGCCCATGTTTACGGCTTGTTAAAAAGGTGCTTTCCTCTCTGGTTGAGAAAATGAGATCAACCTCAAAAAGAATCTTCAAAAAACATGCAGGAGACCATTCCCCTAAAAGGACTGGCTTTAGATGTTTATCTTCCTTTCATTTCTCCAAGCCAAAGACTCAATGTTTAGTGAGAACAAAGTATGTTCACTTGAAATGGGGCAAACATCTCACTGCCTGTACCGCAGGTATGGGCCACCTGGTCACCTGCAAGGCCACCACTGCTGGGCTCTAATTGTGTCTGCCAGAGAAGGGACCACTAGCTCCAAGTGTGACCTTTGTACCTGTGTGTTGGGAGGAAAGCATTCATGCTCCATCACACCTGATTCTCTTGTGACCAGGGTGACTAGTGACAGGAGGCACCCAGTGGTCAAGACGTTGGATGTGTAAAGCTGTGTGGTGACACTGGGGATGGATCCAGCTCCTCCTGTGCTCTGCTCTGCTTTGCTATTGGGTTTTGCAAAATTCACACACTGTTTTAGATGTGGTCTTAGAAGGAGCTGATGTGCATCTTTCCCTGTTGTTACTGGATCTGCCCTAATGCATTGGTCCCTTCTTGAAAACCCCGGGAACTGGTGATGTTGGGGTGCTCGGTGACTCAAACAGCAGGGCGGCTGCAGAGTCACGGTCTTGCACAGCAGCACCCAGGTGTGCTGGGATGCAAGCCCAGGGCTCATAAGCTGTCGCATGAGCTGCAGGACCAGCAGAGACTCACTTTTGGGTGGATAGATGTCCTTCATCCCACCATCCCCGTTGTGTTTGCCCCAGCTCTACCACATGTAATGGCTCCAAGGGCTTCTTGTACCCTCCCTTCCTCTGGACCTCCCTGCAAATGCCCCATCTCTCTCCTTCATTCCCTGACTGTCAGACGAAGGAGATGCCTTGGCTTGTTCCACGTTACACCGCTGCTGATGGACCCTTTGCGCGCATGCGCAGCTTGACAAGAAATTAGGGTTTGAGACATGTATGAAATTTCATTAGTTAGCTAATGGCTTTAAGGTTTATCAGAGGACTGAGAAGCCACGTAAAATATAGTCTTCATTTAGGAAACCAACTGAAGCTGATTTGCTCCTCTCATCTGCACAGCATGCATCTTGGATTTACACCTGGGTGATTCACTGAGGTCTAAGAGTATGCACAGAAAGTACTTCTCTTGATTTTGTAGGAAATGGTTACTTAAAGTATGTATAGTTTCCCAAAAAAACCCCTGGTATTGCCCTTTGAAGTTACACTAAAAGTCAAAGGAAAGACAAAAGGAATTGTAGCAACTATGAGGGGGTTAGTTGAAGTTAGTTTATTGTTTTTATACTGTAAAAATAATAGATCTGAACTTTGACTTGGGTTTATACTTCAGCTATGAAAAAAATCTCGTAAATCAAACCTCTGCATGAGTCAAACAGGAACTATTCTCAAGCCAGGCTATCCCTCACCAGGGTAACTCCTGCCTTTCGTGATGCTTAAAAACAGCTTTCATCCTGAATAGCCTTCTGCCTTCAAACTTGTCAGTTTTTCCAAGAATCATTGATATCTACACTGGTAACGCTCGTTGGCCACCTCCTTATCTCAGAGACTGAGCCCTTGGTCTGCTTTCTTATTTCAAAGCACTGGAGAACTTTCCCAGCAGATCTGAGAGTTGCTTGGTAGGGGGAGGGATGTTAATTTCTTCAGCCGTGGCTCTCACCAGCCTCTGCCTCTTGCTGGTGGATCGGTGTGGCCGGTGGCTGAGGATGCACCAAACCCTCCCACGTGCTGCCGTGGAATTGACAGCCTGCCGTGAAACGCTGGAATCGGGGCTGGACTGGACCGATAACAGACTTTATCACCCAAAAGCCCTGTGTCGTCGCTGAGGTTAGTTGCTCTTCCTCCCCGCGTGCACGCAAATAGAAGAGGGCTTTCTGTCCTTCCCTGCGGTTATCCTGCTGGCGCACGTGGGAGTTTGTGCACGTCGAGGCTGGGCTTCCCAGCACCGCAGCACCCCGGGGAAATCTGTCCCTGTGTTTTCGCTATGACGTTTTTATGTTTTCTTGGAATTTGTCTTGCTCGCTGCCCTTTCTGTGTGCTTTACCCAGTTCTGCTTTCTCGTTTGCCCTTTTTGCTGGGGTCGTCAGAGCACTGAGAGATGATCCTGCAGATCTTCTGGCTCGGTGGCACCTGTGCTGCTCCTCAGCCTCCCCGAGCGGCCTCTTGCAGCCAGAGCCCATCGCTGCTCCTGCCTGCCCTGCTTGCCCACCTGAGGAGCGCAACCATGTCCCCGTGCCTCTTCTCCACCCTGGACAGGGCACAGTGGTCCCAGGTGGGCCACCTTCCCTGGGGCTCCGCCGGTTCCCCACATGGAGGTCGGTGCTGCTCTTGGGTTTCGGTGCCCCAGAAAGGGCACAGTGCTGCAGGGGGGCCGTACCGGGGCAGAGCATTAAAGGAATATTTCCAGTGTCACACGGGATGCTTTTCATTTTCACTTGATGTACAGCATCTATTTTTTTGTCCAGTGCTTTTCAAAAAGAAACTATTCCACCCCCATCATAATCACAAATGTTGCCTTTTTTGTTTTGTTTTCCTATATTCACGGTAGGAACAGTCTTCCCTGTAGATGATCTGTGGTGTACGTTCATCTCCCATCCAATTTAGCTTTTCTCCTTGAACCTTTTTATGGGTCTTGGTGCATACCAACTTGTTTGCTCTTCAGACTTACCAAGTGCGAGTGTTTGGGCTGTCTTCTAATGTGTCTGATGGGTACTTTGGACAATGAGACCCAATACCTTGCTATCTTGGCTGTTGATATGAACTTCAATTTTTTGAGGAAATATGAATTTCAATTTTTTGAGGGCTTAAAGTTGTAATAGTGTCGGTCCTGCACGGCTTCTGTATATTACATATATATTTTGTTGTGATGATTCCTTCGTTGATTGAATGAAAAGCCTATTGGTAGCCTTAATGAAAAATAGCAAGAAATCAAAGCTGCCATCTCAGGAGGGGATTGAGAATAGATTTGATGGAGCAGATTTGTGGTGAATTAGAGCTGACTCTTTCCTGAATGTCCAGAAGTGTGTGGATTTAAAATCTGAACATAATATTGCAGTTGTGTTAGAGGATCTTGTTATTTTTTTTGAGGTGCAGGGGTTGGGGCAGGCGGGTGTTTGTTTTAAACGGTGCTTGAACCCTAGCACGGCTCCGGGAGACCTGTTTGTGGAGGTGGGTGTTTCAGCGCTTTGTGTACATGAAAACAATTATAATTAGGCAGAACTTACCCGCTCTCTTATTTTTGGCAGTGCAAAGCCCTGTTGCCATTTACAGCGGATGGGGGAATTGGCTTTTTCTCCCAGCACTCATGAGCCAGATAGGGTGGAAGAGGCCTGGGATGTGGAGATAAGGGAGAGCCAGCGAACCGCGCTGGTTGCGGGGGTGGCGATGGAAGATGCGATGCCGAACCCGCACAGCTCATTCCGGGGGGACACGGAGCAGCACAGAGGGTCCTGCCGCCGCGGGCAGGGTTAGCGCCGCCCACCCGCTCCCCGGCTGCCCCGGCAAGGGCAGGGGCACCATCCCCCCTCCGCGGCCCTGCCTGGGGTACGCAGCAAACGGGAGTTCTCCCCGCGGGGCTTTCGGACGTGTTTCGTCAGGCTCCGCACCTGTCCTCAGCCCTCAGCGCCGCTGCTATCTGCAGCCCTGGCTGCGTGTCCCTGCAGGATGCCTAGGAACCCGGCAGGGCTTTCCAGAAGCGTCGTCCGTGCGCGCTGACATCCCACATCTGCCCTGCCTCTCGGTGGTGACAGTCTCTGTCCTTCTGGCGGGAGGGGGACAAGGTCAGCCCTGCCCAGGCTGCGTCCCAGCCCAGCCACCCCTTGCAGGCCACCTCTGACGGCTCGGACGGGGCCGTGGCTGCCTCTGGGGGTAGCCGTCCCCACGTAGACAAGACGGAGGTTGCCATGTTCATGGCACGTGTGGGTATTTTAAGCCGCTACAGGGAATTTAGCACCCTGGGGTGCGTTATGCTCTGCCTTCCTGCCTGCTTTTAGCTCCATCTCCTTCTACAGCAGAATGGTCAAAACTAAAAATGAAATACTCAATGCAGACTAGTCGTGGTTCGCGCACTTCAATATAAGGTGGAAAAAGCTGGTTTTGACCCTCTGGGCTCCCATGGAGGAGGCGCTGTCTCTCGGCGCTCCACCTCCTAAGTGGCGAGTGGCAGGAATGCGAGCGATGCAGGAATTGCCATCACACCAGTGGGAAACCAAACGTCTGACCAGGTGGCGGCTCTATATTTAAGGGCTTGCTGTCGGGCCATGTGTGCGTTAATGTGCCCTTTTGTGACCAAGCTAAAGATAATTTTCCTATCTGGAATGGCAGCTGTGCTGTAAGTTGTGTAAAGAGACTTCTCCACTGATGAAAAGTGATCATGGGAGCACAATCTGGCCTGATGGGGCAAAGCTGGGGAGATGTGACTCGGGATAGGGCTCTGACGCTCTGCAGAAGCTGAAAAGGGGCCATTTTTGGAAACTCAGAAGATGTTTGTCTCCTTGAAAAAATGCACAGGCCCTTGCTGTTATTTTAATGCAAATGCCCCTTGAGAAGACAGCAAAACTTTTTTTCAAACTGTAAGAAAAGTCTCTCTGAATTATCTAGAGCTCAACGTTCTCCACAAAAACTGAGCCAAAAAATGTAAATATACAGACAGCGCTATGGAACAGAAGGAAACTTTCAGCAAAAAAGCGGAGTCGGATACACTCTTGTGTGTTGTAGTGAGCGTATTTTTAACCCACCTGCATATTTTAAGCAAGTTGACCTTCGTAGAAGGTCTACTATGGTCTTTCAGAGCTGGCAGAGGTCCAGTTACGTGTGTGTGATTGTGTGTGGCGTTTCATATTAGGAGACACGGCACAAACCCCTGGGTCGGCGGGGATTATCCGGATAGGTTGTGTAGCGTGTTACTCCCACTTCTCTTCTCGAAGGGTTGGTTTAGGCGTGCAGCCGCGCCCAGGTCAGCCGCTTGGCTCGCGGCAGTGCGGACACACGTTGTCGCAGGGAAGGTGGGTCACTAAACGGCACGTTTCACTGGCAGCCTCCTGGACACGAGAGGATAATGCTTCCTGATCGCCTTGCGGCTTTAAAACACAGGAAGGAGTGCCGCCCACTGTGGCCTCGTGGAGGTTTGAGGGCTCAGAGGTACTCAGTGATGCTACAAATCTCTTCTCCCACCTGGCGACAACGTTATCTGGAGCCCCGTGCACAAGGAGGTGTTGCTGGGGGCTTTTGAGGGCACGAGAGACTTTATGATTTGTGGTTTATTGTCCTTCAAGGAATTAAATGCCTAGGACACTTCGATAACCTCTAGCATTGCTTGGAGAAAGACATGCCTAGCGAGGGTCCTGTATGTGGTGCTTCCTCAGTGCTGCCCTGTGAGCCCATGGTGGAGCACGGTGCTACTGGAGTTGTGCCACTTTCACGACCATGGGCCGTGACTTGTGTGTAGGGTATGGACAGGGGGGCCCTGAGCAATCTGACCTGGCTTTGAATTACGCCATGCTTTAAGCATAAATCTTCTGCAACTCCGCGGTATTCGGCATCCCCCGACCAGCCGGGCTGCAGTGTCACATTTCATCTGTTCGGTGTTAACACTGCTTGTTTTCATTTCAGGTCCTCTTTCGGCATAAAACGCGAGATTCACGAGACTCCTCTAAGATGTCTTACAGGAAGGAGCTAGAAAAATACCGAGACCTGGATGAAGACAAGATCCTTGGAGCTCTGACAGAGGAGGAGCTCAGGAAGTTAGAGAATGAACTGGAGGAGCTGGATCCTGATGTAAGTCATCTTTACTCGAGATTTTCTGGGCGGTAAATCTCAGTAGTTGTGGGGCAATGGGCTGCATTAGTGATCTGTATTTGAGTGGAGCCTTTGCAGAGGCTGTGCTTGGCAGAAGGACGGAAGAGACTGTCAGTGGATGAGCAGAAGTTTTGCCATCGCAAGGATGGGCTGCACGTGGGACTTTGTCTCTGTGACATTCCCCTGCCCTGGCCCTGGAGTGTGTGCTCCGGTGTGACGAGCACTGCGATTTGCAGCACTGATGTCAGCCAGGGCTGGTGGCTCAACGGATCTCTGCTTCTGATCAGGCCACCTTGGAGGGAATGTTCTGGGGTTTGTAGGTTGTTTGGGTTTTGCTTTTTTTCCATAGCACACTTCGAACTTCCGTAGCAAACTGCCCCTCTACTCCACTCTGGTGAGACACCACCTGGAGTAATGTATCCAGCTCTGGAGTCCTCAGCCCAAGAAGGACATGGACCTGTTGGAACGGGTCCAGCAGAGGGCCATGAAGGTGATGAGAGGGCTGGAGCACCTCTGCTATGAGGACAGGCTGAGAGAGCTGGGGTTGTTCAGGCTGGAGAAGAGAAGGCTCCGAGGAGACTTTAGAGCCCCTTCCAGTCCCTGAAGGGGGCCTACAGGAAGGATGGGGAGGGGCTGTTTATCAGGGAGTGGAGTGATAGGACACAGGGTAATGGCCTCAAACTGAAAGAGGGGAGATTTAGATTGGATATCAGGAAGAAATTCTTTACTGTGGGGGTGGTGAGGCCCCGGAACAGGTTGCCCAGGGACGCTGTGGATGCCCCATCCCTGGAAGTGTTCAAGGCCAGGCTGGATGGGGCTTTGTGCAACCTGGTCTAGTGGGAGGTGTCCCTGCCCATGGCAGGGGGGCTGGAACTAGATAATCTTTAAGGTCCCTTCCAACCCGAACCATTCTGTGATTCTATGATTCAAATGGTCTCTATTTTCCTCCGTTTAGGCAGAAATCCAAATCCCAGACTTTTTCAAAATGGGACAATTGCTTTTTAGCAACCTCCCAACATCAGCAGGAGTTGCGTGTGTGCAAACACTGGGCCTTGCTGGTGCCAAGCAATGAAAGCTTTTTGGAGGCAACATGTCCCGGTGGCCCTGGCAGGGGATGTGCAGAGCCAACTGGCAGGACGCGGGGCTACGGCAGCGTTAGGTGATGAGGCTGGGCTCTGCCAAGTGAGAAATTGTTCCTGCAACATGCAGTTAGTCTTTCGGGGCGGGGGCCGGAAATGATGGGCAGTGTAGGTTGCATCACCAGTATTTTTAATTGCAGCACAGGGAAATAATTACGAGGTGGCAGGCTGGCTCCCAGGGGGCATGGGCTGATGGGATAGGGATGGTTACAGCTGCCTCAGAAGACGTGGAGTCAGGCAGCCTTCTGTGAGAGATGCAGAAAGGTAAAATAGTCATGAACATCTGTCAGTACAGGTGTAGCCTGAGTACGGGAGTTAAAGCATGAAGACTGTATGGTCACTCACAGCATGAAGCCTGAGGAAGCAAGCCGTTTCCTATTCCTCCCTGCTTGTGTGTTAGCACTGTTCTCCTCTGTTGCCCTCCAAGATTGCCCAAGTCTAGTTGTTTCCTATTAGTCATTTACTTTTCCAGGCTTTTCACTGATGCAGATTTAAATTATAATGAATTACTTTTATTATGTGGGCATGGAAAAATCAGCATCTTGTTCAAAATCACCTTGGATGTCTTAAAAAGTAAACGTTGACTTCTATCCAGCAAAGCTTTAAAGAACGTGCTTAGTGTCAAATCTGGGAATAGTCTTACTTACTGCATTAAGGCCATTCTATATTTAAATATAAGCAGGTGCTTACGTGCCATATGCGTCAGGCGGAAGGCAACTTCCCGTGGTGGTTAATGTGACTGAATAACAAGGAGGCAGTTTGAAAAAGGGCTGAGGTTCACAGGGGTTTTGTTCTGCAACAGAGTGACCTTCTCTGCGAGACTCTGCCTCTAGTTTTATGCTGGATCATGAAGGGCAGAAGAGACCACCGCGTCTCTCTGGTCTTCTCTGGGAAATACCATGGGATTTCCCTGCACTGATTCTTGCTGGGACACATGGGGCATGTGGGCACTGGGACAGACATGTACAGGGAGGAGAAGATCGGTTGAGTTTAGAATCTTGGTTCTGGCACTGCAGCAGAAATGGTGAGGGTGTGGGAAGAAGCTCGGAGGAGCAGGAGGGGATGGCTGAGAGCCCCCAGAGAAAGGGCTGGAGCTGCTGTTGTAGAGAAACACCCACTTGGCCACATGGAGATCTCATAGTGGAACCAGCATTTGAAGTTGGAGGGGGGAAGGAGCACAATGTGTCTTAGATGACGTGGGGATCAGTGGGGTTGGATGGAAAAAACCTTGGACATGAGGAGGAGCAAATTGTCCAGCGATGTGGAATAAAGACAGTGCGTTGAGGAAAGTGGAGAGGGGAGAGCGTTTGATGGACAGATTGATGGTTGATGCAGAGATAACCCGTGTTTCTCCCCTCCCTGCTAGAACGCATTGCTGCCGGCAGGGCTCAGGCAGCGGGATCAGACACAAAAGCCACCAACCGGCCCGTTCAAAAGGGAGGAACTCATGGCCCACCTAGAAAAGCAGGCGAAGGATGTTAAAGACAGAGAAGACTTGGTTCCGTTCACGGGCGAAAAGAGAGGTATGGTTATCCTTTGTGCCACGCTGATGCATCACAATGAAGGCATGGTGGGTGCGCAGCAGAAGGGTTGTGTCTGATCCACATTGCTAGGCACAACTTCATCGTAACACCATTGGGGTGGTGGATCTGCTCTTTGCTGTCTAGCCCCAGCCCAGGCTGGCCAATAAACTGGGGTGTGACCAAGCAGTCCATGCAGTTGCTGATTTGGGTACCAGCTGGTATGTTGTGAAGTGATGGACAGAGGGTGTACCACTGGGGAGCCTCTTCCCATCCTCATCTCACTGCATCTGTATCAAGCTCTGGGGAAGACATCATCTTTTGTCCTCTCTTGTTCCTCCTCTGCCCTGTGAGCTCAGCAGGCTGTGTTCTGTCTTCCACCATTGGCTTTCGTCCTCCATCCCTACACTCTGAACTTCATCTTGCTATAGAGAAACTCCACAGCTCCCCTCAGCTGTGATGATCCCAACAGTTCCTGTCCAGTCTTCATCACCCCTTGACAACCCCAGCCTCATTTCCCAGTTTCCTGCAGTTTGCATGTTTCTGTCTTCCTGCACCGTACCCTGCGGGGGCTGCTACACCCCTGCTCTGCGTGGCCCTGGCACCCGTGAGCGAGGGGTTTGCTCTTTCTCTCCTCTTTCATCTCCTGGCATCTTTTCCTGTTCTCCTGGGACATGTCCCGTTAGCCAGAGGGTTTTCCTGCTCCCATTAGCACTCTGAATATCATCTGACATGGGACGTGGCCCAGTCAGTCCTTCCTTCTGGGTTCCAGGAGCTTCTCAGAAGCTTTTTTCTGCTGTTCTTTCCTCTGTACCATGGTCCCCCTGCAGCAGAAGATCTTGTCGTATGCTGTTTGCACTACTTGTTGCTCCACATCAAAGAAGTGCATGAAAATGTGGGCATGTGAGCACGTTGCCCAGCTGATGCCTTTCTCAAAGCTGCCTCCTTACTGATCCACGCGCCTCTCCAAGAAAGAGCTTGCGTTAAATCTGTCCATGTAGTAAAACTTCAGGTGGCATTTTTATCAAAAAGAAAAAAGAGTTCTCCTTGAAAGAAGCAAATGAAAAGAGTAAATTGAGTGCTATCAGGAGGAGTGATTTAGTAGCTTCCAATGTACTCCAGCCCAGCATTGGCTACCGGCCTGGCTGGCCCAGAAGGTAGTAGCAGCGTTCTGCAGGAGACAGAGGTATTTCAGGCATTTTGAGTCTTCAGCTACTGGTCTGGGCTGATCATATTTCAATCTGATGTGATCTCAAACACATTAAACATCTTCTCACTTGAGTGAAGACACTACTTACATTGACTGTGAGCCAGAGATGGCAAATTACATATTCACAGTTGTTGCAGAGCTGGAAATAAATCACCACGTTTGCAGTTCGGAGGGTGATTTACCAGGTTGCCATGGGAGGTGCTCTCCCTGGCCATGCTGCTGCACAGGGTAGGAGTTGGTGTGTGCATAAATGCTGTATTATCATGTATAATGCCGTTTGCATGCACCATTTGATTTAAAGTTCAAACTTGTAATACAGCATGACTGAGATATGGAACTTTCTAAAATTAAAAGACAGAAGTTTCAATGACAGCGAGATGTCAAAAGGAGTTAACTGTGTGACGGCAGAATTAAGTTTGCCCTGTTTTTCCTGTTCCCGCATGAACCCACCAGATGGTGTGTACAGTTTGCTGAGCCGTGTGTGTGTCCGGTGGGACGACGGTTCTGGATCTCTGCACCAAGCCAGAACCGAGGGGACCAGCCCAACCTGGACGCTTTGCTGCAGAGTACCCAGGAGGTGCCTGGCTGTGCAGGAACATGATGCCCTCACTATTTTGGGGAGAGCAGCTGTGTCCCAGGAGGCAGATTCCTGCCCTCTTCACCAGGGTGGCCGTGCACGGGCAGGAGATGGGCCCTTCTGCAAAAGGCTGTTTATAGCAGCCACCGTTTCGTACCGGGGGGAGCCCAAAGTGCAGTTGCTTCTTCCTTGAGGCTAAATTTAGCAGCATCTATTTTCAGCACATCTCTGAGCAGCAGGATCTTTGTTTCTCCCCTTTGGTGCCGCTGACTCTGGTTTCAGAGACGGGGGACAAAAATAGTCCTGGCTGGCATGCCAGGCCGAGAGCTTTGCACTCGCTATCTCTCTGCAGTGATCCTGGGCTATTTCAGGGGAGGGGACTGATCCGAAATGCTCTGGGATGCCTCCTTGTCCTCCCCTTCCCCCTCCTCCTCCTCCTCCTCCTCCTCCTCCTCCTCCTCCTCCTCCCACCCAGCAGCAGCACTGGGTTTACTCAACAGGCTGCTCTCTGCCATGGTTTGTTAAAACACCACAAGCCTCTCTCTTTTCTTTGGCGCCCTGCTATGAAATCTCAGGCCTGACCTGGTCCAGCCTCCGCAAAGAGACCTGCCCACTCGTTGGTGGTGCGAGCAGTAGGAGCTGGGATGCAGCCAGCTCCGGCAGAGGAAGGGTGATGGCTTGCCCGGTCATCATCCTGGGCAACGGGATGGGGGAGTGCTGGGAGGCTCACGGCAGGGACCTTTCAGATCATCAAGTCCAACCATCAACATAACACTGACAAAACCACCACTAAACCATGGAATCACAGAATGGTTTGGGTTGGAAGGGACCTTAAAGACCATCTAGTTCCAGCCCCACTGCCATGGGCAGGGACACCTCCCACTAGACCAGTTGCTCAAAGCCCCATCCAGCCTGGCCTTGAACACTTCCAGGGATGGGGCATCCACAGCTTCCCTGGGCAACCTGTTCTGGGCCTCACCACCCTCACAGTAAAGAATGTCTTCCTGATGCCCAATCTAAATCTCCCCTCTTTCAGTTTGAGGCCGTTACCCCTTGTCCTATCATTACACTCCCTGATCAAGAGCCCCTCCCCATCCTTCCTGTAGGCCCCCTTCAGGGACTGGAAGGGGCTCTAAGGTCTCCTCGGAGCCTTCTCTTCTCCAGGCTGAACAACCCCAACTCTCTCAGTCTGTCCTCAGCACCACATTTGCCCATCTTTTAAATACCTCCAGGGACAGCGATTCCACCACCTCCCTGAGCAGCCTGTTCCAGTGTTTGATAACCCTTTCGGTGTAGAAATTTTTCCTAGTATCTAATCTAAACCTCCCTTGGGGCAACTTGAGGTCGTTTCCTCCTGTCCTGTTCAGAGCTGGGCTGGAGCTGCATCACTCTCTGCACAGCCCTGTGCCCGTGTGGGCAGCCCCCCTTAGGAGAAGGCCAGGGACGAGCAGCTTTGCCTCACCAGCTGCACCTCTTGCTTTGCACCTCTGACTTGTAGGGAAAAGGCGTGTTCCTTGGCCTCTTGCTGTCCTGGGAAGTAGAGCACGGAGGCCTCCATCTGGCATGCCCTCTGTGTCTCTCCCCCCTGCCCTGCTGTCTCTGCAGCAATGCTGAGCTGGAACAGCTGCCCCAAGGCTGCTCCTCCTTGCACCCCATGTGCTTGCTGGATGGCTGACTGCTACCCCTGCCTGCTGCCAGACCCTCTCCACCACCTCCTTCCCACCCTCTTTTGACCACCACCTTCCCCGCCACCGTGCTTTTGGAGCTGGCAGCCGGAGCTGTCTCAGCAGCAGGAGCGATCCCGCAGAGTGCTGGGTCCCAGCCGCTGGCCTCTCTCGGTCCACGTGAGCGCTGGTGAACCTCCATCCCTTTTATGCAGCCTTCAAAGAAGTGAAGTCCTGCAGGGCCAGGCTGTGCGTGGCTTTCTGCATGCTGTGCCTTGAACTGTCATTGTGCGGTACAAATGCACTGCCGGGCGTTTATAGGTGCATCCCTCTGCGCTGCTGAAGGAGTCCAGCTCCGCAGTTGGAGGTGTCTGGCAGGTGCCTCCGGGCTCACCTCGCAGCAGGACTCCGACTGAGCTGATGGGAAGGGATTCAGTGTCTCCTCCGGTTTTTCTCTAGGTCCTTGTGCCCCTTCTGTCCTTTCCGCTGTGCAAACCTCACCCCGGGGAAATGCATCTGCATGGCTATCTGTGAAACAGGTGCTACGGCTGTACTGAGAGTGACCTCACTTTGCATTTATAGGAAAAGCTTGGATTCCCAAGCAGAAGCCGATGGATCCTGTTTTGGAAAGCGTGACTCTGGAGCCGGAACTGGAGGAAGCCCTTGCTAATGCCTCCGATGCAGAGCTCTGTGACATCGCTGGTAAAACAGTTTCATGTGAATTGGGGGTTCGAGTTGTTCAACTACTGCTTTCTTTTTTGTTTGTTCTTTTGTGGGAAATAAGCTGTTGAGTTTTTTGCTGTTTATCTGAATGCTGTCAGTTTTGACAGGATTTATTTCTTTGTTAAAAAAGAAGTGTATATTTAAAGTTACTCTCAGCCCATGTGATTTAATCAGGAGCACAGACCAAAGCTGAGGAGGGAGAAGAAGGGTTTATCAAGGGAAGAGAGTGTGCTGTTCGATCTCTTCTCCTGTCTCTGCCGCTGAATCTTGCAAATTGCAGCCTGTCACCTTCATCAGCACAGCTTTCTTCAAGCCAAACCTCTAGGAAACGATCAAGCAGACCCAGTGAGAACGTGGATTTCTTGTGCCAGCCTATTAAAGGAGCTGTCAGGTTGGAGCAGTCTTTCCATGGATGCTCAGGGCTGCTGTTTGTTAAAGAGCTTGTCCCAATACATTTTAAAGCTAAGGATTTCTTGCAATTTTTATGGTTGGTCATACGCCAAAAGAGCATATGGACACCCCCTTGATGCTTTAATGAGCGCACGTGTCCCCTGCTGGTCTAGCAGTCGATGAATATTGCAGTGCTACTGGCTTCTTCTTCCAGATCTGTCTGCTTCAGACTTCCATACTCCATGCCAAAAGCCTGTAAGAAGCCTGTAGAATAATCACACCAACCAGACATCTTCTACATAATAATAGCGTAGTCTGGCTTAGAAACGTGTTTCTGCATTAAGGCTTCCAACATATGTACCCTGGCCAAGCACTGCATGTCTGGGTTTTGCTGTTTTACTGCGCTCCTGGAGTGCTATAAAGCCCTATCCTATAAAATCTGCCTCTCTAAGCTCTGGATCTGTGCAGCAATTATTTTCACAGAGGAATGCTGTTCAGGGCAGCTCGTTCTGCGGTTGCTGGGAGAATACACTTGAAGTGGCAGCAGGAGAACTGATGTGATACAAGCTGTGCCGAAATCTCAATATTGACAGTGACAGCGCTGCTTTTCCAAGTTTGCTAAGGCTGTGAAACAGCTCCTGCCTATTTAGCAGGGCTCGTTGTCAGCCATGATATATTGGATCCCTTCCTTGGCAAGGCCAGTAGGATAGTTCTTATGGGTGGCTCCCAGCAAGTCCTGGAAGGGCTCCCGTGCCTTTGGTCAGTGGCGGGAGGCAGAAGTGGGATGCCTTCATTCTGCTTGGGTTCCTTTGGATAATACACAATAAGCACCAGACTTACAAACAGCGGGTCCCTCTCGCCTACCAGCACAAACTCTAGTCTCCCAGAGCCCCATGTGGACACAAGAGCAGGTCCTTCCCTCTGTCTGCACTCCAGATATTCACAGTCCTAGCTGGTGGAGAGATTTCGTTGGCAGAGCAAGCTGTGTTTGGGGTGTATGTGTGTCCCCAAAATGCTGAGCTGGCAAATTGCTTTTTTTTTCCGAGCTGTGTTGCACTCCTGAAAATTTCAGCTGTGAGTACACAGCAGAGAAGAGGGTCAGCTAAAATACAAACAGTCAAACTCAAAGTGCCCAACCACACTGGGGCTTTCAGGGGGAGGCTGCTTGGCTCTCTGCAGTACCACGGGGGATGTGCTGGGGGATGGTGTGGGGAAGTGGTGGTTGTTGTTGGTACCTTTTGCCGCAGGCTGCCCTGCCCGTGCAACCCAGACCTGGAGTCCCAGTGAGCTGTCACCGTAACAGATGGTGATGGGCCTCAGGGATAGTCTTCTGCAAGACTCCAGCCCTTCTTGGCCACAGCACCGAGCAAATGGTGACCGACTGGTGCCAGCCAAGCACAAGAGGAGCAGCTCACAGGAAAGCAAAGCGCCTTTGTGGTGCCATGCTTGAATTTTAGGGAGGGATTTGTCCTTTATTTATTTTAGCGCCCATCCAGAGGTCAAGATTTTTTCAAACGTGTCTGTTTATAACAAATATTTGCATGTGTGCATTTTTCTTTAGAAAGTCATATAGTTATTTAAAAAAAAGAAAAATTGATTAAAAAACCATTTTATTTTCAAACATGAACTTTCTGTGAGTAGCAGAGTTATTTCTATAAACAGAATCTTTCCCCAAATATTTCTAAGCCATTGGCTTCCCACTGCTCATTTGCAGCTGGCAAGAATGTCGGCAGATTCCCCTTGGCATGTTTCAATGTGCATTTGCATGTTGGCTTTGCAGTCATGAGCCTGAGGTGCACAAATCTCAGAAGAAGTTTGGCTTTTGGGCTCTTATAGCCTTTGAATTTTGTTCATACCACCACTTTCTGCATTTTGACTGAGCCACCAGAGCTTTAGCTTCTCAATGTCAACTTCCAAGCGTACAAAGGTCAATTCAAAGCACACCACCACCACCACCACCACCACTTTTTGTTGGGTGAAAACATGATGTGCATTGCAATGCTTCGGATGACAGCCACCTCCTATCTTGGTTGGGTTCTGCATGGGGCACAGCTCATCTCAAAAGCTGGACAGTCGCACTATGTGGCATGTGCCCAGGTGAACAAAACTGATGAGGGTGTGCATGCTCCTGCTGGACTGGACCCTGTAGACTAAATCCTACCAATGGCTTTTTTGTGTGTGTGTGTCTTTTATTGTCTTGCCCTTGCTATTTTTGCATGATGCTGAATCAAGTCAGCTACTTGGAAGCTTCAGCTATTTGTCTGTTGCCTGCAAGGTGATATTCCTCTTCTCCTATGAATCATGCTCCATTGGAATAAACAAGGGAGCACATTTGAGCCCTCTTGTGTATTTATGACAGGAGGCGGTCTTGGTCCAACCTTTGTATGTTGTTCTGTGCTTGCATGAGGAAGGGTGATGTGCTACAGACGCCCATCCTGGACAGCACAGCACATATGTGTCTTTTCCTGGCTTTGGAGCCTGCAGTAACTCAAGTTGTGTTCTCCTTTTCTTTGCTGTAGCGATCCTTGGCATGCACACCTTGATGAGCAACCAGCAGTACTATGAGGCACTGGGGAGCAGCACCATCGTGAACAAAGAAGGGCTCAACAGTAAGCGATTTAGAGTGCTACCAGGCTGAAGTGTTTGGCTTTGAAGCTGCCGGAAGAGGCAAACTCGGAATTATTTTTAGGGTGAAGGTTGGAGCCGTGAATGTCAGAGCAGCCCATGATTGCTGGGGCCATCTCTGGTGCATCCTTGCCCTGTGCGAGCCAGCACGCTCTCAGCCGCTGCCCTGGTGCCGTCCAGGAGCCATCACAGCCCAGGGAACAGCCCCACGCAGGCAGTGTGCCCTCCATCACCCCGTTTTGGACCCTGAGAGCACGTAGCAGCAGTCACTGGCTGTCCGTGATGGTTGGCCCCAGTGCCGGGCAGCGTTTCTGGATGCACGTGAGCATAGACAGAGCTGATGAGCACTTGCTGAGTCTCACGCCTTGCGTTTATTTGTCAGGTCATGCTTCCCTCTCCCAACACTGCTTCTGGAAGAGGAGAAACACACCCAAAGAGAACACGCTGCTGCTCAGGGTGCTTTCGGTTTCACGTGTCTCGCTTTTCACTTGCAGGTGTGATTAAGCCCACACAATACAAACCAGTTCCTGATGAGGAACCGAATTCAACGGATGTGGAGGAAACGCTGAAACGAATACAAAGCAATGATCCTGACCTTGAGGAAGTCAACCTTAACAATATTATGGTAGTTGCTCCTTTCTGCTCTCCTCTCTTAGTAACAGGACCGAACATTTCATAGTCAGAAGGCAGAGAACAAGTCTGTTTTGCTGCACAGAGTAATAACCATAACGCTGCGTGCAGGGAGACAAGAAACACCAGTGCTTCCCGTCTCCGTTTTGGGCAGCAGGGGTGGTTACCTGCTGTGGGACAGCGCTGTGTGGTTGGTAGCAGGGGGACTCCTGTAGGTGCCTGGAAGAGCGGAGCTGTGTTGCGGGTAGTTTGGGAGACCTGTCCATCTCCAGCCTGTCTGGTTAAAGGCATTCTAGGTTGCTTTAATGGTTTAGTCAGGCACATTTGGTGGAAGGGCTGTTTATGTAAGATAAAATGGAGGGAGGAAAAAGGCTTCATAATCCTGACACTTGCCATGAAAATAAGAAGAAACCTCCCTTCTTGCAGGTAGCCCAGTCCAACTCCCACCCATCCCGTCTGTGGGTCTCCTTTACTTCTTGTAGAATGCAAATCAGAACACAGCACCACTTGTTATATTGCCTCTGTGACACAAACACATACTAAAAAATGCATTTTCCAGGACCCTCAGCCCATGTCTGTTGAATGATGGCATATTCAAATAGCAAGAACGTGTTTAACTGCACATGCACTTGTGCCATGCCACCTGCACCTTTCTGTAACTAACTGATTTTTACTTTCATGTATTTGATTCTGGCTAGTGACCCTGAAACGTCCCTTGGGGACACCAGGCTGAGGATCTGGCAGTCACGCACTTTTTTTGTGTGTTGGGCTCTTGACTTGGGGACACGGTTTGGAGAACTGGGGGGTGGCAGTGGAGATGGTAAGCTGCTGGGCTCTGTGTTGTGGCTCAGCAGATGGCTTTGATGGTGGATGATTCCACATGGTGGGATCCAAATGGAGTGGCAAGAAGTCCAAGCTGAGGTTACCACTTAAAATTTTAGACAGGTGAAAATTTGTGCATCTGAAAAGGGTATCTATCTAATGTGTTTGATAGGTGAAAAATACTCATTTTGTAGGAACTCAGAGTAAGCAGGGTGGATATATTTTCTGGACTGAGACCTAGCCTGTCAAATGTTAGCCTGAAAGATGTCGTATAGAGCAGTCAGAGGTGTCTGTAGTTTGTACTACAAGGCGATCGTTTCAGGCCTTTCTGGATCAGGCCCCCGTAGGTGGACATTTTCCTGAATGTGACATGAACGTTGCTCAGTGCTGTCATTCGTATTAAAATGCGCAGCAGCAGTGCTTTGTAAGCTCATGGATCCTAGTTACATACATCCCCACAACGCCTGCGTTCCTAAGTAGCTGAGTTTCTGGGCAATTAAATTAAACAGCAGAAACATTTTGGCTTCAAATCAAGGCAGTGAGCTATCTGCAGCGTGGGAAATAGGATGAAGATGTTGCCATGCTCTGTAGGCCATGCTGATTACAGCAAGAGAACTTGTAAAAATATTTATCGACCCCTTTCTAAATTACTTCCGTGCATTTGGTGATTTGACCTTGATAAGAAATTTAAAGTATCATTTAAATGTATTGCATATTCCTTCGTACAGATGATGGCCTTACACAGGCTTTCTGCATTTCTTTTCACAGAATATTCCCATACCAACTTTAAAAGCTTTTGCAGAAGCGCTGAAAAATAACACCTACGTGAAGAAGTTCAGTATAGTTGGGACACGGAGCAACGACCCTGTTGCTTTCGTAAGTACTGGTGGCTCGTCGTCATAAAGTTGTGACTGGAGCTGCTCTTGGGCAAGGTATTTTTAGAGTTACTGACTGACTGCTTTTGTACCTTATGGTGTGTTTGGAACGCTTTGCACCACCGGTGTTTGGTGCTGGTCCTTTCTTTTCAGGAGTGTTAATGAAAGCCAGTGACCGACAGGTTTGTGTTCCTTCGCTTCCTTCTTCAGCTGCGGAGATTTCAGGACACAATCATAGAATGGTTTGGGTTGTAAAGGACCTTAAAGATCATCTGGTTCCAACCCCCTGCCATGGGCAGGGACACCTCCCACTAGACCAGGCTGCTCAAAGCCCCATCCAGCCTGGCCTTGAACACTCCCAGGGATGGGGCAGCCACAGCTTCTCTGGGCAACCTGTGCCAGTGCCTCACCACCCTCAGAGTGAAAAATTTCCTCCTAATAGCTAACCTAAATTTACCCTCTTCTAGTTTGAAGCCATTGCCCCTCGGCCTATCACTGCATGCTCTTGTAAAAAGTCCCCCACCAGCTTTCTTATAGCCCCCCTCCGGGTACTGGAAGGCTGCAATAAGGTCTCCCTGGAGCCTTCTCTTCTCCAGGATGAACAAGACTAATATCAACAACCCTTGAATTGATAATGAACAATCCTTTAATTCCATTTGGTCTCATATTTGCCCTCAGGGATCTCCCGGAAGAGGAGCAGGAGACAAGAACTGACTTTGGAGTGGCATTTTGTAAAAGCAGTTTGTCTCTCTGGATTTATCCTACATCAGGGCCACCCCGTTTGTTTCTGCTGGGACAAAGCCTGTTGGTGCGCTGCTGTGTGCACAGTCATCCCTCCCCTCGCACGCGTCTGCTCCAGCTCTTTTTCATATATTCCTTTGTGCAGACCTGTGCAGAAGCAGGACTCTGCATTTCTTACGGGTGGCCTCTGTGGGTGATAAAGGGTCTTTCTGGCTGCTGTGAGCAGTATTAAGTATCAGTGGGGTTGCAGAGAGGTGCTGAGCTTTCTGCCTGGCCCTCGTGCTGCCTTCCAGGCTGCGTCCTTGGTTTTGCTGCACACGTGCACACCAGTTGCCTGTTAGAAAAAAACCTTCTTTTTGAAGGGTGAGTACAGCCCTCACGTTTTTTCAGGCAGGCTGGGCTGGGGAAGAAGCCTGTGCAGGCAGCACAGGTGTTGTTTGAGGGCCTGTGGGGCACTGCGCAGGGCTAGGGGAGCTGTGGAGCCCTGCCACTTGGGCATCACCTTCTGGTCCTTCTGTTTTGTGGTGTAGATGGGTCCTTCCATGCAGCTTATGAAATAAGATCATCAGATCAGGTCAGGGGGGTTGGGAGTGTGCCAGCCCACTTCTGTGAAGCAAAAGTGATTAATATGGCTGTGATGCCACTCGGGAAGACATCTTGGACATGGATAATCCCTTGTTGTTCAAGACAGATGCTTCTCTCTGCCTGCGGTGACGGGAAGCATCTCAGCCCTGTGTGGAACGAGCAGTGCAGGCCGGGAGCCGGGCTGGCAGGAGGCAGGGCAGAGACTGGCCAGCATCCCTGCCATCACAGCTTTACAAGAGGGACAGAAGTTGTCATGGGGCAGACGCAGTTTTGGGGTGGCCTTAAGGGTTGTCCATGCGAGGTTTTGCTGTGGCCTCCAGCACACTCACATTCAGGAATCCCCCTGCAACGGGGGGGAACCCCCTTCAACCCGCACAGGGCTCTCCCATCTGGTGGCAATGAAACCACTCAGCAAGCGGGGTCCTCCTTGTGTCCTCCAGAGGCAAGGAGAGATGAATACCTGCAGCCCCTGCCGGCCTGACCACCCACCTCTGCCTGCAGGCACTGGCAGAAATGCTGAAGGTCAATAACACACTGAAGAGCCTGAACGTGGAATCAAACTTCATCTCTGGGTCAGGGATCCTGGCTGTCGTCGAAGCGCTCCAGGGCAACACATCGCTTGTAGAGCTGCGCATCGACAACCAGGTAAAGCGTGCGCGGGCGGGAGCGCTGATCAGGTGAACACGTCCTGGTTGTGGGCAATGGAGTGGCTGGTCAAGGTGGAGGGTGGCAGCCCACCACCACTGCCAGGTTGCTTTGAAGAGGTTTCAGCCCCTTGTTTCTGCTGCAGTTCCTGGGCAGTATCTGCTGCTTCCTACAGCAATTAACAAAGGCTGGGGACTGCAAGCAGCTTTCCACTTTCCTGGTGCTGCCCTGGAGGGCAGTGATGAACCTGGACAATATCACACCTTGCTCCAAGGTCTTGTGGGCACTTAAATAATAATGTCTATTTAGTAAAACTGAAACTTTTGCTACAATGCAAGAGAAAGAGAAGGAGAGCTCCAGCATGTGCAGTGGTACAGATGCCATGACAAGTTTAGCTCCTCCAGAAACCCACAGCTGAGCTGTGGGGAGCTCGGGGACGTGTGACTGGGAGGTCAAAATCATCAGTTCTCCAGACATCTCTCAGCTGCAAACCTGTCCACGAAATAAAAGTTTTTCAGCAAGAGGCCTTGTGGGAATGTCTGCTGGAGTTGGAACCACTCAGTCGTACCGGGAACAGGCCAGCCATTTGTTTCACCAGCTCCAAGTCAGAAATGCCAAATGGACCAACAGGTCCAAAGAAGGAGGGAAGGGGTGGAGATGCGAGGTCTAAGTTCTCGCTCTGAATCACCCTCTGACCTGACCAGCTTGCTTTTCTGTTTTCTGTTTTCAAAAGAGCCAGCCCTTGGGCAACAAAGTAGAAATGGAAATTGCGAACATGTTGGAAAAGAACACCTCCCTGCTGAAGTTTGGGTACCATTTCACTCAGCAAGGTCCCCGGCTCCGCGCCTCCAATGCCATGATGAATAACAATGACCTAGGTGAGTGGGGCTGGCTGCAAGCCAAGGAACACGGGCAGGTCCTGTGGAAAATTCCTGGAGGGAGAAGGGCAGAACTGCTCACTTGAAGGCTCCGGTGGGTGGGCTTGAATTAGAAACTGCCTCTCAAAGGGCTTCATCATGTCTTGCCCCTCGAGGAGGAAAGCAGCCTTCACTGACTGGGTCTCTAACCAGCTGCTGTCGGCCAGGCAATGGGTTGTGCTCCAAACCTGGAGTCACTGGGCAGCTACAACTCCCAGAAGAGGTAGCATTTTTGGCAGTAACAGTGGGTTTTGTTGGGAAGGAGCGAGAGCTGCTAAAGTGTTTTGATACAGTGCGTGATACAGCATTATGAGCAGACAGCATTTGTGATTCCTGACAACTGCTTGTCTTCCTCCCGCTCCATTGCCACTTTAACAAGGAGATGAAAAGTGGTAGAGTTGAACTTTGACGGCAGCGGGACTTGGCCCATTCCCTTCAGCAAAATGAACTGGAAGTGTTTCTGGGGAGAGGTGGGAAGCCACATGGCTTTGAGTTATCTTTATACCCTCAGTGAAGTTATCAGAAGTGCTTGTGAAGCAAAATGTGGGCAGGTCTGCAAACTGCCGTTTCAGCCAATGCATGCAGCAGAGGCTTCCCATTGCTTGGCTACGAGCTGCTGTAAGAGCACTGGAAATCGGTCCAGCAGAGCAGTATTGAATGCAGCCAACGTACCAGCCACACTGAACTCAACGGCTCCTACCTGCATAAGCAGGGTGGTTACAAACATGGCAGTGCCAAACTCCTCAGCAGCGGCAGATGATATATTTGGGACGAATAAGCAAAAGTTTGCAGATTGTCCTTTTTTCACATTAGGAAGAACCCCTTCCCCAGGAGAATAGGGGTCTGCAAGACCCAGAGGGACAGAGCCAGCAGCTGCCCTGCCCCGGTGCTAGGCAGACCCCTGCTGTGAGCGGCAGGTTGGGCCGGAGGCCCCCAGGGACACCCCCTCCACTACTGGAACTGCTGGGTTCTGCCAGACACATCAGGAAAGCAAGGGCTAACAGGCAGGGTCTGAGAAAAGACCCAACGTATAAATGCCAGCTGTCAAGAAATGGTGGAAAACTGGAACCACGTATTTTACTCTGTGTATGGTTCACCACAGACAGGCTCTTCTGTCGCTTAATGAATCGACTTCAGGTTTAAAAGCCACAGAAAAACAGCTTTAAGTGGCTGACATGTTTTGACAAATGATAAATATGTTGTGTTTAAAAAAATTTATTTTTTTTTTAAATATCAATCTCGCGTCAGGCAGTACCATGCTCTTAGGAGGCACAGCCAAGCATAGAGATCTGTGCCAGTTCTTCAGTAACCACGCAGAATACACAGTGTTACGGTTCACTGCGTATTTATTCTGCCTGCAGCTGCATTCCTGGTCACTAGATGCTTCACCAGGAAAGGCTTGCTATTTTCTGTCTTTTGGAACAGAGCAAGTGTTTTAATGACCATGCAGCACCTGGCATACAAAGTAATCAGCTGGAAGATGTGGATCTAGTGTTTTAATATTCCTGCTGCAAGGGGAGGAATTCACAACTTGCCTTCCATGTAACAAACAGTTGTGCGTTTTGCCTCTTTGACCATTAAGATCTGCATTTTTGTCTGATTTGGTTCTTGTTTGCAGCTCGTATTCACCGGTGTGATGGTGTCTGGCAATAGCATCTCAGCTCCACACCTGGACAACGTATAAGTATAGAAAACTTTATTTTCCTCCCTGTCAGCAATAGCTCTCTGCTTCTGCTCCACTCCAGTGCTCTTGCCTACCATCACCCGATGCTACCAGAACTTGGTTTTGGTCCTATAGCTTCTGTTCTCCAAGATGCTCTATATGAAACAACTGTGAAGGCTTTTACATTCATCCTCATGAGCTAACTTCTGCATCCTCTTTATATCTTTTCTTTTTTTCCTCGCACACATTTCTTGAAAAGTCATGAGTGTAGCTGTCAGAGCTGTAAATCAACATTAAGAGTAAATACGAGACTGCTTTGACCACATTAACCACGATCAGAGAGATGGAGGCTAAAGGCTTAAGATAAGAAATGAAATAGAATTTTTTTTTGTTTTATTTGAAATGGCAGTTTAGAAAAACTAGCAAAGGAAAAACTGTGGCATCCATCTCCTGCTGTCTTTACATCAGCCAGCATCAGATGATGCTTTGGCCAAAGCCAGATTACAAAGACAAAATGTTTGAAATATAATTGGCTGTAGAATAAGGGAGGTAAGGCTGAAAGTAGCTTCTGGCCTTAAAAATTCATAGGGGCAGAAACCTCATCTTACCTTCCTTGATTTTAAACTGAGTAAGGCTGTGCGTGCTGCTTAAAGCAGGAATTCAGAAGCTGGTGCTATCCTGTTTCTTTCCTGGCAGAAAGCACATCTCTCGGCTCCTTTCCACATCGGGTAAGCCAAGCCTGCCATCCACATCTTCGCCTTGCCGTGACTGACTCCTCTTCCTCTTCTATTTCAGTGAGGAAGAGAAGACTCGCAGAGTTGAACGGGCCTATTTTTCCCAAGTGCAGAACCGGAGTGTAGTTCCTGGCAATGGAGGTCGTTCCCGGTGATCTGTGCTACACTGTGGAAATCTAAAGGCAATAAGTGCCTTGACAGAGTATTTGTGGTGCCTCAGTTCTGTTTTATGCACTAACAGTTTAAACTAACTAGTGGCTGTAGTTGAGGATTTTATCCAGTAGGACTGTTGAAGTTTTCTGTAGAGTTGGAAACTATTCAAGCCAATTTTATGCAATCTCAGTTTAGAGTGCATCCCAGTGTAAAAGTGACTCTTAATTAACCTGGGACCTAATTTTTCTATAAACTTCCTGCACGGTGTTTCATACAGTTAGGATGTGGTATCTATGAGTGAAATATACAACTGTTTAACACAAATTATAGAAGTATTAAAAAAATACTTTATTTTTTTTTTCCGAATTGATCCCAAGTAACTGTAGAGGAGCAACTACTTTAACAAGCACTTCTATTACCTTGTAACGTGGCTAATTTCAAGAATTGTGAATTACAATTTTTTACCGACATTTGCCAAGTCAGTTAGTTGGAGATGCTGTTTCAAATGCATCCCTGTGTTTCTTAGAAAAAAATTATCTCCACCCCCTGATTAAATGGAACTTAAGGCCACCAATTATAAAACAGAGCCTCAAAAATTGAGCGGTTTAGGGCGGGTTAATATCTTTCTATCCTGTGCATGTCTGAAGAAAACCATCACCTTTAGAGATGTGACACAAATCCTAACCCCACAGAGATGGCCAAATGAGTCAGCAAACCAGAGAGCGCCCTCTCTTCTAACCCCTGCTCCCTTCAGTTTCCTTATGTCAAAAGCGTGTGTCCACATACTCACTGGAAACAAGTCAAACTCTCCTTCTTCGCTGTTTTGTCTCAAAGACCATGACCATTAATTAAATTTTGTTCTGCTAGGCATTGTTTCTTTTACTGCCTTCCCTAATGTCTGCATAAACGCAACAATAACTGCTGTGCCCTAGAAAAGCCATTAGATTAAATACCCTGACACCAGACTGACACTGCATATAGTCTGTCTGCTTTTTGTCAGACAGTTCTACCACCCATCATCGAGCCTGGGAGGAACTCCCTACACGCTTGCGTAGCTCCCAGACATAGAGCAGACTGGACCCAGCACTATCCTCTCCAAAACTCCCACTATTAACATGGGTGGGATTCTGCTTGGTAGGAAGGGTCTCCTGGCAGAAGCATTACTGTACTGAAGCCTTATTCTTGCTCTGATGACTACGCGTCCTAGAAAATGTTCTCACTTGCTAGAAATCTGGCTGTACGCATCTGTTAAGGGTGACATTTTGCAGCCTTTTACACATATTCCAGCAAGTTGCACAGATTTCTTCAGAGCTTGTGCACAAATAGCACACATAATTTAGCTCTGAGCAACGAAGCAGAGAAACACTACACTTTCAGCAATGTGGGAAACATATTTGTCACGCTTCAAATCCTAATAAATGCACCGGTGGTGTCAAATCAAATGCTTCACCGTAGCTTCTTCCCTGCAAGTTCTGTATCAGAAAATGAAAAGAATACAAAAGAAAGATAGTTGAAAACATATTTTAAAAAAAAGAAAAAAGTAAGAAACTGGCAGACAGCCTCTTTCTTCCATACGCACTGCAAAGACTTCAAAACGATCAACTAAATCATCAACCCAGAGCCACACAGTTTCAGCTGAGCCATCCACTCAGATTTGCATGGTACGGGCTCAGCTCTTCCAGGGCTTCAGAAAAATATAAATGCATCTTATCCTGGGAAATCCTGACAGTGCTAAGAAACCCAGACATGCAAGGAGATGCATCTGTAGAGCAGGGAGCATTACCATGGATACTACAACATCTTTTCCTGAATGAAAAAAAAAGCCCTTAAAAAAAAAGGCAAAAAAAAAAAAGCAAGAACCTTGTCATATGTTTCACTGTAGCAGCATCCAGATTAACCATGCAGCCCAAACATATATTAAGCCGGCAGAATCACTGCAGGTTCCTCAGTTGATTCTTACAGAGCCACTTTGCTGAAAGATGCATGTGAGAGCTGTGCAGCACAGACAGGCTGTGCTGAGAGGCATCAGGCTTTGTGGTAAAAGGCATCAAGCTGTGCAGCAATGGAGCTACAAAATGATGGTATTAGGAGCAAATGGATCAGTGTTTATCCCAGTACGTCTCCAGGAAAAGGGGGAAAAGCCATCTGCTGCTCACTGCAGCATCTGGCAGTCACAGCCAATCCTGCTTAACTCTCAACTGTCCTGGAGCTAACGTGCCTTCTCTCGGGCATTACAACTGAGGTGCCTGGATCCCACCACACAGCATTTCACGTGGCAAGTCCTTATTTGTACTAATCTGACAAAACTAATCCAGAAGCCAGGATACAGAAGCTGCTCATGGGCTAACTTGCAAGAGGGAGTCTAAGGGTGTCTCTTACCCCCCTTTTCCCTCTCTGCAGCAGAGGGAACCTGGCTTTATAGGCCTCCACCTGTACGTCTCAAACCCTTCTGCTCCATTGCCTTAGTGCAGCAAAGACTAGAAGCAGCCCCATGGTTCCCCTCTGCCTTTGAGGTAGAATATCCAGCTACCAGGAGCTCTCAGGAGAATTGTACCTTGTAGACAGGTGTACCGCATGGCAGACAGTTAGCTAGGTTTCAGCATTTACCTCTGTGGAATTAAGCACCTCCAGTATAACAGGTGAAGTGTATTTGTGCAGTACCTTAAAAATTACGATGGAAGCACTAAAGGTTATTTATCATCTCAGAGGAGTTTCAGAAGTTTACACATAAAATATAATTGTTGCCATTCTGTACTGATAAGTGATGTAGAAACAGCCTTCCAAATGGGCTGTGTTCCAGACTTGCTGATAGACTGAATTACAAAATTGTGCTCTTTTTAGCCTAATGCATGAAGAAAAGAGTATGATATGCAAGTTGGGGCACTCCCATCAGTCCTCTAGACTAGGGCTGCAAGTAGAGCTTGCATGTTTTTCCACAAATATTCCAGTCCTCAAAAGCATAGAGGTTAACCGGCCAGCAAAGCTTGGGAGGCAAGATGCGAGGGGACCATGGGTGCTGCTTGGACTTCTGCTGAAGAAGCCTACTGATGGGAATTTTCCAATTTCTACTCCAGTATGTATTGTGCACAGATTTACTATTACATACCATCCTAGGAAGATTCCCAGATTATAAATTTTAAAGTCTTGCTTCATGAAAGGAACAGTCATAAAGACAGTTGCTGAACGGTTGATTTCATGGTAGCAATACTGGAATTAAGAGGAAATGGTTGCCATGGCTTTAATGGAGCCAACGCCCATGTCTTGAAGTTGCTAGTCAAGCCAACGATGAGGCCTTGATGAAATCCATAGCACTGTGTGAGAAAGTTACAATCTGTATGAAAATAACATTGCCCTAACTGTCATAAAGCAACTGCAGAAACCTGAGTATACTGTTTTCTTGCATTTAAAAGCAGTTGCCAGTAAAAAAACCCAACAAACGAGTAAATGATTTTGACTTCCTAATGACTAACTACTATTTAGTACCAAGAATGACAGTAAGTTTCAAAGACATTTTTCAATCAAGACACATCTTCTACACTATTAAACCTTTCTGTACATTCTACAGCATCAGGCACACAAAGCAGCAGGCAGAGAAGTATTTTGAGTTCGTAAGCTGTGGATCCCTTCAATTTCAAAGACAATTTCTCCACTAATAGGAGCTGGAAATTGCATAAACATCTCACAGCTTTTGAAAAACTCAACCCATGTTTACAAAACACAAATGATCCCCAAATCTTGAATTACTTAGCTTGGATAAAGGATCTTGCAGTTTCCTTACAGAATCTCATAATTGCCTAGGTTGGAAGGGACCTTTCAGATCATCTAGTCCAACCATCAGCCTAACTGTGACAAAAACCATCACTAATCTAAATTATACCTCTAAACACTATGTCTGCCCATCTTTTAAATACCTCCAGGATGGTGCCTCAACCACTTCCCTGGGCAGCCTGTTCCAATGCTTAATAAACCTTTCAGTGTAAAAATTTTTCCTAATATCCAGTCTAAACCTCCCCTGGTGCAACTGGAGGCCATTTCCTCTTGTCCTATCGCCTGTTACCTGGGAGAAGAGACCGACCCCCACCTCCCCACAGCCTCCTTTCAGGTAGCTGTAGAGAGCCATAAGGTCTCCCCTCAGCCTCCTTTTCTCCAGGCTGAACAACCCCAGCTCCCTCAGCCGTGCCTTGTAAGATTTATTCTCCAGAGCCCTCACCAGCTTCGCTGCCCTTCTCTGGACCCGCTCCAGCACCTCAATGGCTTTTTTGTGGTGAGGGGCCCAAAACTGGACACAGTACTCGAGGTGGGGCTTCTCCAGGGCCGAGCACAGGGGGACAACACTTCCCTAGTCCTCACCACACTGTTCCTGATACAGGCCAGGATGCTGTTGGCCTTCTTGGCCACCTGGGCACGCTGCTGGCTCATAATCAGCTGGCAGTGGACCAACACCCCCAGGTCCTTTTCTGCCAGGCAGCTCTCCAGCCGCTCCTCCCCCAGCCTGTAGCGCTGCATGGGGTTGTTGTGACCCGCATGCAGGACCTGGCACTTGGCCTTGTTGAACCTCATACTGTTGGCCTTGGCCCATCAATCCAGCCTGTCCAGATCCCCTGGAGAGCCATCCTACCCTCAAGCAGGTTGACACTCTCATCCAACTTGGTGTCGCCTGCAAACAATGAGGGTGCACTCAATCCCCTTGTCCAAATCATTGATAAAGATATTGAAGAGAACTGGCCCCATAATGAGCCCTGGGGAACACCACTCATGACCAGCCGCCAACTGGATTTAACTCTGTTCACCACCACTCTCTGGGCTCGACCCTCCAGCCAGTTTTTAACCCAGCGCAGAGTACTACTGTCCAAACCTTGGGCAGCCAGCTTCTCCAGGAGGATGCTGTGGTAAACTGTATCAAAGGCTAGTGAAGTCCAGGTAAACAATATCCACAGCCTCTCCCTCATCCACCAAGTGAGTGACTTTGTCATTGAAGGAGTCAGGTTTGTCAAGCAGGACCTGCCTTTCATGAACCCATGCTGACTGTGCCTGATTGCCTGGCTGTCCTTCATGTGCTGCATAATGGCACCCAGGATGATCTGTTCCATGACCTTCCCAGGCACTGAGGTCAGACTGACAGGCCTGTAGTTCCCCAGATCATCCTTCTGGCCCTTCTTGCAGGTGGGTGTCACATTATAGCTGTTGCTGACATTTATGCACACATGTCTGCATCAATTCCAGTGCCATAATGCTGGTATTTTGACAGTCTCTGTGCTCCCCTCTCTGTGTCTCAGTTTCAACAAGCTTCAAGCTGTCGGATTTTTCTAGTGCAAGCAGAGCTGAGCCCTGGATATTTCATGTAGTCACAAGTTGAGAGAAATAACAGTTGCTGGGGAGACAAGAGCATTGGAATGAGGATTACTTTTGCTGTTCATCCTACAGGTCACACACAAGTATGGCTGAACAGACAGTATCTGTTGGTCCTTACGCTGCCTTCAGCCAGTAACGCAGGAGTCAAGTTAATGACTTCAGGTAACTTGCTTCTCAGCGGTATAAAGCAAGAGATGCAGGCAGATGGCACGTACGTGGAAAATATCTTAGCTCTAAACTGGTCACTCAACTGATATATCTGTGGTTTTCACACCCTAACGCTAGCTATTGAAGGAAATGCATGATCAACGGAGAGGTTGGACAGATCTATCTCCATGCACGAAGAAAAGAATGGAATTGTTCTTATGTCCCTTCAGTTTCTTTTGAATTGTGAGCAACTGTGTCCTAATGCACATACTCTGCTCCAGAATCCCCATGGTAGAGGCCAGGCTACAGGACTGTACCCAGGGAGAAGACTCCTGCAGTGCTGGTGATGGGCTGGGCACTCTGGTAATTTACAGTCAAGTAATGGATGGTTTTGAGGGCATACTCTAGGCTTAAAGGCAGCATATGAACAAGACTTTCCGAGCCAACACATTTTCACGATTTCCAAACCTAACTGAGTAACAGATAGGGATCTAGTTATAGAAGCCCTTTGCATTAGCACGTATCAGATTAGCTAATGAAACTGCTTAATCTTTTCCTGTGTCCAGCGTCCTTTGCAAGACATGTTCAATAGGTACCCTTGGCCGTCTCCTTGTACATTCACATTCCTCCTTAACTGTCTGTCCTGAAGCCCTTGAAGTCACCTTGAGTTCTTTCTCTTGACAAACAGGACAGCAAGCTGTAAGACCTTTGTTGCGACAACTTGGACATGTCAGGACAAGCTGCCGGCAGTGCTGGCTGGAACAGAGTTTATACTGGTCCCACAGTGTCCCACAGTATCTGCATGCTGGAGGGAGGAGGAAAAGAAAAAGTTAACACCCACATTGCCCCATCTGTCCCCTTTGCAGAGGGTTCTCCTTGGCACCAGGGTGGTGCAATCTCTCACTTAAGTGGCTATCTGTTGTCTTCCAGGTTTTTAATTCCTGCTTTAGCTTGATCTTCTAGAACCTAGTTAATTTTTAAACTTCTGATTTTAATGTAAAAAACTTAGGACAGCTGTCTCTCAGGAAAAGGAAAAAGTGCTCACTTCCTCTAGTTATGATTAGGCAGATTTAAAGATTCTTGCTGCCAGAAGAAGAAGAAAGAAGCTGGTGGTAGTTATACCAGTATGCAGGAATGTTGCCTGCTGGGGAAGGGGGTGCCATGGGACTTGCTCACACCTAAAAGCAATGGCTTGTGCAGATGGAGTGTCATTTGGCGTCCTGGTAGAGTTCTTCCACAACTTCAGACAGGTTTTAGCCCTTTAGCTACAGCCCAGTTTAGCTGTACCATCAAGAAGGTGCCTACAGACTTTCCCGTGAAGCTTCTGTAGGGATGGCTCTAATGCATCCAGCCAGGCACCTTCAAGATGTATACGGTAATTGCAGAGGAGAAATGGGAGGTTACGCTTAAAAAGCTACCCACTCAGAGATAAAGCAGCACTGCTTCCTAAAGAAGGCTAGAGCCAAATTCCATCTATTTGTACCTGGCAACTGAGAAGAAGAAAACAGATATTTCATTTGCAGTATCTGAAGAGCGATCCCACCCAGAAGACCAGGCAATGTTCTTAACGATTTCAACTAGAGGTCACCGAAATTCCACACACTACAAAAACTTTTAGAGCATGAAAATAACAAAGTGCTGTAGAGCATAGTGGCACTAGTCTTCCAGTGCCTGGCAGTCTGTGCTGATGTTCTGTGAGATTACTGGAGCAGAGAACAGCTGACAGCAGGAGAACTGTTTAATGCTTTGGTCGCTTGGCCAACCGTAGTCTGATCAGCACTGTGGGCAGCAAGTGAGTAACGACACCAGTAGTGCTTGACATACGTCTCCATAGCTGCAGATGGCTCATAATAGGAGCTGTTCTGCAGGGTATGCTTCCTTTTACTGCTCCAGTTTTAGGGAACTCCGTTTAGTGAGCCTCTTTTCTCTTATTTCTGTTTTATGTGTTAAAGACATAGAGTTGATAATCATCATGAAAAGTGATGGCACTAAAAGATCAAAGCAAGTATGAGGAAGAACTACACAGACAAGTTTTGCTGCCCCTATCCTGCATATCCCTGTGGAAACAACTGCAATAGCTCCCCAGCCTTCTGCACTTACATTATCTAGTCCTACCTGAGATGATATCTTCATTGGAACAAATGGCGTAACGATCATCAAACACAAACAGCTTCCCCCTGTAGAATCCATCTGGAAACTCTTCCAGGTACTTGTGAATTCCACCTTTTAGCTGGTATACCTCTCTGCACACTGCCTGTTTAAAGCATATTAGCAGAAAAGCTGAAGGAGACAACAGCAGAAGTAGTGTGCCAGAGTTCCAAAGCAAATGTTAAATGCCAGGGGTCAACAAAAAGCGGTGTCTTCTCAGTGACCATCAGATGGCACCACGTGCACCCACAACTCTAGGCAATGCCACCAGAGATGACTGGGCAGCTCCACATTCCTGTCTTGTTGACATGAACCCAAATGTGCATTTAATGTTACAGTCAAATAAAGGCTGGTAACCTCCTCAGCCGCATCACAGGTCAAATGCTTTTGAACCTATGTGCACTGTTACTTATTCTGTTTTTATGTAGTAAGCTGTTATGATGAGCAGAATTTCTCAGGGTTCACATTGGTGCAGCAGAGAAAAAAAAAAAAAAATCAAAGTTTAAATCTCTGGAGAACATACATGTGTGCCGTTCCCTTGCTCATTGAAGGAAGGATGCAGGAAAAGAGCGGGCTGGAAAGCACAATTAGAACAATGCAGTGTGCTGGATTTAATTCCACAACACTGGGAAAGCACTGACTGGCTGATTTTCAGCACTCTGAGATGCTCAAGCTGTGCAGTAACACCTGCAGAGCATAAACTAGACAGAGCTTGTGAAAACACTGCAGAATGCTCTCAAGCCCTCCTAAAACATGGTTACAGGGGGCAGGGCAGACTTATAAATACCCCTTCTCAGCAAATGGGTTACGTAATTATGTTCACAGAGCAATCACTGCTGTGACACTCATCCGTGCAGATCATCCTGAGCTGCATTAAACTACCCATGTCCTTGACAGACAGCTTGAGGCAAGTGTGTGTCAGAGACATTCATCTCCCCACCTGCTCATTGAGCAGTTTGCGCTCAGTAAGAATTGACCAGCAAAAAAGACAGCTGCCCCTAAAGCACTTGCAACTCCCCGGCACTTGTGCCCTCAGAATGGCATCTCACCTTGCTCCGGAGGTAAGCAGAGCCTCTTTCACAACGAATCCCTCCTGTGCAGTACATCAGGACACGCTTGTCTTTAAAAAGCTCCAGGTTTTCATCTACATAGCTGGGAAAATAGCTGAACTTCCTGATATCTGGAGCCAGACAGCCCTGGAAATGTCCCTGCAATAACAACAGATGTCCATGCGACTGGTCACAAGCAGTCTTACACAGTAAGGTCTCTGCCTCAAACTACAGGAAGTAACAAACCTTTGTGCCAGAACACTCAGCTCACTGCAGCTGCTTTAGGCAGTTCCTCAGTTGCATTTAAGCATTAAAGTACCTGTAAAAATCCGTAAGAGGATTCTGGACACAGCATGTCTCCTCATTCAAACATAGAAGAGGGAGCTAAGCAAGCTGAACTGTCGGAGAGAAGATGAGCCAGAACAGTGCAGAAGGGCTGGTGGGTGTGACAGCAAGTTGCCCCTATTCTTTCTGACATATGGGACAAAGCAAAAAATGCTGGAAAACATCCTTACAAATTATGCTGCTTTTACTTCAAGCTCTATGGTATTCAGGGCTAACGTTGTATGGACCACTTTATCTTCTTCCTGTCCCAAGTTGTATAAACACTTAGCCAGGCGGGATCCACGCTGAGTTGCTGAGCAGGTCCTCTGCTTCTTCTGTCCAATATTCATTACTAAACTGAATTTTGTACATATTACAGTTAATCTGAAACATGGAATCTCTTCTTTCAGTAAGGTTACACTCTCACAATGTGAAATGCTTCCCCCCAGCACATATAACACACTGCAAGAAACAGGCAAACAACACTTACTATTTTACTTTCATAGAAGTTCCTACAGTCCAGCAAGATGGTATCGCTTTGTCCTTGACTGGCCTGAGACAGATACTGTTCTACTTCTCTATGAAATTCCTGAGGGGATAAGTGGATTCCTTTAACAACAACAACAAAAAAAAAAGAGGGGAAAAAAAAAGGGAAAGAAATGAGAACAGAACTACAAAACAATGTTACATATGATCTCATTGATCCAGGTTCTTCTCAGATTTCAAACAAAAATTTTCTGTGACAGTTCACAGACTTTTCATTCCAACTCAACCAGCCAAGTTTATCCATGTTTGGCTTCCTATTGGCAAATGAAAGCAAACACAACACTGTTCCACATGACAGAAGAAGCAGCAGACGGGCGCTTGTCTCTATGATCTTTGTTATGTCCCCCTGGCAACTCTTGCAGATGTAAAAGCAAGAATGAAAAATGTTTCCCTTCCCTTTGCTCATCTTTCATTACATTTGGAGGCGTAGAAGCGTACAGAAATACAATTTTTTCAATGAAACTCTTCTCTGTTGATAAAAATGGAAAAATTCCATAGGCATATATTACTTTCAGTACAGCTTCAATTTACATAGTTTCTCAGCTTTCAGGTTGTGCAGGACTTAGGACTCCCAACCTACTGAAAAACAAAAAAACCTCCCCCGACCAAAATCTGTTACCTTATTAAAAAATAACCCTACAAACAACCTGCCAGAGTAATGGGAATCATCTCCATAAAATGCTGTAAAATAGGAGGAAAAAGGAAAAAAAAAGGAAATAAATATCCAAACATACATCCCACAAACTGCCAAAAAAACAGGGAAAAAAGATAATCCTCTGCCAAAACCACAAAAAGATGCTGTAGAAATTTAGCACCAACAGAACCTCTTGGTGGGAAAAAAAACCCAAACCACTCTGTTAATTGCTATTTTCTGTGCTCCTGCATACCACCTACGTAAGTGTCCTCATAGCAGATGCGTAGCCAGTGACATCTTATCGGGTATAATCCATACTAAGCAGCTACAGGTAGCAAAAAACAAATGTAGCCTGTGTTACATCATGTGAAGAGTGGCATGAACCTGATGCAGAACTTGGCTCTGCTTTTGTGTAAAGGGCAGAAGCATGGCTAACTTCAACACAAGTAAAGCCAAGTCAGCAGTGCTTAACATAGGAACATGTATATACTCAACTGTGGGATTTGAGCTTTAGTGGGATTCTAGCATTTTCTGAAAAAGAAAAACAAACAAACAAACAAACAAAAGCTTTCGGCATCCACAGCACCAGAATCCACTGGATTCACAAGAAAACTCCATGGAAAGCTCTTCCTATACAGCTTGGTTCTTACTGCAAGCTAACCACAACAAGACGGCATTGGAGCTCTTTGTATGGTATCATTTCTAAGCAGTCTCAAGCACCTACAGAACACGTAGAACAAATATGAATATATTCATGCACTGAAATGTCTTTCCTAACCATCACACATAGTTTCACCTTACATCTGCCTAAAGCAGATGTCCAATGACTTATTCCCTGACTAAAGCACAAGGTATGCCCCTACCCCAAAACAAGGTAACTGCTTAGTGTCGTTCGAACTGTTAGTGTTTCCCACAAAACAGAAAGTTAATTCTATTTTTTGAGACAGCTAAACACTTAGCAAACCAAAACCTGGGCCAGCAAATTCCCTGCACTAGTAACTTTTGACTAGCAGTAAGAAATCAATTTCTGTATCTATTTCTCCTGGCCACTGTGCAGTAGGAAATGTTATTGGTAAGAGTACTTTATTCTTCACTTACCTCTCACTTGGGTGAGAGGCATTATTTTTCATTAAATCAACTTACCATTTTCTTTGTAAGACACTATCTTTGGATCAATGCCCATAGGTACAATTTCTTTGAATACTCCAACTCGAAGGTCTGGGAAACAGTGAGCTCCTCCTGCACTGCTCTAGGAAATTAAACACAAAAACAATCCACAAAAATTTGCCAGGTGTGAAGATTAAAAATACCCATTCACTTTAATTTCTACAGCTCACTAGAATATGAAAGGGTCTTGATGGCCGAGGGAAAGCAATGTCTGTCCCACTGAAATCCACATTCTAAATCCGGAAGTTTAGGCATTGGGCCCCTACCACAACCTGACAGACAGGTATCTCAGGACCAATGACTACTCTGCAGGTGAGACAGGCACCATTTAGCCTGAGATGCGAGTCACTGAGGAGTGGGAAGAACAGGTCTTGATCAGAAACATCACTAGCACCTATCATGATAAAGTTGAGGCCCCTACAAAGCATGCTGAGCCTGCTAGGAATATTAAATAATCTCCTCCAGTAACAGATCATGGTGGCAGCTCTGGGCCCTGCAGCTCTCTTCAGCCACTGTGACCTCCGACAAAAGCACACCTAGGCCCCCGGTCATGACTCGTGCAATGAGAACTGCAGTGGTTCATGGGCGTGAAACACTATGGAATCAGCCAGGCTGAAGACCTGTTGGCAGTGAGTTTGACACCATCTGCCCGTCCCTGCAAACTCAAGTGCAGGGTTTTCCCTCTGGAGGTCCTGGCAAGCCCTTTTTGATAGGCAATCGCATTGCAGGTGACAGGAATTGGGAATTTCTGCAGGGCTAAGCCTCAAACATGGCTTAGGTATTATCAAGCATATAAACACTCAAACAAGGGCGCAGTGCTGTGCAGCACTGTCCCAGCTACCACAGAAATTGTCTGTAGCAACTACAGGGGCCACTGAATATTTACACAGCCCTAAGTGCAATTTTCACTCCTCCGTGTCTTCATGGCACAGAGACCCGAAACCACTGCTTACTTGGATATACAGCATGCAGAAGAACTGTGAGACAGACAATACCATCGTGTCCTAACGCATGAGTGTCAATGCCCAGAGAGATCATGCAAGGTTGGACGTTTTGCCAAGGTCAAGGTAAAAGTTCATCCTTGTTTTGTTTTTGCATTTACACATTACTGTAACTAACAGGTCACATGTGCCCTTGAAAATCCACCAAGCACAACAGACAGTTGAAAAGCTATGAGTGAATCAGCACTGCAGCTCTACATGGGATTTGAGTTTCACTAACTGTCTTTGATCTAGTTATTTATGGTAAACAAAATAGCACTCCCTACAAATAAAATTGTGTGGATAAGAGAAATGCTAATAAAAGCAGCAGCTTTCCTTCCTCAGAGAGGAAGCAATACCTACAGTGCTGGGGCAGCAAAAGCCTACCAGAATGCCATATGGTGCCAGCTACAGATGCCATCACCATCTGAAGACAACAATCAGCACATATGCTCAGGCTCAAGCAGAAGTTAGCACCTCACTCTCCCTCCAGTCAGGCACTAACTGGAGTACGGAGAAACCTCTGGACACTGCCTGTCTCTTTTCCCCAGCAGACATCCAATTCATGGAGCTGCCAGTGCACCTATATGGACACCAAAGCCTGCATGAGCCTAAACCAGTAATCTTCTAGGTGAGGATCTCAAATCAGGGTGAAGAGGAGAGCGTAGGAATACTTTGCTTGGGTAAGCGTACGTTGTGATGCCTTGATTTTGGCAGTCAAGTTGGAGTAAATGGTTGTTGAAGAATGGTGGGGCTGAAGCACACTCCCTCATTCACCTGTATGGGGAGCTTTGCAGCTGCACCCATAACTGCCAAAGCTTGTAGCAGCTGCTATAGCTGCTCATGATAACCCCTACTGCTGGTGAAAACTAGCAGAGATATCTAAATAAAGGTCAGGAACCCTTGGCTTAGATCAGTGCTGGGAAAGCGGAACTGCTAGAGCAGAAGTAATACTACCAAGAAGCAAGGTGCTTATTTCTCAAAGAGTAAACATCCTAAATTAACAATGTCTATGTATAAATTATTTTTTCATACCTTGAAATCCTCTTTACCCAAAATGTCTTTGAACAGAGGCTGGGAAAGCATAACTTCAATGTAGAGACTGGTAGCTACTTTGCTTCCACCAACGGTCCCATTAATCCCTTCTGAAGCCACTCGTACCTAGAAGGCAGGAGAAGAAGCTGGGGCTAAGGCTGCGTGACAGTGAAATTAGCGAAATACGACTGGGTAACAAGAGGCAGACACAGAAGTATGTCCAGAAAAAGAAATACCGAGGAAGGAAGGGAAAGATGGTTATACTGAAGCTGAACATTAAGAAGACAGTAAATAAAAGAGGAATAAAACCCCAGTAATCACTTCTGAGACATTTCAAAAGAATGACATCAAGACAGTCAGAAAAGTTTGTGCAATAGAGAGAGAAATGCTAACCGGTTAACAGGCAAATCCTGCTGTCAGCATTAAAATTCCCACTCGAAGTCTGCCTCAGGAAGAACAATGGGATTGTGCCCAATGACTCACACAGCTAAAAGGAAAATGAACATGCATAATACTGCATGTAATATTAAATTTCAGTGTGAGTCATTTTATCTCCAGCACTGACAAATGAACAAAAACTCTGAAGTGGTGAAAAATTAAAAAAAAAAAAAAAAAAGACTGAATATAAGAGGCAAGGGAAAAAACAACCGGTTGAGAAGGCAAATGCTGTACCTGTCTTGGAGACAAAAAAAACAAAAGAAAAATACCAACCACCAAACAAGATAGCTGAGCTATGCTGATGCACTCAGCATAAGTGAATGTGTCAGGACATTTCAGCCCCAGACCTACGCTCATATAGAACAGGGAAGGTGCCTACCATTGTCAGAGAAAGAGAAGCTACTTAGGAAGACAAAGTTGTCAAAGATAAAAGTAGCCTCCTGCTCTGAGTTGCCCTCTTGAAAAATCTTTCTCCCTACAGATAGTCTATAACATCAGCTGCGTAAGGCTAAAATTTTGAGAGCCTTTGCCCACAGCCTCAAGAGCCAACTCACCTCCTTGATTTAGTCTGCCAGGAATAGAAAGAACAAAGACTGTGCAGGAATGAGCACTGCTATCCTATGGTGTGGCCTAAGGTGTCAGCTGCTCTCATCTCATTCCTGACACTGTGGATTACAGCTCACTGTAGGGATTCTGACTGGAAGACCATTGCGCATTGAGGATTTAGTGACACACATAACAGTTAACTAGAGCAAGCCCAAACCCGTGCTGCACAGTGCTGCACCTCCAGCTTGGCCTTCAAGCTGTGTGCGTATCCTTTAGCCACAGGATAAACACAGCCTGATAATCCTAACAGAGACACCTGCATGCAGCTCCTGTTGATACTAGTGATTATGCCACCTGCGTGTCCCTGCCTTTAACTAAAAGTGCATCCTTTCTATTTGACAGTAGGAGCGATTAAAAAACTTGTTGTCCTGTAAAAAACACCTGTAACAGTTCAAATGATGGCAATGGGGTAACCCTTACAAGGTTCTGCACAGTGTGCTGCATGTGGATCAGAGGCTCACTCAATACTACACAACTCAGGGTTCCCAGCATCAAAAGGGATAAAAGATTATCTGTATTATTTTCTTTTTCTTTGTAGCATTAGCTCTTAAATATAATTTTAAATGGTGCTTTGCAGAGTCTGAATGCCTTTCTTAATGGCATTACAACAGACTAGCACCTTCTGGTGCAAAACACTTGGTTCTCCACGTGCCCCATTGTCCTGCACTAAGCAAAGAAGATGCTTTTCTGTTAAGAATGCAACCATTGCCTAAAACCTTACCTTGCCAGTGAGATGCAGATGCTGGCACAGGGCCTTTTGCCAAGCACAGAGTTTCTCTGGATCCTTCACCTCACAGTAACAGTAATACAGAAGTACTTCTCCCACCTCGCTGTCCACAGCATGGCAAAGATAAACAGGAAAAGGATGTTAGGGTTGAAAGCACAAAAACATACTATTGCATTAGCCCTTCAAAAAGCAGACAATTTTCTTCTGGCAGATGTGGGGACCAAAACAAAACAGAACAGCACAACAAACTTTGGAGGAGTTAGCACTGCTGGGCTTATTTCCAAGAGAGAGAAATATGTACTGAATACAGCTCCCACATTCCTAGCTCTCAGGACTGGTTACAAAATGAACTCATCTGTGCTGCATGGGACATCTCTGCCAGTGGCCTACTGTGCACTCTACTCAAGTTTCTCTCAACACACAAGAACTGCTGTTCTGTGCACACAAGCATCCCATTAGGTGCTTCATTTAACAAACTTGCACACTGAAAATTCAAGTGCTTGAGCTATCAAAACGTAAAAAGACAAAATTTTCAGTGAGATTGTGCGCACCAGCATTCTGAGCAGCACAAGCCAAACCCTCTCACAGTCTGAAACATTTTTGTGTACTTACATATTCACAACTAACAAGCCCTTAAGGTACTTGAATAAGCTGAGAAAAGGGACCTCTGCAGAACATACCCTGCTGTTCTGCTCTTTTCTTTTATGGTCCTTCCTTATTTATAGATCAGAGTCTTCAAGAATCTCATGACATGCATGCGAGGGTCCTGAGGGAACTGGCAGATGAAGTTGCTAAGCCACTGTCCATATTTGAAAAGTCGTGACAGACTAGTGAAGTTACCAATGACTGGAAAAAGGGAAACATTACCAACATTTTTAAAAGGGGAAAAAGGAAGACACGGGCACCTACACGCTGGTCAGTCTCACCTCTGTGCCCAGCAAGACCATGGAGCAGATCCTCCTGGAAACTACACTAAGGCACATGAAAAATGAGGAGGTGACTGGTGACAGCCAATATGGCTTCACTAAGGGCAAATTGTGCCTGACAAATCTGGTGGCCTTCTACGTTGGTAGATAAGGGAAGAGCAACTGACATCATCTAGCTGGACCTGTGCAAAGCATTTGACACTATCTCGTACAACATCCTTGTCTTTAAATTGTGAGAGACACAGATATGACAGATGGACCACTCAGTGGATAAGATACTGGCTAGATGGCTGCATTCAAAGAGTTGCGGTCAAGGGATTGATGTCCAGGTGACAAGTGGTGTCCCTCAAGGCTCTCTACTGGGACAAAGATATTATTTAACATCTTTGTTGGGCACATGGACAGGAGGATTAACTGCATCTCAGCAAGTCTGCCAACAACACCAGGCTCTGTGGTGCGGTCGACATGCTGGAGGAAAGGGACCTACCTGGACAGGTTTGAGAGGTGGGCCCATGCAAACCTCGTGAAATACAACAAGGATAAGTGCAAGGCCATGCATGTGGGTCAGGGCAATCCCAAGCACAAATACAGACTGGGCAATAAGTGGATTGAGAGCAGCCCTTAAGAGAAAGACTTTGGGGTGTCGGTGAATGAAAAGCTGGACATAAGCTGGCAATGGGCACTTGCAGCCCCAAAAGTCAACTGCATCCTGGGCTGCATGAAAAGAAGGGTCGCCAGTAGGTTGAGGGAGGGGATTCTGCCCCTCTTCTCCACTCTCTTGAGACCCCACCTGGAGTACGGCATCCAGCTCTGGAGCCCCCAGTAGGACATGGGGGCATGGACATATAAGCAGGACACGGACCTGTTGCAGTGAGTCCAGAGGAGGGCCACAAAGATGATGAGAGGGCTGGAGCACCTCTCCTATGAGGACAGGCTGAAAGAGTTGGGGTTGTTCAGCTTGTAGAAGAGAAGGCTCTGGGGAGACCTTACACAGCTTTCCCGTACCTAAAAGGTGCCTACAGTAAAGATGGGGAGGGACTCTTTATCAGGGAGTGTAGCAACAGGACATGGGATAACTGTTTTAAACTGAAAGAGAGTAGATTTAGATTAGATATTAGGAAGACATTCTTTATTGTAAGGGTGGTGAGACACTGGAACAGGCTGCCCAGGGAAGTTGTGGATGCCCCATCCCTGGAAGTGCTCAAGGCCAGGCTGGATGGGGCTTTGAGCAACCTGATCTAGTGGGAGGTGTCCCTGCCCAGGGCAGGGGGGCTGGAACAAGATCATCTTTAAGGTCCCTTCCAACCCAAAACCATCATATGATTCTATGAAGTAAAACCTGCACAGGTCTGCTTTAACAATGCTGGAAGATACAGCTCTGATAGTTCAACACTCTGAAGTTCCCACCTTTACTGTCAAAACAATGTAACACACCTAATTCTGCAACAGCATGGCAGTAATTTGCATATTTTGTACAGGCGTGAGCACTTGTGAAAGGAATTCAAATAAATTAAGTGACTCCTGGAGGGCACCTACACATATTGATCTAAAGAAGTATCTCAAGAAGGTATCTGAAGATGTAAAGGAATATTGGGGAAGACTCTTCCTGTATCTTAAAGTGTCACTTGACTGAACTTCATAAAAATAAAAGAGCAATACTGGCAGCAGATCATGTAAAGTGTAAGCATGACAATACCCCACTCCTGGCCAGTACCGGTCCTCCAAACCGCTGAGGGACTTTCTTACCTCGTCAGCTCTTCATAGCTAAGGTGGCTCGTGTCTGGGAGCGTACAGGAGATCTCAGGGCTGCTACACGAGTGCCCGTTCAGCCCGTCCCCGTTGCCGGCAGGAGCCGGGCCGCTCGAAGGGCTGACTTCGGCCGCCAGCCCTGCCTTTTGCCCAATGTCCCTGCCGTGCTGCAGAGCCACATGCCTGTGAATGCCGGCCAGCTCTTCAAACGCCTGCCGGCAGCACCGCCACCGCGGCCCGCCTCCGCCGCCGGCACACTGGCCCGCCGCCGGCACCTCCTTTGCTTTGACGAACAAGGAAAAGGCCTGAAATAGCACCACAAGCAACACCCGTTACCGCCGCTGCCCCCTCACCGTCCCCCGGCCCGGCACACCGACTCCACGGCCTGCCCCCCCCGCCCTTACAGCGGGACGGGCCGCGGCGCCCGCCACCGACCCACCTTCCTCCGGGCCCAGGCGCGCTGCTTCCTGGTGGCGGCCGTCTCCCCCTCCGGCGGCGACCCCGGACCGGGCGGCGGCGCCTCGCCCGGCACCATCTCCGCCTCAGGCCCCATCACCCGTGAAACAGCCGGGAAACGACTGGGAAGTTTCCTCTTTCGCGCCGCTGCTTTCCCGCCGGCCCGGCCCAGCTGACCCCGGAAGTCCTCCGACGCCGGCACCCGCACCATAGAGCGGTGAGCAGAGAGGCGGTGGCTGCCCCGCGCCCCTTGCCCCGGAAGCAGAAGTGCCGCGGGCCGGAAGCTGGGCGGTGTGGTAGGAGCGCGCTCCCCTTCTGGCCCGCGCTAAGCGTCCCGCCCGTTCCTTCGGCGCATCCCGACATGTCGCGACGGCGGCACAGTGACGACAGCGATGGTGAGCGGCGAGGTAGACCTCTCCCCCTTTACTTCCTCCCCCCCCCGAGGTGCCGAGGGTGGTGCGGGCCGGGCCGGGCCGGGCCGTCCCGCCGCGGGAAGAGGTGTTTGCGGGGGGGAGGAGGCGGGGATGAAGGGCGGCCGGGGCAGGGGTTCTCCGGTGGGAACGGTAACGGTGTGGTCCTTGTGTTGGAGCAGGGCAGCCCCACAAGAGGCGGAGGACGTCTGAGCCGTCGGAGATCGAGGAGAGGCTCGAGTCGCTCATCTGCAGGGTGGGAGAGAAGGTAGGCGGGCGGGCCGCCTCACGGCCGGGCGGCAGCTGGGAAAGTCAAAATGGTTCCCTCCCTACTCCTCCCCCCTTCTGTGTGTTGTGTGTTAGCGGTTCGTTTGTACTAACCACCCAAAAAGAATTTTTAATATTTTTTTAATGAGATAGTTGGAAACTTGTCAGCTTTTGCGAAACCACATGGTAAAACGGGCGAGTGTTTAGATGGTAGTGTTATTATCTTCCAAGCAAAGATAAGCAGACAGCAAACAGATACCACTTAGCGTCTGTGGATGTCGTTGCTGGTTCCAGTCTGCCAAGGATGTAGGGGAGTTAACTCGGTCTGCCCGGGGCATAAGGTTACAGGTCCTGAGAGGATTTGAGGCTAATAGAGGGGGGAGGGGAAAGGGTAAGGGCAGGGGCAAAAATGATGGTGCACTGAAAAACAGGTCGCGAAGGTGTTTAGTTTCATGCTGTATCATTAATCAAGGCTCAGTTGCATTACCAAGATGTCCCTGAGGCAGTGTTAGATCTTGCATCCCAGGGGAGCACTGGCGTTTCTTGCGGGGGAGGTGGGTGATCAGGTGCAACTCTTGTGAGGAGTAGCTGCTCCTCTCAGGCAAGTAAGGGCAGTTATTTACCACTAACAGAACTGACCTGTCGCTCTGAAAAAGGAGGTGACATAAAAGGGTGCTGTTGCCCAAGTTCCTTGATTTCCACCTGAGAGTCACAGGCTGGTTCATATTGCCTGGTTGATGATGAAATTTTTTTTTTGTTTTTTTTTTTTTTTTAGAGTAATTCATCTTTGGAGAGCAACTTGGAGGGTCTAGCTGGTGTTTTGGAAGCTGATCTGCCAAATTACAAAAGCAAGATACTCCGAATACTGTGTACTGTGTACGTATGCAGGATGTTTGGGAATCTGGGAGGCGTTTTCTTCTCTGCATAAGTTTTAAGTGTTTAAGGTAGTTTAGATGCCAAGAATGGCTTCAGTTCCTGAGTGCTGTTGTAGTATAGAGCTTGGTTTACTACAAGCAAGAGAAATAGAAGAATAAGCTTATTACTTACTAGATACTGTTGAAGGAAAATATCTCTTTACATTACTTTACCTTGAAATGTGTGTAAAGGCTCAAAACAGATAGAAGAAACCTCAGAACCGCACTTCAGTAGTGATGAGACCACAGTGATGCTGGGCAATATCCTGTATCCCAATGAAACGTTTAAGAGTACTGAAGCTATTGGCTGCTAACACTTATTTAGCCTTATTATCTGTGCTGTTTTCTCATTGCCTGTTCCTCTTTTCTGGCAATGAGATGCTCATGGCTCCGTAAGCCCATTCACTAGAGGAGGGGAGCTGAGAACACAAAGAGCTGAAAGCAAGCTCTCCTTCGTCTCCCTAGCAGAGGTGCCTGGTGTCTGAGGGAGGGGTTGTACGGGGTCTATGGCAGTAGGTAAGAGACATATGAAGGAGGGTTGTGGAGAAGAGGGAGGGTGTTCCAGCCCTAGCTTATGCTATGATTTTGCAGATATTTTAAATCTATTTCGTAGCAGTGTTTGTTAATATAAGGCAAATACTTTTTTATAGCAGTAAGACAGTTCTGAAAAGGTTAGCTTTACATGCATACAAAAACGGTTGAGGAAAATTAATCCCTTACAGTAGGACCTGGCCTTTCCTATGCTGTGCTTAAAATCAGTTACTTTCACTTGAGAAACTTGGAGTCAAAATCAATAGTGTAAAATCTGTATGCCTCACGTTATCTTACTGATGCTGTATAATAAAATTATTTCTAAATTATGAACTTAAAACAACTTCTTGCATCTTTGCATAAATTCTGTCACTTATTTTATTTGGCCAACCCTCTGAAATACTCATCAATTAGATACAAATAAGAAGTAAATACCTTAAATGTACTTGAAAGTGGCACCTGCCTTTCTAAATGACTGTAGTTAAAAAAACCCGATTGTCTCTAAAACGTTAACTATGGGATAGAACTGTAAGATCACACTAGCACTTTTTTCTTATTTCCTCATGAGGTGAGTTCCACTTAATATAAGCAGATTCTAAGATGCTATGCAGTTGCCATTTGGCACATGATGAATAAACTAACACCATGTTTCTTTTTCTGTGTCAGTGCACGTCTGTTACCAGAAAAGCTTACTGTTTACACGACACTAGTTGGGTTGCTGAATGCCAGAAACTACAATTTTGGTGGGGAATTTGTAGAAGCCATGATTCGTCAGCTTAAAGAATGTCTGAAAGTCAATATGTATAATGAAGCTGTGCATTTAGTAAGTGTTTTTTCGTTTGTTTTACATTTTCCCTCATCCTTTTTCTCCCTTCCTTCTTTCACCTTTTTGTTCCACAAGAGCTGGGCCTTGCATTGTGTATTACAGTTTCTTCTGGCATCAATGTGCGGTGCACTGTAGATATACCAAGAGGGAACGTGTGTTATGTGAGAAATATTTCCTTCCTCAGGGGAGCAAAATCATATTACATTTGCAAAACTGACTTCCAAATGTATATTTTCCCAGTGACAAATTCATTTGCAGTAAACAGAGGTGCTTCCCCTGACCTGTTCTACAGTCAAATGTAAAAGAAAAATGAAAATCATGTACTTCTATTGTGTTCAAAGGAGTATTATGTTCTTATGGCTCTTATGGAAAAGAAAATGAACAGTTTGGTTCTTAAAATCTATGTTTGATGACAGTTATCAGGCCTGCGTGCTCATTTTACTAATGAGGGATGAAGATCAAGCGGGCAGTTTTAAGCAGTGTCTGTGTTTGAAACCATTTGCCCAGCTCTTCCTGCTTATAGATTTTGTCTGCAAAAAGGTATTAGGACTTCAATGGTGTCTCATTTAGAAGCGCAGCTTTAGAGCCCCAGGCTCCCCATCTTCTTTTGAAGCCCACTGGTGAAAATTAAGATTCTAGTATTTAAAAGTATTTTGTCAAGTGACTGCTGTTCAACTGCGGGACACTGTTGCTACTAAAATCCTTGTTAGAACTCTGAACGTGCTGTTCTATGGCTTCAGCTTCACCTTCTCTGGTGACTCTCATATACAAATGACTTGTGAGAGTAACAACTAAGGGGGTGGCAGTGGAAATATTTCCTCTGCTTTCCCAAAGACTTTTCAGAGACTGTTCAGAGCAGTGAATACCTGGAAAGTAGGAGTTGGGTACTTTTCTTTATTACAGTTGCTCATTGAGTACTGGATTTTCTGCTTAGCCCAAATAACTTTCCCAAGACTTCTTCCCGATGAAGTCTTCAGCATGAAGCTGAAGTTTGATCTGAAGTTTAGGGTAGATAGAAGCACAAGGGTTTTTTTTCTATAGTATCAGTTTGTATGTCTTTGAATGCATACTGGTGTTTTCCACCTTCCTTGATTAGAAATATTATCCTTGCAATGTTACTGCAGTGAAACAGGCTATAGACATTATAATGCATGATATATTAGGCAGCGTTTGTAGTACTTTTTTCCAGCGTTGAAAGGGGGGTCCGTACAGTGTGCAGTATTTCTGCTTTCAAAGTACTGAATAAATATTGTACTTTTATTGATGGTTTGTTGTAGTTGTTTAAGAAATGCTTATTTGTTCTTGTGCAGTCAATTTAAAAAGTATTCATTTAAGTCAATTTTTTTGGTCTCTTTTAGGTTCGTTTTCTGTCAGATCTTGTGAATTGTCATGTAATAGCTGCACCTTCAATGGTAGCTATGTTTGAGAACTTTGTGAGTGTGACACAGGAGGAAGATGTACCCCAAGTAAGCAAAAGATCTGTAGGCTCCTCTGGTGCTGCTTTCACAATTTTTCTGTGCCAGTGCTTCTGTACTTATGCGTAGAATAGGGAAGTTGTAGAGATAGCAAACTAAATGGACTGTCATTTGCAGTTTCCTTAGCATGAGTAAAAGGAACCTGCGGCAGTTAAGAAAGAAATACATGCCTACAGTAAGAAAGTATAGTCCTTTATGGTGAAGTAGCTGAAGTGAATTTATTTTACTTTGGCAAGTGCATATGCCTGGTTTGTTCTGCTATATCAATAATCTGCAGAAGGACTGTGAAAGTGATACCATTTTTTAAGTCTGCTTGTCATGGTTCAAGTTAAAAATGACACATTTCAAGTAAGAACACGTATTTTTTTTTATAGCTTGCTGATGCAGTCTTTAGCTGCTGGTCTTTACATCCTCCCAAAATAACAGTTTTGCTAATGTTTTAATTTAAATTAAAATGGAGGGTGTGTATGAAATCTTCTAGAGCTTACGTGTATACTTAGATTTCAGTATATTTCTTTCCTACAGGTACGATGTGACTGGTATATGTTTGCATTTCTGTCATCTTTGCCTTGGGTTGGAAAGGAGTTATATGAGAAAAAGGATGCTGAAATGGATCGTCTCTTGTCTCAGACAGAAAGCTATTTGAAGTATGTTGTAACCTATTAAAAATACTCTTTTTTAGTATTATCTGAGTATAGATTAACAGCTTTGATTATTGCTCACTTAAAAGTCTTCTAAGGTTTTAGGTCTGAACCATTCGGGGAGGGAACCCTGAAAACAGAATAGGTGGAGAGATTTTTTGGATTTGAAAAGTCTTAAGTTGGTGAAAGTCTTGTTCTGCTCCTGCTGAAACAGCTGGAGTTGTAATTGTGCTGTGAATACTGATAGGTTTTTGCTTTAGTGCTCTGCAGTGTGACTGCTTTCTGTCTAGGTGCTTCAAGTTAATGTTGTCAAGATATGATAATGGAGATATTTTAAGTACTCACAGACCTCATTTTTATATACTGTAGACCTCATCAGCTGAAGAGATCAAATAGTAGTACACTTGCAGTAAGAAAAAAATTCTGCCCTAAATTAGTCTTTTAAAGGTTAGATTTTATTTCTTGTGTAAACAGACGCCGCCAAAAGATTCACGTACCCATGCTGCAAGTTTGGACTGCTGATAAACCACATCCACAGGAGGAGGTGAGTGGGCTTTACATTGCGTTCTTTCAGAAAGTTTGAAAAACAATTTTCTACTAAGGTGTTCTTTTGTCATGAAATTAAAACGTGCCTCTAAAAGTATTAATAGTTTGAATTGTCTCCTGTTTATCATTAATTCTAACAAGTTCAACATGAGCAATTCTCGTAAGTCATGGCCCTAAAGATAAGGTTTTATAGGGTGAGTAGGAGAGCGTTTTGTTGTTTGCTCACAGACCCTTGAGGAAATGTTACGAAGTGAGGAATGGTTGTAAATTGTAGTGTTTGTTTCGGAATTGCAGGTACAGGGCTTCTGTAAAAAAGACCTTTGTGAGAAGCAGAATGTAGTTCCTTACTTAACCCTTAGTGTTTTTCCTCTGCAAGAAAGAAACCTTTGTAGTGGCTTTGCTTTCTCAGCTCTAGGAAGTGCTAAACAAATGTGTAGAAGCTGTATGCAGCAATTACTGTGCCACCTTTCACAATTAAACGAAAAATGCTGGAGGGGAAAGGTGGCATCTGGCTAGTTTGGGGTGGAATTTGCCTTTTCAGATAGTCTTGGCTTTTCTTCTTTCCGCTAGGTTTGAGGACAAACTTAGCTGGAAAGTGAGATGTAAACTGATCTTCTGGAAAGTTTTGGAACTCTAGCATTTTGTTTCCTGTTTTGATTAAAACACAATCTTAATAACTGTCATCTTAATCATAATTTGGAGAGATAGGCTGTCTAATTTGTCAGCGTAATCAGTAGTCTGCCTGCCCAGTATCTGAGTTTCCTTATTTAGTTCAATAGAGGAGAGATTAGTAGAGTGTGTTTGAGACCATGTGTACCCACAGTACTGTAAACGTGCCAGTTCACTTCAGGTTCTACTCGTTACTAGTTTTGTTCCCATTTTGTAGTGTGATAGTTTGAGTAAATGCAAAGCGCTTCCATGTAAAGGCATTTATTGCACCAGTTATAACTTGAAACTTGTGTTCAGTAAGGCCACAGGCCTCTGGAGTTCTTGAACTCCTTTTAGCAAGAGAGTAATTAAACAAAGCAAGCTTATTGCCAGTTGCACAGGTGTCTGTGCCATCTCAGGGAGAATGCCGGGACTCACAATTGTGTTGAAAACCATGGCAAAGGTATTTTCTATTTGTCTTGAATATACAGTAGTTCGTAGTTTCAATTCCTCTGGGAACGGCATGGCAGTTCTACGGAATGTCTTTGCAATTTTAATATTGATATTATGTTTGTTTTCATACCACCAATAAGCAGCAACTGAAGTAATCTTCACTGATGTAGTTTTGCTGGCAGATTCAAATGATGGCCATCATGCTCAGACTCCTGGGCTGCGTCCTGAAGTTTAAAAATCTGCCAGCAGTTACATTTTACTAACATATTGTTGTGCGGAATTAGGAGCAGCTCTAGCATTTATAATTCTTAAATTGTTTCTTTGTTTACTGAATCAGCAGTTTAAGAAACTGGGTTTTTTTCTGAATAGAATACATAATTTAAGAAACAAATTTCTGATAGTTCAGGGAGCTGCCAGCTTTGTTACAAGATTCAGCGCATCTGATGTTTCTCACGTTTTTCCTTCAGTATTTAGACTGCCTTTGGTCTCAGATTCAGAAGTTGAAAAAAGACCGTTGGCAAGAGCGACACATTCTGAGGCCCTACTTGGCTTTCGACAGCATTCTTTGTGAAGCGCTGCAACACAATTTGCCTCCGTTCACTCCTCCGCCTCACACTGAAGATTCAGTGTACCCGATGCCAAGGGTTATTTTTAGGATGTTTGACTACACGGATGACCCTGAGGTATGTGATTACTGTGGGGGGATGGTGAGTGGATTTCGCGGTTAGGTTCCTGAGGCAATATTGATCAAAATGTGATGTCCTCTCTCCCAGGATAGTGAGTGGTTTGAAGACCAGCAGCAGTTCTGCTGTGGTACTTCTGCAGAAATGAACTAGGTGGCCAAGTTACCATACAAAACAAATCTACGAGGAGCAGAATTTAGGGAGTGGGATGTTGTGATGCTTTCATTTAGGATGACAATGTTGATTGAATTCTCTAATCTCTAGTGAAACTACATTCACAGAGTTAGACTTTCCTTCCATAAAGTTGGTGACTTGAGTCTTTTTCCAGGCTGGGTATTTATCCTAATGTTTAAAGGCTGTTGTTTACTCCTCTGTTAAAATTTGTTGATGTGTATTGTGGAACAAAGGAGTGCTTAATTGGGGTGGGTGAAAGATACATCTGTCTCAACAGTCTGCCTCCAACATTCGTCAACAGCAGATATATAGTCAAAAGTGTATAGGAAAAGAATATATACTGCTTTCCCCAAGGAGGTCTTTTATACCTCCCTTTGCTTTAAGTCTGCTGCCTTTTACCTTCATTTATTGGCCCCTGGTTTTCGCAGTGAATGAGACCATGATCGTGTGTTTTTTCCCCTCGATCCTGGCCATGCCTGGCTTTATTTCTGTATCATATTCCAGCTCAACTGTGATTATTTTTTTTCCAGGCTGCATGGCGGTAGCCTGCATGATGTCTCCATAGAGCAAAGGAAGAAGCAGATGCCCCATGAACTTATTATAATCATGATCTCTAATTTTGTTCCCATTGCTTTTTGTAATGAGTCCTACTATTGATTTTGCTTTAAACATCAGTCTGAGGTTTGTGTGGAACTGTGTCACGCCAGTTTCTCAGTCCTGAAGGATACAGGGCAGCTGAGACCTGACTGTTTATGTGGAAGTTGGACTATTTTTTCTCGCCTGTACATGTATGTAGGATAGCTTGCTATCTGTAGTACCACTGTGTGTGTGATCTTTCATGAGTCTTAATTCTTATTTTACCAGGGCCCCGTCATGCCTGGCAGCCACTCTGTTGAACGATTTGTGATAGAAGAGAACCTTCACTGCATCATCAAATCACACTGGAAAGAGAGAAAGACTTGGTAGGAAGAGCTTAGCACTTTTTATATGCTACCATGGCTTTGGTGCCATTGGGGATATGCAGAATCCTGCACTGGTTAGACAAGAGCTAAAGATGTATGCAAAAGCTCTCCTAGAGCATTTGATGAACTTGGATTACCTCATTTAACTATATAAAAACTATTGCCTGGAATGCTGTGGGTCTGTAATATCCAGATAATAGAAAGTCTGTATGATCCAGGGGGACAGTGCCACCTTGGGAAGGGAATTCCTTGGTAATACAGGAAGCACTGCAAAAAACATGCAGACACACCTTATTCTTCATGGAAGTGCTGTGGAGAGTGTGGCTGTGTTATGCTTCCTGGAATTTTCAAGCAGCTGATTTGTTAGGGCACAGTGAGCCTTGAGCTGGTTCATTTGCAGCTGGCGGTGCACTGGTATTTATGAACACACTTTTGCTTCTTACTCCTCCTTGTTGCATTTTTTCTCTTCAGGATTACCTGGCAGAGATAATTGAGCTCGCTCTTAGGGGTTGTTGCAGGGCCAGTAGTTTTCATGACTTTGAATTCAGCCGTGCCAGGAGGTAGTTGGGGCACTTCTCTTGGTTTCTGCCTGAGCAATATCTATGTGGGTAGGTAATAACTGACGTGGGTTGCTGCAGGTAATTGGCTGTGTCATGCTTCCAAATGAAAACAACCAAACTTTGTCTAGTATGCAAAAAATGGGCAGGAACAATGTTTTTAATGATGGCATGTGATAAAGTTATTTTGTTTACAGCTGTTTGAATCAGCAGAAACTACAAGTTCAGGGTTGCTGCAGTTACTGGGACAGTCTGTTAATTCTCAGAGGAAAGTAAAAGGCTAGAGGGAGACAGAAGATTTGCCAGAGAGGTAGAAATGAAATCAAGGAAATAGCAGTTTTTTGCTTTGTAATAATGACAGGTGATAATGAGCTAATTGAAAGATGAAGCATTTGAAGCCTGAGAGTTTCTTATATAACCCATTAGCTTAATTGTGCTTTGAAGTCATTCTGAACATCTGTTGTTTGGGGTTTGTTTTTTTCCTTTTTCATATATGTATTCCAGAATTACAGGTCACTGTGACTATTTATGCAAAACTATTTTGTGTAACAGTGTAGTGTTGAAGTGATGTGACTACATAGAGATAAAATGCATCATTTCAAATCATAGTTTAGGCAATGCTGGTGTGTTCTTCTACTGTTTCCATTTTAAGTGTTCTTAAAAGTTTAAGTGGATTGATGGACACACTCTGGAAGGATTGTTGTTGTGTTTGTGCGCTTTTGTGTGAAATCTTGCCCAGAACTAAGCATTTTCTGTAACTTTATTAGTTGATCTTTACATCACATTTACTGTGCTATGTTCTGAACTAAATGTATCTATGGTTTTGCAGTGCTGCACAGCTGTTGAGCTATCCAGGAAACAACAAGATCCCTTTGAACTACCACATCGTAGAGGTACGGATTTTAAAAATAACTTCTTTTGTAGCTCCGTAATTTCACGAATAACATGTCCCAGTTAGTTCCATGATAGGTCTTTTAAATTACAGTTTGATTTGGGAGTCAGACAGAACCCTGTTGAATTCAACCAATGGCTTTTAAATGAGCAAAGTATATACAGTTGTGTACAGTTACATACAGTTGAGTGTTAGTTTTATGCTTTTTGTTGTCATTTTAGCTTGGTAAATGGGAGCTTTGGTCAAACACCAAAATGTCTTAGTCCACTAGTAATCCAGGGTTCTGGCGTTTCTCAAACATTTGAAGTTTTACATATGATGCTTCTAATGTATCACACAGTCTAAGAGATGGCTACATTTGAGTCACTTTTAGTTTAAAAAAAAAATGAATTGAAACACAAGAGGAAATGGACACAAATTGAAATACAAGAAACTCCACTGAAATGGAAGAAAAATCTTTTTACTGCAAAGGTGATTAGACACCGGAAGAGTTTGCTCAGAGAGGTTGTGGAGTTTCTATCCTTGCAGAATTTCAAAACCTAACAGGACACAGCCCTGAGCAACCTGCTGTAGGTGACCCTGCCTAATGCAGAGGACATTTGACTAGATAATCTCCAGCCAAACTCAGCTTTTCTGTGTGATTTTATATTTGGATCTTCTAAATGATTTTTACTGGCCCTGAAAAGTACTCGCAGTGAAATAGCAGTGTGCTTCCTCTGGGGTATCCTCCATATTGGAGAATTTTGAATAACTGTAATATGTACCAGAGGAACAGCATAGGTTTTCTTTTGCTGTGTCCTTCAAGGGTCTGTTTTCAAGATGCACAGCTGTACAGAACTTCATTAATTTCCATCAACAGTTGAAAGGGATTAAGAGATTTCAATAATAGTAACAACTTCTCATATAAAGGCTTTATGAAAAAGTAACTATAAGTAGGAACTTCAGAGCTAATTATAACAAGAAATAATCTTCTGCAGAAGATTTATCTTAACAAAAGTGGGACTGAGAATTCCTCTTCACACCAAAATGCCAAATATTCTGAATGCTGTAAAATTACGTTATTTTTGGTCAGCTTGTTCTTTTTGTACTCTGAATTCAGAACAGAGGAACCTTAAAATGAACGATAATTTCCTGACTTAACATCAAAGTATCTTCAGTGGTCTTATTGTCAGTATCTTCAGGTACTGTATATGGCTGTATGCTTTATGCTCAGCTGTACATTAATGCCATTAAGATGGAATTACTGGAGAGAAGTGAAAGGCTGGTGTACAAATTCTTTGACTATTGCTGTAATAATTTCCTTTGTTATGCAATTTTGAGTTATTTTACAATATTCATTACTTGTCTATGATGGCTTCCTTTTAATGAAGCTCCAGGTTTTTTAAGGCTTAGCATGCTTTTTTCCACGCTTTTGTTCATTCTGGTTACTCCTGCTCCCTTGTAAGGTCTCTCTTAACAGTCAAGTTGGTGTTACGTTGCTTTCAAAAACAGTTTAACAGTTTTAATCTGTGAAATTTTGCTAACTTTTTCAGCAAGTCACAGAACTGTAGAAATAATACAGTCTAACAAATAAAGGAAAGCGTTATTTAAGGTTCAGAACATAAGTTAGGCAGAAGTAAATGTAGCCTGAAAGTGGTTGCCAGTACCTTCCCAAGTATGCTTAATTTTGAGGTCCCCAAGGCTCCGCATCGTAGTTTGTCAAGCCAAGCACAGAATGTTCCACGCTACGTGGAATCTGTGCAAAACACTGAAATGCAGCGCCTTTTCTCGCAGTAGCTTATTATAGGCGGTTATGTGGATACTTCTGGTAGCTGTGAATGGAGAGTGTCTGGGCAGCATCATTGGCTGGATTGCTGTGCCCTGTTGTGCTTCTACAGCTTTTTGTACAACTTAAACTCAACAGAGGTCAGACATTCAGATCATCAGTATCCTGATCTTGCTTGTGGCCTTGTTATTTTCACAGAGTATGGTATGCCAGTTTGAAACACTTAATCTGAATGTTTGATAATGAACATGTGATGAAAATCACAAATACAGTTTTATGCAATATCTCAAACAGATAATGACTGATCATTGAGTTGGTTTTATTTCCTATCCTGAGAAAAGGAGTACTTTTCTACTTAACAGAGTCGTCCCCCCTACCTTTTTGCCATATCTGTCTTAACAGTCCAAATTGCACTGTCACAGAAAGGTTCTTCAGCTCCTTATAGTCTCTTCATGCTTTCAAATCCTTCCATAGAATAACAAGTTCTAGTCAACATGTTTTCATGTGGTGTTTGTAGAGTCTATAAATGGATGCTGATTTCTTACACTAGTAAGAAGATTTTCTAAAGCTTACTCATTTAAACTTCAATTCTTCCATGTTTATTTGGAACAAGTTAGAAAGGAAATTGACCAACCATAATGAATCAAAGTTTCCTGATTCCTTTGATGTAATTTAAATGTAGTTGAGAATGTCGTGCAAAATAAACAGAAACTCAGAGATGAAAGTTGTACAATGATGATCTTTTTGTAGCCCTTAAAGATCGATCTTAAAGCCATTATAGGTCTTATTATAGGCAAACTTGAAAATAAAACCATGAATGATGACTGCAGGATTGTCTTCAGTTTTCTTAGAAGGGTCCTCTACCAAGGGGTACTGAGCATATATATTTGTTAAATGAAATGCTGTTTGTAATTTTCAGTTGAAAGTTGAGGCTTTATTTAAGTAAGTTTTTGTATAGGAGAAAAGAGGGCATGATGGAAAAGATATAGCTGTCATTTTAATGCAAATAGTCTTTCATACTAAATGCTTAGGCTTCATTTAATATGTTTAATATTTATGTTTATTATTTAACAGGATAAGATGATTTCTGCTTTTCTCAGGTCATGTGGTAGCACTGTAGTAGGTTATATTATAACTAAGCCCATTTCTACAGTTACATGGTGCATTTGTTAAGACATAATAGATGTATAATGCTGGTGTTGTGCTAGTATGAAATAATAAGGGCACTTAGAGTGGACTGTATTGGTACAGCATAGGGTTACCACTACCTTTAGAAGTTGGTCTCTCTTTTTCCCAGAACTGGCATTTGACAGAATAATATAGGCCTTTTGGGGTATGTAATTGTTAAAGATTGAGGGCTACTATTGTGAAGCTGAGGCTTGTGCAGGGCAACATCAAACTGTGCTACTGTGCTCTGATTCTGTGCCTTCCTCTCCTACAGGTAATATTTGCAGAATTGTTCCAACTTCCATCTCCACCACACATTGAAGTCATGTACACAACACTCCTGATTGAACTGTGCAAACTTCAGCCTGGCTCTTTACCACAAGTTGTATCCTTTCTGTGCTGCTGGAGAGCATTTACAGAATGCAGTCCTTATTTTGTTTGCTCTGTAGATGATGGGGTAGCAGTAAATACTGGCAGTATTAATATTTTACAGCAGCTGCATGAAACTTTGCCTGTAATGCTCACGTGAAAGAATAGCACAGCCCACTTGGCACAGGTCTAGATTTGTGAAGTGGACAAGACACTTCATCTTTACGGACAATGTTCTGGTACTTCCTCTGACCTTCGCAAGAAGGGCTGTCTTGGTGAGGGGATAAACTGCAGTACTCCTGTTTGTCACTGCAGCCTGTCTCATTCTGAACAATGTGTGGCATGGTCACAGACACAATAAAGGCTGAGAAGGAAAGGAAGTTAGAGACTTGGTCTTTTGTTCTAAGAACTGTGTGAGTGTTCCTACTCTTTTTTTAGTAGGAAGAGTAGCAGATGATTTAGAGGAACTTGCCTGAGTTCCCACTCAGTGTTCCTACTAGGAGCGCATTCAAAAGGTCAATCATCATCTGTCAGCTCAGACAGCATGGCTAAATGCTGAGGAAGGAGGCATGACTCCCAGCTAATTCTGGCTGTTACACTGCCCCTACTTTGCTTCCATTTTAGATCATGTTAGATCATCGTTTTAGATCAAGCTACAGTCTCTGAGAATGGAGGACGGTTAACAGATGTCTATCCGCTGGTAATTTCATGTCCAAATTTTCATTCTAGTTCATGATACCACTCACTGTTTGCGGATCACATAATCTGAATTGTTAGAGCTAAGTCTGTTTCTAGAACTGCGTGGACAACCATGCAGAAAGTTTATAATGTTGATAGAGTCACCGTAAGAAGGATAAAGCACTTGGGTAAAGTCAGTGTAGACTTACTTTCTCTAAGCCTTCAGTGATGATCAAAGACTGTTTGAGGGTCAACATGTGACTTACCTAGTACTTTTCTGTTAACCTTAATAAGAAACTTTCAGCTTGCACAGGCCACAGAAATGCTCTACATGCGTTTGGATACAATGAATACAACATGTGTGGACAGGTAAATGTGTTTTGGAGACAATGAAACATATTCCTCAATATCCAGTGTACAGGAAAAATGAAGAGGTTACAGAAAGAGTAGTCAGAAATCCTTGTTAGAACTTCTTGGTGCTGTTCAGAATGTTTTCTGGGCTCTGGCTTTGAGCAATCTGACGTGAAGGCGGAGGACTGACTGCTTGCCTCTCCTTCCCAGAAACACTCCCCCGGAGGTCACAAGTCTGTGTGTACAGAACAGTTAAGATTGGTGACAACTTTTCCCTGTTCGAAGCTGTTCGTAGTTGCATAGTACTCCCATTATCTAGTACTATGCCTGCTCCCTAGTGGTCTGGAAGGCAAGTTGGAAGTACAGTTAATGGCGTATGTGCCACCCAGAGGAGGAGAGTCGTGGTGATTTTGCCCTTTGAGTGAAGTCTGCATTGTGTAGGAGTGCTCTTAATTAGTCGTCAAAAATGTGAGTCGCATATTCAGCAGTAATTTTACATTTTAATTGTTGGTTTAATAGGTCATCTCTTTGTATGAAACAACAGAACCTGACAGGCTAGTTGTCCATAAAAGCTTCTTTCAGATTCTCTGAACTCAGTCTTTTGTATCTGTCAACTTAAATACCTGTTTAATGCTTTAATAGTTTTAGAGTTTAGGCTTGCCTTTGAAAAGTAGAATGCATTTATAAGAAATTCTCAACTGAAAGTTTTCCTGCAGTTCTGGTATTTAATAGACCTTTCTTTTTCTTTTAATAAAGATTTATTAACTGGTTTTCCCACCACTTGAGCAACTTCCAGTTCCGTTGGAGCTGGGAAGATTGGTAAGTTTCTGTCCTTTTGATTCGAACCTGATATTGCAAAAACCTTAAAATTTCAAACTTATCCAGGAAGTGTGGCAGCATAATGGCCCGGTTAACTGCTTTCCTCCAGCTCTTTAGAGATCTTTCTTAATGTGTTCACCACCACTCAGTGGTAGATTATCTTGATAATCTCTTAAATCACTGTGTTGTTCGTGGTGAACTTTGTGATAAATCTCAAGCCAGTATAAGCATTCCCTAAACAAGGGAAGTAGAAACATGTTTTCTTTAATTTGTCCTGCACCCTTAGTCGCTTGCTAGCAAATTTTCCAAAATGACTCCCCAATTTACTTTTAATGGTTTGCTCTGACTCTTTGTATCATGTATTCATTCTGTAGTGTTGCTCTCTGTACTACCCTAAACCTTTCTTGATAACCTTTATCCTTGAGACCTTGTGATCTGTTTCCCTCCTGCCAAATCCTAGCCCCAAAATTCCAGCAGACCTGGCACTGCCATCCCTTCTTACCATGCCAAATCTTGAACTTGCATCTCTAGCAGGAGCTCCCTGGACTCCATCAGTGTCTAACCACAGGTTTCCCTGAGCTTTCCGTTTCAGGCACCCATGTAGCAAGCGACCTCGGGGTTGAGTTCTCCCTACAGTAACTTATGCAGCCTGCTACTGTACATGCTTTCTGTAGATGATCTGCACAAGTGCCCTTGTGGAGAGGGATGCAGACCTTCTTGTGATACGTTTTTGTGGCTTTACTTAAGTTTCTTGTGTTGTCCTCATCTGGAGTTAAGTGCTTGCTGGCTATCCTGGTATACATTCCTGTTGAGTGAGCAGGCAGCACTCTTCAAAGAGCTGGTTTTGGTTTGCCTGGGTGTTCCGCAGTGGCAATGCTTCTATGAGTTTCTCTCACAAGCTGCCATTTTTCACAAATCTTGCAGTATTTGAGACTTTATCTAAAATGCATTTGAAATCAGCCAGAAGTTCAAAAATTCCTGTGAGGGAGGAACAGACTATGAAATCACACCAGGTTCCTTTCCTAAGGAAAGGGAAATCCAGCTAACCGTAAGCACAAATTATTTTTAATCTGTTGGGGGAAGGGAAGCTACTTGAAAATATATCACATGGAGATGAGATTCCAAGAATGCTAATGGCCAGTAAGGAAACAGTAATAAACTTAACCTCATTGTCTTAAAATTGCCTACACTGTAAAATTGTGTCAAGCGCACCAGTTCTCCTTAGACCAGGATTGTTCTGTATCTGTTAGACCAAGCCAAAAAGAGACTAAAGCACAAATTCTGCTGCTAAAAGCTATCACATTCTGTCCTTTGATAGGTCAGATTGTCTTACTCAGGACCTTGAAAAGCCCAAACCCAAATTTGTGAGAGAGGTTTTGGAGAAGTGCATGCGGTAAGTAAGATTTGTTCATAGTTGCATTCAAGGCAAAGTTTGATCTTTGCTTCTGGATACTGTCAGATTCCTTTTAACTTGACTCTTGTCTTAAGCATGTCTGTTCTTACAATTCTGTTTCAGTTACGATATGAGTCTCTTGTTTCTATGATTTTAGTTTGGTTTACCTGCTGCAGGACACTTGGGGCATTACTTTAGAGGGAGGGAGAAGCGGGTGGAGCAGATGGTAGTGAGCTATCTATCCCAGGTATGCACACCTGTAGTTACAGACAGACACGTGTCACCATAGGCATGGAAAGAAACAGAGTTTAGGCAACATTCCTGGAAAGTATTCAGCACTCACAGAAGTGGAGGGAACTGATAATGACTTACACTAAAAACTGAGAATCTAATCTTGATTCTTCTAGGTGCCTCTGATGTTCACTGACAAACAACCAACCCTCCAAAGAAACAAAAACCCCAAACCCAACAACAAGAGTACTCAATTGGAGCTGGACTTAAAATTGTTGAGATAGAGGGATATAGGAGAGAAAAAGGACAAAGTGTTCAAAAAGCCTATGCTATTCAGCATCCTACATGAAAACTTTAATCTGGTTTTGAGTGAATTCAGTATAGGAAGTGTGAAAGTATTGTGCTGCAAACTGAATGCAATTTTTCTGTGGTACTCTTCCATTTCACTGAAAACTCTGGTAGCAAAATTAAGCCTTTGTTAGGAGTGAAATAAGCTGGAAACTAAAATGAAGACATCCAGTTTAATATATTTTTTCTGCTTTGAATAACAAAGCAGTTGTTAGACAGAAAACTAGTCTTCCTAGTTTTCTGCAGCACATCTTGGGCTTTTGCATAAAACATTCTACCAGGCAGACTGTAAATCTTTTCACAAGCCAAATTAATTGTATGAGGATGAAACTCTTGCAGCAAGAAGTTCAGACAGAAAGCATCTACTAGTAAGTTTGGTTTACTTAGCTCTTACTACCCAGCAAACTACCATTCTGTTGTATAAACATCCTGATTTTTGTTCTATGAAAGTTAAATACTAGAAAACTATTATAAAGCAGTCACTTTAGAATTAGCCCTGGTATTCTTCCTATTTTAATTCTACTGCTGTGAAACTTGTTATTTCCAGACTCTCCTATCATCAGCGAATAATAGACATTGTTCCTGCAAGTTTTTCTGTCCTCAGTCCTGCTAATCCAGTATGCATTTACAAGTATGGAGATGAAAGTAATAGTAAGTATTAACGTTACTTAGAGGTCAAGTTGAAGAAAATAGTGTTTCAGAGCAAAGGAACACAGTAGATTGATAGTAATATCAGTTGTCTTTATAAAGAAGAATACAGCTGAAATAAATAAGCATGATTTTCATATGGGTAAATATGCTTCACATGAGCAATTAATATATATTAAGCCTGGATCTCTGTAGTATAATCCTCTTTGTTACTTTATGAAGAAAAGAAAATCCAGATAAATGAAGTTACTGTTGCTGAGGTGGTTGTGGTGTTGTGCAGCATTGTTTGCCAGAAGTCAGCATATGAAGTGATATGTTGAACTCCATGAAACAGTAAAGATTTTACCAGCAAACCTGGTTTAATGAAGCATACAGAGGCAGCAGATGATGTGAAGATTGAGGTAGAGGGGTACCTTATTATTCCTTTCATTACTCAGTATAAAGACAATCCTAAACGTAAAAGTGTGATAATCAGCGATACTGTGAGGAAAAACAAGGAAGCATTGTATTTTTAGGAATTTGGTGGAATCTGAAGTAGAGCTTTAGACAGGAGAGTGTGAGAGTGATTACCTGACCTCAGCTCTAAAGGTTCTACTGAAAGTTTTGAATTTAACGTGAAGACCAGGAAACGTGTTGAGTCATTTTATGGAATAGCAATGTGGACAATGATATTGAACCAGCTACTTTTAGGTGTAGCTGGGAAATGTACTTGTTTCTCTGAGAGGCAAACTGATATTAAAAATACTCACTTGCCCTCTACATATTTTTGACCTCTTTGCTTTTGTTTAGGATCTCTTCCCGGATATACTGTGGCACTCTGTTTAACAATCGCAATTAAAAATAAGGCCAGTAATGATGAAATCTTCAGCATTTTAAAAGATGTGCCTAATCCAAACCAGGATGATGATGATGGTAAGATATATGCTGTTAGGCTTTGGTAGGCTGTAGTGTCTTTTGTGTGTAGACTGATCTACCATCCTTTGGAGCTATGAGTGTGGTTTTTAACAGAACTGTATTCTTTCCTTTCTAATAGTGGGTTTCAATTTATCAGTAAATGGAAATAATGCACCATTGTTAAGAGATTTTTGTAGACATTTATATGTAGAGGCAGCCCTGTTTTTCTTAATAGAAGTAATCTGGTGCTTGAGGTGAGTTTGCTTGTGATTATTGACAGAGGTAACATGAAAGAATTTAACATTTCCTTTGCCTTCAGCAACAGAGTGCAGTTCAAGCTGTTATCCTTACCCAAGATTCAGTGCTTGTGCTCTGTCTGAGAGCTTCCCTCACCTCGGTGCAGCCCCATGACAGATAAAAGAGCCATCACGCTGGCTGTAGTCTTCCATAGATACCAACTCACGATGGGACTCCACTCATGTTCTTTTTGGCTTTGCAGACACAGACAGCATTGATTCCTAAAGCCTGCGTGTGAGTGCGAGAAGAAGGGGAGACAGAGAATTAAGAAGTGATCTTTACAATGGGGACAGCTTCAGTATTTCTTTAATATTTGCAAGTGTTCTGTTATGCAAGCAGAGAGCAGCAACAATCTGGTTTTTTGCCCTGGGATCCACTATCATGTTTCCCAATTTGTTTTAGGCATCAGACACTACTGAGTGCTCTCCCCCCTGCCTGTCTTCAGCTGCAGATAGCTGCAGCTACTGGAGGGGGTTTGGCATCATTCACCGCTGGTACCCCTATTTGCTATGCATGCTTGCTGGACCCTTTTCCTATGTCATAAATAGCCAGACTCTGTACCCTAATCATCCTTAACTTCCCTTCTCCTCATCAGATCTCCCTTCTTTATGGTCTGCCAGGCCTTCAGCTCAACGCACAGCTCTGCGGTTTCCTTTGCTGTCTTTCTCTGCTGCTGTTCATCAGTGCTGTTACAGCTTGGTAGGGTGGCTGTGTCTCTGATAGCTCCCTCACTGACCTGGAATTCTTTCTGCACATTTTCTCTGTGACAAAATGTGAGCCTGAAGATCTGCACATTTTGGAAAGTCTTTACTAGCTCCTTGCTCAGCCTTGCAAAACCCTATTGATGAAACTATTTTTTTGGGAAATGAGTTAAAAGCATAAGTTAGCTCTGTGGTTTTATGAGTAGCTTACGTGATGTACTTGAAGTACTTACAGTTTTAACTTTAAATAACTTGCAGATGAAGGATTTACCTTCAACCCTCTGAAAATAGAAGTCTTTGTTCAGACTCTGCTCCATCTAGCTGCAAAGTCTTTCAGCCACTCTTTCAGTGCCCTGGCAAAGTAAGTGTAACGTGCATTATTTTGGGGTTTACAGAACTGTTTAATTCTGGCAGTGAAACGCATGATGAAAGAACTGGACTGCAAGCGTCAGCAACATTTTAAGTGGTCCATAATGCAATATGATTAGTTTGTAGGCTGTAGTTGACAGCCAACTAATGACACCACTTACTGAAGGAATGGCAGTGTAAATGCTGGGTCATATATGTGTATGCAATTAACAGAAATTTGTACATCACAGCCGTGTGATGTAAATCACACAAATGGGACGAGTTTGGAATATTATTTCATTTTAGAATTACTCATTTGCTCATTATGGTGAGGAACAAGGGTTTCTCCTTACATTTGAATGACTGGGAAGTTCCCACTGCAATATCTTGCACTCTGAATATGACTCTAGGACAGTTAAATCTGTATAAAAAATGAAGAAAGAAAAAGAAAACATGAAACTTCAAAGCAGTCTGATGTAAACTTCTTTCATCTACCAAAGCACAGTAAAATCCATTCTAAAATACTTGAGTGCATCCCTTAAAGATATGCTTCAACTTTCAAAGAATTTACTGCACCTTTTTTAGCAAAATGAGATAAAATAACTAATTTTTAATCCTGTGTGCTTTGGAGTTGGTCTTCAGTCGTCCTGATACATGAAAGCCAGTCACATGCATCTTAATGAGTTAATTTTCTATCTGTCCTTAAAGATATATAAAGGTGTTACAAAAACAAGGACCTGGGAGCTTTATAGAGGCAACGTTGTTAAGAATCTTTAGGTAGTCACCTGTGATCAGTAGTACGAGAGGCTGGGTGATATGAGTACTTCGAGCCATGGTATTTTCACTGCTGCACACCAACAGTGGCAGCCGTGAGATCAGAAATAGCCTCTTAATGCTTTATAGTTACATTACAATAAGCTGGGTTGTGAATGCTGTGTAGCAGTCAGCATAACTCTGCTAAAATAGAGGCTTTTAGCAGCATTTCCGTCAAAAAGGGGCAGACTGGTTAAGTGTCTAAAGTTATGGAAACACACACCAAAAGGAAGGTCTGAGGCTCAAAAGGCAGCAAATTTTGCTCCAGTTGTGTATAGCTAAGCACATGAAGCATGAAGGTGCTTCCAGCTTTTAAGAGAATGAGAAATGTAGCCCAGATTCAGGGAGTAAGTTCACCACTAAGATTTAAGTTGCTTTTAGAAGCTGTTGTGTCTTTGTAGCCTGTTTTAGCTCAAGATAGTTATATTTTCCAGGGAATATTTCTTCAAGAACTACTACAGATAGTCACAAAATTTTTTTTTGGTCAATCTAAACCACTTGCTTTGTATCTGCTGCGCTTTTGACCTGATCCCAACCCCTCCACTGACTACTTACATCTATTAAAAGGTTTCATGAAGTCTTCAAAACGCTTGCTGAAAGTGATGAGGGGAAACTCCATGTTCTGAGGGTTGTATATGAGGTTTGGAAGAATCATCCACAGGTAAGAGGTTGCAGTGTCAAGTATCTTTGTGAGTTTCAACTCACAGAGGTCATATTTAACAAAAATGTTGGTTTGCTTTATATCCTATAAAAATAACTTGTCTATTGTCATCTTACTTGAAGGAAAGTTCAAATTGTATTTACTGTTGTTGCTAGTGCCTAGAATGAAGGCTGGACATAAAATATATACAATCAGTGAGGCCACTTCTTCCTCAGATTTCATTGAGGGAGGGCAAAGGCTGTCATTATGGCTCGGATTCGTAATATGCTGTTTGTCATACAAGAGAGTAAATCTTGCTAAAGTCATGTTTCTGTTCAAAATTGGAAAACAGTGTGGATGTGTAAATTGGAATAAGATGTAGATCTCCCATCAAAAACAGGCCACATTCTTAGAAATGTGGAAACCTGGGGGTTTTTGGGGGGTTTTTGTTTTTTTTTTCAGTTGTTAGTGAAAGCTATACAGTTATTCCACAAAGCTCATGTTGGAGTCACTGTTGTGTGTGGGCAGAGTGAGTAGAGCTGCAGTCAGTGGCTGTTCAGAGCGCATCAGTCTGACAGTGCCATGATCATGTTCATTCTTGAGACAGAGGAAATAACACCCCGAAAGACCTATGAAAAATGCCTCCGTTGTTTAAGCTGTTCAGTTTGTTCAAAGCAGTTGTTTTCTCCCTCAGCTGTCCTTCTTCTGTAAATAGAAATTGATAAGTAACTCAAGCTGAATTTGCCTGCATTATTTATTTCATGTGTTGCTTAGTGGTGTGTTTGTGTTGCACTTTATTGTGCTTGAAAGTGGACTGTACCTTACAGCTGCATAGGCCAGGCTTTAGCTGCTGAGAGCAGTGGGTAATCCTTGCATCTGCAGCTGGACCTGTGGTCCATTCCCTAGGGGAGAAACTGAGCACCTAGGAGTTACCTATGCAAGATGTCACCTCTCTTCTAAATACAGTAAAACCATCAAAAAAGCTTGAATTTTTTTATGTATTAAACTTCCTATCCAAATTACTGACCTTGAAAATGTGATACAGTCTGACTTACTTTTTACTGCCATTTAACTGGATCAGAAGAAATTACATTACTACAATCTAATATCTGTATCCTCTTCCTCTCCATTCTTTTGTATTGCAGCATGGCCAAACTGGCATGGAGGTTTCAAACCCAGACTAAACAGACATGTTAGATTTTTATGAATAAGTCAAGATCACTTTAAAAAATACCAAGTGCAAAAGTTAGGAAGGTCTGCTGTTCTACTTGGTCGTGGGACTTAATTTTTCCTCTGTTGCATTTATTGCAGTTCTGTCTTTTGCGTCTGGTCAAGCACTTTGTTTTTTCTGATTCCACAGCCTCCCTGTCACACAGAAGAAATGGTGCCTGGACAGCAGGACACTTGTACAGAGTCTGTTTTCATGCTGCTCACGCTACTCCTCTGTCTGTGGGAGTGTCCTTTGATTTGGTTCAGACTATCAGCAGTATTTGCAAAACATAGAGGGCTAATGAGTGTTCTGTGCTACAGATAGGGATTTGGCAAAATAGTAGTCCCTGAACCTGTAAGTAAGCTGACTTCATAAGCAGACACTTTGAGAGGAAGTGTTTTCCCAAAAACCTAGGTCTGTGTTCTTTTAAGACCAGGCTCCATAATCAGAAATTCTTCCTGGCAATAGAGAAAGACAAATAGAGCATAGGATGCTATCCTGGGACTTGAAAGTTAAGCGCTGAGTCTTCTGTATGATTCATTCAGTTATTTTAATTTTCTTTCCTTAAAAGGAGTTTTGTTACACTTCCTTTTTTGACAATGGGTGGTTTTAAGGATATATACAGTGCAGGCTGTGGTTCTTAGATACTGTGGCATTCAAGCACATGCGTAACTAAGATAAGCCTTTTTTCTGAATAGCTTGCAACTGCTTTAGTCAGTAACTCCTCTCTGCAGTTGCCTGCTAGTTTGCTTGTGACCCCCCAAAGTAAGCACTTCCATTGACTGCACAGTGCTGGCTCTGCCCTGAAATTAATAAGTCCTGTAGAGAAGGGCTTACTATTGCGTTTGAAGGCTGTTGCGGTTCAAGGAGAGTGTGCTGACAGTAGCTCCTTCTTTATGGTGGTCTGACCAGGTATATATGCTCTGGTTTGAGTACTTCAATGACAAATATTAGGACTTGTGTCTCTGATGCCTCACTTCCAACTGTGATGCTTGTATTTTTTTGCTTTTGTATGGAAGTATGTATGTTAATAAACATACATCACTTTCACAAGAGGTAGAAAGAGTTGTTAAACAAAATCAGAATGCTTTTTATGTAATTGATATAAATCCCCTAATTTGAGCAGTTTTAGGCTAGACAACACAACTTCCTAAAGTATTTGAAATTAGCCAGTAATATCACTAACATGGAGTTGCATCAAACCATCTCTGGTTTTATGTGAGGCTGGAATACTTTACAGAGATTGTGTGTGCAAGCCCTTTTATTTTGAATGATGATCATGTCTTTCACAAAATATAGATGATTGCTGTGCTTGTGGACAAGATGATTCGGACACAAATTGTTGACTGTGCTGCAGTAGCAAACTGGATCTTCTCTTCAGAGCTTGCACATGATTTTACTAGGTAACAAGAATTTGTCTTGCATTGTTATTTGTCTGTTAATTACTACTTTAAGATGCCAGTACATAGTTTAATCTATGAAAACTGAGTAGTGAAAGAAAAAGGTACAATTAAGCTTTTACTCCTTCTACAAAATACATACTTCAGCATTTTTTTCTTCCTGAGTTGAGGTATGAATGTTTACATGACAGTGCAAGAATGTTGCTAGCGTGTCATTTTGCAAGTAGTCTTCTAAGCAGAACAACACTGGAACTATTTCTAGACAAAGTGTGTTGCTGTGTGTTAATAGCTGCTAGCATAACGTGGTCCTGGTCTTTGATTGAGGTATTTAACTTGTAGAACCATTGATACGTGGTTATTGTATGGAGACATTCTTGAGAACAGGAGAAATGTTTCATCTGTGAAGTCAATCTGATGTTGGTAGTCTTGCAGTATGTGTATGAATTGGAAGTGTACTGCAAAATATAGAAGTGATTGTTAGGTTTTCCTACATCACAGGTATGCTTTCCTATATGCCGAGTGTTTGCTCACTCTAGTAGATATCTTAGATGATGCTAAGTCTTTTAATTCCCCCAGATGCATTTTTCTGTAAGAAACTACATTTAGTTTTCTATCTTAGTGTGTAATGTAGTGTTTTGAGCTTTGTGTCTTTCCTAGGTTTTATATCTGGGAGATCTTACATTCCACAATTCGTAAGATGAATAAGCATGTTCTGAAGATTCACAAAGAACTGGAGGAGACTAAGGCAAGATTGGCCAGGCAGCACAAAAGAGTGAGTAATTTGTTTGTGATTTTTAATTATTATAAGCTAAGTTATACAAACCTGCATGCCATCAGACTGACACACATTTGGTTTTGGGAAGGGCTGAATAAAATGTTTGTCAGGAAGCATGTCTGCAGACATGTTGTCATCTGTAGCACTAAACCATTAAAAATTCGTTGCATGTTCTCAGTCCGCCTTTCTAATGGTAGCTATAACCTAAGAATCCAGTAAAATGTTTGAGGGAATTCATATGCATTTGCTCTGTTCAAGCTTTCTCTCACAAGTTCTCTTCCAATACAAGCATGTCTTCCACTTGCCTTCTAATCTAGATTACAGTTACCTTATTAGATAACAATAAGAACAGTTACAAATTATTTACAGTAAGTTCTGTTAAAGAGTACTCTTGTGGCTTCCATGCAGAAGTGCACGGAAACAGCTATTTGCCATTGAAAAGTTGGCTGTTACTGTTCTTCTGATGGATGCTGCTGGATTCTGACACTGGCATCTGTCACTTCCTTCTTCCAGCTTATTTTTCTGAGTACCTTTGCATGATCTGGGTTACTATATACAACGAATGGATGGGCAAGCAGCCGCTGTATTGTTCCGTTGTCCCAAGTGAGACAATAAAATGGGGTGAGAGAATGTCTTCTGTGGCAGCTGGGAAAGACAGGGCCCAAGAAGGCGTGGCTGAATGCAATACTTTGTCATGATAGAATGAAGTCAGTTGACAGACATGCTGAGAGTTACAGATAGCAAGAGAGAATTTCCATGTTTCTGTGTAGTCTGTGAGTATAATTACCTGCATGAAACTTGTAGCTAGCTCCAAAACATTAATTCTGACAAAGTTAAGGTAAGAATTCGACACATGGCACAGAGGCTGCTGATGGCTTTTGAAGAAACCTGCACAAGTCAGTAATTTTTTCAGAAGTTTTTGTTGAGAGATCACCAATACCTTGCAGTTTGCCGGTGTTGGTTCATCCCAGCCCCTTCATCTTGTTTCCTTCGCTCCCAGCAAAAGCCATCCTAGTTGCTTGCATCCTCAATCTACATTGATCAGCAGTTAATAAATGCCCTTAAATATAGAACACTTAGATGCAGTCATTGATCTTACTGTGAGGCAAAGAGCTTCTCTGGCGTCTCTAAACAAATATACGTGTTTTCATTTTTGTACTTGTCTCTTACTGCAGCTCTTTATTACTGAGTACTTCAAATGAGTACTGTGCCAGGAAGAAATATTTGTATGCAACATTGAGTAGTTCTGCAGGCTGTTGCTCTGCTGCATGGCCCTTTAGAGGAAGTAAGCCATCAAGTTTTGATGCATAAAGTGGATTGCCTTACTACGGAATGAGTCCAAGGCTTACATGCTTTCTCTGGTCCTATTGGTCCTTTAGCATTTTGAGTTCAGGAAACCTCTGTAGGTGGGGAAAAAGCAAGTTCCTATAGAGAGGATAAAATTAAATTCTCACTTGCTCTGGGAAGTCATTATTATTTTTTACGCTGATTCAGAGCTGTAGCTATCTTCTGATTGTGAGTTTCATTTGCTATGCAGTAGGTGAGTTAACACGTGGCCCTATATTTGTCACAAGTTGCATGTGCTCCTCTTAACAAACCTTTGAATTTTGGGCTGTTAACTTAAGGGTAGTTTTGCACAGAAACAATCCTACAAGACTGAAGCAATATCTGTGTTTGAATGTACCATAATCTGTCAGATTCTGCCTTTGCTTACTGCTGTGTACCTCTTAGTCTTGTGCAAGACTTTGTTACCTGAGCTCCCAAGTGCGGTACTTAGGGTATTTTGTGGTGGCTGTTGTGGTGGTCTGTTTTGTTTTTGAGGCAATGAGAACATGCCGTGTTCCTCATTAGTAGTTTGGTTTCCATGCTGACCTTTTCTAGTCTGAGAACATCCGTTTTGATCACGAATGTAGGTAGTCCCCACTTCAACACCATGGGCTACAGTCTCTAGTCTTCCTTTTGTGCTAACCAGCCGGATTCATCTGAGTTCTTGCACAAAAGTGCTTTATTGTTGGGACCCCTGAGACTTCAGAACTGTTCATTGAATTAATTACCTGCCCTGCTGCAGTGGAAACAATTCAAAAAATCTACATTGGATTTTTTTTCCCCTTCTTTTTAAAAAAGCTGTTCATTATCTGATAATGATAAGTCAGCAGGGGTATTACCTTTTATTGTGTTTCCACTCAATAAAAGACCAGTAAATCTTTAAGCTTGCCCCGGTTTCTCTGAAACCTTGATTATTTTTTTTCAGGGCTTCCCCATATTGGCGTTTTTCCTCCCAGACTTCTTTGCTGAACCATATTCAAAGTAAAATACAATACTTACCAAGCTACAGAGCAGCTTCAGTTGCTGCTCTTCAGTTGCGCTGCAGACCTTTTCACATGTGGAACCAAAGGGCATTTACCATATCCACAGGTAGCCAGGTTACTAGTTAGTCTTGTGGTGTTGTCACTTACAGCGAGACAGTGATGATGATGACGACGACGACGACCGAAGCAGCGATCGGGAAGATGGACCACTAGAAGAGCAGATAGAGCGCTTGCAGGAGAAAGTAGAGTCAGCCCAGAGCGAGCAAAAGAATCTCTTCCTTGTTATATTCCAGGTAATGATGCGCAAAGTCTCTTCTCAGTTCCAGGTTTTATAAGCTTTCAGTGTTACTTGTATCTCAGGAGTCTTCTTGGAATAAGAATATGGGAAAGGGTTGATTGTGGGTCAGAGTCAATCCAGATCCCTGCAAAGACCACTTCTGAGCAGGATCAATTCGGTTTTGAGTGCTCAGGAACAAAGCAGTTCTACTAGCATACAGTTTCTTGAACAACCAGAAGGTAACTGGATTTTATTTGCTTGCTAAATTCAGTGTTTGCCAAGCAAAATAACTATTCTCACATTGCTGTTCAAAGCTTCTGTGTCCCAGATCCTCTTACCTGAGGTTAGGATCCAGCTTCCATTTGGCGAGACTGAATAAGTATTCAGTGAATGCTTATTCATAACACTGAAAAAGTATTTTCTCCTCTCCTGCAGCGTTTCATTATGTTGTTAACTGAGCACTTAGTGCGCTGTGAAACCGGTGGAATTGATGTATTTACACCTTGGTACAAGAGCTGTATAGAGAGGCTGCAGCAGATCTTCCTGCAGGTAAACTTCATTTCGTGGTTGGGAGGGCTGTGGGCAGGGACGCGCCGGGTAGACAAGCTTTGTGGCTGGAGAACTGAGCACTCTGCGGGAGTAGCAGTAGGTGGCAGCAGCACGTCTTCTCTGAAGGCTCCTGTGGGGCTAGGTCAGAACTCTGGTTCTGGCCACATCTCTGCCGCGGACTGGTGGAGCAACTGGTCCTTGGTTGATTCCCACGCTGCGAGTGTACTCCAAAAAGAAAATAATTTTCGAATTCTGGGCTCTGTATTAAATCAGGTAACAAGCACAGGTGGCTGGATGAAAGTGATAGTAATAGAAAACTATACCTGTGCGAGCAGGGGATGTGGGAGTGGTGGTATAATTCTCCCCTGGGCTGAACCTTTCCCAGGTAGTAGATGTGGCTTCAGAGAAAAGCAAATACCATGATTCTCCTAAGAGTTCTCTGCCTTTGCGTGGTGTCCTGCACACAATTTGGGCTGCAGGAGTGAAGAGCAGAGTGCTTCTCAAGAGAGGATTTCAGCACAGGGCTTCTTCTTGCCAATCAGTAGTGGCTTGACGTTATGTTTTTCTTGTCAGTGGCTACCGTGTTGTGAAAATGAGATGCGCTTAACAATTTTGATGAAAACATTTGGCTTGTGATTCTTACGTATCTTGACTTCTCTGCCTGCTCTTATGTGAGGATAAATGAAAAAAAAACCAAAGTTTTGTGTTTTGTTTTTTATCCACCAGCATCACCAGATAATCCAGCAGTACATGGTGACCCTGGAGAACCTCCTGTTTACAGCTGAACTGGACCACCACATACTGGCTGTGTTTCAGCAGTTCTGTGCTCTGCAGGCCTGAGGATTCTCCACGGGCAGAGTCTTGTCTGCAGGACTTTAATGAATTTAATTTTTTCTTTTTTTAATAGGAAACGTGATATGGGGATGGAAGAAATTTTTTGACTAAAACTGGCTTTCATGTGCTTATATATAAAACAATACAGTACTCTAACCAACAGCAAACTGTGTAAGCATCGTAAGCCTTACAAGATACAACTGATAGGGGATAGACATGAAGTAAAGTATGACTTCTTTTCGTTGTCTTTTAATTTGGTTTGACTCTTGACTTCATAATAGTATTTTTGTTTCTCCCATGTTGTTTATACAAAAATAAAAATCAGGCAAAAAAAAAAGAAAACCAAACAGAAAAACCCCAACTAGTAGAATTTGTTACCTCTGCCTGGCGCTTAAATCAAAGGAATTGTAGAAATGATAAAAAGTTCACGGTGTTTTATGAGTATGAAAGGGGATGCACCTTCTCAGTGAGCAGTGTGGTAAGCTCTCTAGGGTGGCACAGGAAAAGTGTCTTAACTTTGGCGTGTGAAACACTTGAGTTAAAGCTTTCAAAGTAGTATAGAGCATATAGATTTGTTTATTACCAAGCCAGCTAGATTTTCACAGTTTGAAAGAACATGGTTGTAATACAATTGAAATACGTTTTTTTTAAATGTATTGTCTAGTGTCTTATTACAGTAGCTATAAACAATCGGTAGAGGAACTTCATGGACAACTTCTGAAAAAGGCAATCCTTTGTTTGGGGTATGGTGGAAGAATCATGAACTGCTTCTGGCAGCGGTCGTCACTGGTGAATACAGACAGTAAGCAAGAGCTGGTGGAACAAACTTTTGACTTCTGTACTGCAAGCCTTACCTGGGTGTGAGGAACTCCAGGTGCCAGGGGAGAGGGAAGGGCAGTCTTGGGCTTGTTCCTTTATTTCAGCCTGTAACAAGTTGGGCTGACAGACCTGCGCTGAGCCGGACCTGCAGGCTGGCTGTGATGCCAGAAACCTTACTGATAATGAGGGTGGATGAAGCAGGTGCCCTCACCTCAACCTGGCTCAGTAACAACTGCTTTGCAGTGGCTGCATATGGTACACCCTGCCCTTGCTTTAAAATGTGACAACAGCATGTGGCTCCTGTGTCTTCAGAAAGCATTTTGGTGCTAAGTTAAGTGGTATCTCACGGGCAGCGACTTAGACTGGGGAAACACAACCTGAAAATACAGTAGTTTTGAGTTACGCAAATAACATTACGTACATAAAGGCCAGAGCAGAGTGGTTTGTATTGCAGTGAGCAGTGATGAATGGCAAAGACACTGTCTTGGGTCCTCGGGTCCGTTGGTGCGCCATCTGTTTCCAGGCTGTTTATGGTCTCTTCCTTTTGCAGTTAAATGTTTAAAGAATTTCATACCCAGAGCTATTCAGTTTAAGGTTAGAAAGTGATGAGCTTTGAGTAATTTTGTTCCTGTACAAGTTATTTTTTCAAATATTATGCCTAGTAATGCATTTCATCTGTACGTTGACCAATTGACCCTCCTGATCAAGCGAGGAGGGTGAAAATGGAACTTTCTACTTTGAATGTTGACATAAGTTTGTGTCTGGCCTGTACTGACGCAGTATGTCCTCATAGACTTGGATCTGTGACTTCTGCTTTCTCTGCTGACCCTTTCTGATTTGACTGATCCCTCTGTTCTTTCAGGGTATACTGTTAATTGTTGTAAATTTGCTTTACGCCAGGGTTTTGTCAGTTACGCGCAGACTTTTGCTTCAGATCTTTCTCTGTTAATGTTCTTGAGTAATCAAATAGGGTTTTCTGTTGGCTCTTATTTTTTTTTAAGAAACATTTAATACTGTAGAGGTTTTAATTGGGGTTTAATAGTTTTTTTCACTGGCTCAGATCAGTATCAGAGTTCTGATATTAACTAATGGTGGGGATCTGACTATAAATGTGACTTCTGTAAAACTGATAATGCAGTTAAAACTTGGAAACCTGTAACTTCCTCTGAGCCTTGACAGATGCAGGTGCTGGGGATCCAGTTGCAAATGCCTGAGCATAGTCCTACGATTTAAAACCAAATAGCGATGTCTTTCAAAACCGGTTTGACTTCCATGGTGAGCCTGAGCTTTGATGACATTTCTTGAGTCTGTTGGACACCTTCCCCTCGTTGTAGGTCCAGTGGCGTCCACCTGACTTGACGGCGGAGCAGGTTGGCTCTGTAGGGAAGAGGAGACGCTTGCGTAGTGATGCCAGCAGCTAACTGGAGAAACCAGGAACTGCTGAAGTGTGAGAGGTGGTGGATAGTTGTAAAGATGCTGTAGAAATGTGGTGTGGTTGGAAAAAAAATGCACAATTAAAGACAATAATAAATGAAGGTGATGCAGGTTGCTACTGGGAGTGTTTGTGCTACCTATTTTTGGGTGGGGGGTGGTGGTGGTGCACTGAAGCAAAGCAGGTCGGGTTTGGAGCAGTTTCGTTTCCCCTGCACAGTTGCTGGTGCCATGACTAACACCCAGGCCCTCACCGCCTGGCTGACCTAACATGCCTCCCCCACCCTGGGCAAGCACGCGTGCTGCTGCTGTGGAAATTGTCCTCCTCCCTCTCTACCTTCTGGGTGGTGCCGCTGCAGGAGGTGAGGCAGGGTGGTTCCTGCCGCCTACCCACAGGTAGGAGCTTCAGCAGCCAGTTTTGGGACCCAAGACAGCACTGAGTCATGGCACCCAGAAAACTACCTCCAAAAGCCCTGCCAGGACCTGCCTCCTGCCCTCCCATGTGCCACTTTCCTACGCCTTGCACGGCCCCGAGTCCTCTAGGCTTTGGAGAGGTGAATGCCTGTTGGTGGAAGCATCACCTTCCCTCCCAGACACCTTCTCTCCCCCTGTAACCTTTCAGCTCTGCACAGCCACAGCGGCCCAGGCGCCTCCGAGTCTCCAGAGGCTTCCCCAAGATCTGCCCTATTTACAACGGCAAACAAATGCAGAGCTGCCGGCTACCGCCGTTTTCTTACACTTCATCCATTTCCACCCGCATTCCACAACAGCTGTGAGAACTGCAGATTTGCAATTTGAGAGATTTGAAAGAAAATCCCCCCTCTACTGAAAGCACACATCGTTTGGGCGCACTTAAGAGCGATCTACATTGGAATGCTACTTCCCCCACCCCCCAAAGAAAGGTATTTGTCAGAAATTTGTAAATGAAAAGGGAGAAGTTGTATTCAGAGACACCTTTTGTCTTTTGCTCCAAAGCAAGAGAATACCCTTAAGGCCTCTCCCCTGTGAAGCATGCTAAGAGATGAGTCAGAAACTCCCCAGGAGCATCCAGCTTCCTTTTGAGAGAGAATTCTCCTTTAATGGAGTCGAGTCTCCCAATCCAAGCAGGAGAACCTGCCTTGCAACATGGTCTCCAACCACCAGAGGAGGGGCTTTACCACCTAGCTGTCCTCTGCCCGCCCACGGCAACAGTAACTGGAAACCAGGCTCCAGTTAGGGCAAAACGTGGAGCCTTCCTCCGCTAAGGGAAGCAGGCAAGTAGGGGGAAGTTCACCTTCATTTCACCAGCGTGAAATGAAACAGAAGGATACCGACTTATCTTTGGGCCTACAAGGTACCAATTTATTGAACTGTTAAAAATGTGTTATATGCTACACCAACATCTAGCTTAAAAGCCAAAGCTTATTCTTCTCTACAGAGCTTCTTGCAACTGAAGAACATCATGCTTCACAGAATTTGGCTTGTTCATAATTAGAATTTATTTCACTTTAAATACAAAATACCATTAAACAGATAACGCAATTAAGAAAAAGAAAAAAAAAAAAACAGGTTAGCACTACATCTTCTCATAAGTTAATTCATGGCCACATACAGTACATGTCTTTTTAAATGTATCTTCATCAATGTTTTCTTCTGGTCCATACTCATGTTCATGGATTCTAGCTTCTTTCTTCCACAAGCTGCTCCTCACAGCACGGCGGAGTTCTGATGAGAAATGTAAGAAAACGTTAAGATTTTAGTAAATCTTACGAATAATGGTTAGTAAAACTCAGGCTAACCACCTTTCTTGAGGACTAACAGATGACAATCTGCTTGTTGCCCGCCTTCCACAAATTCTGTGTGAGAATCTGCTACTGCAAGAACAAGCGTTGACTTGCCTTGCAATCTTCACCTCGTTTGCATATTTTAAAGGATAAGAACTATGCCGACATGAGATCTCACAGGAGAAGATTTTCCATCTGGCCTGAGTACATGTTGCCCCCTGCCTTTTTTTACAGGAAGCCATTCAAGGGTATCCAAAAGGGGTCGGTGGAATGCAGAGGAAAAGTTTTTATAAAACGCCTCATTGTTTTGCGTGACCAAGAAAGACTACTTTCCATTCAGGTCACAGTAAGCCTCCCAAATGACTTGGCATTCTCCAAGCTTTATGCCCAATAATGCGAGTTGCCTCTGCAGCAGCCGCAGTGAAGCCAGGCTGGCAGCTGAGCCCCAGAAATTATCCGGATGTTGCAGGCGGGTGGGCAAGCATACCGAACAGCAGAACGCCGTCATGTTTTGGGACAAGCCATTCAGGCTGCAAACTTTGTCACGTTAAGGCCTGTACTCGCACGGAACTCTGGCATCTCGGCTACAGTCTGCTGCCCGTCCTTCTGTGCGCTGGACATCAATGGTCGGGACGGGGGTAATTTGCTCAGTCTCACGTTCTGCCCCCTCCAGACAACACCAGCACAGCCAGCCTGAGCTGTGTGCCCCCCGAGTGCCGGCCTGTAGTGAAGCACGGGTGCACCGTCAGCCACAGCTCTGGCCAAGAAACAAATATGTGGTCTTTTTTAGAATTACTAGCATGTCTGTGCCGAAAGTGTTTTCCAGAAGTTCTACCCATTGAATGCTCTCCTAATTTATCAGGAAAAAACAAGGATAACGAGCTGTAAAAACAGCACCTGGGAAAAAGGGGAAAAGCCATTTTCTACCTTCATTTAAAGTTACTCCACCTGAAGGCATACATATGACAGAATTAGAACCCACTGCCACAAAAATCTATGTTTTCTCCAAGTCATGAAAAGTAACAGAACAATCTATGGTATATCTTGGGTCATATAAAAAAACTTAAAAGAACACCATAATGAACTGCTGTTAATCGACTTCCTTCCCTTACATCATGTCCGTAGGACAACAGGGTAATTCAGGTTGGAAGACCTCAGATCTCCAGTCCAACCCTCTGCCCAAAACGGTCAGTTACGAGGTCAGACCGGGCTGCTCCGGGCTTGCCCACACAGCTCTTGAAAGCCTCCATTTTGGCAAACTGACTGTTTTCTAAATACTTTTAGTCAGAGGCAGAAACACATTCAAACAGAACTGTACTTTACTTCAGGTACTGCAGTATGTAAGTTTAACCCTTTACCTTTAACTTTCTTATCAAACTTCTTCTGTTTCATCTTCTCTCTGGTGTCACGACGGAGTTCCTTCGCTTCTTGCAGTGATTCTTCGCTACCCCAGACTTCAAGAGAACGCTTGATTACCTACAGGATGGACATAAATGTGTTTCTTTTTTCCCCTGAAACAATAGAAGTAAACTATTCTAACTCAATTTAATTCTTTCTCTACACGTGTACAAGCCAACCCAATATTGCCTCTGCCTCCCATCTGTCTCTTTGCTCTCGACCTGCAAACATGGCATTCCTTCCACAGTATGAGGCAACACTGATTTTTAGTATCAGCTAGATTTAACTTGGAGGGGTAAAACCCAGCTCTAATTTCCTGCATATTCCACTAAAGCAGCCACATTCCCGTATAAGTAGCAAACAAGGAGTGACAAGAGCCCTAGAAAAATCTACTGGCCTTTCCTGCTGCCTCTGAGGGCAGAGGGCAAACACGAGGCCACCGCCACAAAGGGCCACAGACAGCAGCAGCTGCCCCACGCATTTGAGATTAGCACTGAAACGACCTGCAATGGTGCAAGCCACTGAGGCTGTGCTCCATGAACAACTTCAAAATGCTCACCAACACCGGCAAATTCATGAATCTAGACCACCTCTCTGTATTTTTTTAACTATATAGGAAATTACACAGGCTACACATAATATACTCGGCTTCAACAAATTAATTCATGAGTCAGAACCAAAGCGATGCCATTTTGGCTACTAGAACTGTATGAAGGTAAAAAGAGCTCTGAAATACGCTAACAGATTCTATACCTGTAGTTTTAAATAAAGTTTCATGTCACCCCATCGTGAATTATGAGGGTTTTTCTTCACAATGAATCGGAGTACTGGTTCTCTCTTGTCTAAGTCACAGTCTTTAAGAAGATACTCTTCTTTCGCTTCTGTCCTTGTTATAAGTTTATGTTTATCTTCAGCATCTCTGAAAGATGTAAAATAACGATGAGAAAGCCACACCCGAAAACCACGTTATTAACATCTAAATCCCCCACCACTTCTAACATTCCTGAAATACAGGTAGTCCTCATCCTCTCTGTTTTTATGTATGCAAATAACTTTGGATTCCAACAATCTAGCTAAACTGCAGGATGGGTTTACTGAAATTAAGATTAAAAATTCTCCCATTTGAGGAAACCTAGGCTGAGAAGCCTGTTTTTCTAGAAGGGCTTTTCTTCTATTTTCTTGCAAGAGAGAGTAACTGAAACTTAAAAGGAGTATGAATAATTTTAAGTATTCACCTAACCCAGATGCAATTCAAGAGGACAAAGTACAAGCCTGACACATGGTCAAGAGAGAAAGAATGTGTAACGTGAGACCAGTCAGATCACCTGAGAATATACACACTCCATATGCTTCTAGATCCCAGAAACAGATTAGCAAAACAGCTTAGCAACACAACAAAGCACTTGTTTCTAAATGCAAGACAGCAGGCAGAGGAACCATAAAATAGAGAGCTTAAAAGATTGTAACTTTTACCAGACAGATAATGAAAAATTGTGTAACCACGGCAGCATTTATGAGTTAACGAAAAAAAAACTACATTTACGCAATCCTGACTGAAGTGTAACTCAAATTGCTGGAGCCGGAACAATCTTCCAAGCGCTAAGTGCCAGCAACGGTCATCAAGGAAGTTCTGCTGTAAACGTAGCTTTACTAGAATTCAAAGTTCACCGTAAAAGCTAATGCACCGGGCAACCTCGAGCGCTCGGCTGCCAGAGCTACTTAGTCTGAAAGAAAACCACCCTTAAGGCTCTGAGCCCTCTCCTTTTTCTACCCATTTTTGGCTTCGAGAGACAGCACTTTGTCCGATTGTGAACTGCCCGCGCCATGTGCGCGCCCCTGACCCCTCCCTGCAGCAAACAGGGGAGATCCCGGAACAAACTCCTCGCTGCAATCTATTTTTTTTCCCCACCCATTCATTCTTACACTCGCGTGTGGTTGGCTGCCTCGATTGGTCTGATTGCCCTCGTTATCTTGATGGCTTTTGGGGCATTTTCTGTGCTGCCGGTAAGTCAGCCAAGAGGCTGCCTCCCGCTCAAGGTCAAACTCCTGCTCACCCTGCAGGTCCACCGGTAACCTCCGGTGGGGGCTCTGCCCTTTGCCTGCCACGCTCCCACTGACCAAAGTACGAACCTCGCTCGGGTTAACCCCCGGCTCCACTTGGCAAAGCGGGGATTCCGCGTTCGAACCGTTTTCCAAACAGCTCGTCTGCAACCACACGCCCGTTTCCACGCTGACAAACGCGCTAACTGCTCTCCACACATCATGTTTCCATAATATTATGTAAAAATGTATGGATGTCCCCCATCCTAAAACAGGCTTGTGAGACAATGCCGTTTTTCACTTCCGTAAGGGAAAATACAGGTTATCAACTTCCACTGACTTTTTCAGTACGTGTAAAGTTACTGAAAAGTGTCTTTGCTGACAGCCTTTTTAAATTGAACAGAATGGCTGTAATTAACTAAATTACATCCAGCAATCTTTACGTAAGATAAAGCTTCCCTCTCCTGATTATTTGTAATACCTGCAATTATCACATGTTGCCCAATCAAAGTGCTGCATAAGGTAGGAGTCCATGAATTCTTTGCCACAGTCTCCACAGATGAGATAGTCAAACTCTAGTACAGGTGCTAATGGAAAGAAATTTTTTTTTTAAATAACTACCAAGTTAAAAACAAGCATTTGGAATTGGTATAACAGGTAATTTTACTAAAATTTACATTATAGCTCTTATAGTGTTCGTTACAGACTAGTTTCACTCCTCTATTGAAATTTTCCAGAAAGATACAGTACAAATTGAAACCCGTTATCGCGCAGTCCCATCTCTGCTAGAATATTTCTGTTCTTGCTGGAAGGTTCACTCTATTAAGTATTGGATTTCAACATTCAAATGCACACATTTGTTTCGACTTAGCCATTGTTTAAAAAAAAAAAAAAAAAAATTCTCCGCGCTTCCCCCATTTAGTGCTTCATATCCCCTCCTACGGCTTCCTCCGCTCTGGCCTTTCAAAATCCGTCCTGATTCAGCGAGGACGTGCAGGCAGGAACGGGAGGAAGCAGGGACGGAAGGGGACGCAGTTCGCAGAGGGTGGCTGGAGCAGGAAGCAGTACAGGAGCGGCGCTGGCATCATGGTTCTCTCAGCTCTGCTCCTGTTTTTTTCCGAGCTCAGCCACACCTGCCTCTCCCTAAAAACGAGCTCATCGGAGGCCCCAGGGCGGTCGGCAAGGCTCTCGTCCGTCGCAGCTGGCAGAAATGGAGGTGGATGGCCAGAGAGCTGCTAGGAGTGGAATGGGGATGGAGCTCCACTACAATCCTCTCCCCAAGCCCTCTCAGCACTGCTCCAAGCCCAGACTCATCCCGCTGTCGGCCATCGGTCGGGGCCGCATCCTCGCCGGGCAGATCACCTCCAGCGTCACCGCCATCTGCTTTGTGTTCCATGTGACACCTAGAAACACTGATCCCGGTAACCGCAGCTCTAAGGAATGTTCCCCTTAACAGTAACATTGTAATTCTAGCAGAAAATTAACATTTTTATACAGTTTCACCAGGTGAAAAGTGAGGTAATGCCGCAGAATATTAAGAATACCTGAAACGGAAGATTAATGCTCGGCATGCAGCAGCATACATTTTTAATTGCGTTTGCATTTATAGCAGATTCGATCTTGCACAGGCGACATTTTATGCCAATTCAGTCCTACTAGCGGCAGCGGAATGCTCAGTACTTCGCATAGCCATGCTCTTACATCACATTTCATCATTTAAGGCAGTGCTTCCCGAACATAAAGACACTTTATTAAGACAATGACATCATGAATTACACAGCAAAAAATACCCCCGCTGCAAAGGCGTCCCCGTTCTACTTAATTTATTGTTAACCGTTACCCCCTCAAAAGAAGCAGGGCTGCTAATTATTTACACCCTTAATGAAATCCGGTGGCGATTTCTAACAAAGAGATATACTGCACCAACAGCCCTGCAGCCGATTCAGAGCAGAACAAAGCAAGACAAAGGCAATCCCAGAGAAGAAAGTGAATCTATTTTGGGATCCTTACTTCTCCATTTGCTTTTTTGGAGGGAGAATATCGCAAGACAATATGTCGAAATCCCCCACAAAACGATCAGCAAGTTGGCGTCAGCCACGTTTTATAACGATAAAAGCTGGCACTGCAGCAGTGCTCAGACCTTGGCATAAACGCTACCCATCCCAAAAATTCCCAACCCCGACGAAGCCGCGCAGATTTACACTTACTTTAGTCTTAAAATTCAAATTCCCGAAACAAATACTAGAAGTAACGTTCATCGGGGAAAAGGGAAAAAAAAAAAAAATCTGCTATACCCAAGGGCATTGGCTGTGTCCCACTTCCGCGGCTTAAAATTCTTCGTTTTTAATTACCGCGTTATTTGCTAGCCGCCTTAATCGGAGGCGCCAGAAATGGAGCACATCCAGAGAGGCGCGTGAGGAGGAAAGAGGAAGGGGAAAAAAAGAAAAAAAAAAAAGGGAGGGGGAGGGAAGGGGAGGGGGAGGAAGAAGAAAGGAGGAAAAAAAAAAAAGCCCGGGAAAAAAAAAAAAGGCGCCCAGCCCGCCCGCCCTGCTCGCCCAGCCCGGCTCACTGTCGCCCCCGCGCCTTCCTGCCCTCCCCCGCCGGCTCCACGCACGCGGCGCCGCCTCTTTCCTGCACACCGCCCCCCCCGGGGTGGGGTGGGGGGAAGGGGAGCGGGGAGGGGTGGTGGGGGGGGAAAATTCGGTCGGTTTTTTATTTTAACGAAATATATATAGTTCTTTTTCTTTTACCGGGGGGATGCACGATTTTCTTGGCGCCGCCAGCCTCTTCCTCCGCCTCCTCCTCCTCCTCCTCCAGGAGGAAGCCCCCTCCCGTGTCCACGACCTTGGGGGGAGCCCGCACCCGCACGCCGCCTGCAGAAAAGACAAACGAGACGCCCGCGTTTTAGCGCCGCGGCGGGAGCCGCCGCCGCTAGGGGGCGTCCTCCACTCCTCCCCACCCCCCCCTCCGCGCGCCGCGAGGCGGGGGGCCGCGGCGCGCGCGCGCGCGGGTCCCCCTCCCCCCCCCTCCATGTGGAGGGAGGGGGGAGGGGAGCCCTCGCGCGCCGCCGCCGCCGCGGCGGCTCCCCCCCCCCCCCGCCTTCCCGCCGCCTCGCGCCCAACGGCGCCGCGCCGCGGCGCCCCCCCCCCCCCCGCAAAAATGAAGGGAAATAGGGTCGCGGGGAGCTGCCCGGCCAGGCCGGGACCATCCGCCGCCGCCATCCGACCTGCGGCAGGGTAGGGCCGGGCCGCCAGCCGCGCCTGCCGCAGTGCCAGCGCCCGCTGCCGGTTCCGCTCGATCTTCGCCAGCGCTGCCGCCGAGAGGGGCGGCCGCTCGCCCATAGTCTCCTTCTTCGTCTCCTTCTTCTTCTCCTCCTCCTTTTCTTCCTCCTCTTCCATCAGGGCCGGGGCCGCGCCCGCCATGGCGGCGGCGGGAGCCAGCGGAGCCCCGCGAGTCTCCCCCCGCTCCGGCGGCAGTGGCGACTCGCCCTTCCCCTCGCCGAGCCGCCGCCGCACTGCGCCTGCGCAGAGCGGGAGGCGGGGGAGGGGGCGAAAGGGGCGAGGCCCCCCCGCGCATGCGCGCAGCCGCCGCCGCGCCTCCCCGCACCGCCACGGCGGGACCCGCCCCGCCGCCGCGCGGGGCGCGACGGGAAGCGCCGGGGGGGGGGGAACTGGGGGGGGGGAGGGGGGGCGAAAAAGGGGGGGGCTGGGGGGGCGCGCCGGGCCGCGGCCTGCGTGGCGGCCCCGCACTGGGGGCGGGGGGGGGGAACCGGGAGGGGGGGGGACACGGCCCGGTACCGGCCCCGGGGGGGTTTGGGGGAGGGGGAGGGTTGGTACCGGGGATTGCAGCGCGGGGTGGGGGAGGGGAGGCGATGACCCTGCGATTTCCGCGTGTACCGTTTTCGAGCGCTTTCTGCGGCAGCCCCCGCCTGGGGCTTGAGCAACCCTATTACAAAAAAAAAAACCACCACCCCCCACACCACAAAAAAAACCCAAAAAACCACACAAAACCCCCCAAAGCCCGCCGCCCCGCACGGCAGGAATTCCTTCACGGCGTCACCCTTTTGTCCGCGGAAGGCGGGCCCCGCGCTGCGTTTCCCTGGCCGACCGCCGGCATGCGGCGGGCTGGGCCCGGCCCGGCCGCCATTCCTGCCCGGGGGGCGGCCTAAACATGGATGTGGAGCCCCGTGCGGGTAGCCTGCGGCGGGGCCCTTCCCGGCCGGGGGGGCCCCGGGCCTCCCCTGCTCCTGAGGAGACCTCTGCTGCCACCGGGGAAGGCGGCCCGCGTTCACCCCAACCGGGGGGCAGCCCGCCCTACCCCACCTCGGTGGGCCTGCCAGGACGGCCTCAGCTGCCGTTTCTTTCTTCAGAAAAGATACTAAACTGCTACCGTGGCAGTGCTAGCCCCACGGCTGTGCTAGCCCCACGGCTGTGTTAGCCCCACGGCTGTGTTAGCCCGATGACTGTGCTAGCCGCATGGCATGCTAGCCCCACGACTGCTAGCCGCATGGCTGTGCTAAGCCCCATGGCTGTGACTCAGCAGTGCTAGCCCCATGACTGTGTTAGCCCCACAGTAGTGCTGGCCCCACAGCAGTGGTAGCCGCATGGCTTTGCTAGTCACATGGCTTTGCTAGCCACATGGCATGTTAGCCCCACAGCAGCGCTAGCCCCACGACTGTGCTAGCCGCATGGCTGTGCTAGCCCCATGGCTGTGACTCAGCAGTGCTAGACGCATGGCTGCGCTACCCCCACAGCTGTGCTAGCCCCATAGCAGTGGTAGCCGCACGGCTGTGCTAGCCGCATGGCTGTGCTAGCCGCATGGCTGTGCTAGCCCCAGGGCTGTGCTAGCCACATGGCTGTGCTAGCCACATGGCTGTGCTAGCCCCACATCCACTCACAGTGCCGGGTGATCCAAACCATGCTTGGCAAGGGTGCCAAGGGCTTTTTTTTAACCCAAATCCCCCTGTCTGCCTTTACTGGTTGCGCGTGATCCACCCGCAAGAGCAAAGGGAGAATAAATGGAGGCCATAGCCTTCCTTATTGATGAGCTCCACGTAAATGGCTTTGTCATGCAAATGTGGCTCTAAGCCACTTTCATATAAAGCCAGCTTAATACTGAACAGCCAGTGATCCTCCTCGCTTGTCCCTTCGGCAGTGGCTGCCCTGTCCTTGAAGGGACGGAAATGAAGACGTTGGTACAGATGTTGGCTCCCTGCCTCCATACCGAATCGGCACGACCTTACAGCACAGAAAGAAGTCTTCCTCCCCAAAAGGTCTCTCTCTCCCATGAAACTAGTTTCCTGCCAGCCCTCCCCTGCTGCCCCTGGAATATATCCCTGGAGCCTCTCCCTTACAGTCCTGACTGCCCACAGAAATTACCTCCATAGACTGCTTTTCTGCTGTGTCGAAAAACATTTTATTTCTTTTTAGCATGTCGTCCGTGCTTGGCATTAACTTTCAACAGCCGCCAGCAGAGTGTGCTGTGGACGCTGTGAAAAGAACATCCTGCTTCTGGGAAATTTTTTTTTTTTAAAATATATATATTTATATATATATTTAAACACAGATGAAGACATTTAAAGTGCTTCAAATATTTGCATGAGCGGTAGGTAGTTCCTCCTGTCAATTAAAATACATCTCTTGCCACAGTTCACAGAACCTTCTCCTTAAAAATTAATAGCTGAGTCATACTAAACTGTCCGCTTTCAGCAAGATGGCTTTTCACTGTGTGTATAAAGTTGGAAAAGTGCCACGATGAACATGTCCAAATACCTTTTGCAGTCAAAGAGAAGGGCCTGTAACACAAGATATTTAATAGATGAAAATACAAATTGTAATCCTGGCCTGTAGATGAAAATGCAAATTGTAATCCTGGCCTACAGGAAGCAGTTTATGGAATGGTACCGCATGGGCATACACTTCTCCAGACTCATTACTCTCTCCTTTGGACCGACTCACGGTGGACTTACAAAGAGGTGAATAAATATATTACGAGTAAGTAAAGTACAAGTAGTGTGAAGCAAAGTGTTTACTGGATGACTTGGAAATGGAATTGTTTGATTGAAAACCAAACACCCCTGTGTTTGGATTCCTTATTTTATTCTGGTGTCACTCTTTCCTCCCTTGTTCTGTGGGAGTAGAAATTTAGGGAAGAGTGAACTTTTGAATTGTGGTTGGGGATTAACAAATAGTTCTGTATCATTCACAAACCAAAACTGCACGGAAGCAAAGTCAAGTTTGGGACCCAGTGTAAGGGTTTTAAGGGCAGAAGGACATTGTTATAATGCAACTAAACTGGAATTAGGATTAAAAGGAAATCAGAAGGTTTCTAAAAGGAAATCAGAAGGTTTCAAAAAGTAAATTCAGAGGCAAGGCACTCAAACAAAATTGGCTGTGGGCCTCAACTATCCATGCAATGCAGCTAGCACTTTATTAAGTGAAACTGTTTTAGAAACATGTACTAGAGGTTTTTTCCTTTTTTCTCAGAGTCACTCCGACCAGAATGAATCAAACATAGTGCTCCTAGTTTTCACAGTCATGAGAAGGTAATAAAAACTTATAGTTATGCATTAGCAAGGGGTTACAAATTGCCTCATATGTGCTCCTCTGGTCATGCAATAATACTTATGTGAAATGCACATGGCTTCATGGGTGGACACGAGTCAATAATCATAATGGTACGTGTGTTTTAAATAGTTCTTCAGGTGCTGTAGGCCAAACGATACTTGATATTACTTGGTTACTGGTAGCCATATATTAAAAAGTAGCTGTCATTACTTGGCAAGTGTAGACCTGCATTATTTCCTAGCCACAGAGAAGAGAATCGGTGAGTATCTGAGTGCAGGGAGGCAGCTAAGCACTGCTTGGCAGCTCATCTCTCCCCCAGAGAAAAGGGTGAGCAGCAAGATGAGAATGTTTGCTGAGTACACAAAACTTTTTTAAATTAGCAGGGGCGAGGGTCATCTGTAAAGAATTCTGGGTGACTCAGCAGTAAAAAAGCAGATTAAGTACAAGGTAGAGAAATGCAAGGTTGTTTATGTGCGGAAACCTAGTCCTGACTTTACATAAACAATAGTGATGTCTGCATTGGTTGCTGCCACTCAGGAGAGAGACTTTGCGTATGTGCAGCCTGCACAAACACCAGCTTGGTGTCTGGAAAAGCAAGGCACGTTTGAAGGAAAGGGACAGAGGACAAAACAAGGAACAGATTTATGGCGCTCCACAAATCTGTGGTGAGCTCACACCATGAGCACTGTGCCCAGTTGTGTTTCCTGCCTCTCAGAGAGGAAATACTGGAACTGGAAAAGGATAACAAGGATGCTGAGCTGTCTGGCTCTTTGTCCCTTGGAAGGAACAATTGCGTAGGCTCGCAGTTTTCACTCCAAAGAAGTTACTTAGGGAGGATATGCCTGCGGCCTGTCACATCCTAAGTAACTTGGAGAGGGAGTTGACTTTTTGAGTACAAACCATCAGATTTGTGGAAGTGGGAGCCAGGCTCTAAATAAACATTCTCCATCATCACCCACCAAGTACATCCAGGTCCTTGAGCAAAAACAGGCCCACAAGTGGGTTTGCCTTTGCCCAAAGTAGGATAAACTCAAACATTTCCCCAACATATTCCCTTCATACACCACAGGGACTTTATCCCCTTCGACAATATGTAAAAGGTCTGATTGAGCAGAACCAGCTCGATTGATGGCTCCCCTGCTGTTAACTAACCAGGTAGCTTGTGCTAAAGGCTCTCCCAGTTTTTGAAAGTTCCACCTCGTATTGATTTCAGGGTAGTTTTTAACTGTCCATTATATTGCTCTGTTTTCCCAGAAGCTGGTGAATGATAGGGGATATGATATAATCACTCAATGCCATGTTCTTTGGCCCAGTGACTTATAAGATTGTTTTTCAAATCAGTCCTGTTGTCCGACTCAATTATTTCTGGAGTGGTGTGTCACCACAAGACTTGTTTTTCAAGGCCCAGGATGGTATTCCGGGTGGTGGCATGGGGTACAGCGTAGGTTTCTAACCACACAGTGCTTGCTTCCACCATTGTAAGCACGTAACGCTTACCCTGGCGGGTTTGAGGGATTATGATATAGCCAATTTGCCAGGCCTCCCCCCACTCGGATTTCAGCTATTGTCCCCTGTACCACAAGGATTTTAACCATTTAGCTTGCTTGATTTCGGGATGTTTCATGGTGGTGGATTACCTGCACAATAGCATCCATGGTTAAATCCATCCCTTGGTCATGAGCCCATTTATGTGTTGCATCCCTTCCTTGATGACCTGAAGTGTCATGGGCCCACTGAGCTAAAAATAGTTCACCCTTGTGTTCCTAGTCCAAATCTGTCTGGAAAATTTTAGCAGCCTGATCCACCTGTGGATTGTTTTGATGTTCCCCAGTGACCCAGCTTTTGGGTACATCAGCATCTACATGACGTACCTTTACAACTAGTTTCCCTAGACAGTTAGCAATATCTTGCCACGACTCAGCAACCCAGATGGGTTTGCTACTGTGCTGCCAGTTGCTCTGCTTACGCTGTTTTAACCACCCCCACAGAACATTTGCCACCCTCCATGAGTCAGTATACAGATAGAGTACTGGCCACTTTCCTCGTTCAGCAATGTTTAAAGCCAACTGAATGGCTTTTACCTCTGCAAATTGACTTGATTCACCTCCTTCAGCAGCTTCCGCGACTTGTTGTGCAGGACTCCACAAAGCAGCTTTCCACCTTTTATGGCAAGATCCATCAGTGAACAGAGCATACTGTTTCTTATTATCTGAGAGTTCATTATTTGGTGGAGCTTCTTCAGCACATGTCACCACCTCTTCTCATGGCATTCTGAAGTCTTTGCCTTCGGGCCAGTTTGTGATGACTTCTGATTCCTGGACAACTGGGCTTTCCTATTCGAGCTCGCGGTGTGATTAATGCAACCCATTTACTCCAGGTAGCATCGGTGGCATGATGAGTAGAAGGAACTTTACCCTGGAACATCCATCCCAGTGCTGGTAATCAGGGTGCTAGGAGGAGCTGTGCTTCAGTACCTATTACCTCTTGAAGCAGCTCTGACTCCTTCATATGCTGCCAAGATTTCTTTCTCAGTTGAGGTATGGTTGCCCTCAAAGCCTTTGTATTCTCAACTCTAAGATCCTAGGCATCGACCTTGAGTCTCCCCTGGTGCTTTCTGATACATGGTCCAGGTAGGGCCATTGTCCCCGGCTGCAGTGTAGAGCACATTTTTAATGTCCTGTCCTGTTCAGACTGGTCCAGGGGCTACTGCATGCATGATCTCTTGTTTAATTTGCTCAAAGGCCTGTTGTTGCTCAGCGCCCCACGTAAAATCATTTTTCTTTAGAGTCACTTCATGTAGAGGTTTCACAATCTGACTGTAACCTGGAATGTGCATTCTCCAGCAACACACAATGCCTAAGGAGGCTTGCTTGTGTTTCCTTTTTGTTAGTTGATGGTAACATAGCTGTTATTTTGCTAATCACATCCATTGGGATCTGCAACACCCATCTCGCCACTTAATTCCCAAGAACTGGATGTTTCGTGCAGGTCCCTCGACCTTGCCTCTTTTTATATCAGAACTGTATTTCAAAAGAATTTTGATTATTTCTTTACGTTTCCTAAAAACGTCTTCTGTTGTGTTGCCCCATACAATGATGTCGTCAATATATTGCACATACTCCAGAGCTCCACCCTTCTCCAGTGCAGTCTGGATCAGTCCATGGCAAATAGCAGGGCTGTGTTTCCACCCCTGGGGCAGTCAACTCCAGGTGTACTAGGATGCCTCTCCAGGTGAAAGCAAACTGTGGCCGGCACTCTGCTGCAAAAGGAATAGAGAAAAACACATTAGCAATGTCAGTTGTGGCGTACCACTTGGCTGCCTTGGACTCCAGTTCATATTGGAGTTCTAGCATGTCCAGCACGGCAGCAGTCAGTGGTGGTGTGACTTCATTCAGGCCACAATAGTCTACTGTTAATCTCTAGTCTCCATCAGACTTCCCCACTGGACATACAGGGCTGTTAAAAGGTGAACAAGTCTTGCTGATTGCTCCTTGGCTCTCTAGGAAATCGGGTTCTGGATGGGAATTGGAGAGTCTCGGTTAGTGTGATACTGTTGTCGACGCACCGTGGCAGTAGCAGTTGGCATCTGCTATTCTTTAACCCTCTGTTCCACCACAGAAGGGTCATCTGAAAGACTGGGCAAGGTAGACAGCTGTGTAATGTTCTTAGTCTCTATGGCTGATATACTAAAAGCCGTATACCCTTTTGGGTCCTTAAAATACCCTCTCTTGAGGTAGTCTATGCCAAGGATGCACAGAGCGCCTGGACCAATCACAATGGGGTGCTTCTCCCATTTATTCCCAGTTAGGCTCACTTCAGCCTCCAATACAGTCAGTTCTTGAGACCCTCTCACTCCAGAAATAGTGATGGATTCTGCCCCTTTATGATTGGATGGCAATAGGGTACACTGTGCACCAGTGTCTACCAGGGCTTTATACTTCTGTGGTTCTAACATGCCAGGCCATTGAATCCACACAGAAGGACTCTCTCCCTGACCTGCTTGAGAAGGACCTTTTCCTGGATCTACTTTAGAAGGACCCTTTCCTTTGTCTGCTTTAGAAAGACCCTCTCCTGGGTCTTCGTCAGAATAATTCTCTCCCATGCTGTCTGGCTTGACCTGGTCTTTGTCATAAGGGGCAGGGGAACGAACTGACCTATTTTTTCTTCCTGGTCACCGGGGTGACTTGTGCTGGTACTGATGGAGTTGGAGTAGCAGTGGCACTCACTATCGGAGCAGCTGGAGTGGTGACGGTGCTCATTGTCGAGCCTGGAGTAGCGGCAGTGGTTGTTGTCAGAGTTGAAGCAGTGGCGGTGCTCATTCTTGAAGCCAGAGTACCTCGTGCCAGTACGGGTGGTGGAGGGTGAGGAGCAGCAGCCCATGTCTTACAACACCTACTCCTGCAGCAAAGTTTAATAAGAAACCACCTCCGAATACATTCAGGGGAATCAATAATGAAATCATAATTTTAAGAAAGTAACAGTCATTTTCGAAATCCCCTAGCTCTGATGGTATCAATTTGTCATAAAAGGGTGAGGTAAACTTTCCCAAGGTAAAATTGAAATTGGTGCTCCCCCCCAGCCTCTTGTACACGGAGAGGAGGAGGAGGCCAGATAAAGAGATTTACGAGTTTAGAAGAAACTAAACTACTTTAATGAAATATTAATAATAAAATAAAAAGGAAAATAATGAAATAGATACAGTATATACAAAACCGTATTAAGCTCCCAGGATGACGTCACCAGCAGGCACTGGGAAGTCCCAGGCTGGACTCAGCGATGGGTGGGAACTAGATTCCACAGCTGGAGTCAGGAACTTACGGATCAGGATCAAAGGCAGATGAACAGACAGTGGCGCTAATCCAAACAGGCCATTGAATCCACACAGTCCAATATACTCGGTTATCCCTCTCCTCCTCCTGGCTGGAGACACGGCAACCCTAATGTTGAGAACATCTACAATTAGCAGATGAGTTCCTACAAGGACTGGAGCATCACTTACCATGGACTGGAGCAGCCCCCCTCCTGCAGAAATTCTTTCTTCCCTCTGCTTTACCTTGCAACTCAAGCACTTGTGCCTGCAGGGCTGGAGTAGGTTTTTTATCCCACTTACTCACGTCCTCTCCGTAGTTGCGGAGGCAAAGCCACAGGAAATCTCGGAGTGGATCTTGTTTCCCTTGAGTTGACTTTGTAGGAGGGTGTTTTTTCTTAATGACTACAACCTGTGTCTGCTCAGGGGAAGAGTGGGATTCTTTCCCCTTCTCAGACAGTTTTTCAAGCAGTTCATGAAGCAGTTTGGCAGTTTTCTCATTTTTCTCGGCTATTGTCGTAGTCATTTTCTCCACTGTCTCAGCAATGGTCATAGTTTGATCAGCCATTGTCTTGGTTTGCTTAACTATTTTCTCCACGGCTGCTACATGAAGGGGACAAGAGAGATTGTCTTCATACTGTTGCACATTGTTTCGCTACCTCATTTACAGTTGGTGTATCAGTATCAGACCCTCCCCAGGCCATTGTTGACAATGTGTGGGAGTAATTTGATGGTGCACTCTGCACAAACTTTCTCAACAAAGATGGTTTGCATGGCATTTCATCGGGGTCTATAACCACTTGCCAGTTGCTATAAACCAGCTCTCGCACAGCCAGTTCCCTCAGGTACTTAATACCTTTTTCTGTGCTGGTCCATTTCGATATCATCTTTATGATATCATCTTTAAAGGGGTACCTGCCCTTTACAGCTCCTAGCAGTTACCTACAGAGACTGAGGACATCTGCCTTTCTCCCAATCGCTTTATCAATCCCTCCATCTTTGGGCAGGTTTCCCAACTGCTTAGCTTCTCAGCCATCTAAATCTATGGTATCAGCTCCATTGTCCCAGCACTGGAGCAACCAGGAGACAAGTGTCTCCCCTTCGTGATGATTAAAGTCCTTCCTTATATTTCGCAAATTCTTCACAGAGAAGGATTTGATGATTATCTCTGCATCTGAGTCCTCATCCTGTGTTAATGCTGCCTGAGAAGGACCCTCTCCTGGATCTGATTTAGCAGGACTTTTTCCTTTATCTGCCTGAGAAGGACCCTCTCCTGGATCTTCCTCAGAGGAACCCTCTCCTGCGCTGCCTGGCTTGGGCTGGTCTTTGTCATCAGAGGCGAGGGAACGAGCTGACTTTGTGTTTCCTGGTCACTGGGGCAACTTGTGCCGGTTCTGCTGGAGTTCGGGCAGCAGCAGCAGCAGCGCTGGTTGTGGGGGCGGCCGGAGCAGCGACCGCGCTCCTTGTCGGGGCTGGAGCAGCCGGTGCCGCCGCGGCCGGGGCGATAGGGGCCGGGGGAGGGGGGCAGGCGGCGGGGTGACCGGTGCCGCCGTGGGCCGGGCCGGGGCCGGTGTTGGGGCCGGTGCCGTGGCTTTTGCCGGGGCCTGGTGGGGGGGCAGCCGTTGGCGCGGGTGTCGCTGTGGCCGGGCGGTGGCTTTGGCCGGTACGGGCGGAGGCGTGGCTTGCGCCGGAGCCGGCGGGGCGGGGCAGCCGGTGCCGCTGGGGCTGCTATCGGGGCCGGTGGCCTTGTTTGTGCCGGTGCTGTGGCTTGGGCAGCAATCTGAGTTGTTTGAGTGTCTGCTGTAGCTTTCAGTCGCGGGGGGGTTGTCTGAATTCCTACCGCAGCTTTCCGTGGCGGGGCTGGCCGAGTTTCCGCGGTGGATTTTAGGGGCGGGATTGTCAGAATTTCTGCTATCTTTGACTCTGGCCATGGGGCTTGAGTATCAATATCAGATGTCACATAATACTCACTCCGGCACTGATATTTAACAATAAACCACCCCTGCAACACATTCAGGAAACCCAACAACAGAATCATGTACGAATGAGAGTAACATTCACTCTCTAAATAGCCCAAAGATTTCTCATCCCCTAATTCTGTTACTGTACTTTGGCATAATCATCAGAGGGCAAAGTAAACTTTCCCCGGGTAAAACCAAAAGTGTAGTTAGCAAAAGAATCCATCCCGAAAGTGTGATTAGTAAAAGACTCCATCATGTGATACCCGAGATATGCAGGTAGAACCGTTATCCAAGCAATTATTTTATACATCTGAAGGCAAATCCACACCAACATAGCACGCTTAGACCACCGCATCCAAACACAAAGAAGAAATAGACCATGCAATATATTCAACCAGTTAAACCTCACTGCATCAATTAACTTGATACAAAGCTCTCTAAAGACGCTATACAAGATTTCGCATAAGAACGACATGATGTGAACTGTCTGTTCTCCCTGAACAAACTGGAATTCAAACTATTCAGGCAATCTATCAGAGCTCCGTTCGTGCCCCACGTTGGGCGCCAATAAATCTGTCGTGGTTTTGGTCAAATGGGCCAATGGCCGGTGACAGATGCTCCCCCCCAGCCTCTCGTACACGGAGAGGAGGAGGACAGATAAAGAGATTTACGAGTTTAGAAGAAACTAAACTAATGAAATATTAATAATAAAATAAAAAGGAAAATAATGAAATAGATACAGTATATACAAAACCGTATTAAGCTTCCAGGGTCATGTCACCGGCAGGCAGTGGGGAAGTCCCAGACTGGACTCAGCGATGGGTGGGAACTGGATTCCGGAGCTGGAGTCAGGAACCCACGGATGGGGATCAAAGGCAGATGAACAGACAGGGTCCTCCTTGGACATCGGCCATTGAAGGAAGAGGCTGATCCCTTTGATCCCTCAGCTTTTATACTGAGCATGGGGCAGATGGGATGGAATACGCCTGTTGGTCAATTTTTGGTCACCTGTCCTGTCTGCTCCTCCCTGCAGGTGGGACCCCTTTACGCTTTTCCGTTTCCGACTCTCCAATGGGGCAAATAACAAAATTATCTGACCTTGGTTGTTATAGCAATAAGTATAAGCAAGAGCGTCTCCGTGTACCATTCCTTGGCACAAGTTGTAAACATTGGTCTTATCACTCTGAAAACGAAGAGTTTTCACCACAACATGCTGTTAATTTTAGAGAGTTAGAGGAGGCCTAGCTAAGAAGTAAAATTACCGAACAGAAAGTTGGTTCCGTTTTACCTCAAACCAGGACACATGTTTAAACCACCACATAAAAACACAAAGAGTAAATAAGTTATACAACACATTTGGCAGGTTAAGCAGCATTGCATCAACTAACTTTAAACAAAGGCCTATAAAGGCACGATAGCACATTTCACTCAAGAACGACATGATGTGAGCTGTCTGTTTTAGTATCCGACCCCTTAAGACTTTGCAGAAAAAATCCGATACTCTATCAACTGAGCAAGCCGGAATTCGAACTATTCAGGCAATCTGTCAGGGCCCTGGTCGTGCCCTATGTTGGACACCAATAAATCTGCCGTGGTTTGGGCTGGACTGGCCACTGAATGAACGACAGATGCACTCTTTACCTCTCTCTCTCTCTCTCCCTTCCCAGAAGAGAAGGGAGAAGAAAAATGGAGAGACTTATGGGTTGAAAAGAAAACTAAAACTACTTTAATTAAATATTAATAATAAAAAGAAAATATAATAATATAAAAAAGGAAAATAATGAAATATATACACTATATACAAAACCAGGATGACCATCACGTCACCGGCAGGCACTGGGGAAGTCCCAGACTGGACTCAGTGCAAGATGGGAACTGGATTCCAAATCTGGATAAAGGAACGCACGAATGGGGATCAAAGGCAGATGAACAGAGTCCTCCTCGGACGCCGGCCATTGAAGAAAGAGGCTGACCCCTTTGATCCCTCAGCTTTTATACTGAGAGGGATGTAGACGGGACGGAATACCCTGTCCCGATGGCTCCTCCCCGCAGGTGCGGGCCCGCTACGCTTTTCCACCTCTGACCCTCCAAAGTGGTACACAACACAGTTAGCTGACGTTGGCTCTTACAGCAGTGAGTACAAGCAAGAGCCTTTGCGCACACCATTCCTTGGTATTCAACTGTAACCATCAGGCCTTACCACTCTGGGAGCAGACACTGTCTGAAAAATACGCCATTAATTTCAGTCAGGTAGAAGAGGCTTAACTGCAAAGTAAAATTACTGAAAAGAAAAAGTTGGTTCTGTTCTGCCTCAAACCAGGGCAGGTTCCTGCCTCTCAGAGAGGAAGTACTGGAACTGGAAAAGGATAACAAGGATGCTGAGCTGCCTGGTTTCGTGTCCCTTAGAAGGAGAAGTTGAGTAGGCTCAGGGTTTCAATCCAAAGAAATTACTTAGGGAAGATATGCCTGAGGCCTGTCACACCCTAAGTAACTTGGAGAGGGTGAATGGCAGTTGACTTTTGGGTACAAACCATCATATTTGCAGTAGTGGGAGCTGGGCTTTAAACAAACCAGAGGAGATGGTTCTTCGCATGGTGACGTGGGGTGGATGTGTGCAGTGCCTTTCTGAATGGCAGACTGGGTTGCAGGGTGTTTCTCTGGGGCGCAGGGGAGATTGGCCAAGGATTTGGAAGAGGGCTGTGTTGAGAGTTAATGAACAAACACCCCCTCAGGCTCAGGAAATCCCCGGTGCTGAAAGCAGTTGGAGGCTGTGGGAGTGTTGCAGAGGAGATACCGTATATTTGCCTTGTTTTTTCCTCTGCTTGGTGTTCACCTGTGGCCTGTGGTGGAAACAAGATGTTGGAATGAACAGGTTCTTCATCCAAGGCAGTACACCTCTTCCTCTTTATTCACGGAGAATCATCCTGCAGCTGATACTTAAACACCTGGAGCCACATAATAGCAAGCAAACCTGTGTGATGAGGTATTTCAAACCGGATTCAGTGTTCATCTGTACCAGGAGTTACTTACAGAGCAGCTGCTGTGCTGTACATTTCCATTTCAACTCTTTATATACGTATTTCTCTGTGTCCAAAAAGTCTTAATAGCAATCTTCACACAGTTCCATTGCATACCTATAACCAAGCCAATCTTTTTGTCCTCCCTCAGTTAAATTATTCATTCAATGAGAAACAGATCTAACAAAGTCTTACTTTTCCATGGGTTTGTCTTTTGAAGGGAGTGGCTGTGGAGAAAAAAATCTCTTTACCACTCTCCCCCCTCTCCCTCTCTTTCTGTTTGGTGGTTCGGGTGGTAGCATCAGTTTTAGCCACATTTGAATTCTGTAGCCAGCAACTGGCCAGCCAATACACACGGGCTGTTGTCTGATGCCTCTTAGCATGACTAAGGCGTTGGATTTTGTCCAATGATTTCAAATGCTTTTTGTGGGAGAGAACAGTTCGGTTGCATCCTCAGGGATGTAAGGCAAAAATTGCCTTACATGCCCTTTGCGATTGTATTTCCATCAGGTTTTTAGTTTGATACACCCATTTCTTACGTTACCTTAAATAAATAAATGGCAAAGTATTGCTGGCTTCTTGGTGAAAAAGAGGCACGTGACCGATGAAAAACGAAGGGAACTTGTTAAAACCGGAGAGTGCACCTGCTTGGATTTGTATGTTCTCTTTCTGGATTCACCTATGCCATAGCGCATGGATCAGAGTTATGCAGTGAATCATCCTGTTGGACAGAACGGGACACGCAGGGCGAATTAAATTTGTCATCTCTGTGAGATTTTCTCATTTGCTCACCACCTGTAGGAGGGGATTTTCACAGTAATGTGACCTGTCTTCACGCTCCATTTATCATCTCCCAGTTGATGTATATAATCTCAGTTGAACAGATAGATAATGGAGGAAACACGTAAAGTGTTGAATGCTTGAGCAACAGATCTGAAAAGAAGAGGTAGGCAAGAATTGAAGTGCAAATTTTTAAAGACAAAAATTGGCGTTCTTCCCTGACAGGAGATCTTAATGCAAGTTTGTGATTATTTTCTTGTTACAGGAGATGACAGAATGTGAAATTACAATGTAAATCTCTTTTATTTGCTAGCGTTGTACATGACTCTTCTGTTTTATTACTTTTACTGAATAGGACTTTAATATGTTTGCTTTTAATATCAATAGAAAACACTGGTTTCACATCTGTGAATAGGAAAATGTCAAGGCATGATGAAAAAATGCTGCTTCTCACTGTTTCAGAGATCGCCACAAAGATGACTGCACACTTTTGTAGTTGACTGGCAATCCAGAAAGAGAAATCCTCTTTTGCTGTTTTACCAGGGAAATCATCTTTCTCTTCCATGGACATAAAGAATGGGAAACTGTGGCAAAACAACAAATGTGTCCTGTAACTGCGACATAGCAGCCTCTGATGATTTGGTATCTTCAATACAAAGAATAAAAAACATTGTAGGAAAGTAGGAAACTATGTAATTTTTTTCTGAAACTAAAGTACTGGGAGGGTTTTTCTGCCCCACCAGTGGCTGGTAGAGGAGATGCTGTGGAAATGGGTTTGAAGGCCTATCTCAACTGTCATGAAGCCAAACTCTTCAGGTTTGGGGTTTTTTTGGTTTTGTTTTTTGTTTTTGTTTGTTTGTTTGGTTTGGTTTTTTTGGTGGGTTTTTTGTTTTTGTTTTTGTTTTTTTTTTTTATCAAATGTGCAAGACTTGTCATGTGTAGGGACATTCACATATCACGTAAAAGGGATATGCGTGTGTATTGGCAATTCTTTTCCCCATCTCACTATTCCTATCTGGCCAGTTGTTTAATCCATGCAAGAACCTTCCCCATAGCAACTTAGAACCATTAAGAAACTTTGCCTAATGCTTTAGTCACTTTTTTCGTTCTATTAAAAGGCTCTCAGGCGTTTCTGAGACAGAAAATCAGTACATCACCTATTATAGTAATCTCTGAGACAGGAGATCTAGCCATATTGATGGTGAGAGGCTGAGCATTCTGGAGAAATGTGTAAAATTCTGGTCTTCCTGAAGTGTTTAGGGACTTTGAGAATGTAACTATTTGAAAACAAATTCTTCAAATTTCTGCTTTATATCACTCAATGTATTATACCTTGGGGGTTTTTTAAGCCATACCATAAAGAGACTCTTTTTACGATTGCTTCCAAGTCAGCCTGATGCGTTCCTGTGTGCAGAGTAGCTGGAACAGAAAACCATAAAACAACTGACAAAGTCTGCTCTAGCAAGAAAATCATGTCCCGGTTACCAGGATTTAAGAAATATGTGTCTCTTCTGGTACTTGCAAATCTCTGCAAAGCATTTCAGTGCTGTTGTCTATAGGTTTGATCAGATCTCCCTCCAGAATTTGGTTTCCTAGTGTTATCCACAAACATGTGACGAGAAGTTCATCTCACGTTGTTGGCCACATGCATCTCCAGGCCCTTGTTCTGCTCTTCAGGACAGACGCCACAAGGGACCACAGCCTGGTCAGTAGGTTGAGGCAGAGGAGGAGAAAGAGGACATGGAATTGATTTTGTTGACTGGACCATCCGTTTTAGGTTCACACCAACCTACCTGTTGGAGAAATATGGAGCCACCATACAGCTTAAGCCTCCTGGGAATGCAGGACCAGTGGGAGGGACAATGCCATTCACAGCATTTGAATCTTGAACATAATCTGAGTGTATCCTCTCAGCATGAGCAGAAAATAGTTTCTGATCAGGGTCTTCACTTGCTACCTGGATTCCTTCAGCTAGCTGATTTTGTTACCTTAGTTTTGGTTGTTTGGGGTTTTTTTTTGTTGTCGTGTTTTGTTTTTTTTTCCCTAGGGAAAAAAATGACTTTGCTTGGCCAAAAAGAGTAGCAGTGACTATAGCAATTTAACACACAACATTAATTGCCGTCTCTCTTGGAACAGGGAGAAATGGATTCCAAAGGTTTTAATACTCCTGATTTAGTTGAAACCGTTCATGGGTGAAGTAAAATTAAAAGAGTTCCTGATGTCCCTGACTCCTTTCTTACAGGTTTGAGACACATACGACATTCCTGTGTTACTTCCCCTTCATCCAAATGCGTCTGGTTAATCTGTTCAAATCAAACTCTTGCATAGCAGCAGCAAGGTAAAACCAGATCCTCCAATTTATTTTTGAGATTGGTTTGCTCTCTTTCAGAATTGGTTTTCTTTGTGGTATAGGTACTCCAAGCTTTGGCATTTACTGGAACCCTTTTTCTGAAAACAGTGGTATGTTCATTTATTGCCTAGAGTTTGGGAAGCAATTTGTGAAGAAAAATAAAAAGGAGGGAAAAAAGAAAGAAAAAATTCTTTCTCTTCCTGACCAGATTTGGGATCTGTTTAGCAGGAGGCTGCACTTTCTTGGCTTTTGCTCAGCCAGAGTTTTAATCACAGCAGAGGTCAAAGGCTCGCTGTTTTCAGCATCCCCTTTGAATTTGGAGGCAATCACTGTTGAGTGAAGGCATCCTCACCTCTCTCTGGCATCTGGCCGTTGCGTGGTCGGAGACCTGACACACACAGCTGCCAGCCATTGGAGCTGGTGCAGCGCCGGTACAGCCCCATGCCGGGAGGGATGTGTGACTTGTTCGTGACTCTGGATGAGCTCTGTGTCTCCAGGATGTGTCAGCGTGATTAGTGTTAAACTCAACCAGCTTCCATTTTGATCTGTTGAAGTTTGGATCTTCCTCAGGTTATGTTTTTTCACTTCTTGTTTTTCCAGTTTTGGAAGGTTTTGTGTTGTTTTTGTTTTTTGGTTTTTCACCCCCTGAATGTTGCAGATTTTCCTACGTTATGTTTGAGGTATTTTAAAGAGTTTCAACTCATCTGCTTTTTTTTTTGTTTGTTTGCTTTTTTTTTTTTTTTTTTCTGAGAAAGCAAGAAATACAGAGTTGGTAAAGTCCTAGCAACATCCCATGGATTCATTAACTTTTATCTTGGTGTCTACAAAAGCCTGAAAGTGCCTGTGCAAATCACCTCAGACATCCATGGACTTGGACTGTTTATCTGCACTAGCCACTCCACCTCTTCTCTGAGCAGTGTAATTGCCCATGGTACATTTGAGAGCACTGGAATGCTTTATCCCAATTTCTTTATTTTCTGAGTCTGTCCCTCCTGTTGTCCATAGGAGTGGTCTTCTGGAACATTTTAGTGCTGTGATGTACAACCTCAGTTTCAGCCCTAATATCCTGGTAATTTAAATGCTGTCCTTTTTTTCTTTCATCATTTCATTAATTCACTTGATGCTGTGAAACTTGCTTTCTTGACACTTCTTCCCTTTCCTAAAGTGATCACTCAGAATTACACACTGCAGCAAACTTCCAGACAGCATAAAGTCATCTTAACTTAGGCAGAATCCTTGTTGCAAAGTTCCTCACACAGGACAAAATTCTCTTGACCCATGTGTTTACATGGCAAATCCCAGAGGACCCGCTGGGTAAGTAGTACGCTTTTGTGATAACAGATAACAAAACTTTACTTTCTAACTTAATCACGCAATATAATGATTAAACGAAGACCCGTGTGATACTACTATGACATGGCAAATTCTTGTGCTGTGGTACATGTCTAGGAGGTGTATTTGGGAATTACATGCAGACAAAGCATGCTTGCTGGCTACTTGGCATCCAGGCTATTCTTTCTAATCTTTTGCTTCTGGAAAGACTCAATCCATCTGTCCTTTACCTTTGACAGTTTCTGATGCTGTAACTCCTGCTTAGTCTGACTAAAGCTAAGTTGACTGAAGCTGCTGGTAAGTTACTCATACATTCCAACCTAGTACTTATGTTCTGATTCTGGTTTTATGCTTAATGATTATCAGATACTAATTTCTATATTATTTTACAGTAAATGATGATTAAATGGGAAGTCAATGTGTTCCATGATTGCTTCAGAGAACTGCAATGGATCGGTAAAAATCAGTAAATCATGACTCCTTTTTACAGTAGCAACACTGATTTCTTATCAACACATCATCTTTACGCAGCTGTACATTAATTCCATTTTCTGTTATAGTTTCTACTAAGGTCTGTGGTATGGAGACCAAGCTTACTGCTCTGGCATTTTTTTTGTGTCCTTCGTGAGGTTTTCCTTGACAATTTTGAAAATTGCAAATAAAAGAATTATTTTGCCCTGAGCTACAGAAAGTGTCAAAATACTTTTATTAAATGCATAGCATTTTTGGTGAATAAACAAGATAAAACCTTGCAGTTGTGTCTGTTGGACTGATATTGCATGAATAAGATATAAAGTAATCGTTTGCATATTTTAATAAACTTTCTAGGTACCCTGTTTGCATGAAAAAACAGATACACTAACGGCTCACTTAAAAAGGTTTAATTAATATCTGTGATAAAGACCACTAGAGGGTGCTCTTATTACTGTTCTGTGAATGCCGTTGGACTTTTCATCCGCAGAGCTAATGGGACAACTAATTTTAACATTATAAAAATTTAAGTGAAGTCGTAATAAGTGGCACCTTGCTAAATTATTTGAAATGAGCCACAATGCTTGGTTGTATAATCTCCACCCAAATACGCTCTCCTCTAACCCGACACTAAGCCAGACAATATCTTCAGTTATGCAGCTTCACTTTAATGCATTGTGGGGTTTTTTTACATTAACACAGCTGTAAGAACAGCAGGAATTTTCGTTTACTTTAGTTACAATTCTCACACCTACAAACTACATATTAAAATGTTTCATATTTGATACAAAAGTCAATAGCTCTTTTCCAAAAAGAAAAAGGATTTCAGTGCTTGGTCTGCAAATGCTGCGCCCAAGTTTTTACACCAGACGACCTGCTGCAAAGGGGCTTGATTTTGGTTTCCATCTTGGTAGTGATGTGTTCAGTGGAGCTGGACAAGTGACTTACTGCTCTGTTTTCCACATCCCGGAATTTATCATTTTTCATATGTTTTATGCCTGTTTCCCTGCGTGAGCGTATCCGTCGTGGCTTTAAAATGCCACTTACGTTCCTGGCAGAGAGCGCATTTCCCACTGGAGTGCCAGCGGGTGAAGTACACACGTTGAACACGACTGGGTACACAGGTAAGCCGCTTGGCTAACCCGGTTCCGAGCGCGGTGTTCAGGCTGACAGATTTGCACACACATCGCTAATCTTTTGTGCCGGTTTGCGCTGACACCATTAACAACTTCCAAGCGGACCACCCACCCTGCAGCGCAGGAATGCTTTTTACTCAATTGACAGACCTTTGGGTTGTTTCCTTTGCTTTTTTTTTTTTTTTTTAAATCCTGTTCCTCTGATTCTGTCGTTTGTAGAACAATAGATGCAAATAACGGTAGCAACGGTTCAGTTTTTCTGTGTGTTCGTGCTGTTGACAAATGAGCATCGAGACTAGAGGAGGGAATTTTGCCTCTGCAGAAGCTGAAGCTGATGAGATTTATTCCCCCTGTAAGTCACACTGTGCAGTTTTGAATGAAGCAGCCAGCTTCTGGCTGATTCTTTTTTCTGTTTTCGTTTTTTCCCCCCGCCCCCCCCACCCTTTCTCTGGAACTGAAAGGAGGCAGCCCTGAGAGGCACAGCAACTGAGGCGAAAGCTGCTGCGCTGCTGAATTAACCCAAACCACAGCTATGTCACCCTGGAGTCAGAAGTCCAGGGGCTTGTCTGCATGCTCAGAGTGCCACCCAGCGTGGCAGCGCCGGAGAGGCTCCATCCCATCCTTACAGTGGGTGCCACTGCCGGGAACGGCCGTGGCTGTGCTAGGGCCAGGAGCGCCGAGATGCTCTGCCGTATTAGAGATGCCCGTGCTGACCTGACTCTACTCCAAAACTCCACTGCTGAAATTGGTACTTTTTGTCCATTTTAGCTCTGGTTTCTCGAAGCATATTTCCTAGTCTTTCTTACTAAGGATTAAAAATATAGGTCTTTTAAGGCAAACGCCTAAGAAAAGTGCATCCTTTCTGTGCACTCCCCAGGGCAACCTGTGGTGTACTCCTCTGTGTTCAATGTGACTTTCAATCAGCATAAAAGTCATGTGTAAGTCATGGGCCATGTTACAGTGTCTTCAAGCTCCTGGTGACATCTCTTCAGTGAGATTTCTGTTGGGACCGTCTGTCACCACCAGTGAAGACAGCTGCTCACAAGATGGTACAAGATCGCATAAAGGATTAGGAGCACAGTTCTGGTAAAAGTCTCTGGAAACCTATCAGAAGCAAGGAACCAATTAATTAAACAGAGCCTGCTCCAGGTTTCCTCCTGCTGGCTCACAGGATCTCAAAGCACTTGGAATCCATACATTAAAATAGTCTTCTATAGAAAGTGGCTCCCTGGTGGATTGTCACACATCATTTGTCTGTCTTCATGCACTAGCTCTGCTGATTAGCAGTGTGTAGTCCAGTTAGGGAGCAGAAGAGGAGAACCATTCAGGGTGAGCTAAATAAGCTAAATCTTTCTTAAATTTTGGATAGCTCAGTATCTGGGGAGTTGCTCTAGAACAAGGATTCCTGAGTTAGTCCTCTTTTTCCCATGCAGATATTTTGTCCAGGCCAAAAAAAAAGAATCTGGGCTGTTTCTCCAGTATTTGTGAGTGTCTGGCAGTCTATTCAAAGAGTCGCACTGTGTAACACAGCAATAAATATCTCCGAATGTATGGCCAATGTCCAGGCATCCTGAATGGTAGCCACGACACGTGTGCAGACCTATTTTTTTTGTGTGTACAACCAGTGAATCCAAAACGACTTCAAAGCTTCAAAACCTCGGTCCATGATTTCTGTGGTCAAGCTGCTTGTGCTCAACCAGTCCTGGGTGTTCTGGGCACACCTGTAAAATCACCTTCGGTGTGTACTCAGTGAATCCACCGTGCGTACGTAGTGCTCACTATGGCAGTGCTGCACAGCACATGCGCGTTGAGAAGTCATCTGGTAGAAACATGGGAGTCTCGTACAAAAGTGTTAGTGATTATAATGTCATTACCCCAACTGAGAGTCTGATTCGGGATGAAAAACCCTATGTGAAATTTCTGCTTGAGGCATTTTGGCTCCAGCCACAACGTGTAAGGAATCTTTCACAAGATAACAACATTTGTACACCATTGTAAGACTGTGATCTACACACTGCTGGGTCAGTTTCTATTACTTCTGGGCCCTCCAGCTGCGCAGAAAGAGCAAGTGATTTGAATTCCTTGGTTGCACGAGGCACAAGGCAAATGTATGCTAGAGTTTCCCTGCTTGAGTATTTAGATCTGTCCCATCTCAGTGCATTCAGCGCTAAACAATTGTGAATTTGCTTAGTAAACACCTGAGATGCACAAGAAACTGGAGAAACAAGGGAGATAAAAAAGAGGGACATGCTTTGAATTGCTTTCATGCTTATCTTTTCAGTCAGTAAACAAGCACATGGGTAGCGTCTCCAGATGTGTGTTCTGCTTCCTAAGGTTTGCTGTTAGTCAAAGAAGATGCTATTCAGGCCTTGTCAGTGCTGCAATAATTTACACTTCCTTTCCCTTCCACCAGGAAGAACAAACTACAGACAGAAGGGAGAGACAGAGAGAAAGAGAAAAATAATATTGTTGTTATTACTGAGAAGGCAGAGGGGATTTTCATGAAGGAATTCAGCTAAGGCTGCAGATCCAAGCTCTCTTGTGAGTACCATACCTTTTTTGTTAGCTCCAACAAGTGTCTCTTTGAGTGATCATTTTGCTCATCTGCTACAGCAGCCATGCAAAAATTCAGGCTTCTCATCTAAGCTGGTCCTTTAAACTCTCCGTGATGTTAACTGGGGTCCATGGGAGATCGGTACAGATGATTTGGACTCTGTGTGGAAGGGATGAATCACAGGAGCTGCCTGTTTCTCTCCTTTAGGGGTAAAGTGAACCGCTTTCCAGTGTCCCCCTGATTCCACGCTGGACAATAGGCATAGTGTCATTGCCTATTCCCACCTCTTTCTATGTGGGCAGCTGCTCCTCAGGGCAATGGTGCTGGTGCTGTAGCGCCTGGGTAGCTGGCTCAATGGGGCACTGAGCTTGGGTAGAGCTGGTAGGTGACACTTTTTTTTAAAGAGTAATTAGAAACAAAAGAGATTGCTCCTGTTTTCTCTAAAACCTTCAGGTGTTCCTCAGGGGGCACCATGTGAAGTCTGCTGCATGCAGCGTCCTAATGATGGGTCTTGTAGGCTTCCTACCCTTACCACAGACAAGGCGACACCTGTGAGATTTCTGGGAATCGCTATTACAGATAATCCTTCAGCGAGATAGTCAGAAAAGTGGCTGAAGGTGCTTCGGCATGTGTGCCAGGTACAGCTCCTCCCTCGCGCAAATCCTTTACAGTACTGCAGGGCAGGCAGCGGAGCAGAGGCACTGCGTGAGTCACAGGGCTGACGGCTGAGCACTGAACCACCCAAGGAGTCTGTGGGCTGGTGTCTCAATCGTGCATGGAGGATGTTGTTCCTCTGTCAAAAACACTCACGTATTTGATTAAACATGGGTGATCAGTCCTGGCTTGCAAGGCTGGTCACACCGGATGGGATATGGTTCCCAGAATCTGACAAAGATTTATGTCAGAAGGCATCTCTGGAAGTTTCCAATCCAACCCTGCGCGCCCAGCAGGGCTCACCACAATGCTAGGTCAGGTAGCTCGGGCCCTCATCCAGCTGAGTGCTTGATATCTTCAAGGATAAAGGTCCCACCACCACTCTGGTGCCTATTCTAGGGCTGCACTGCTCTCATGGGAAAGAGTTTTCTCCTTGCATCCAGCCCCTCTTGCAACTTGTGCCTCGGGGCCTCCTGCCCTGCCACTGGGCACCTCTGGGAGGAGTCTGGCTCTGTCTTCTCTGTAATGCACCTCAGGCAGTGGCAGACTGTACCTAGGATCCCTTTCCACACTAAGCAAACTTCCCTTTGTACAAGTCGGTATCTAAGTTTTGCAGAATGGCTTCAGCTGAGGACATCTCTTTAACGTGGTCAAGAATACCTTAATCTCCAGTCAGGAGCTGTCACCAGGCAGTGTGAAGGCAGGGCACATTTTCTTTAGATGGCATGAGGCAACCTGCTGATTGGAAGTCGCTGTGGCCAGGTTTTAACGATGATAGTAATGATTTCATGATGTGTGGGGATGAGGGAGGGCAACAGGGAGGTGTATGTGAATGGTTTGCCACGGTCGGCTGCCCCAGGAGGGGATCTCATGCTCCTTCTTACCCAGCATCACAGATTGGCCCTGTTTGCTGGGTCAGGGTATGTTTCTCCTGACCACAGCAATATTTGCTTTGGTGGCTTTTCTCTTCTTCCGTTACTCAGTCCATCCACTTCTGTGAATTTGTCCTGTGGGTTTTTGAGCCAGGCAAAACTGCTGGATCTACAATAACTAACAGTAATGGGTCACCCAGCTGGATTGCATATGGTAAGAAGAAATATCTCCTCTGGCTGAATGTGAAGCTGACATTTGTTGCCTCTTTGTTCTTGTACTGAGAGACACATGAGCAGTTGTTGCCTATTCACCCTCTCCTTGCCTCTCACCACTGATGTGATCTGCTTTCACTCTAGTCATCTCCTTTCCAGACCAATGTGTCTTGACGTAGTTGGCTGATGAAGAAACTCTTCCTTACTTCTCATCATCTGCCCAATATGTTTCTGTCCTTTTCCAGCTCTTCCATCTCCTTTCTGAGCCAGGGAGATAAAGATTGAGTATTACTGCATTGGCATTGTAACATGTGTTTGAAAGAGGAGACTTAAAAGGAGGTGTTTGGGTATGTTCATCAAGGAAGAGAGAACTGGCCAGTTGCTGGTTGTTTATCTAATGTTTTCTCTGGTTGGATGAAGGCTTCTCAGTGATGCAGGCAAAAACAATGACCTGGACAAGATATTACCAGCACCAGTGTCACCTTCTACCTTTGTCCAGGCCCTGGTCCTTTAGGCATCTTCACTAAAGGTGCCAGTGGTGGTGTAACCATTTCCATGTTGCCTAGTTTGCTGCCTGCAAGATGCATTTGAAAACAGTCCTTTCCCTGAGGATGAGAAGTGTATTCTTAAGAGAGCCCTTTTGAAGAAAAACTGCTCCTTTTATTTCATTCTCATCTTTTCCAGAAGGGTCAAAAGGTACTGTTTCCAGGTGGCATCTGAAAACTCACTCTCACTCCCTTGCCACTGGGAGGCTAACACAAATCATACCATGACTGCCCCACAGACATAATCTGGAGATGTTTTCCACATTTGTTTCTGCGTCTGGTTTCAGAATCCAGACCAATCCCCTGTGCGGAAATGGCTTTGTGAGGTCCAGGTGTTGAGACGAGACAGGGCAAGTCAGTGATGGCCTCTAAGGCTGAGGCACCCACAAGAGTTACTCTGCAATAGGACTAGGAAGACTGGAAAGAAGGAAAGACCCTTCAGAGGTGATCTGACCCATGAAGTGAGGCTGCTGAAGAAACATTTGGCAGGAGAGGGGAGTTCTTTGCAGGCACTTGCAGTGGATGCTGGAGGCGCCACAGCAGGTGACACTGGAGTCATTCCCCCTGAAAGCAGTTTGGTGTGTGAGGGTCACAGCAGAATCCTCAAGCCCTGAAAGCAATTCAGGCCAAGCTAATACTGCAGTTGTTAAAGCAGCTGGACCCATCGCTTTTACTGTTAGAAAATGGCATCTCAGACATACCTGGAAGAAATGGAGCTATTTTATTTTCTGAGTTGCCTTCTGCAGAGGAAATAGCTATGGTAAGGGTTTATGTGTGTGTGTGTGTGTGTGAGTCGGGGGAGAGGAGCATTAAAGCAGCTCAGGCTGAAAAGCCCTCAGGATTATAGCTGGGGGAAGGCTGTCAGGATTTTCTATCTGCTTGCAGCACTTAATAAATATTTGTAAACAGATGGGTCTGGATTTGGCCTAGCAGTCAGCCCCCATTTTTGCTGGCACAGCCCAGATCTGAGAAGGTTATTGTGCAGGGCTTGTGGCAGCCGGAGCAAGAGCTTCTCTTTGTGCAGATGTCCTAAGGTAAGGAGCGGGCACTCAGGGGGTCAGCAGAAGAACAGATGAAGCAGTCATCTGTAATTTTCTACTAGGAACAACGTGCTAGTGAGATGCCCTGTGCTTTTTAGAGAATTATCCTTTCTTGCTGTTGGAATATTTTCTTCTTCGAAGTCATCAAATACAGCTGAAAAGCAAAACTGCTGCTTTAAAAATAGCCCAGAGAGCAGCAAAGAGCGGATTTTTGCAATCATTTTTTCAAAACATCATTCCTGGTCTCCTTGCCCACGAGCCATCCCCACAGTTCAAGGCACAAAGGTTACAGTGGTGCTTTAGATACACACACAACAGCAGGCAGCTCTGTAATGCCATGAGATCTGCGTCACCTATGGTTCAGAGAAGACATGACTTGTATGCTGCTTTGGCCTTAAATCCTGTGGCATCTACCCTTCCCCATCCCCCAGTTCTGCTTCATCACCCAAACCTTCACCTAAATACTATCTCTGTGCTCTCCTTTAATTTCCACCAAATCCTGCAGGGAATCTGGTATGTATGAGAGCTTCTGCCTCTGGCTGTGTACCCAAGAAAGGGTTTTAATGAACATAGAAAATGGACAGATGTTTTGTGCTCCCCTTCTATTCCTTGCAGCAAACGCATTCCCACTGCGGGAATCAGGTTGTTCTCTTGTTCAAGCAGTCATTGGAGATGAACCTTGTCCTGGCAGGACAAAGCTGCTCTCCTGGCCGCAATGGGAACACATGCATTGGGAAGAAATACTGGGGTAGGTGGCATCTGGACTCACCAGGCTGGAGGAGAGCTGGCTGGTGCAGGGAGATATCATTCAAACAGCCTCTGCGTCTGCATGGATATCCATCTGACCACGTGTTGTAACACCTCTGGCCAGCTTTTTCCAGTCTGTGGAGATTGCTGGGGTGGAGGAAGGGAGAAGAAGCCCCACTGTGCAGGGTATGGATGTTTTGCAGTGTGGCGTACAGCGCTGCTGAGGGAAATAGACAGGAAGATTTACCAGCTGTGTCAAGGCAGGAACACGAAGTTCTACACTGGTCAGTGAAACAAGACATGAACTTCTGTTCAGCGTTCCTCACTGTCCTTGCCGCTGCTTTGGCTCAGACGCTCCCAAACAATGCCCAGGCCTGGGAGCGCTCTCCATCCACAGCCTGGATGTGGCCATCTGGTGCGGTGGAAGGGTGTAACCGCGCAGACATGGGTAGAGGTGCGCTGGATGGCCTCCAAGACATGGGATGATCCTGGATCCTTTGGGAAAATCCTGTAACCATCCTCACCTGCATCCCTTCAAAATCAGGTCAAGTTCAAGCACACCTAAGGTCCCAATCGCACAGGTGTCCCACCAGACTATATGTACTCCTGGGTCTTGGGCACCATTTTTCCTTCACCCTTTGTTCCGCTGCCCAAAGCCAGCCCCAAGTTTCCAAGCAGCAACGCTGGCAAAGCAGTTGGTATGAGTGTCTTAGGTGACATGTTGCTTGGAGGGGTGCCCTGTGGTCAGCGTCACGCAGGAGCTAGGACGTGTTCCTGCCAGGGCTGTGGGGAACAGACCTACACCCATGTGCGGTAACACAGCATGGCCTGCTGTGGTGCATCCTGGAGTATTGCCTGGAGCTGGCTGAGCACATCCCTCCCTGCCACCTCCCAACCTGCTGGGCATCACAGGGGCTACAGCCGCCAAAGGGAACGGAGTCTGGAGCCTCCATGCCCTTGCCCAGGTAAGGACAGCTTCGGTGCCTTCTGTAGGTGTAAGAGTTGCCACACAGGCAGCTTTAGCTTTTCTGCCGTGTGTCCCAGCTCTCAGAAACATGCAGGAAACTTAAGGATAAGATAACGATAGTGAGAACAGGCTTGTCTGTATTGCCAGTCCTTCTTGGGGGCCCCAACAACCCTTCGAATATCAGGGATGGCAGTCTGCAGTACTGGCCTGGGGCAGGTGCCGGCTGGCTGCTCGGGCAGGCAGAGATGCTCTTCAGCTGTGGCCAGCAAAGGGAACGGATCTGGAAACCAAAGAGAGAGGGAGCCTGGGCCAGCAAGGGAGAAAAGGGGCCAGGGAGCGTATTTATTTCTTTGATATTCTGCTCGTTGCTCCTGGTGAGAAAAATATTTGTGAGAGTCCTTCTGCCGCGCTGGTGCAGCCGTGTCTTCGTCACGGCATCCATGAAGGAGAAGCAGACAGTTCTCAACCTGTCTGATTGCTGCTGTGGGCATGGTTTGTACTTGCTTCATTGCTGCCTGTCTCATTGCTTCACGGTTCATTTGTCTGAACTCTTCACACAAAATAACGTGTTAGACGAGATCTGTCCTGGGAATGTTGCGGGAAGGCACTAGCTGTCCAGGGAAGGGATGGGCAAAGGGACTCTGCTTTCAGCATCTGTACCAACTGCCTACCAAGCAATTGTGCTTGTTTGCTTTGTCAACCATTCTGGAATAATAATGATGTTACAAGTCAAAGAAACACACCTATGAAACCAAACCTTTCTGGCTAGTGGCTGTGCCTCCAAGCCTCCCGCAGCGCGTCCTCCCAGCTTGCTCCAGCTCTTTGCTTTGTGTTAAACAAGGAAGAGTGAGACTAGCACGTGCCTGATGTTTTAGTTGAAAAAACTTCAGCTACAAACAAGTGGAAGGGGTATTTCCCTACCAGACCTTCATTTTCAGTCCCCTTTCAGTGGTATGCTGTTAAGTGGGTTAACAAGCTTAACAAGCCAAAGGATGGGATGCCACTTTGTTGGTTTTTGTTTGGTTTTTTTTGAAAACAGCGTGTGTGTGGGGTGCCTCTGCTGCAGCAGGACACGGAAGTGCGTGAGCAGTGTTGGGGGAAGGGAAAGGGAAAAGCCTGGGTGAAGGCATGGACCACAAAGACTGAGAGAGATTTGGTCTTCCCAGCAGCACCTCCCGGACACCCGAAGCATCTCCACAGCCCGGGTTCGTTAGCGGCCGCCCCACAGCGAGGAGGCTGGGGAGGGGGCCAGGAGGGATGGTCCTGCCCCATGCCGCTGTGGTCCCCCTCCGTCCTGCCCCACCATTGAGCACCAGGGATGGAGGGGCACCGGGGTGAGAGGCAGTGCCAGGGTCTGTGTCCTGGTACCGGCTGAGCCTGGGGTGGTCTCAAGGGCAGGCTCTGGGTCTGGTGGCAGATGGAGATGCGGAGGGCCACCACAGAAGGCAGGGGCTGGAGCTAAGGAAAAATTAGGGAGGGGAGGGAGGGGCAAGCAACTTAGCTTTTTTAGTGCTGCTAGTGGACAGAGTGAGCTGAGGTCTTCAAATCTTGAATCTCATGTCCGGAATTCCTCCTTAAGTTCTGGCTCTGAAAGCCTCATGGCAAACAGTGATGGTGGCTGAGTGAGGGGTGGCTTGTGGAGGATGCTCAGACCCCAGCTGAATTCACAGACATGTGTAAAACAAGCCCTATTTCAACTCCAAAGGCTACAAAGCTCAGAAATGCTAAAAGCCTCCCTACATCCCCAGATCAAACAACTGCAGAATCCACACCCAAGGGTCATAAAAATAATGGAAAAATATAGATTAGAAGAGGAACACGTGGAGGCCCCTGGTCCAACACCCTGTTCAAAGCAGGGCCACCTGCTAGGCCAGGTTGGCCAGGGCCTTGTCCTGTCACATCTGGAACATCCCCCAGGACAGAGGTCCCGACACCTCTTATGTGGACCTTGTCTGCACCACTGATGGAAAGGATTTTTTTTCCCTTGTATCCAACCAGAATTTCCCCTGTTGCAACCCATGCCTGTTGTCTCTCGCCATTTCCTTGTGCACCTCAGAGTCTGTCCGTCTTTCGTCTTGCCCGAGTAGGCAATGGCTGACTGCAAATGGATCCCACTGCAGCCCTGTCTTCTTCAGGCTGACAAAAGCCCAGTTCCCTCCACATCTTCCCATAAAATCCTGCACTCCCATCGCCAGGACATCTCTGTGATCCAGTGTTTGAAACCTTCAGTTTGTCAACATCCCTCCTGTCTTGGGAAACATAAAACTTCTCAAAACTTCTCCAAAAAGTCTCAAAACTCCAGATATGCTGAGCAGAGGGGCACAGTCACTCTCTGCAAGGTTTGGGGATGCTTCATGCTTGCCAGCTTTCAAGGTGTGTGCTCGTGTCATCTTTTGTTGCTGTGTCTAGAAGTTGTGCAGAAGGGAAGTGATGGCATACTTTCACACTGTATGCCTTCTGCTGCTGGAAACTCTCTAGATGGCTGGTGGACAGTGGAGTATAGTCATGTACAGCCACACGAGACTGGCTCAGAGCTCTCGTTATTTGCTGTGAGCATTTTGAGAGACCTCTACAGACCTCTCGCTGCACAGGGCTATCTTTCTTGCCCAATTCACGTGCTCCATCCTACAGCCGCATTCATGAAGTAGTACTGTTTTTAGAAATCCCCTGATGGAAGTACAATATGTCTGACATACTTCCACTGTCCCTGTGTTTGGAAACATTCCTTAAAGGCTTTGTATTATTTGATATTTACACTCTATCTTCTTGCAGTTTCTAACTGGCATTTATTTACGGAACAGAGTGCAAGAAGTACTTTTGACAAGCACATGTAGTGACTGGTTTTAAAAAGATGGGGCAGGGCTCGCCTTACAGACATTTTTAGACTTAATTAGGAAAGGTTGTGGGGAAGAAGTAGCTGCACCTACATTTTTCTCTTTCCCACTGGTTTTAGCTGCTGTAGCGTGGGATACACTTTTTTGTGTATGCAGTCAGGTTTGACCAACTCTTTATAGGCACAATTGGTATAGAACACTATAGTCTGCTCCCGGCTTCCTGTTGGGCTGGTCTTCTTCAGAGGAATATGCCCCGAGGCTGCAGAGCACCCCAAGCACTTGCGTAGTGAACCCTCTGTTAAAGCAACAGTTGCCGTACCAGAGTTAGGGATTTCGTTTACAGCACAGGTTTTACACTGGCATAGCTGCCTCTTTAACCTACGTGTAGGAAGGATGGTCCTGCTGCATCACTTCATTGTGACAAACGGGTTGTAGGAGGAGGTTAAAACAGCCTTTGTACAGGGGTTTTGTCTTCTCATACAGTTTTCTGTTCTTTCACTCCTGTTTCTGCAGTAGTATAAGGCAAGGAAGAGACAAGGTTCCAGAAGATTCAGCTGTCTCTGAGAAGTGAGATGTTGTTACCATGAGCAGAAACAAAAAAGGGAAAAAAGGATTAAGTCTCTTGTACAGCTTTCCTGCTCCCCTCCATCTACCAGAAAGATTTTTTTTAAATGCAGAAAATTATTTATTTTCCAGCAGAAATGGCTAAGAGATTTGATTCATCACTTGTGATCCTCCAAAACCAGAAGCTGCCCCTGTAAGCTGCTAGATGACTAAATTCTGTACACTGTAAAGCAAGTTTGCATTTCCCCAGAGGTGGTTGGAAGTGATCTTGCTGAGCTCTCCAGTATTAAAGGTGATGTATATTTCCTTGCATCCAAGGTTTTTTCCAGGATTGCATAAAGCAGGCGGAGTTTAGGAGCAGCTTCATTTCACCTTTTGGAAATTAATGACTTCTGGGTTATTTTCAAGCTTTTCAGTAGTCAGAATAGCAGAGATTGCTCATCTGTTCTCGTTAAACAGACTTCAGGAATGGCTGAAATGCCAGGAGCTTGTGTATTAAAAATACATAGCAGCTGATTCTTTTGGTTCCTTTTGCTTTGAAAGTGCATTGTATCTCTGAATGGCTTTAAAATGCCAGGAACAGATCAGATGCCTAGAAGATAGTCATGTGAAGATGTGCTTGGGGTAGTTCACTTCTATATAGGCAGGCTTCAGAATTAAGCAGCAAAGGCATCCAGGGTGAACTCCAGATCTATGCATCTTCCCAGCAGAGTGGCCACTTATACGCAATGTAGTTGCTTGTAGTTAAATTGGATCGCTTTGTAATGTAATACATACACAGCCATATCTGATTGTGGCATTATGCCAAGTATTGCCTTCTATGAAGTATTAACAAATTGAAAGACAAGGTGTTGTCTTATAACAGTGAATTTTAATGAATAATGAAAGTTAAATTCCTTTTTTCCCAAAACTTTGTGTTCAAGCGTCACATGTTTTTCCCTACCACCATTGCTGCTATTGTTCTTGTTGAAAGCTGAGATCCTCCTAAGATCTATGTCTGTGGAAGTAGGGGTTTTTGGAAAAGTGTGGAGCAATGTCAGACTCTGAGAAATTCAGCAGAGCACATTAACAAAAACCTTGCTGTTTGGATTGGACTTCCCAGATAACCATCAAAAACTGTAAGACTTTATCCCAAAGATGATGTTTGCTACAGTGTCAAGAAATTTCTTTTTCCATGCCTTTCTGACGTACTGATCCGGTGATAATACTCTAATGGACCTCAATAGAGCCTTGTGGGCACTTCAGGACCTGAAGATTACTTCTCAATCCAGGAACATGCTTCTGTCTCTGGGGTGTGAAACTTGTGTCTAGCAACATTGCAGGCATGTTCTAAGAAAATATTCACTGTGGTTTTTGAATTAAATTTTGCCTGGAGACAGAGAGGAAGGTAGTGCTCGGCTCATGCCTATAACTACTCAATAATCATCAGGTCTTGGTGACTTTTCTTGTCTCAGCTTAGTTTCGTTGTGATGAAAGTGCTCACATCTACATGCCTGAAGAGGCACATAGGCAGGCAAAAGCTAAATTCCACCTGTTTGGTTACAACCATTTACCTCTTGGAGTTGCTCACCTGGCTCTTCTGCATTGTGGTTGCAAAATTCAGGAAGGACTGAATCCCCCGGTGCTTGAGATCCTCAGTGTGTGTGAACCCAAAACAGCCCTTCCAGAAGAGCAGAGCCTCAAAGCTATTGCTTATTTTAAGGAATGGTCCGTGATACACCAAAATAAAACATTTATTTGGCAGAAAAACATGGAGGAATAAAACTTCTGAGCTCACAAACCATATTAACATACTCTCCTGAAGACTGCTCAATGGAAAACACCATTTCAGCTTGAACTTTGAAGTTTACATGAAGAATGGGTTTAGTTACACCAAGGTGGTTTTTTTTAGAATACATATCTAATGTAAACATCTGTTATTTTATGCATCTCTAACTTAATATGAGAAGTGGGTTATAGGTACGCTGGAAAGGTTACTAACACTTTTTCCATCAGTGTTAATCTTATTACAGAGTAAGATGGGCTACCTGCTGTTGTGGACTCACTAGGACTGAAAAGCAAATTGTAAGTGCCTGCCTAAGTAATCCTCTCTATGCTGATAATTTGATTGATATGTTCTGGGCTGGTTTGTTTGAGAGACATATATAGTATCACAAATACAAAAGACTGTCAGAGGGAGTGGTAAAATTGCCCTGGAATTACAGTCCTTCAAAATTCTAATAGTTAATGTGACTGCTCATTGCTTCGGAAATGGTTTGGGCGTGATAAAACTTTATGTGCACTTTTTAAGCGCATATAAAAGATAGAATCTGGATGAGGGGAAAAGGGTGCAGCTCCCTCGTTTTTGGCTTAGGGTGTCCAGGACATGATAGGGCACGTCCTGCTATTTTCTGTTCTGATAGATGTGAACTTGAAACCCAAGCCTTCAAAATGCAGGGGTGGGGGAAGGGGGGTGGGGAGAGGAATGCTTCCAGAGATAAGCAAAGGAGGTATTTCCACTACAACAATTAAACCTGTTGAATGCGGTATGCTTAATCTACCCCCAAAAGTTATCACAGCCGAAGTGCAGAATCTGGACGGGACCCAGACTCCTCTACAATCTCTGGCCACTTTTGCAGGGATCACTTCCTTGACAGCAGCTCACACACACAGGATCGCTAAGGCCAGCAAGCTCTGCTCTTACATCTTCTGCTTTTGCATGCCGGAGGTGGGACTCCATGCTTCTGCTCACCAGCCCATTGGAGAGCCCACATCTCACCTGAGACCAGCAGGAGCTGCAGCCCACCAGTCTGCAAAGGGTCGGGAATTGAAAGACTCGTCATGCCTCTTCTCGGCTGGAGAAGCTGGTGGGATCTCTGCTCGGGGGAGCTTGCCAGCACGGGGACTGAAGCAGCCCCAGGTTGCCACCGCCTCTCTCCCCTTACCAGTTCACTTCTCCCTCTGCATGGCGTGCTCCATCTCCTGTCTACCAGCAGTGCTAAGCTCCACCACGGCTGCCAAACACAGGCAGGGCAGCGCAGTGCTCTTCCCTGCACAGGGATGAGCTTGGGGCCTAGAAGAAACAAGTCAAAGCTTAATCCAGTTGGGATACAAGGGATGTTGGCTGGTTCCTGGAAGACGGGGATAAAGCCTATCTGCTTTGTAGCCGAGCGGTGCCTGCATTTGCAGCTGCAGCTCTCTCCAGGAGAAGGAGCTGGGTTCCTTCTCGTTCCTTCAGGACCGAGTAGCAGTGGGTCTGGCGTGACTTCCTTCTCCTTCCTATGGGCCAGCAGACCACGGCCACAGCTGTCAGATGCTGACACTGCTTTTCATCAGGAGTGCAGTTATCACCTGGAGATTCAACACCACAGTCACTCCACATGAGCTCCACCTTAAATCATCCTGAAAGTTGAAGTTAGGGCAGGGTATGGCAGCTCCTTGCTAAGCTGGGTATTCTTCTGCGTGCACATGACACCATAGCGTGCTTCTGGTTTCAGGGTGGAGTTTGAAATGTGGCTTCTGACCAGTAAAGGCTTTGTACCCAGCTGTCTCAGGTCTACTAAATAAGTATTTAATGGAGAGGTCTTTTGGTTTAGTAGGGGTAAGCTGCTCAAGGTCTGTGTCCTGCAGCTGACCCTTGACTTTACACCTCTCGCACCTCTGGGATCTGAAGCGGCAGAGTTGAAATCTGTGTCCCCAAAAGCATGATACGAAATTTTTGTACACCCGAGATGTGGGGTTGGCTGGGGAGGAAAGTAAGTCAGGGAGGCCCATCCTGATGGCAGGTGCAATGTTCCTGACTCACCTTTTTCACTGAAATGTTCGGCACTGTCATAGCATATATGTGGTAGTAAAAACAACTCTGTTTGAAACATGTGTCTGAACACTCCAGAAAGGCACCTTTTTTTCTTCTGTCCTGCACATGACAGTAAGTAAATGATCCAAACAAATCCACGTTCTGCCATTCCAGTCAGTGGAAGAAGCAGAGATCCAAAGTTGACTCCACACTAAAATTCTGGGTTTTTTTTCTGAGAGCAATTGCAGGAAAGCTCCCAGCAGCTGTTGCTATCCAATGGATTTGAAATCTATCGTACCCATGCAGTGACTGAGCCAATTGTTTCATTTTATCAGCCTGTGAACTGTTTTTCAAAATTAATACGTGCTTCTCTTCTCAGCTGTGAGAATGGTACAACAATACTGCATCTATGGTGACATAACTCAGAAAGTTCCCACAGGCAAGAGCTTATATTTGTTGTTTAGTTTGCAGAGGAGTCATTCTAGGTATGATTAAATGTGTTTGTCTTTTAAAATAGGTGAAATACACAGCCTTTAGCTACTAGCAGATATACCTAGCTATTCACATAGCTCACACAGTGCTAACAGCTAGTTAAGGAAATTAAGGTGATGGAGGTGAGAAACTGATAGGAAAAGCCCAGTTGAAGGACCCCCTCCAGGAGGAAGGTGGTGCTGGGTCTTCTCCCCTGAAATGCTGATCGAGAGGGTCCCCCACCCAGTAAGCACTGGTGTGAACTTGATGGTGACCTACAGAAAGAACCAGGTACAGAGGTAACCGCTGCTCTTAACAATTATTCTGCTGTAAGAGCAACTTTGGATACATTTCCTGTAAAGCAAAGTAAGAGTTTTCATATATCTCACTTGGAAAAGGCATTTTCCTGGTTCAGATCTAATAACTTAACGGTGTTCACTAGTTATATGAGCTACTCATAGATTTGTCAGTATAATGCTTTTCCCTAGGAAAACAGCAAAGCGCTGGAATATAAACTTTTAGAGACAAGTGCAGAGAAAGAATGTCTAAACTTCCCACCCAAATTTCTAAACTTCCTTCATCATGGCAAAGAGATTTTCCAAATGCATAGAGGTATGGGGGTCATCCTGAGAAAGATGAGTCAGTTTTTGCTCTGAAACTCTACAGCGGGCAGTGAACTGCAAGTGCCCTGGGAGTTTCAGCGCTTTAGTTTCCATACCAGACCTTTAGCCTACCCCAAGCAAAGAGCAACGGCACGTTTGTCTGTGTGTGTGAGAGCTCCACACCTGTAGCAATCTGAAAGGAAGCATCATCTGCTCCCTCCTGTAGCAGCCAGAAGCTGCAGGCTATGTGGTGCCCTAGGGATTAGCGTCCTGCTATTCATTTGGGCCTCTTTGGAGTGACAGGTAGAGTCATGCTTTGGCTGCAGAGCTTTGGCAGGCATACTCGAGGTGTTACTCACCACACAGCTTTGTCAGGACGTCAGATTAAAGCACGCCCAACCTGCAGATAAAGCCAGGTTTCTTTGCTGCATGTAACTCATTCCAGTAGCTCACGTTTTGTCCCGAGATAATAAAAGCAACAATGCTCCTTTTTTTCTAATTAGTGAAACTATGTTTACAAGGCACTGTTTGTCCATTTCCTTCGTGCTATCTGTTTTATTGTCTGGTTGACAATACATGAACTTTCTAACTCTAGGGGTTTACAAAAGATGGATTTCTCTGCTAGTTTTCACATATGACAAAACCTTTTTGCTGGTGCCAGTATGAAATTTGGAGTGGGTGTTCTTTGTTACAATAACAGGGTATTCAGAACAGCAGGCACGATACTGACATGCTGATTTCCAGGTTGGGCCAACACCAAAGCATCAAATTGATCAAAAAGAAAAGTTTCTGTCTGCAAATGATGATGTTTTAGAAAGGGAAATCTTTTTGCAAGAGTTGTTTTTGAGTTTTCGAGTATTACTTTTGCAGCTAAACTGATAAAATAATGTATTTCACAGGTGAACTGCAAAATGGGTGGAAAACTGGATGGCCCATCAGGTTCAAGGGTAGTGGTCCATCAGTTGAAGTGTGTCTGGTAGACAGCTAAAAGTGCCATTTCTCAGGGGTCAATACCGGGCTAATATTTTTTAACATCTTTATTAACAACCTAGAAGGGGGGATGTAGGGCACTGGGGATGGTACCACACTGGGGGACCAGCTGGAGGGGAGCACAGCCCTGTAGAAATGGGCTGCCAGGAACCTCCCAGAGCACAGACTGGGCAAATGCTGTGCCCTGCCCCTGGCTGGGAGGAGCCCAGCAGTGGTGCAGGATGAGACCCACGGTCAGCAGAGTAGCTCTGAGGTCTTGGTGGACACCAAGGGACACTGGCATCAGCTAGAAGCCCTGTGGACTTGGTGGCTGACCAGGGCCTGGGTTGTCCTTGCAAGCCAGTGGAGGGAAGGGCTTCTCCACCTCTACATGGCACACATCAGGCTGCATCCAGAATTAAGTCCTGTTTTGGGACATCCAGTCCAAGGGAAGTTTTGAAAAAATAGAGACAAACCTTCCACACAAGCATGGTGCAGGCCTGGGACAGGGCCCAGAGAGGTGGCTATCTCCATCCTTGGAGATGAGCTGATCTGGCTTTGGGGTGCCCTGCTTGGAGCAAGTGGTTGGACTAGGGACCTCCAGATGTGCATTCCAATCTAAATTTTTCTGATCTCCTTTAATTACATTCCACAGGACTCTTGTAGCAGGACTGAAGCTGAGATGGAGAATTTGTTTTGACTGAATGCAGCTTCTTATGCCATGCCCAGAGGCCTGTGCTGAGATTAGGTGGTGACTTACCAACAGGAGACTTTGTGCTCTGACAACAGGAAGATGGCCACAAGGTCCCAGAATACACTTGTGTCTTTTCTCTTTCTGATACCTCAAGAAATACAAATCAAGGAGAAACGATGCTGAAGTAAGCAGAGTTCTGAGGGAAAACTATCACCCCATAGTAACCCCTGAATCCTAGAAAGTACACAAGACCTGCCCAAAAACCAGCTTACCATCACCAAGGAACCCCAGGAGGCTTGACGAGAACTTGATACCTGGTATCCCTCATCCACAAGTGATCCTGGCCAGACTGCTTGGGTATACACTTCTCTGTGCCTGTGAACACATAGGTGTGAGGGGATAGGGGAAATCTGTGAATGAGTAAGAGCAGATGAAATCAGATTTGCTTAAAGTTAAAGTGGCTTTTCTGCTCCGTAAGAGCTGAGGCAGATCAACTGGTTGTAGATGTGCTGAGAAGACCCACTCCCAAGAAAACACAAAGCACTGAGTCCTTGGTAAAGGTGAACTAGGGATTTCTGTGGGTGCCTCCACATATTTTGGTAACACAGATCAACAGGACGTCAAAGATGTAAAACTTCATTTCTAGCACATCTCTAACCTGACAGAAGTGAAACAAAACTGAAACATGCATAGCAAAAAGACCTGAAGACACTCAAAAATGGCAATTCGGGTGCAGTAAATGACCCTTCTTTCCAGCAGGAACGCATGGATGTGCCTATCTGAATCATTCTCCTACATAGGTACACAATGTTGGAGAAAATGCTATATTAGAGCAACGTCTGAGAAGGAATGGATGGAAAGCATGCATGCCCATCTGCCAGATACTGTTGCAGGCTGAATAATCCCGTTGGCCTGCTGACTTATGTATAGCTCTTCATTTAAGAGCAAGTCCTACACTTGATGCTCATGTGAGTAAGCCCCAGGGTCACATAAATAATCCTCAGGATTACTCAGAATTTAATTTTTAAGACATGATTAACACATGACTGGGAGCTGCAGGCTTTACACACAGAACCACAGAAACATTCAGGTGGAGAGGCACATCTGGAGGTTTTCACTCCAACCTCCCTCTCCAGGCTCAACTGACTGCAAAGTGGGTCAGGTTGGTAAGGACCTTGTCCAGCTACATTTTGAACATGCCCAGCAGTGGAGATCCCACCACGTCTCTTGGCCCTGTCCCAGGGCTGCACCACTCATGTGGGAAGGAGTTTTTCTCCTTATGTGCAATCAGAATTTCCCATGCTGCAATGTGTCCCTTTTGCCCCTTAGAACAAGGGACATTTTAAGACAAGACATCCCTGTGCACTTCTGAGAGGAGGTTGGTAACCACCTATGAAGCAGTGGGCATCTGCAATTAGGTCTTCCATGAGACGCCTCTTCTCTAGGCTGACGAAGCCTGGTTCCCTCCATCTCTTCCCAGTACATCAGGTGCTCCAGCCCACCCGACCATCTCCGTGGCCTCGCACTGATGTCTCTCCAATCTGCCAACAAGCAATGTTTGCCTTCACCCCTGACATAAACACAGGACCTGAGCTGCCCTGAGAAGACAAATGCTCTTTTGATGTTATTTTAATGCTCGTACAGCTGTACTACTGTCAGTGCTGTCTAGAGTTGTCCCCTGCGATGATGCTGAAGCATGTGTCCTCTCCCATGTGAGACTGAAAGAGGCAACAGGGTGAGCCTGCATGGGAAAGAGGAGCTGTTTGCCATGCAAGATGTTAAGCAGTGGGACTGTGGGCAGCATGGGACCTTGTGGTCAGCCTGGGATGGCTCTCTGGACTCTGGCTAGGTTAGAGGGTGCTTAGAGGCAGAATTTCTTCCTGGGACTTGGGCATCAGCTTTGGCTGAGAGCCTGGGCTCTTTCCATGTCAGTACTGAACAAATAAATAAAGTGTGCTACATTTCTGTCACGCATGTCCTGCTCTCTCTTTTATTAGTTTAGCTTTTTCTCTTTTTTCTTTATCTTCTTTTCCTGAAAAAAAACCAAAAACAAAACCCAAACAGTCTTACATATCTTTCTTTAATGACCATTGACTGCTGGGGTCAGCTCCAAGTGCTGCTCAGCCACACAGAAGCCTGTCTGGCTCAGGCGAACGGCCCCTTGCTTGCAGTATCACCATGTACATGGGACTTCCCAGTACAGGTATGAGCTCCAGACAATGATTATTGAGCAATGCTGCAAAATCTGTGGGCCAAATCTCTTCCCAAGGGCTACTTCAGCCACGCCAACAGCATGGCAGTCATACCAGGTATGAATCCGCATTACCATTTGAGCAAAAGTACACAGGTACTCTCTCTGTGATGTTCTGAAATACGTTAATACCATTTAGTATCTGAGGGTTGAAATATGAAATCACCAAGAGAGAAAAACATGTGGTATGGGTCTTTGGAATTTCACTGAACCTGTCGCCTGTTCACAAAGCTCTTTATGTTCATCGCAGCACATTTGCTGCTCGCAGGTTCACTAGCTGGGGTATGGGTGATTTTAACCTAGCATGCACTGATATTAGAGTTTAAATAAGCTCACCACGCTGCAGACGCACGCTCCACCCAGCACGCTGCAAATTTACTTACTCTTGCTGAATGCTGCATCTTTCAGCCTATTTGTTCTGCTCAGGGGTTTCATGACCAGACCTCTGCAGGACACCGTGGGGTCTTGCTGCTTCCTGTGGAGCTCTGAAGGGACCAGTACGGGCTGCAGGAGGAAATGGTTTGCATTTCACAGCCACCTTTGCGACTTCCAGCTTAACCTGATGGCCTCTCAGGGAGATGCAGATGAAGTTTGAGGGCCTTAAATACCTGCTTCCACGGGCGAGGCAGACCACCATCTCATCTTGGGTTAGAAGTACCTTGTCAGCTGTGCTTTATGTAAAAGGACAAGCCTGAAGCAGCGTGTATGAGTAAGGTGAAGTACACGTTAAAAAAAATACGCCCGCATTTCTGATATCTACGTGCGGTGCTGAGGAGCACGCAGGTGTTGCTGTTTAACCTGGAATTTGCAGGAGTCCTACTGAAAAGCATGTCAAAAACCCAGGGCTAGTGTGGCTGAACCCCCTGGAACGCTCCAGCGTTCATTCCTCAGCTGTACTTGTTTAGGCAAACCAGACAAAAAGTACCTGATTTAGTCTGAAGAGGGAAGCTGCAGTCCAAGGTAAACATGTACGGGCAGCACTTCTGAGTAGCTCGACTTTCAAGTTTCCTGAGAGCAGTCATGCCCACAGAGTCAGTAATGAGAAGGAATTTGTTTGCTGAAGGATCTCTGGGGCTCTGTGCTTCTTTTCCAGGTGGGGGCATTCAGACGATTGATGAATGAAGCGTTTTCTATCTGGGACAGTAAATATTTAACTGGAAAGTTTAGAAAGATCCGTGCTTCTGAGTTTTCGAGGCCTCCTCCAAGAAAGCATCTTTCCTGCAGTCGCAAAACAAAAAAGCAGAGAAAGGAGGACAGAAGCTAGGACACATGGGGAAATCAGAGAAGCTGTGTCCCTCCGTAGCGCGCCATAGTCCTGCATCACCTTCTCTGCGGCATGTGCAAGAACCCTGCTGCAGCTGCCCCTCTCTGCAGCACGCTGCTGGGCATTTCTGTCTCCCTATTCCGCTGATGGGAGCATCCCCAGCGTCCCCTGTGTCCCATTAGGTGTAATCACTGAATGTTCAGTGCTTTTCTTTCCTTGGGCAGCCAAACAACACAAAATGTGGCCTGCCTAGAAATCCCAAAGTGATGAGAAAGGGTAGGTTTTTGACACGAAAATGTCTTTCTCGGGTTTTTCCACTGTTGTGTCTGGCTGCTTTTGGACATGAGAGGGGCACCAGCAAGTACCTGGAAGTTTTTGGCATGCAGCCTTCAGTGGCCTGGTACCCAAACTGACAGGATGCATTGGGATGGTTTGTTATAGCGTCTTAGCATGCAGAATGATGAGCTTTGGAGGCCTGATCCAGGTGACAGCAGGGATTCCAATGATTTCAGCAGGAAAAGGACTTTCTCTCAAGCATCAAAACCAGCTAAATCCTCCCACTCACTAATGAGGTCATATTTTTGGTTCATCCTGGAAAAGTAGCTCCAGACAGTCTTAACAGTTATTCTGTGACTGACTTTACTGGATCAGAAAGAGCCGTGTCTCTCGTTGCCTTCTAAGATGTGACAGATGTGAGTTGTGTGTGCTTAAGGCCACATTTAAGCACATTTTGTAGTCAAGCACAGTGGAAAAAAGAGGTCCCTGAGGTCTGCATGCTCCACCGCTGCAACCGACTCAAGGGCCTTCTCCTCTCTGGCACGATGCGCATGATGTCACCAGTGAAATGCCTGCCTAGCAGAGCTATGACAAGAAGGCTTGAATCCACACTTAACCACTCAACGGCTCGACCAAGTGGAGACTGGAAAGAGGATCTGCCGGGGTCAAAGTGTTCTTAGGGAAGTAACACAGCCTGCTGCCCTGAGAGCAGTGCAGCTCTTCAGAGCTAAGCACCAGCAAGAGGAGTGAGGGAAGGACAGAAATAAAAAGAGCAGAGAAGAGATCTAACAGGGAGATTAAATGGGCTTTCTCTTGGGATTGGCCTTTCTCTGGAACACATCTCTGCCAATCTTGATGGCGGGGTGTTGTATGGTTCACTGCGCTGCTTCCATACGGTGAATCACTTTCTTGTTGAAGGTGGTCAGCAGTGGTCCTTTTGGGCTACCAAATCTTCAGCCCATGATGGGAGAGACATTTAGGGCAAAGCTATTCAAGGAAATGGTGGCCAAAAAAAAGAAAATACTTTGATGTGACTGAGTGTATGCACAACTTAGTAAAGAGTAAGGGATGGAAGAGAAGGCTGCTGGGCTTGTTCAGCCTGGAAAAAAGAAGGTCAAGGGGGTACCTAGCTGCTGTCATCCACTACCTCCCGGGGTTACAAAGAGAGAGCCAGACTCTTCTTATAGGTCCTCAGGGAATGGAGAAGAGGCAATGGGCATAGGCTGCAACAGGGGGAATTCTGGTTGGACATATGGAAAAAATTCCTTCCACAAGAGTGGAAGGTCAGGCACCAGAGGGTGGCAAGATCTCTGTCCTTGGAGATTCTCGTGCTGACAGGACAAGGCCCTGGCCAACCTGGCCTCGCTTTGGTGAGCCCTGCTTTTAGCAGGGAGTTGGGCTGAAGACCATCAGGTATAAACCATTCTGCGATTCTTCAAGAAGCTCCACAGTGATCCTTCTGAGACCTCTCTCAATCCCATGAGCTTCAGTCCATTGCATGGGTACCTATATGAGGATAGAACCTGGGCTATGGGGAGATGTAGGGATGTAGGTGTGCTCGTGCCTTATTCTGAGAAGAAATGTGCCCAACACTGTGTTTTGAAGGAAAAGCCCCTCCTTCACTGTCCTTCCTGGCTACTGCTCCCCTAGAGACTGTTACACAGTCCTCGGAAAGCAAAGCTGAAGCTTTCACCAGAGATGCCTGATGGCCATGTGAAAAAATTATGTCATGAATGCTAGTGGTGTTTGATTTCTGTTGAGAGAAGCACGTCACATCGCAGATCTTTGGAGGAATGGCCATGCCAGGGCCAAAATAGCCTTTGGATAAGACCTCAGCTGCTGGCGATTTCCTCATGCTCTGCAGCAGGTGGGAAGTGGCATGAAGAACACAGGGAAACCAGGGACAGACAGGAGCTCTGCAGAGTGGGAAAGGCAGCAGTGAAGTTGCTGACTGTGGACCAGCTGTTAAGTGTCCGTAGACTTGGGAAGGATCTGCTGAGCTTACAGTGGGATGCTGCACTGAGGGCTGCATGGCGGTGACAAGGGAAAATGAAAAATCAGGAAGCCTGGGTAGGTTTTTGTCTACTTCAGAGAGCACAGATAGAAGTTGTTGTCCGAGCTGACTGGCAGAATGGCAAACCTTGTGGTAACCTTGTGCTAGGTGTGTGCTTGTGTTTCTCCACTGTAAGAAAGTGCCTTGAGCCTACAGACCAATTCAGAGCAGAGGCAAGACCCTCCTGGGCTTATGTGGTGTGAGAGAACCTGGTGGAGGGGCCAGGCTTGCCCTACCTTCTCAACAGGGAACCGTGTGAAGTCCTTTATCCTGGAAGGACCCATGGGGACCAGATGTGGAAGGCATGAGGCTTTAGCAGCAGACAGGCCAGTGGTGCCATCAGTACAAACCTCTGGAAGGATGGAGGCAAGCAGACAAGTGGAAGTGAGAGATCTCCAAGCATGGCTGGGATGTCATAGGTAAGCTCTGGAGGTTTATGGAGATGGATTGTATGTAAATGTGGCTGTCACCAGCAGTGTATTTCTCAATAAGACTGTCTTCTGTGCCTGTGAGTCACCAGCAAGCTGGAATAGCGGCTCATACAAGGATCCCCCCACGCAGAAGTGTGTGTGAGCAGTCCACATGCACTGCGGTGCACAGCTCCATCGGCATGCCATCTGGCAGGACCTGGTTGCAGCTATCTCTGACCACCGGGAAGCAGCTCTCCATGGATGTGTGAGCCTGCATTCAAGATTCAAGATTTTTCAGTGGAAGATCTCTTCTTTTTTTTTTTTTTAAGTCTTTAAACATCTGTCTTTCAACTGTAAATGGTTTTTTAAGAAATCCTGCACAAAATTTCTCAACTATTTTTCAACAAAAATCCCAACATGCCTCCAAAGTTTCCCACCCTTTCACAAAGGATTTACCATTTTTGAGTGGAACTCTTCTCTCATCAAAGTGATGGGTTTCTCCCCTTCCCCTGGGCCTTTCCTAGACCTATCTGAATGTCTGTTCCTCCCCTTTTCCTAAGGAGAGAAGCCAGGCAAAGCTGCAGGATGTTAAGCTGAAATGTCAGCCCCACGAGACTGAAACTGGAAGTAGTTTGGGGATCATTTTGTGGCTTCCTGGGGGTGGCAGGCAAAGGAGATACAGCAGCACTGGAGATGGAGAATGGGACATCTGGAGACCTCGCCAGGGAGGCTCAGCACATGCTGTCCTGCGGCAGACCCTGTCCTGGTAGGTGACTCTCAGGCATCCAGTGCCTTGACCAAGTGAGCTGGTGGTGCCTCCAGCCCTCGCGTGTGGAGCACCCAGCAACTGGCACTGCTGCACTTGCTCTCGCCTCACTGCAGTGACACCAACAAAGGTCCGATTTTAGGACTGTTGATGTATGCTGGCTTACGGAAACCACACTCAAAAGTCTGCATGGCGCCCTGTCCAGAAGAGACAAAGGAAGTGGACAACAGAGAGGCAGGACACAATGAGTAATGAGTCCTCTCCTGAAGTTTAACAACTCTCCTCACCTGCATCCCTGGACCCCGTGGGGCAGGATGCTGTTGTATCCCAGGTTGCTGCTCTGGCTGGTCATCGCAGATTTGCTGCCAGTTTCTCTGCTTCAGCTCTCTCAGCACAGCGGCATACACGGTAACCCTTGCTGCCAAAAGTGTGTATTGAACGGATCATTTCACTTCTTTTGTTTTTTAAATTTAGGTGTTTTGCTCCCAAGGCAAATGTTTGGGTGGCGACCCACCTAGAAGTACTTCAGTACATGTAGCTGGCTTTCAATTTTGCGCGGTATCACATGCACAAGCTCCCTTCTGCCGCCCGAGATTTCTCCCCTCATAACAGAAATGCCCCAGAAACGACGATGACAGGCCAAATACACTGCATGCATTTGAGGTCTGCCCACCCGCTCCTTCCTTTTCACTCCAGCATACGTCGTCTGAGCTTTTGGGCCTCTCTCGTTTTAAACCCCAGGTAGCCTTTGCCAGCAGTCCTTATGTAAATGGAAAATTTATGCGCACACTCCCATGCATGTGCAGTCATCCCTTCTGCTTGCTCACATACTCTCGCTCTCTTGAAAAGGCTGCCAGACATCTCAGTTTTTCCAGTCAAGGCCTCTCTTTCCAGTTCCAAACTTTACCAGACAAATCTGCAGGACTCAAGTCTCTGGTTGTTAAATCCAGGTCTATCAAGGTCGAGGTGGAGCTTGGCACCCATCTGGTGCTGTTCTCATAAGTGCCCTAAGTCCACTGATTTTAAGAGCTGCCTCCCAAATTATACGCCATTGCTGTGGCATACAGCACCCTTAGGATGGTGGCATGGGGGCTGTATCCATGCACTACGACCCAACCTCCTTTTAAACTAAACTGTGTCTTAGCATGAAAGAAATTGGAAGATATAAATCAGCACCCCGTTTTCCATCTCATCACGCTGTCATATCACCTGACATCTTTGTCAGAGTGGGCTAACTCTGTTAAGAAAATTGTATTTGATATCTCATATGTCACGATGCGTGACAATTTAGGTAGACTGAGCAAGTACTGCCTGAGGTTACATCCTCCTCAGAGGGCTAGGGGTTCCCCATCCTTTGAAAAGAAACTGCAGAAACTGCAGATTTCATACCACAGCGAAGGCAGCCAGCAGGTCACACATGAAGAGCCACAAAAACAACCCCAATGACGTATGAGCCACCCCAAAAATTCTGAAACATCTCGACTGTATAAGAGATCCTGGGTTGGAGGAAGCGGTGCTAAGCGTCCTCCCCTTTCTGCCTGGCTTCCATCTGAAATCTGCAGCAGCCATGCAGGAAAACAGAGAAATGTGACTCAACGCTGATTTACACTCATGAGTGATCCTGGATTCTCACCAGTCATGCCCAAACTCCAGCTAAAGGCACAGCATAATCAGGAGGATGGTAATTATAGCAGTCAAATGGCTTTGCCAGCATCTTCCACTTAATCTTGTTTTAGGTGCCTAATTAGTATCCCTTGAAGATCTGTGATGTACTTGTCACATGGATTAAAAAGCAAGCAACTGATAAAAAAATAACTCTCTGTGGAAAGTCCTATTTCTGACGCTCCTGACACAGATCCAGCAGGCATCTGTTCTCAGCATGTTGTTCCAAAGTAAAGAAGTCGAAGATGTGGGAGAAGACACTGTTTCTGGTGCAGTTTACAGCTGACAGAGTCACAAGCGGAGCGGCACCTATGCAGACACGCGGTGTTTTGCCACACCTCCCACCCGTGGAGGACGATGGTCAGCAATTTTAGGAGAGTGGGGACTTGCTGAAATGCAGTAAGAAGGGAAGGCTGGGAGTGTTAATGGGTCACAGGTAGCCCTGGGTGTAGGCAGTGCTCTCTGTGCAGCCCTAATTAAGAGAGAATCACAGTTTGAATCTTTAGTAGCGATAGACCAGACCCCTTGTAACAACTGTCATGGGATTGTAATCAGAAACTGCATCCCTCCACACCTTCAAGAAACTCACAATTAAAGAGTTTTTAAAGAACGATTTCCACAAGACTCTGCCTGAGAGTTTGTGTGCCCATCACCCCACCTCTGATCTCTGTCCTCCCCATGAAAAGAAGACTCGTTCACAGCACACAAATGCCGAGGGAGGGCAAGTTTCTGACTGTGCTTGGCAGTGGGTGAGCCGGAGTGTTCATTCCACTTCAACTGGACCATAGGCAAACCTCCCTCTTTCTCCCTTTTAGAGGATTTTCACTCATTTAAAAAAACACAACAAAACAAAACAAAACAAAAACAACTAAGAGTTCAAGGTGTGTTTCAAACTGAAATCTTGTGAAACAAGAAAGCAAAGAAGTTCATTTGGAAAATGTCAAAATATGTTGTTTCCTCTTTCAGGAACTTTTACTCCGCTCTTTCCAATTAAAGCTATTCGTCAGTTTGGATCAAGTTCAAGAAATAATCTGCTTTGCCACCAAAGCACAGCTTTACTGGCTGAAGCGTGCATCTGGAAACTCCATCCACGGAGCTGACCCTGCCTGTCTGCCATCACAGAGTTCCTGTGTGCAACCAAGGGGTTTGTGTAGGAACATCACTATACATGAAATTATACGGACAGCTTTGACTGCGGTACAGTACTACCTTTACCAAACCCATCTGCTTCAGACAGAGCAGATCTTTCAAAAAGAGACAGTCTGAATCTTAGGGCCGCATAATTGAATTACTGACGAACTAGTAACCAAGTCATCCATGGTCTGATTCCTCGCTGACAGACTTCCGTCTCAAAAATGCAAGAAATCCCTAAGTAAACAGTGCAGAGCTGTCATCAGATCTGGAGATGTGTAGCTTTGAAAGTTACGAGAAATTCTTTTGCTTGTGTGCAAAGGCTGTAACAAGTCACTTCAGCCTCCAGTGCCAGAGCCAAATCTGGATAGCATTTACCATCAAAGCAAAGGTCCCACCAGCACTGGCATTGGTGTTTGGCATGGTAGCTTCCCTCCGAATTTGCCAGGCTGCTTCACCAGATCCCCGACTTGACCTCACAAGACAGGAATGTGAGGACACCAGAAGCACCCACCTGCCCAGTGGTCCCTGAGCAGGAACCGCACAGGAGCCTGGCCAGGTCCCTGGGCTGTCTCTGACACCCTCTCCTCTGTGCTGGCTGGTGTCCAGGGCTTGGGCTTGCCCTGGGCACATGAAGTTAAAAATCACTTTTTCAGGGTCCTTTATGCAGTCTGTTGAGCTGAGGGCATGCATCCCACCAGCTGGGCCTCCCTGATGTGCATCCTTTCCCCTGTGGTCAGGGACCTGGAGAGATGCTCCGCTCCAGAGAAGACTGTTTAAAAGCAAGAACCAGACTCATCCCTAGGATTTTCTCCATCCCCAGAAAAAAATAAACTGTTTTTCCTTTAATGGCAGAATCATAGCTATATTATAAATAGCACCTTCTCTCTTACTGGTCTGCTTTCATAATGCTCTCAGTGTTTGCCTTCTCAAGAGATAGCTGATCACCAGCACAGACAGCAAGCATTTCATATTTATTCGAGTTAAAGCACAACAAATGGGTTTTGCCCGGAGCCTGTGTGGATCCCAGTGGGTGAGCTCAGAGAGAGCCTTTCACCTGCACTTGCCTTTCTTCAGGCGGTCACAGTGGTGGCTGACAAGTGGTGGCTGCAGCAGGAGAGGGGAACAACCTCTGTGAGCCTGGAGAAGAGACCAACCTGCTGGGGACAGGAGCCATGGCGGGGGTGAACCTGGCACCATAGAGCAGGAGTGAATTGCTGGGCTGTATGACAAAAACCTGCCATGGCTGCTTCCACCGACAGGAAAGCATCATCTACCCCTGGGGAAATACCGTATTTTGAGTCAAAAGGACACAAATATGCAGATGACATTCACGCAGCTGCCTGCTAGTCCTGTTAAGATTTTTTTTTTTTTGTCACCAAATCTCAGGAAGAGTTACGTGGGAAGCAACCACCAGAGGTCTCTGGTCCAACCTTCAAGCCTGATCGGGCTGCTCGGCGCCTTGCCTTTGCAGAGCCTGTTGGCAGCCCTCAGCGCTGGCAGCGAAAGCCTGTCACCTGAACCCCTCTGTGCCTCGGCCCTGAGGTGGCCTGTCTGACTGCAGCAGCCCAGGATACTTGTTTCACTTCTATTTGGGGTGTTCAGCTCCCGTATGGGGGTGCTGACAACACTGACGATGCTTGTGATTAATTATTAATGCCACACTGGAGAGGCTGTGCTGTGAGCTGAGACACTTCTGTCCAGGGCACAAACGCAGAAGAGAAAGGTGGAACACACACAGGGCAGGAGGAGCTGGAGAAAGGGAGACAGCAGCAAGACAGCTCTAAATTATTGTCTGCAGGTTTTCACAGGTACTTCGGAGAGGAAAGCTTTAAAGAGAAATCAGAAGGAGAATGATAACCTATGAATAACGCATTGAAATGGGAGAATGATGTTTAGCCAGTGGAACAGCTGGAGACATGGAAAATGTTTGTTTGTATTTGTCAAGTATATTGCCTAACAGGGAACTCTATTTCAGCCTGATGCAGCCAGACATTTTAGAATCCGTATTGTAAAACTCCAGCCTCAGCCATGGACATGTCTGCAGGAAGATCCTGTGGGCTTGGCTGTGTTGCTTTCAAGGGTTAGGACTTTAATTTTATACTTTGTAAAAATCACGAAGTTGACTGAAGCCAAAATTCACAGATGGGAGGGAAAATGACAGCAGTCTGTTCTTGAGGGAGGATTATTCTGTCACGCAGGACACAATAGAGACCTCTTCTTTTACTACTTTAACAAGTTTTGCTTCATGCTGGCATTCCTGCTTCAGAAAGACACTGTCATGGGAAACGGATTCTGCCCGGAGACCAGACATTGTTCAGGATATCCCTTCTACCTCCGCGTGCTATTCAGCATTAACGCAGCTGTAAGCAAAACCCTGAGACTATTGAAATTTCTTTCTTCATCTCCCCCTTTCTCTTTGACAAATGTGTGACAAGGATGCAATTGTTTGAAAGCCCAGTGACGGAGAAAACAGAGAGCGAAGCCTTCAGACGTGCCTCAGTGATTTAGAAACCTACCCCCAAGACTTGTGAAAGAGGTCACTGGAGGTCTTCCATAGGGTTCAGCTTCCCAGCAGGTCTCTAGATACCAATGTAAAGGCACTTAAATGCCTCTAACAGCTGACCCTTTTGCAGATGTTCCCACCTAGGATTATCCTAGCACTGGGCTGAAGAATAGCCCTTAGTCAACTAATGGATCACAGGTTCTTCTCTTTGAATATCTGCAGTTTGTGTTGGGGAGCTGCCCATACAGCCAGCAGGAAGTTGTTTCTTCATTAAAATGACTAAAGCTTTTGAAAGATGAAGATAAGGGTTCTCCTGATGAATCACTGCAGAGCTGCATTTGGGGAATATTGTTTCTCGTTACCCAGAAGTTAGTCAGCAGCTTGCTGGTAATGAAGCATGAACACAGCGAGGATGCTCAGGTGTCGATCTGTGGATACATTCCACTGTCAGGGTCCAGCTCAGCCCCCAAAACAGGCTTTTTTTCTCGCAGCTGCTAGGTCACCTTGTGCTTGAGGTGCGCGCTGGACCTTTGGCCCTCCTGCCCTAATGTGAGCAGATGTGAGTGGACCCAGCCTCTGCCGAGCAATGGGGAGTACTGGAAGTGCGTCTGCAGTGGAAACATGCATCCTGCCACATGGACATCATGCCCCCCTCTCCTGAGGGGACCTTTGCTCTGTCTCCCAAGCCCAGCACTTGGTGAGCTGGGCTCCCCATGCCGACCCCTTCTCTGCCTGAGGGAGACCCTGAGGGGTCACACCTCCTCCCTTTGAAGAGCAATTCCTGCTCCTGCAGGCTACGTGCTGCTCCATGAGTGGGAGGGCATGGGGAGGAGGTGCCTCAGCCCTTTCTGCTAAGGCTAAGCTTTTTAAAGATCAATGGGCCAGAAAGAGGGATCAAGGGTCAACATCACTCGTGCTCCTGCCCAGAGGAGTGTTTGCGCATTTTATGCACTGGCTGTTTCATGTAACAGCCCTCCAGAAGTCCTTGGAGCAGGACAGACACAATGTACTCCTTCTCGCAGGGGCAACTGTGGCTGCCAGGTAGCCCTCTCAGAGTCCTGTGCCATTTCAGACTGCAGACTGGGGCTGCTCCAGCCCCAGAGCAGTAAGTAACACAGCTCCTGGTGGGGTGGTCTGGCTCTTGCTCTCTGCAGTAGACACTCACACTGGTCAGATGATACCAGCCGATCCAGGAGAGCGGCTCCTGTACCCCTCCAGCCCTTTAACGGACTTGGCACATGCCACCAGAGCAGTGCTAGCTGCTGTTCCCCACCCCTGCCCAATACCAAGAGCTGAACATGTTGCTGGGCTCATCCTTGCACATAGGGGTGCGTATTTCCCGGTGCTGCTGCTAATCTGGTCACCCCCTGTGCCCTGAGTCCACAGGACCTGCCAGCTATCCTATCTACAGCCCACCCATGGGGCCAGGAGCCCTGGGAGCCCGAGTGTCTTCCCGTCCTCATCCCTGCAGGCTGGGCAGAGGTGGAGAGGGCTGGGGGATGCCAGCACTAGGCTCCCCCGGTGAACTTGCTCTGAGCGCTGGGAGCAGAAGGTCTTTCCCAGCTCAGCGCCGGTTCTGCAAGCAGTGGTACATTCCTCTCCATCTGCCCAAGAGCTGCCCTGCATGGTAGTATAGATACAGCCCAGGAGAAGTGACATGCCTATGAGCTTCAGGTGCCTCCATTGCTGGGCTAAGAGAGGTGTTTCGGCAGCAGACTTAGATCCCGAGCACTTTCGTAAATCTGTGCACCAAACCTCCTACTCTGACTCAGAATAAAACCAGAAAGAAATGTCTGTATTTCAGCTGCCTCTCTCCCTAAGTGACCCCTCCTGAGAGCCCTCTAGGCTTCCAAAACAAAAAACAAAAACCAGAAAAAAAAACCAAACAAAAAAAATAATCAAAGAAATGGAATATGATGAAAACCAAAAAAATGGAGGAGAACCTCAGGCATCATTTAGGAAAGGCACAGTGTCTTGCTCCGGCACTGTGCCATTCATGCTCAATGCCTAGAAGGCTGGGAAAGGTTCTGGGAGAAAAGTCTGCTGCGCGGGAACATTTTAAGGGCCTGAGTGGTAATGAGTCAGTGCTGAGGTTTGGATTCAGATGTTTCCTACCTAGTACCTGCCAAACGTGCCAGACCTTGCTGGGGAAGGACATGGAATACCATCATCCCTGGTTCACAGAGAGGAAACAGGAGCTGAGCTGAGGGAATATCTACCCAGGATAATGCCAGGAATTGGCTGAGGGTCTGGGGTGAAAATGGATGGGTTTCAGGCTCCAAGAGGCATAACATGCAGGAGATGGAAAACCATTCATCCTAGTTCCGTAGCCATTGCTGTTCTTTTGGTTCCCAGGAAAGGGAAGGTAGGGTAAAGAAGGAAAGGTGACACCATGCTTTTGATGCAGAACTATTTCCTAATGGTGAAGGAATGAGGGCAGAGCAAAAGATTAACGCTCTGCTCCTGGCAGATCTGGCTGAGGTCAGTTCACACTCCTGCGATCTTCCTGGTCCCTTTCTTCAGCCTCTCCATGGCCGTGCCACCAGCCCTACTTTGTTCTGCACATCAGTATGGGTCAGCCTCTGTTTCTCCTTGGCAGGCCTGGGGGCCAGGGACTTCAGGGAGCAGTTCAGTCCAGCTGTCCCTGTCACCAGCAGGTTCCAGAGCCACCTGTGATAGTGAGGACTCAAAATTCAGGCAACAGCTATTGTCCTGTGTTACAGGGAAGGGAGAAGGACCACACTCTGTTCCTCCTACCAACCCAAGATGGAAACGGCACTCCCTGGGTCTGCTGTGGCTTTTCTGTGGTGCCTTCAAGCTTCCCTGCTTCCTTTCCCACCTCCTTCTGAACAGCTCTGAAGGTTCACCTGCCCCCAGGTCTGTAGTGAACAAAGAGCTGGAGACGATCTCAGCCAGATCATGAGCATGATGTGCAGAGGTTTCCATCTCACGGGAACGTCAGACTATTTGCTGGGACCTTGGTGTTTCATGGCACAAACAGGACCTGGGCAGCTGAGACAGGTCTTATCCTGGCTCTATCAAGCAGGAGGACAAGCAAGCTCCAAGCCTTGGGCTCCCAGCATATTTAATGCTGGACTAGCTCCTAGGTCTCTGGTTCATGCGGCAAGACAAGCTATCTGCTGGGTTGGCCACATGTGGAGCTGGGTGCTGCTGGGAATGCACCGACTGAGCTGCCTGTAAGGGGAGAACATTCCCGGCCATCGCAGCAGGGTCTGGCAGTCCTTCCGGACAGGGAGCAGGAGCAAACCCCAAAGCAGAGAAGACGTTGCCTAGTAGCTGGACCAGGCCAAATGCCTTCACCTATTGTATGCCACTGCTGCCCCTACAAGGAGGTTGCGCAATAATCTGTCAGGAATTTGATCAGGAGCTAAATCCCAGTTACCAAATACAGGTTGCATCGGGCCAGCGTGTGGGCGCAAACCCTCTTTACGCTCTGTTTGCCCTTGTTCTGGCACTGACCCCACCGTGAGCTCATCGGAAACCGGCTTTGTGCACAGCAGCCCTGAGAGATGCTCTTCCCTCCACACCCAGCCCCGGCCCCTGGGGCTCACGCGGTGCCGAAGCACCCATCACTCGGCAGAGAGGTGAGGCACCACCGTCTGCCTGCCATGCAAGCAGCGCGGCGCCTGGGGCTAGGCGAAGCTTCGGGATGAGAAAGCCAGCTGTGGTCAACCCCCCGAGTGAGCACTGTGGGAGAGGCTGAACTCTGCGACGGAAGAAGCTGGGACGAGCATCAGAAGTTGACCAAGTTTTATTTTAGACTTGCTATCTGGCCTTAAAACAGCAACATAAATTAACATTGCTTTCCCAGCCATGGCGATGACCCTCTTTGCCCAAGGGGGTGTTGTAGGAAGGGGAGCGCAGCAGCACACACCTCTTGATGCCACACTGACAAGGGCACTGGTGGCTCTGGAGCTAGGCCAACGTCTACACTGAGAGCTGTAACATGTAAGAGGGAGGGAGGACGACCCTCCCGCCCCAGGGTGTTGAAATGAAAACCCATTTCCCCATAACCAAGTGTCCAGTTTGCTCTGTAGCCTTGGTGACACAAACTGTACCAGAAGATGAATCAAAGCCTCCTGGCAGTGCCGTCACCCAAGGTCCCTCGCTCTTGGGGGATGCTCCTTCCAGCCCAGCCACACAGAATGCAAGACCGTTGCTCTGGTCTAGGTCCCCCAGGGTCTGGGCACCTGGGGAGTATCCCTCGTGACACAGCCCTGACCCTTCACCAAGGTGTCATAGTACAGACAGAGCTGCCACGACCCACCCTGTTTTTCAGGCTGTATTAGACCACAGGTGTCAGATTGTGCCGGGAGGGCACCACACTCCTTGCAGGGCTAATCCGCAGTGGAATGTGCCAGCATGCATGGCAGCCCGCACTGGCCTCACCTGGCCCGAGCCCCACGAGGGACTTTAGGACGTCCCCGCCAAGTCCTGGGTAGTCTTACAGCTCCAGCAAGCCTTCTCCACTTTGTTGCTGCTGGAGACTTTGCAGCTCAAATCTGCCCACAGCAAAGTCTAAAGAGCGGCGAGACACCAACTGTCTCTGCAGAAGCCCTGCCGCAGGGCGTCCAGCATTCCACTGCCTGCCAGGTGTAAGCACCAAGAGATCTACCAGGTCTCAGCTCATCCATAAAGGCCAACTGGTTTTCTCCCATCCTGGCTTGCAGAACATCTACTGAAAGGCTGCAGCACTCCTGCTGATGTTACGGCCATTTCAGAAATAACTTCCTTTAAAACTTCTTAGTGTTTTATGCCATGTAGCATATGACATTTTTTAAGCGATCGCCTCACCTGAGCACAACTTTTCTGCAAGTGCCACATCTCTATTAATAAACAGGTATGGGAAAGGCTGAGATGGAAAAGTGTCCTATTCTCTCTGACTCCATGGTGCTTTTGCTTTTTGCTGTTACCACACCAACATCTTTATCTTACAAGGTGAAATGTTTTAAATAATAATGGGAAAATTACCTCCTCTAATCCACACTCTGGAGGGAATCTTTCTTGAGCTACTACTCTGCAAACACTTGGATGTGTCTGCAAAGACTTCAGGTGAAGAAAGCAAGCTAAAGTAGTTCAAAGACTTGCTAAAAGATGCAGAGAAAAATAATTCCTATGATTTCTTGTAGGTCTACTATACCCTCAAGAAATCCAACGTCCTTTTCCCCAGCCCAGATGCTTAGGCTGGGCTTGTGCTTTCACCCCAACTACCATGTTGTCCTTGTTAGAGAAACCTGGTTGCAAATAACCTTAAACCTTTGTCAAAACTCCAGTGCTGCCCTGTTTGGACTTGGCCAGTGTAACCCCTGCTAAAAAATGCAGAAAATATTTCAAAGTCAAACTTTAAAGGGACACACATTGTTTTATTTGTGTTTAATTAAAAATAATAATAATAATAATTGTTTTCCAGTCCCATGGTAATTAGCAATCCGATCTACAGCTCCCATGGGAAAGAGCCTCTGTTTCTGGAACAAGTGTGCTCGAATATTGACTTGTTCTAGACATTGCCAAGGTTTTGAGTGCAGCAATTTGTTGGGAGGGGGTTTCCAACTTCGACTCTGTAGCAGTTAAACTGTCATGCTCCAAACCACAGAGTTTTACTACGGCCTCCATTTCCCTTTGTTTTACCTGAACTTCTCATCCCGCTCTGCAAATCCTATGCCAGAATGAGTCATTCCTGCAGGATTAGCTCTTATTTTTCAACTCCTCTCTCAGTGTTGCCCAGACTAGTTCTGAAGAGAAAAAATCGACACTCCCTATTCAATAAAGCTGTGTAACAAGTGACTGAAAGAAATTACCTCGAGTGCTCAGCTACTTGCACCGGACCAGCAAGGACCACCCCGTCTCACAGAGGTAGCCGAGCCCTCCGCACCCCACAGCGTGGCTGACAGCAGCGGGCTGGCAGCCCCAGCCACGGGGATGCACCAGTGCTCCCCATCCTGTGGGTCCCTCCCCCCTCCACGCTGTGGTCTGTGCAGGGATGTTGGCTTTCTCCTCACCTCGGACCCCGAGAATCACTGTTGAGGACCCACAGGAGGGATCAGGGGCACCATGTGCTGCCCGTGGGGTGCACTGCCCCAGCTTTCGCTGTCTGAGCCCAGGGGGGCTGGGTTGAGCCCATCTCTGGTCCTCCTGGGGTGGAAGGACCTTCTGGAGGGCCCCTCTCCCTGCTGATGGCCAAGGTCAGTCCTGTGCCTCTTGCGTTCAGCACGTGGCTCAGGCCAGAGAGTCTTCTGCTCTGGGACCTACTTGCTGGAGGCAGATCTTAGCCTGTCCCTGCCCTACAGAACTTTTCTTATGTTCATATCTAAATAAACACTTGCTACAGGAAAAAAAAATATTATTTTTTTTTGTATTGTCACATTTCATTTTCCACCTTTTCCTTGTTCTTTTTTTTTTTTTTAAAGTAATAAAGACACTCTCACATAGCAAAATCGCATTGTCTCGTGGTGGAATAAAGAGGAGGGAAAATTGAAGGTCTTCAAAAAGATGCCACTCTCCTTCCCTTTCCCCGTCCAAAACACGATCCTGGAAGTGATTGTTTAAATAACTTTCTGGAAGATCTGTTTTCTGATAATGGTCCAGCATGGTGGCAAATCTGTGATTTGCATATAAGGACCCAAACTGCATAAGCAAAACTATCAGAGCCAGCTGGGAGAAATAAGATCTGAGCACCTGGCATTTTGAGAAGTCATTTTCCTTGTGTCCACGGGTCATTTTCCTACGCCGTTGACAGAATTTGAGATGACTTGACAGAAACTCCTGGAAATTATGTTTCTCCCACAGCAACAGAGAGAACTGCAGAAATGAAAAGGTTTCTGGTCCAGCAAAAGCTCAACACAGGGTTATGCCCCAAGTTAGATCAGCTTGCTCAGGGCCGTGACCAGCCAAGTTTTAAAAAGCCCAAAGGAAACAGATCTCACCATCCCTTTGGGAAACCTGTCCCGCTGCATAGATTTCACACGTGAAATAGTTACTGGTCACAGAACAATGAAGAGCAGGCTATCCAAGGCGAAGAGATATTTCTGAAACTTTTTTGCTGTCCCTGGAAATACACACAGTACAGTGTATATTTTTAATAGCAGCATGAAACTTAAAAACACTTCTCCTATGCAGATTACCATGACCTACGCGCTTTTGGAAACATGTACGGCCTCGGGTAAACGCTGGGCAGATGCTTATCTCGTGTAAATCCCCACAGGTCTGTTAACTTCAGCAGGACTCCAGCTATTCACAGCCTTTGCAGCCTTGTTAAAGAAAAGTTTTGAGTTTGAGAAATAGCCTGTCTCCTTGTCTGGGGCTAGACATTTTGCTACGGGCTCAAGCAAAACTCCAGCAAATTTCTGTAGGTACTTGTAAATAGGGCATTACTTGGTAATTACCATGGTGATTGCTAACGGGTCAGAGAGTGGCAATGAGAACAAAAGGGCCGAGGGAAAAAAACAGGAGCTCTTTGTAAAAGTATTCAGATTTTGTCTGCCAGTGCCAATAAGCTCAAACTATCCCCATCTTACCTTTTGTTTTTTAAATAAAGGCTACTTACATCCCTCACTCACGGAATTAACAGCAATTGGTAGCGCTGGGTTTTACCAATCCCTCATCAGGGTCTACCCGACATCTGAACTCACCCATGGCAGTGGTACTCACAATTCCGCCACAGCCAGGGACGATTTACCATTCAGCATGCTTTATGCATTGCACAGGCGCACAGATGCCATTTTAAGCACAATTCTCCTTGCCTCGGCAAGGGCTCGACGCACACTCCCCATCCTGGGCATCCAGCGGGCTGTGCCAAAGGCCAGGAAAGAGCCCAGTTTTAACTGGGCTCCACTCAGCTTTAATTGGGACTTACTTTCAAGCTGGGACTTTCTCCCCATCCCCGCGGCCACGCCGCGGCTGTGCCTGTGCCCCTCCTTGCAACCCCCGATGAGGACCTTGACCCGCTGTCTTGGCTTCCCCAGCTCTGCCTCCAACCTGCCTTGTCGCTGAGGTCTTCCCCAGAAAACCTCGAAGCATCAGAAACCTGACACACAAAAGTGGTGGGTGCCTGAATCCACCTACTGAAGCATCTCGCTTTTGTCAATCGAGTAGAGTTGTGCAAACCGTGCCGAAAGCTGCAGTATCCAGGGAAGGAAAGGCAACATCTGGTTCATTTAATAATGCTCAGTAATACAGTTTAATCAGTGATTTTCCTTAGTTTAAAGAAAAAAAAATAATTAAAAGAACCCAACAGAGCAGCTCACAGCAATAGAAGTTTTTTGTGCTCTGTGTACACCAGTCCTAGAAATCTGTGACATTAATTTTCTTATTTATTTGCTTGTACCAAAGTGATGCTGAGAGTGAAATTCTTTGATTCCATGCCAAGACATGGAGAAGAAGACACTTCGGTGGGCACAGCTTTTTTTGTCCATCCCTTCAAGACCTTCTCCACAAAACAAACCTCCCAACCAGTCTTCCAGCAAAGGCTCTTCATCTTCCAGCTCCAGTCCCAACCCTTCCTTTTCCATGGTGCTTCTTCTCCTCCTCCTTCTCTTTCCCCTGCTTCAGGTGCTGCCAGTGTTCCTCCACTGCTCCCATCTACTGCCTCCCAACACCTTTTCTTTCCTCTGCTTCGTTCCTTAGCTGACCTACTCTCTGTGAGCATGGGGAAAGTCCTCTGCTAGGACTACTGTGCAGAACTCGTCACGGGACAGGAAACTGGTTAATAAATTATAGGACAACTCCACTGCAATTTGTTAAAGACTTTTAAATATCCATATTTGGGTGGAGCAACATGAAGAACATTACCAACAAAGAATACCACCAAGAAATTTCCCTGGCCTGCGCTGGGAAATTAATCTCCTAACACTACAGTTTGGCCCTCTCCATCCCACGCTGAAGTGATAGTTAGAAAAAGCCAATGTCCAGGGCAATGTGATTCTGTCTGCAACAAAGGAGAAAGAAAACAAACTACATTTCTTTCCAAATAATTGAAGTACAGCGGGACATTTGCAAATATATTTTACTAACAGTAAGGCAATTAATTAACTTAAATAATTATTCTTAAATAAAATTCCCAGTTTCCAAAGCAAGCAATAAACAGTTCTCTCTAAACTGCTGCATCCTATCATTTTCTGTCAGGTTTCACCACTAGCTGCAGAGAGGGATGAACTAGTGCTCCAGCAAGCAAAATTTGGCTTCAGATGACAAGCCACCCTTCCCTTCCACAAGCCTCAGGGTCTTTCTGGCCCCATGGTCCCCTCGCAGGAGCTCCCGTCAGAGGGCAGTGATGCCTGTTGTGAGCCAGCAGAGCACAGACAGGTCCCAGCAGGGCACCTGGGAAACATGGAGCAGGAGATGTTCATCCTGCAAGATCTGAAGCCACTGCTGTGTCCGATATGCTTTACCTTCACCTGCCCTACCGGTTAGTGGCATGAGCAACACTAACGCTGGTGGCCCCACGTGCAGAAGAAATTCTTCCGGCTGGGTGTTTTCCCTACCCTCTGCCTTCTGCAACAGCTTTACTGCTGCTGTCACACCAGGACACAAATAGAGGAAACTATACCCAAAGCTGACAGCGTCCTGTGCACACAGTGACCTGCAGCGACCACAGGTGGCAGGGAAGACTCGGAAAGGTGAACCTTGCAACAGGGACTGTGAATGCCAAAGACCTAGGCCAGCCTTAGAGGGGATTAAACCTCTCCAAACTATTGAATGACTGGCCAAATAGGGCATTTGATAGGCAAAACAGAAAGGACTTATTTCCATGCCAACAGAGCCTGATGGCTATTCAAAGATACCCATCCGGAAGATTTTCATGAGGTGCTGAAATGCACAGGCTTCAGGGGAGCAAGAGCCATGCAAACCTCACACCACCTGCAAAAGAAACAAAGCATAGCAAGTGATTTTTGGCTTACAGAAGAAAGCCTAACTCTGCTTTGCATGTTCCCAGAAACAGTCAGCTCCTCCTCTTCACAGTATCTGACAGATCTGCTCAGCCACCAGTGATTTCTTGGTGGTGCAAAGGCAAGAACCTGCAGCTTGTTCTCTTGCAAAGCAGCTCTAAAAACTGCTTCAGCAGGAGGACAAATGAATATGTATCATGGTCCATCCAGCTTAGGCTGGATGCACTCCACTTGCACCAGGAAGGTGTCTGCCCCTTGCTGCCTCGGTCACAGGTAGTGTTTTCTACTCTTCGGCTCGTGGCTCCATATCTCAGCTAAATGAGTCTCTCGTTGCCAGTTTGCACAGCAAGGCTGCGTGCGTAACTTGCCGTTTTGGCAGACCTAGGTTTGCACGACAAGCTGTGGCTGCTCCTCCTCACGAAACCCAGTATGGAGTGTGCTGTATGTGCAGCAAGATTCAATCCTGGCCCACGTTCAGCCTCCTGCGCTCCATTCCGCAGCTACCAGTTCCCCAGCTGCCTCCCTACGTTCCCCCAGTTCCTGCTCTGACACCCAGTTCCGCCTAGGTTGCAGGCAGAGGTGACGTCCTGCCCACCCGCACCTTCTCTTCTCACAGCACACCCTCTGCAGATCCTGCTCACCCTCCAGGTGTTAGGGGAGCTCCTGGGCTGGGTGGCCCCCCTTGCTGCCCTCCAGCCCAGCCCAGGAGGAACCATGCTGGATGGAGACTAAAGCTCCCCATGCCTCTCGCCCCAGTCAAATTTCCTCTTCCACAGTCCTGAGACATGGCCTGCTTTAAAAACACCATGGGTTCGGGTTTTTTTCCTACAGAACAATGACCACAACAGGTAACTCAAGCCTCCCTCATGAACTTGGCTACATCCACGTGATGCTCTCTGCAAGCAATTCTTTCTCCCCTGCAGCCCTGAGATCCCGTAGAAGACTCAGCCGGTGGATGAGAAGCAGCATTAATTTGGAAAAACAGGACGAGGCCACTGATGTAGAGTGAAACCTCACTCCCACAAGACAAGGCAGTGAACACCTGATGCAAACATGCAATGGACGCATCCCACTGGTCTGTCACTTTCCAGCGCCTCTTCTGCCATGTGACGGGACTCCATGTGGCAGCTGCACATCAGTTCTCCCTCAGAGATTTTACCTTGGTCCCCATGCCACGCTCTGGATACAAAGTGTTTCCAAAATCTCTGCTTTTGTCTGCCGCTAACTCCAGTCAGGGGCAAGATGTCTTAAGCTCAGTGACTTTGGACGCTTCTTTGCAGACACATGCTCTGAAAGTGAATGAAGGATGTCCCCATCACCTGTTTTGTTCCAAGAGACTCAGGCTTGTGGTCCCCTCTCAGATCTTAATCATGAGCTGCAGGTAGGGCTCCTTTGTCACAAAGTGTCATGAAGTGTCCGGCTGTGATGCTTTCCACACCTCCAGCAGCAAAGTCCTTGCACCAAACACAGAGACAATAAAAAACTGAAACTTGCTGTCCCATCACAGAGGCAGCTGGGCCTGGGGCGCAGGCTGTGCCATGGGGTATGTGATTTCACTTCATCTGCGTTCAGCCAATCTCATCTGGGATTTAGGCTCTACTGAACCCATGACTTGGGGCACGTTAAATACAACCCTGCTGTTCCTGAAACACAGAGGCAAAACAAAACGTTTCCTCCCTTCAAGGAGGAGAGGAATTCTGATGGTGGAACCAACACTATGACTGTGCTGCACCTGAAGGGCCTGTCCACACATTTAACGTCCACTTCCCTCTGGTTTGGTTGAGGTGGGAGAAGCCACTCAGGTCACAGGGCTAATGCAGAGCAGGGCTTCCCAGAAGCTTTCTCTTGAGGGATCTCAATGGTGCAGTTTGTAACACTGGAGCAACTGAGCGGGCAATGAAGCCTAAAGGACTGTATTTTTCCCAGGGACGGAAATTGCTCTTGGAGATCCAAGCAGATGGGATTTTGGCTGGGGTGATTCCCTGGCACCTACTGGTACTAACAAAGTGCAGTCTTGAGAGGCCAAGGCACAATGCACTTGTGCTGGGTACGCTCTGCAGTGTCTGGTCTCAAAATCAGTGACGGGCTGGCTCACTTGAAAGCTGCAGATCCCAGCACAGGCAGGATCTGAGCTGGGAAATTCAGACAGAAAAAATGCTGATTCTAAACTTTGTCCCAGAGACCGAAAGAAAGTCTAAGCTATAGTTTTTGTATGGCTAAGACTCCTGTAGGTATCATACATTTTCTAGTACATTATGAACTCCAAATGTTTAATCAATGATGGCATTGTCCATTTTACTTACCTTTGCCCCTCCTCCAGTGTAGCTGAATCAAAAGAGAAAACAAAATGTTCACAAACATGAAAAGCACCAACTCTTCTGCTCCAGCAACAGGCACCACTTTGATTTATAGATGGAGGAGATCCGCAGTCTAAGATCCACCTGGGTGAGCCTGAGTTTCATGCTCCCCGCAGTTCCCTCCCCAGGGGAAATGGTACGCAAAGAGACACAAATGCTTAAAACAGGACCTACTCCTGCTCTCTAAGTGTAGACATGAAAATGCTTTTAGATAGGCTGATGATAATGTCAGATCGAGGATAGTCTCCAGGCCACCTCGTTATACAACTCCCACTTCACTCACAAATACTGGCATTACAGGTTAACCTGCGTGATGAGGAAATGAGAAGGGACAAGAGCCAGCACATGCTGTTAGGGTATCCATTTCACGCTGCTTAGTGCTGGGCTCTGCCAAGGAAAGTGCTTTCTTGGAAAAGGATTTTCGTCACCAGCAGGGAGGGCGAAAGCAGTGGCACAGCACACCATCCTGCCTCGGCACACACCTCTTCCACTCCCCGTCCTCCACAAGCGCAAAGCGAAGCATGATCTGACTTTGCCCTCTGGAGGCACAGAATTGGCATGGCGCAGCGAGGCACGCAGCCCCAGAGGTGGCCGAACTACGCAACTGCATTTTGGAAAAGCTGATAGGAAAATTCATCCCCAGCTACAGCTTCCCATGAGCCGGAGGGCAGAGCACTGCAGGCGAGGCAGCTTCACCACTCTCCTTGCGTGCTGAAGGAGTCGGTTTCTTGCTTCCTCCAGCACGCCACTACCTTAGTGTTCTGTGTACTTCGAGAGCATGAGTGTCAGTACGGGAGGCTGATTTTTCTTCCGGCACAAACTCTGCAGTGTGCGATTTGAAATACTGCCACATGCCTGTGCCCAGCTACTGGGACCGCACACACGGATCCTCAGAGAGTGCCACTTCATGGTTTATTCTGATAGCTTCATAGTTTATTCTGATACCTCCCAGATCACTGGGAAGCTGCACAAATAAGCAGGTGGCCAAAGACTATGGAGTCCCCTTATTTAGCTAGAAACCAGGGCTGCGGTTTGTTTGCTGTGTGCAATTTTTCTCCAAGCAGAGAAACAACTTTGTTGAAAACCTCCAAGGGAGCCGTTTCATGAGGATGAACATCTCCCACCTCCCCTTGCACCCTTAAACACCATTCATGCAAAGACTTATGGGACAGCTTTTCCCACAGAGGTAGGCTCAGCAGCACACTGGCAACATGACTTTTGGAAGAACTTCCAGGACGCACCAACACATGGGTAGAATAAGCTCTACAGCCACGCATAGTACCTGCACACCTATGGACATACACCTCTCTGCAAACCCATTCCCCTGCAGGCACATCTGCCCACATCCGTTCCCGCATACCTGCGGACGCTCATGCCTTGGGTCCAGCTGCACACCTGTGCACACTGGCACATGTTTGTACGCACACTCGCATGTCAATGCACACCCAAGAACTCTTGCACACATTCTCAACCCCACACCAGTGCCCTTGGACACCCATGTACCTGTGTGTGCTCACCCTCCAAGCACACACATCCCTGTGCACACCTGCACACACTCACCCTTTCCATCCCACCTCTACAACTCCTGCAATTCCCTTTTATCCTTTGGCTCCGGAGGATCACCACGCCAGCCGGCAAGGAGGCTGTGCTGCCCCTACCCCTGGGGTTGGGTGCCACAGGGGTACGAGTCCTGAGCAAGCAGAAGGGAGTTGGCAGGTAAGTATGTCCCAGCAGCAGCCCATGGAGAGCCTGGTGTCCTTTCTGGTTGCGAGGATCATGTACCTGGGGTCCTGTGACACAAACATCAGGGAAAAGCAGGTCAGATCAGGGTAAAGCAGGGACACAGGAGCTCTGTGCTGAATCGCTGTTGGGGACCAGAGGCAAGGGCCCCAGTCTGACTAAATTTTAAGTGACAGCTCTGCACAGAAATTGTGCTGCCTAAGCTGACGCTTACTATTTCTCCCCACGTAGATCTGTCACCGGGTTTTCTGCAGGTTTAATTCGTTTCTGCCCCTTCACCACCACGAAGGAGCGTTGGGGCTCCACAGGCGACACTGCCCAGAGCCGGCTGCCCTGTGGAGCGGACCGGCAGCATCCCCTGCGACAGTGCAGACACTCGCATTGGCACCGCCGGTCCCCTGGAGCTGTTGTGGGATGCCGGCGCCCCGACGGCGCTGGGGACGGGGACCACGGGCGGGGGGCGGGCGGGCGGAGGGGGGGGTCCCAGGGCAGGACGCTGTGTATGGGGACCACGGCAGGAGGAGGTGGGGTGCCGGGGCAGGGCGCTGCCCCTGCCCGCGGCGGCGGCGGCACGCCCGGCCCTGCCCGCGCCTCCCGGGCTGCGGGGCGTTGCAAGGGGAGTGCCGGCCGCCCGGGCGCGGAGCCGCCGGTCACCGCCGCATAAAAGCCGGGGCGTCTCGGCGCTGCCGCCTCCTCGGCTCGTCCCGGCTCGGGGGGGGCCGCCCCGACGGCCGCATGACCGCCGAAAGCCGGCTGCCGCCGGGACCCCCGCCGCCGCCCCCGCCGCTGAAGGCGGACGCGGCGCCGCCGGGGGAGGAGGCGGCGGTGGCGGCGGCGGCGGGGGCTCGGGGCGGGCGGCGGCGGCGCAAGCGTCCGGCGGAGCGGGGCAAGCCGCCTTACAGCTACATCGCCCTCATCGCCATGGCCATCGGGCAGGCGCCCGAGCGGCGGCTGACGCTGGGCGGCATCTACCGCTTCATCACCGAGCGCTTCCCCTTCTACCGCGACAGCCCCCGCAAGTGGCAGAACAGCATCCGCCACAACCTCACCCTCAACGACTGCTTCGTCAAGGTGCCGCGGGAGCCCGGCCGCCCCGGCAAGGGCAATTACTGGACGCTGGACCCCCACGCCCGCGACATGTTCGAGAGCGGCTCCTTTCTCCGCCGCAGGAAGCGCTTCAAGCGAAGCGACCTCTCCACCTACCCGGCTTTCCTCGCCGAGCGCCCCGCCGCGCCCTGCCGCCTCTTCCCGCTGCCCGCCCCGCCGCCGGCCGCCGACCTGTCCCCGGCCCCCGCCGCCGCCTCCTGCGCCTTCGCCGCCGCCGCCGCTTACCCCGGGCAGGGCTGTCCCGCCGCCGCCCTGCCCCACGCCTACCCTCCGCTGCCCACCGCCCCCGGCCCCTACCCGCCGGCCGGCCCCGGGCAGCTGTACGCGCCGTCGGGGCGCATCGTACTGCCCGCCTCGCCGCCCGCCCCCGCCGGGCTCTACGGCCGCCGCTCCCCCGCGCCTTACCCGCCGCTGCCCCACGCCTACGGCGGCGGAGGGCAGCTGGGGCCAGGCGAGCCCGGTCCGCGGCACGGCGCTTACCCCGGCGTCCACGACAGGTTCGTCCCGGCGCTCTGACCCAGCCCGACAGCGCGGACCGGAGCCCGGGAGAGGGGCGGGCTGCGGGGCTTCCCCGGCGCCGCTGGACACGGGGCCGCTCAGGAAGAAGCTGCAGGACCTTGGGCTGCGCCTCCGCGTCCCGCCGCCTGCCCGGGTCTTCCGGCGAGGACCAACACCGCCAGCCGGGGGGACCCTGCTGAGCCCCGTCCGCTCTCGCCAGAGAAGCCCTAGGGACTCCCAAGTGCCTGGATGGGGCAAAAAGCCCTTTCCTCTTCCACTTCCTTTCCTGGGACAGGTGCTCAAAGCTTCCTGACAGGCTCCCCTCATCCCAGCGAACCCAACTGGGCCCCCCGGTCTGTCCGGGAAGATCTCAATTTTAAAAATCTCTCCGCTGTCGATGATTTTATTTACAGAACAAAACGTCTGCTAGGGCGAGGGAGGAGGGAGACAGGAGGAAGCATTCCCCAGCTTCATGCAGCCAAAGCCGTAAAAGTGGGATGCGTGGCACTAAAGTGGTGGCGTGTGCCTGATGTTGCGCAGGGCTATCGTGTTAGTGCCAGGCTCCGCACCAAAAACATGGTCAGGGACAGGGAAGGTCTGGATACTGGGGTTGCAGCCAGCCATGGCAAGTCAGATCCCTTTCAAGGGTCGTGCTGTGTGCTGCGGGGGTGGGAGAATGGTGGGATTTGAAGTATAAAAAGTTTTACCATGAGCATGCTCAGCCCCTGGAAGAGGGACCCAGCGACACTGTGGTATCTCTGCCCTTGAAGATCTTCCCGTCTTGATTGAACAGAACCTGAGTGACCTGATATGGCTTTGGCATTGGATCCAACACTGAATTTTGACCTGCTTTGAATGGAGACCCGGTCCAGAAGTCTATGGAGGTCCTTACATCCTAAATTACTTTGATCCTAAGGTCAGCCCAGCTCTGTCTGTAGTCTAGAGAAATTGGTATCTATGGGGAAAAGCTTTCCTTCCTCAAACAGTTGAGAGAGGCAGGACATGGTGCCTTTTCATCTTCAATTGCTCTGCTTTCAAGCTTTTCTAGGATGGAAAAATGGCTAGAGGAAAACACAGAGAGGGCTGTGAGAGGCAAAGGCTTGAAAATGGATCCATGGGGAAACTCAAGCAAATCCCTCCCAACAGATCCCACCACCCCTGAAAGGGGCCTGGAGAGGTGGTGGATGCCCAGGGCTCTGCCTGCAGCTGTGAGCAGAGAGGAAGCAGATGTAGCTCTGCCAGATCTCCTTATTCACCTCTGTTTTCCTGGGAGCTTGTGTGACCAGGGCCAGGAGGAGGTTGGTGAGGGGTAGTGCAGCGTGGTGGGGCCTTGACTGGGGAGAGGAAGGTGGAAGGTGCAGCCAGCGCCTCAGCAGAAGCTTTGAAAGAGTAGAGAGGGTGCACATACAGCAGGGCCTCTCACCACAAAAGGGTATACAGATCATGGTATAACTCGTGTTGGAAGAGACCTTGGGAAGTTTCACTTACGACCTTGTGCTCAAAGCAGGGTCAGCTATGAGTCAGTCCAGGTTGCTCAGGGCTATCTAGTTGAGTCTTGACGCTCTCCAAGGATGGAGATGGCACAGTCACTTTGGGCAACTTGACTGTCATAATGGGGGAGAAGTTTCTCCTTGTATACATTCAGCACCTCTCTAGTCTCATTTCATGTCTACTGTCCCTTGCCCTGCTGCTGTGCACTGCTGCAAAGAGCTCTGATCCCATGAAGACACCTGTACTTTCTGCTCCATGGAGGATTTTTCAGATGAGGTCCTCAGCAGGATGAAATTTGTATAGGGGCAGGTTCCTTGCCTCCTCTGGGTGCTAAGGTCCAGGTATCCAAGTGGGACGTTAGAGGGAGAAAATGGAGTAGAGCAGGAAGGTGGTTAGGTGTCCCCACGGCACAGTTTGTGGTGGAGGAGGCTCAAGCTCTCTGCAATAGGTTGATAGGAGAAGTTGTATATGTGCCTACCGTGGGGCTCTGAGGTGGGAGATGAGTGTTGGTTTCAAGGCACCCATCCCTCTCTCAGAGCGGTCACGCTGGGGCTGGCCTGGTACTGCTGTGTCTATCTGGACCTTTTTGTGGTACTTCAGGAAACTGCTACCTGTACGCATAGCTGGGGAGGTTGCGTTGCCATCAGTGGGGAGCACAGGTGGCAAGAGTAGACCTTATTCAAATCTTTAGGGTGATGAGGTGAGTCAGATTTTTCCCTTCCTTACTTTGCCTTATGAAGAGCTGCATTGTCTCTTTCAATGTCCTCCCTGGTCCTGGCACGTCCAGAAGCTGCTTCCGTCCTGGAGAGAGCGGAGTCCTGCCTCTGCAACTTGGCTGCCTCAGCCCCGGGCAGGTCTCCCTGGCAGCTGTACTAGCTCCTCTCCCAACTTCACCCTTCACCAGCTGGAAGAGAAGCCAGCAGACTGGGCTGTGCCAGCTCAGTTTTTTGAGAGGTGCCTGCTGGCTCTCTGCTTTGCGATTGCAAAGGACCAGACTGTGTCCCGTTGTCCCTTTGCTAGCAAGTCGAGCTGACCTCTTTCTGGTTTGGGGATACCCTGGGGAGTAATTGTCCTGCCTCTTAATGCCTCCTTCCTTCCTTCCTTCCTTCCTTCCTTCCTTCCTTCCTTCCTTCCTTCCTTCCTTCCTTCCTTCCTTCCTTCCTTCCTTCCTTCCTTCCTTCCTTCCTTCCTTCCTTCCTGTAGGAGCAGTTATGAATGTGGACTGGATCATTTTCCTGTACCTAGAGGCCTTTTGGCCCTTGTTCATCATTATTTCAAATTGGTTTTATTCTCTGCTCCAGCCCTGCTGCTAGTCTAAGGTTCAATCTAAAAAAATAGGTCACCAGTGATGATACAGGTCTTGTGTAAGCTGGTCCTGACCTCAGATAGCATCCGTAGCAAGTTCAGGGAGCAAAATTCAATGTCTGGAGGACATGCATGATAGATCTTGATGACTCAGAAGGCACAAATTGTGGAGGTTCAGTTTTTGTATTGTTTGCAGATAAGGTCTAGATGCTTGTTCTTATTTCTCTCCAGATCTTTTATACCTACAAGCTAGGGAAACCACACATACCTAGATGGTATACTTTGTGCAGCAGGTGCAGTGATGAGCCTATTGTGTCAAGGACCTGACACACATGGCTGCCAACTTGCTTAAGCCTCAGCCACAAGCAGCTGGAGACCCTGGGCCTGAGCCTTGTGCTCAGTGAAGAGGTACACAGACCCTCCAAGGGATTCTACATCTATGTGGGGTCTCTGTCCTTTGGGGCTTTTGAGACGAAGATAGACAAAGCTATACCTGCCCAGTGCTAGTGCTGGCAATACAGCAACCTTTGTCTTGCAGCAGGCCTGGAGACTCCAGAGATCCCTTCCCACCAGCACTGCCATGGCTTTGTGGCTATTGCAACCTCTCCAAGCTGTTGTGTAGGCTCAGACACAGCAGAGTGTGCTGAACATTAGAGGTCTGTCCAGGCTCTACCTTGTGGCAGCGGGATGTGCTGTCCCTGTCCTTGTGCATGTGGCCATGTGTCTCATGCAACTGCGTGGCCACTATCGGTGGACGATTCAGTTGTTGGATCCTTGGGGAGCTGTGGGGTTGGGTCTGTCTGTGAGGATATGGGGATATGCCATGGGGATACAATTGGATCTCAATGTATGCTTGTGCCATGGGGATATGTTAAAGATTTGGATCTCAAATGTATTTTTGGCTGGCACTTTGCTTGTAATTCTCAGGCACCATCCAGAATAAGGAAAATTTTGATTTCTGGAAGCTTTATTGTAAATATCTGAGGGCCTTCCTTTTAGCAAAGTTAGTCTAAGTTTCAAACTAGTCTTTTGATTTCTGGGAGATGAGTCCAATAGGTTTGGGTTAAAACCCTGCAGGAAACACTTAAGTGTAAGCACTGGTGAGAAGAGAGAAGGGCCTTGAAAGTGCTTGTTCCTCAAAGGATGGAGCCTCTCGGTTCCTGTACTGCCCAAGTTCTGGTATGGTCAGGCCCTACGCTGACTTTGAGAAAGAGGTGGATTATTACATCCTAGGAGAACATTTTATAATGTAGTGGAGATTTTTTTGTATTTACTCTTCTACTTCACTTGTAATGGAAATAAATGTTTGTCCTGTTGTTTGTAATGAAGTGTCTCTCTGAGTTTTTTCAAGCCTTCCTAGCACTCCTGAGACCAGGAGAGTGATGATACAGAACAAGGTGCATGCCATGTGTGTGCTCCTTGCATTTTGCAGTGTCTGTTTTACCTTGGGTTTTTTTTGTCTGCTAGGATTCCTAAAGTCGTTGGAGGGAGGGAGGGGGAGGCAAAGCGAGGCCAGAGGTGGTTTACCAAACTTCTGCAACCCCCACTCTGTCAGGCCATAAGTGTGGCCCAGACGTCCATGCACGAAGCTCCAGCCCTCTCCAGGTGCCTCTGCTAAAAGGGGGCAGGTAGGAAAGCCAAGGCTACCACCTGTGATAGGAACACAGGCTGAGAGATGGGCAAGGAAATTTTGCTGTCTGATTGCTCCAGCGTGCAGCTGGGCCAGCTGGAGAAGGTTTTACTTCTGGAGAAAACGTTATGTTGCCCATCTTGTGACAGCAGCACCAGAAATGCTTGGTCTTACCTCCTGCACCCCGGGCCAGTGAGTTTTTTATGGCTGCAGGGATGGAGTTCTGCGGGCCGACACTTTGTGCAACAGCAACATCTGTGGGAACAATTCATCGGGCAACCAGCGTAGCTAAGAGGCCTCCAGGGGCAACTCCACACCTCGGGGCGATGATCTGGCTTGCACATGGCAAAGACAATGGCAGATGTTTCCCCTTCTCCTGCTAAGAGGGTGGTGGCTGCCTTCCTGAGGGGTTTTGAGGGAAAGCGAGCTCTGCAGCTGGTGCCCTGTCAACAGCCCAAGCTGCCTGGAGGGCTGTGAATGAGATGGGGACAGGTAGTTTAATCTGCTAAGTTATCAAAGAGAAGATAGGAAGGTCTTCTTCAATAGCTCTGGGACTCCCAGGTATGATTTATCTGCCTTTGGAAGACGCCAAGAAATGCATCAAATTTATGAGAAAGAGGAGGCAGGGGAGGCAGCTGCTGTTTGGCCAGGAAGGGAGTACCTTGGAGGGCATCCAAAGCTTTGTGCATTGTAGTTAGAGGTCAGTCTGCGCAGCTGGAGGTGGGCTTTAGCTCATCCGTTACCTGGAGCTGTGATGCCAACATTAGTGATCAGAGAGGATGTCCCATTCACGCAGCACCTGGGTGTCAGCTAATGTGAGCACAGGAAGGCTGATGCCCTTTAGGGGGCTGACTGTACAGAGTCTGCTGTGCGGGGATACGGTGGCCCGTGTCGGCACAAGGAATAGCTTCACATACTTGTCCTGGTGTAGTCCTGGAGCTCTGATTCATAGGAGGCACCATCTATATGGCAGAGCTGATTTCTCCACTCACTCCTCCACATCAAATTTACGTCTCTCCCTGTCTGAGGCCAAGAAGTCAAGGTGGGAGATGGTGGCATCAGCTACATCTGGAAGCTAGGGTTATTTCTGGGAGCTACTTTTGGATCTGGAGCAGTCACCGCAGCCCCTCCTTGTGCAGGCAGACTGAGAGGGAGGGAACAGGGGTCTTGGCGGGGAGCCCCAGCTCAGGGCTGCCAGGCTCTGACCTCTCACCACCTCTGTCAGTGTTCGAACTCAGGGTGCAGCTGTGGTCCCTAGGGCGTATAGGGACCAATAATGCAGTGAGCATGAAGTACCTTCTCCACGCTGCTTGGGCCAAGAGGGAAAGGAGGCTGTGTCCTAGCCTCTTCTGCTGATTGGAAGTCCATAGGATCGTTGTATGTCTGGCTGAAAGCGGCCATGGAGTAAGCCAGAATGGTAGCTGTGGGCTGGCTCAAGAAGACCTCATTGAGTCTGCTGCTATCCCTTCTTTCTCCCATGCCAGGAAGCTCAGATTTGCTATCCGATAAGGAACTTGCAAACCTGTTGTCTGGATGTAAAATACCCAAAGAGATCTTAATTGACAAAGGAGCTAATGAGCAGCTTCTGACCTTTCTGCTCAGAGGCAGTCCTGAGCCAGCAACAGAGCTCTTGGTCTGATGGCAGAGATGCCTGAAGCCCTCTGAGTCTATCATACCCGTGGCTGGCTCTTGCAAGGAGACTGCACCTCATGTTGATCTCTTCCACTTGGAAAAGGTGCTCACGAGTCCAGGCTGTCACCTTCTGAGGTCAACAAAGTGTGTCCTAAGCTTCATGCCACTTCTGTAGCTGTATGTTTTAGCACATACGTAGTCTGTCATCAGCTTAGTGCTCACTGGAGCACTGACCCTAGACTTGGCCAATTAAAGAGTGGCTCCCTGGCCACCCCATCCCAAACAATGATACTGAGTCTGGGATAGGCTAGTCCAAAAGTAGCAACCACAGAGACGTCTGCTGTGATGGGAGCAGCAGGAGATGGTGAGCCTACTGGGACATCTTGCTGTACAGATCAAGATTTGGCCATCTCATCTGAGAATGTGGGGGGTCCCCAGAGCCATGGCAAAATGGCGCATTATTTAGCAATGAGCATTCAAAAACTGGGCTGTGTAAGTAAGTGACAGCCCAATGCTGGGCTCTGGAAAGGAACATTTCAGTTCATAAATATTCCCCTTGCTTGAATGCTGTAGTGGGATGGATCATGGTTCAGCTTTTTAAGCAGCAGCCAGTTGGATGTAAGTATAGGTGTGCCAGTGTGAATTTGTCCTCTTCCTAACTCCTGTCTCTGTCCCTTCTGTTGTAACACTTAAAATCTTGTCATCGACAGAAAAGGTAACGCTGTAAGTGAAGCCAAGGGTTTACCGTTGCTACATGCAAAAGTTTTAACAATATAATATTTTCAATTATTAATTTCATAGTCCAAATTAATACAGAAAAACATCAGTAATGCAGCTGAGAGTGCTATACACACACACAAAAATTCTTAGTATCTACCCCTGCTTCTTGGTGTTATGTTCACCCTTCCTGTGTCCTGAGGTTGACGGCTGCAGGGGTGCTGTGGAGGCGGGCTCACAAGAAGTTACCAGCATACTGATGTCTTCAATAGGCAGGTCATGATGTTCCTGCTGAACATTTCCTTCTCTTTATTAGGAGGCAAATGATGTAGATGGTGATGATTTCTTCCTTCTCAGTCTTGGGGTTCACTTGAGATTATTTCTGTATGTATGTTGTTTTTCAGTGCTTCCCAGCTTTTTTTTTTTCTTCTGTTCTTCTTGTTTTCTTTAAAATTGCCTTTACTTGAACAACACAGGTTTGCACTCCTGCAGCAATGACTGACTGACCACTGCAATAGGCGTTGTCGTGGAGTCACAGGCAGTTCAAACCACACGGAATAAATAATCATTATCAGTATAAATGAAAACAAACGTAGGTGCTAGTTACCTGACCACTGATTGCTGAGACAGCCAAGCAGTTAAAATCGGCTCAGGCCAAGGCAAAACCAGCCAAGTCCCAATACTCTGCACTGTGAGGTCAACATAAAGCCACAGCCCCTGAATAAGAACAGATTTACAAGATGCATTTAAGACCAAGTCCTACCTACCGTCACAACTGAGAGACCCCACACCCATGGCCTGGGAGAGGACTGTCTCTTGAGATGTGAAAAGTTTGATCTTTCTGTTGCATCTCGGGGGTCTGCATCTCTTGTGGCCCAGTCTCCTGTGCTGCCAGTGGGTGGGTTTTGGGGGTGTAAGAGAGACAGATGCAGCCCGGGGAGGGAGTTCCTCTGCTGGGGTTGTGTCTGCTGGCACCATCAGGATGGAGCAGGGCTGGAGGCTGGGGAAACATGGAGAGGCAGTGGAAATCTCAGCACCTCAACTGTCACTGTGGATTTTCTGCTGATCAGCAATCAGCTATGTGTGACTTTAGCAAACAAAAGGAAACATGGATGGGAGTAATCTGAATGCAGCCACTTAACGTGAGAGCTCCCACCAGTGTGTGATCCTGACAGTCCTAAACGCCCACCCTATGGGAAGGAGAAGCAGAGGGGAGATAGAATAGTTCACTGAAAGACCTACCTGAGCTAGTGGTTGCTGAGGTCTAATCACAGAATGGGGGGGACTGACCCCTTCTTTCCTTAAGTGAACTATAGCTAATGTAAATTATTTCCTTGAGCTCAGATAACAGCGCAGGAGGGTGAGTTGTGCATGTGAGCAAAAATACTTTTTAGCAAATGCACTTCAGGTTGATTGTGATAACTATCCCAAACCCAAGAAAAATGCAACAGCAAGCGCTCCAAGCCCTGTCCCTTTGCCATGTACCTCAAGGAGCTCTGGGGGCTCTAGTTTTGGGGTTGGAGTTTGGCTGGGCAGAAAGGAAAGTGGACTAGGTGGTCACATGAAAAACCCATATTGTCCAGATGTCCTCACATGGCTTTTTAGGAAGGCTGACCTCACACCGTGGCTTCATTCTCCAGACAAGAGCAGAAATGACGGAGTTGGCCACAGATGCTTAGTGAGTGGTCCCACTCTACCATGGTGTGAGAGGCCGTGCCTGGAGTATTATTGTTAATATTGGTGGCTTTATTCATGGAGGAAGCAGAGGATGATTCAGGTCTTGGACCTTTATGCATGGAAAATTAATTTTTTTTTTTTTTAAATCATATTGCAAAGAACAGGTTTCCATCTTGGGTCACCTCTTTCGTATTATCGTCTTCATGGAGGATTCCTCCTCCCCTCCTAGAGAAAAGGCAAAAGAAAGCCCCACTTGAAGCAACCAGAGCAAATAGTTTTAAGCCTTCCCACATGGAAATGGATATAGGATATACTACCTCTCTGCCACAGTAGGAGCTAGACTTCAATATATCAAGACTGCCAGCAGTGCAACGATTAACGCTGTTATGAACAAAATCATCATCTTTGCATCTCCAACAGACCAAAAATCTTCATGAAAAAGAGGTGCCTTCCTCATCTTTAACAGCCACTACGTCCCTGCTGTTGACAAACTGAGCGAGACACGGCGACCTAAGCCACACACAGGACTCTCTTAACAGCCACGGGGGCAAACGTTCGCCGCGCTGCAGCCGTTTCCACGGGCCCGGGATGTCACTTCACCCTTCCCGTTTCTGCAAAAGGCACCGCAGCTCCTGCAGCCAGGCTCTGGCGGGTCCCACAGCGCCCGGGAGGACAAGGACAGAGCCTCGCCACCACCCTCCGAGCCCCCCGGGGATGGGGAGACACCCCACGCCTCCCCTCTCCCCGCCCGCAGCACCATCCCCCCGGGGACGGGGCCGCTCCCTGCGTGCCGGTGCGGCCCCCACACACCCTGCTCCGGTGCAGCGTCCCCCCGCCTCCCCGGAGTCTCCCGGGGGACACGGGGCCGGTGCTGCCGCTAGAGAGCGCTGCCGGACCGCCACGCCGCCGGGAGGGATGGCGGGAGGGCGGCCGCCGGGAGGGATGGCGGGAGCGCGGCCGCCGCGCCTTCCAGCGCTTTGCCGGCCCGCAGGAGCCCCCAGCGGCTGTTTTTCCTGCGGGGCTGTTTTTTTTTTCCCGGGGGTTCACCCGGCCTCGGCTGCCTGCACAGGCCGCGGGGCTGCCCGCTGGGGTCGGACGGCCGGTCCCCAGTTCGTTGCTGGGGTCCCTTCTCACTGGAGGTGCAAAGCTACTGGTTTGGGTACCGGGTAATTGGTGGCTAATGCTTGCACAGAATGCAGCGCTTAGCTATGAAAGCGCGGCACTAGAGCTGCATCCACAGTCTGCAATTAAACATTTCTCCACACAAGCAGTACTTTCCAGGGGCGTGTAATTCTGCGCTCAAACCACATTCAGTGCTTTTGCAGATTAGTTGGAAGATGGTGTGTACAGAAGAGGGCTGAAAAAAGAATCATGAAGGCTACAAAGCTCAGATCACACTGTTTACCGTACCAGCCATCCCTCGGTTTCTTTGCTCTGTCTTTTCTGTGTTTTGTCAGTGAAAAGCTCGGGCTGTCTGAGGGAGACAGAGGAACAGTCATGCTCAAAGCCCCAAGTCCATCCAGGTGGACTGAGTTCCAGCCAGTGGGCTGAGGCAAGTGGCCATTCCTCCTGCTTGATGGGGATGAGCCCGCACTTGGAATACTGGATCCAGTTAGGACAACCCAGTACAAGAAAGACATTGTTATACTGGAGCCCAGCTGAGGCCTTGAGATAGGGAACTGGAGCAGAGAGCAAGCTGATAGAATTGGGCTTGTTCACCTGGAGAAGAGAAGGTGAGCGTGGAGTCTAACTTGCAGTCCTAAAGAGGGTTACAGAGAAGACGGAGCTGGGGTCTTCTCCAAAGTGCACCATGATGGGGCAAGAGGCAAGGACAAAAAGCTGTGATGAGATGACGTCTGGTTGGACATAAGGAAAAACATTCTTCCTGTGCAAGTGGGGCAGCCCTGGGATGGGGATCAGGTAGGTGGGATCTCCATTCTCGGAGGCGGTCAACACTTGGTTGCAAAAAGCCCTAAGCTGAATCTCACGAGTGAGGAGACAATCATAGTGGTTGTACCCACTGCATATCACAACATGCTTGCCTTGGTCTGCGTGGTTCAGGTAGCAGGTCAGAGTGTCCTGGAAGAGCCCCACGAATCCCTCTCAGTGGTACAGCACAGCAAGGAGCAGAGCATTGTGCCAGGTGCTGGCCCAGCTCCCTGTGCTGGCCCCATAGCTCAGAAGCCATCTCCCTGGGTCCATCACCTGCTCTTCATCACCAAGAGGGCTACAGTCAGTTAAAGGTCTCTGATCTCTCCCAGCCTTCCCCTTCATGTTAGACCCAGACCCTACTTGTCATCCCAGAGGGTGAAAATGTCCTTTGTTGGACTTTCTGTTAGTGTCCCTGGGTAAAGATATCCGTGTGGGGCTCAGGAAGAAGGGATGGGAGGAAGAAGGTGATGCATTGCATTTGCAAAACAGCAGCCTCCCTCCCCTAGATACAGCCGCTCTTGCCAGCCCCATCCCCATCTCCATTCAGACAGCAGGACCTACCTCAGGATGCGCATGGACACCCACGTGTCCACCTTTACCCCCATCTCTATGAGCAAGAGCTCTGTTATCTCTCTTCTCGTCAGAGAAAAAAACAGTGGGTTTCAAGGAAAAGTGCTGATAAGGAAGGCTTTATCTTTTGGTTATTTTGCGATAAGATTTGTTGCTTGCAGGCACACTTTTCTTTCCGGCTGCCAAAGAAGCCAGTTAGAGTGAGAGCAGCCCTAAGACAGAGTGTGTGGTGCCCAGGGTGACTCTAGGACCTTGTGGCCACCAAAGGCATCTCCGCAGAGATGGACAGAGGTGCTTTCGCTGGTTCCTGTGGGAAGAGGCTCATGGAGCTCCCCAGCCCTCGCAGCGCAGGATCACCACCACTGCCCGTGCATGTTTCAGCAACAAGCATTGTGTAGGTTCATGGAGATCTCACCCTGCCAGGCCTCCTTCCCCTCCTACAGCTCCACTTGAAGGGGGGATGTGGTGGTTTTCTGCCGTCCTTGACTGACAGGGGCCGTGAGAAGAGTCTAAAACCTCCCAGAAGTTGCTTCTCCCCAAAATGTAAAGAGCTCTGGGAACCAGGCAAGCCGAAATGTCTGCAGACATGGAGATTGGCAGAATGGCTGATTCCCCCTTCCTGTGAATGTTGCGGAGAGTTGGAGAGTTGTAAAGAGCCACAAGCTCTTGTTGGCCTCCACCATATCTTGTGTGGGGCTCTGCCAGGCAGAAGAGTCTCCTGGCCTGCCTGGCAGCTGCAGACCCTACAGCCCAGCCTCCTTGCAACATGGTGTGGACACCACACTTGCAGGAGGACCCCAGCACAGCTCTTGTGATGGTGCTCAACCATAATATGGCCTCCTGCCTCTAGTTCCCCTTCAGGCCAGTGGAGCCTCAGCTGCCTTCACCCAGTGAAGGTCTGGGGTCAGCATCCTCCCGGGCTGCAGCTCCCTCCATGCTACAAGGCTTCTGCAAGGTTATGCCCTAAGTATTTGGGGTTATGAACAAGGTTTGGGTAGTTCATGGGAGAAGGTAAGAGGTCTTGCTCTGCTCCCACCGGTATCAGTCACTTAAGGGGAGAGCGCAACCTTGCATTAGCTGAGATGTCTGTGGACATCAAAACAGTGTCATGACACCTGCATAGGGAGACACATCCCTCCAGGAGCTGCCCTTGGGGAGTGGGCTGCATTTACATGGTTATGGGGCTGCTGGATGCTTTCTGTGTTGACACCCACCAGATGCTTTACAGCTTCTGGTGGTGTAACTGCAGAGGTCATCCCAGGATTTTGGGGTGGGAAGGCTGTGTTAAGCACTTGTGAGCACTTGCCTGTGCACATGTGATGTCCCTGGGACCAAAGCAGGGCTGGGTGTCAGTGGTGATCATCCTGTCACTGAGACGCGATGTCACATCGGCTGAGACGCAGAGCTTGCAGGGCTCTAGGACAGTCGCAGCAAACATCTCCAGAGCCACAAAAAAATCCATAAAACCCACAAATCAAGGGTGACCTCAGGGCCTGGTCAACACTATGCTCTGGGCTGTTGGTAAGTCAGGATCAGCAATAGAGACCTCCACCAACCCGAAGAGGAGAAAGACCCTCTGTGTCAGGATATCACAGGAACATAAGAGAGCCAGTGGCCCTGCCACATGTGGGAGAGGAGACCATGACTCCCCTGAAATGTGGGAAGCAGAGAGCGCACCCTATTCCTTCCTGGCTTCAGGAGAAATCCTGGGCACACGGCTGGGGAGCCAGGGACACGGCAGCTGTGCAGAGTGGCTCCTGTCTTTGCTCCAAACGACATTTCCCTAACAAAAGTGTATGGTTCAGCCAAGTTTCAGCCTGTCACACTCAGCTGTTTTCAACCATCTTTTGTTTGCCTAATGCAGCGGCTCAGCAAGGTCAGAGTGAGATTGCCCAGAAATTGAAAACAAAACGCTTTCCAGGCTTTAGGAAAGCAAGCTGTTCACCAGGGAGGAAAACAGACCATGTGAAAGACCTTCAGACTGAAGATAATAACACAAGGGGCCGTAGCGTTTATCAGGTGTAGGAAAAAGCCCAAGCCGGGCAGCTCCAGCGAGCTAAAAATCACGGTGGGCTTCAGCTTTGCAATGCCACTGGCGTTTCTGCAAATTAGAAATGCCTTTCAGAAAGGCGGATGGGCACTGGTCTGTACGCTGAACCTGCAGCGCGGTGGGGCACCAAGCAGCCTGCTGCAGGACCACCAGCAGGGCAGCAGGCAGCTCCTTGGCACAGGTGGCCGCACTCGCCCGCATCGTAACCCGAAAGAAGCACAGAAAGCGGAGCAGTCGGGAGAGTTTGGGCTTTACTACTTACAAGGAAGGAGCTGGTCAAAATCACCCTGCAATACTTGTTGGAGTTTGTCAGGCAGGAGATGCGACATTCAGAAAAAAAACCCAAAAGATTAAAATAGAAGGCGTGTGCTGCATTAGTTATCCTGGCACTCATTTTCCAGAGGAGTATTCTAGGCTTCTGGTGTTTCTGCTTCTGCTGGTTCCAGCGCCTCCTCTTCACCTGCAAGTCATGTAAGAGACAGATCATTTAATATTGGGGGGCTCTTGTGCGTTATCCCTCCATGCTGTGCTAAAGCCCCCATGGCCAGGCTCCCGTGATTGCCCATGATATTAGGTAGCTCCTGGTGGCCTGCCTACTTTTCAAAGGACACGGCAGTCCCAGGGGTTGCAGAGGAGAGTTAGAGAGGGTAAATCCCAGCTGGGTTTAAAGGCAGGAGGAAAATAAATGCAGCCCTGATGCTTGCCCGCTTCAAGATCTCAGGGCTGGGACCTGGGCTGGTGTGGAGTGCCCCAGTCCTGGGGATGAAGAATGGTTGTTTTCCATGGCACGAGGGCGTTGCATGCCTTGCAGTGAGCGGCCTCTTCTTCTCCCCTGGCACAGACATTGCTGGAAATGCAGTAATGGGGGGGGGGTCAGAGGATGCTCACCTCTGAAGCAAATCCTGAGTTTTCCTGGTTTTGAAACAACCTGCATGCTGCACCCACTGACCCCTAAAGTAAACGTGCTCTCCTCTTCCCAAGCCAGATCTGGGAGCAACTCCTGCTGGCCCAAGCTGTGTTAGCTGCAAATGGATTTCCTGAGCGCAGGTGGCAATCTGCCACTCAGACCAGCTTAGTGCCCTCCCTGCCTCAGTCCTGGCAAGGAGGACAGTGGCAGCGAACATCTCCAGAGCCACAAAAAAATCCATGAAACCCTGGCAAGGGTTTCAAAGCAGTAGACACCCCTGCAGACACCCACCCCTTGCCCTAGTGTCCACTTTTCCCTCCCCCCGCACCCCGCTGTCTGTCTGCGGCTGGACTGCAGACAGAGCATGTCCGGACTTTGTCTCTCCCTGACCAGCTCTGGCCTCAAGACACTGCATCTTCTCCCCACAGCATCTCTTCCCTAACCTGGCTCTTGGTAGAGCCACAGAGGTGTCCTTAGGACAAGGAACTATTTAGGACCACGGACCCCAGACCCTCTGCCAGTGACTCTACTGACAGTAGCGGGCTTTTTATCAATTCCCATGGCTTGAAGAGCAGTACGTGTCCCCACGGCCCCAACATCCCACCACCACTTTCACAGCTACCCAAGTCAGGTTTGGTGGGGTAGGGACCCATGCTCTAGTGGTGCCACAGGCCAGTTATTGCTAAGGTGGGCCACCTTGTCTGATGGTCCTCACGAGGCAGCACTGCACTGCCCCCTGAGCCCCCACAGAGCCATCAGCTCTGCGGTACCTCACCTGCAGGATCCTGGCTCCTGTCTGCCAGCTCCCTCTCCACCACTCCTAGTTGCATTCCACCGACCATGTCCTGGGTGGTCAGCATGGGTGACTGCTCTTGATGCACTGGCTCAGGTGGCGCCGACTCAGGATGCTCTGGCTCAGCCTCCTCCTGGGAGCTGGGCTCAGGGTCCAGCTCTTGTTCTGGCTCTGGGTTGATCTCCACCACTGCCTGGCGGCGCCTTCCTCTCCTGGCTCCTCTGCGTCTCCTTTGCCGTTTTTTCTGATCGCTGCCAGGGGATTTCATAGGGGTGAAAAGCTGGCTGTGGGGTGGAGGATTTTCCCTCCCGCCCCAAGGCCACTTTGCTGGCCCCCCCGGCTGTGATTGTGACCCAGCCCGTCCCCGCAGAAGCTGCACTTCTGCAGCCCTCCTCCCTAGCCCAGCATGGCAGCCTCCTGTGGCCGCACCAGGGCAGTGGGAACTTGGGCACAAACTTTTTCCCTGTCCCCACATTGTGGTTGAGGATTGCTTGCCACCCAACCCACCACCTACGTAACCCACCCCCACATCCATGTCTGCCCCCCAATGCCTGCCTAGACCTGCTGGCTGCAGGTCACCTTTCCCCAATGAAGACTGATGGGGCCCAGCTCAGCTCTGTCCTTGTGCAAAGACAGAGGGGCTGGGCTGCTATGCCTGGGCTCAGCTTACCTGCACCAAGAAAATGACTGCACAGCATAAGCAAGGTTTACCTCAGAACCCATTGAATGAAGTCTTTCTCCCGGGCTTCCATTTTTCTTTTACGGAGCTGCTCGCGGTCCCTCAAGCGGCGGGTGATGATGACATCTACAAGGACAAGTTGAGTATTAACATGACATCCCAGCCAAGGGACAATCTGATCCCCCCTGCCTGGTGACAAAGCATTGATGCAAGAGTGGCCATGCTCTTTTTGTCATGAAGCAGGTCTCAGTATGAAACTGCTTGGGCACTGTACTTCCAGCTCAGCCTCAGTGGCTAGGATCTGATGACACACCACCCAAAGCTCCAGGCTCCTGCATTGAAAGTTGCTCTAAACTGCTAGCTGCAGTTTTCTTTCTGTTCCTGCTCCTGTCCAACCTACTCACCACTGTAGGGACCTGGGGCCTGATGGAAGCATGAGACAGGCTTCCCATGCCATGAGGACACCGTGAAATCCCTTGGCCGGTTGTCACTACAGGCTGCAAGATAATTCTTCTTGTTTGCTCCATTGTTACCCTTTTCCCAAGATAGCTGCAACTGGTCACCACTGCAATTAAGATGCTTGTCTAACTAACTACGGAGAAAGCCTTGCCCTGCAGAACACGCAGCTCTACAGCACAGGAACACATCTGTGGTGGCGAGGGGCTGAGCCAGAGGGCACAGGCTTTCCCATACACAGATGCTCATGTGTATTAGGCTGGGACCTTGTACGGGATGGTGACCCAACCAGAGACAGGAACAGGGCTAGTACACACTGCGGGGGGTGAGAAGACTGGTCCCAAAGACTGCACAAGCAGCCCTAAGCTGGTCTGCAGCTATGAAGAAGGCCACGTCAGGGCTGAAGACAGGCTGACTCGTGTGAGAAGATTCCAATGCCAACTTAACCATTTAGGCAAGATGTGCAGGTTGCCTACAGCCATGAGGAGAAAGGGGCACCCCCGGAGTCCCAGTCACCCTGTGCAATGCCTTCTTAGGCCAAGGTAAGTTGTGCCCATTTCACTGGCTGCAAAGGGCTCCAAGTGTCTTCCTGGGGCAGAGACATCTCAGCCATCTACACCTTGGTGAATAAATTCCTGAACTGCACTGAAGCCAGCACTGAACTTCCTCCCTCATGCCTTTGTTCTAACAGACAACATCCTTGATGATGTGGAAGTATATCTTGTGGTTTCTGATTTGGTCAGCCCTGAATTTTCTAGCTTGGACTCCTGCCTGTGATAATAAAGACCTGGCTTAGACCAAGTAGCATGAGACTGCTGCCTTGAGACAAAGGGCATTGTTCAGGAGCAATACGACTTCCCCGGGGCCTAGGGGGGGAGAGAACTCTTCCCATGAATATACTGAAGAGGTCACAAGAGCGCTGATATTCATAGTTTCAATGAAAAAGCAAAACCACAATGCACATCTTCCAGATGTAGTCATATCCATCTCCTTCCACGAAGAGCCATGTAAAGGAATAGAGAATATTAGTGGTTCAGTTTAAATAAAATTAATCACTTAATCGTTTAGTGCTAGGCCGCATTGACACACTACTTATATAGAACTGACTTAGCATAAGTAGCTAAAGTTGCTGGAGCCTTAGGCTGCATGCCGTGAACTTGCACCTAGATAAGTTGAACTTGTTTTCAACTTCTACTTAGTTACCTAAAAGAATGCCCTGAGATTGGTACAAACCAGGAGACAAGGAAGCTACTGCCATCAGCAGAAGGGGCAGCTTGCCAAGATAAGAAGAGTTAATGGCCTGCCTGGACCCAGGCAAAGAATCCAATAAGGAATGAGGAGATCCCAGACCAGAAAACACCACTGGACTGAAAGATGCGTGAACAACACGGGAGGGATGGATGTATCGACTGCAAGGGTATAAATACCCAGGGGTTTCTGTCTGATGTCCCTCTCTGGAGGCACCCAGCTAGCTGACCTTGCTGCTGTACCTTTCAATTAAATTATTTTTTTATATATATAATCCGACACCTGAGATTCTGATGTGGGAAAGCTACGGTCGAGCCTGAAGAAGGAGGGAGTGCACCCAAGAGTGTGTGTGTGAGGAGTGGGAAGGGGCACCCGTTGGCCCACTGGCCACAACTGCTGTGAAGGGACCCTGGTTTGAGCAGTTAAAGGCTCGGATGGTGTGCGTGTGACTCCTAGAATAGGGTGTGAATGCTCGGGCAGTGGCTTCTCCTTCAACAGCCTCAGCTCTCACTAAAGTGTAAGGTCAAATCAGTGAAGAACAGTCATTTTGTCATTCCTTTCTCCAGCTGGGAGAACTGGCAAGGTGAGAAGGACTTCTGAGGCTGAGCTGGGACTACAGCTCTTGTCTCCCAGATGTCTGTTAAACACAAGAAAAAACATAGTCTAGGACAGAAAAAGGCAAAACTGACAGCAGGAGACAACCTCCATACAAAGTAGATTTCACACAGACGCTTCTGATAATTAATAATAATACTCCAGAAACATAGCGTGGAAAGGATCTCTTTTGGTCTCTGTTCCAATGTCCTTATCACAGCAGGGCCAACTTTAAGATTAGTTCTGGCTGTCCAGGACCTTGTCCAGAGAAGCTGGGAATACGTCAAAGCCTGCCTCTCTGCACACCATACTCACTGTTAATTTTTTTTCCTTTCTATCCAGTCACGTTTGAAATGTGGACCTGGTGCCTCCTGTCCTTTCCCTGTGCACCCCTAAAAAGAGTCTGTCTCTCCCTTCTCTGTAACCCCTGTTAGGCAGAGGATGACTGCAATGAGGATGACAGCAATGTGATGTCCTTCTCAGCCTTCTCCTCTCCTGGCTGAACAAGCCTGGTTTCCTCTGCCTGTCCTTGTACATGATCCACTCCAGCCCTTAGCAGTCTTGGTGTCCCTGCACCGGATTAATCCCAGTATGCCTTTGTCTTTCCTGTGCTGAGTTGCCCAAATCTGGGCATGGTATTCCAAGTGCTGCCTAATAATAACAACAGCCACCATCGCAATCACAAAATACAAAATAATCCTACTTTCTGTTGTTGCCTGTAAGTTTTCTTGTTCTTTTATTGCCGGTTCTTGTATGCTAGTTCCAGGAGTCCCCTTTGCTCTGAGCACAGTAGAGACATGCAGAAGATGGACCCTCTCTGAAAAAAAATTCCAGCCTAAGCAGACCAAAGAGAAGGGGCACAGCAGGATGTCATACAGATGTGAAAGCTGCATGCAACGACAGTGACAGAGTTTCTCAGTCACGGCAGGGGCATCTCAGCATGACCAGAAGCAGGTGTCAGCCTCTGAGATGGAAAACGCTGCCCTTGGACTGCATGGTGTACAGCTGAGCAGACGCTCCTCAAATGGGGGGCTGTCCCCTGACATGAAGCAGTATATCAGAGGCAGCAGGGCACAGCCAGCGGGGGAGGACTGTGCCATCCATGCAGCAAAAGGCAGGAAGCTGCCTGGGAAGATGAGGTTACAAGTTGCAGTAGCAGGATCTGCACAGGGCATCAGCTTAACTACTGAAGTACATAATCCCTTGCACACCCCTTTGCAGCCAAGGTAACTTCCTTTCCCTTTCAAAGTGTATTGTGAGACATAAAAGCATTTTTAGCTGCTTGCAATCAGTCTCCTTCCCAACTCACCCTAAGCAAATTGCTTTGCACAGGTAGCAAACACCCCTCACTCACACTTATCTGGTCCAAGGGAGCACTCGCACTGCTGCTCCAAAGCTGCCTGGTAGCCATAGGCAGGAAAGATCACACACATAAACACCTGCATCCTGATGAAAAATTATTTAGCAGAGGACACAAAAGGTACAGAGGTGAAATGAAGAGAGAAAGAAAAAAAAAAAAGCCAAAAAAAAAAGCCATAAAGCTAAGAGAACAATGAGACAGTATTGCCAGTCTACAAACAGGCAGTACATTGATGCTGCCTGAGGGACTTTGTCTGAGTTGAAAAGTCCTTATAGGTGCTTCTGCCTTTGTGATCTGAAACACAACATGAAAAAAGCCACATATATTTGCAGTTAAATGTACATCCTCCATCCCCCAAGCATAAACTGGTAATTATTAACCACTTTTTCAGAAACCACTGATGACAAAAATACTCTCTTCTCTCTCTGAAAAATCAAGTTAGGAGTGGTCTTGTGATTACCTGGTACAGCGTACTCCTCATGGGCTGCAGATGACCGTGGGGAAGAGTCCGAGTAAGCGCAGTCTTTGCCTAAATTCTCCATTGCTCTTTGCAGTTTTAAGGAGAAAGCAGCTTAGTATCCTGGGAATGGGATCTGGAGATACTGGTGCAGCATAATGGGAACTTTTAAAAAGTGCAGGCTGCCCGCCCAAAACATCTTATCTGGCCAGGCCAATAGTAGAGTAATAATATTCTTCTTATCAGAGTGCAAGCTGGGAGAGTCTGTGCCCGGGACTACTGTGTAGACTGCAAAACATGTCAGTGCTTTTATCCAGTAAATAATGCCACTTCAGATCGGAAATTTGCACTCGCTGCTGCTAAACTGTGACTCCAATGCCCTCCTTTATAGTAGAGAGAAGCTGCCTGGCAGAGCAGGATGCGACACTGCCTCACTGCTGGTTTCCAGAGTGAGATGCAGAGAGGTGTTTTCAGTTCTTGAAGACCCTTGTGAGGTCTGAAACGGGACATAGGCTGTTTGAAAGGTGTTTGCGTACGGCCCTAGGAGATCCTACCTCCATCTCTGTTCCAGTCTCCCTCTTAGCAGGACTGTCCACAGCATGAAGTCAGGGCAGCTGTGGCACCAGATGCTCTGGAAACCCCTAAGGATAGAGACTGCCAAATTCATGTCTCTTGTTCAAGGGCTGCATCACTTTCCTGGGAAATCCAGACCGAATACTGAACCCATACCAGGACTCTACCCAAGGGCCTGTGTGTGTTGAGGACTTCCCAATGACTCGTTGGTCCAGTACCCAGTGGATCAAGGCTATGAGCAAAGCACTTACCTTATGAAGCAGGACGGCAATGGGCAGCCCCAGTAAAACCAGTGGGAAGACCCAGCTGGTCCCTTGCTCCCACAGGGGGATATCGTTTAGTGGTTGCTCCTAGCTCCCTGTTGCCCATTGGAACCCCCAACCTGCGCCGCATGCAGGCTCACTCAGCCTCCCTAGGACCATCTTTGGGGCCAGTAGAGATGCAAAGGGGAAACTTCTGCTTAGTGCAATGGCTTTTATCCTGACATCCTGCTCCTTGCTCTGCAGTCTGCATGGCCGGGCCCCCGGGTCAGTCTGCCTCAGTTTCCTGCATGTGAGGTGAAGTGAGGTGAGGTGGCAATCCTCGTCTCCTCTGCAAAATGCTTTCAGAGTTTCTCATTCTGGGATAGCGCAGAAGAGTTTAAGATTACACCCGTGTGTAACATTCTGCTGGACCAGGGACATGCCACCACTTTGGCCAGTTTCTAACACACTCAGTGCCAGAGTATTTGGGATTCAGCTTCTACCAGCACTTTTCTCCATGAGATACTCAACTACTTATGCTCTAGTGAGGTGCTAGTGCCCTTAACACCACCCGTCCTCCCACCCAATGAATTCACAATGGCTCCAAGGTTGGTAGAAGAACCCAACAGTAAGTCCCATGTCCTCTGGGAAATGCCCACCTATCATTGCAGGGATGATCCCACCTCCTTGTGCAGTCACAAAACTTGCCCTGGAGCAGAGCAGCTCCTCAGGGGTCAGCAGGTCTGGCCTGCCTCCAGTCTTTGCCAGGCTTTTTTGGTTTTTTTAAGGTACATCCTCTGCTCTCTGAAGGTTCAGTCTCTTGGTCTCTGGAAGCTCCAGAGTTTGAAAGTTCATGCATGAGGGTTTCTTAAGACATAACCTGGGGTCCGTGGTCATCTTTGCTGCCTTTCTGCTTATCCCTTGAGTTACCACTTCGCCCTAGGGCTCCTCCCCTGTGTCCACTGCAGATTACATGGTACCTCCAGAGAGGTGGGGCAGGTCTAACAGCCCTAAAAGAGGCAACAGGGTGGTGGCAGCAGAGAAGATAATGGGAAGGCTCTGATACAGGAGGGTGGGCCAGGAGCGTGGATGGCGTAAAGAGATGTGAGGCTTCCAAGTCATTCACAGAGGAGTTTCTCGGTCACAAGTGAAGGCAAGCTGTCCCACGCTGGTGAGGGTGTCTGTGTTCAGCACTGTGTGATACTGCACAGTCCTGGGGTCACCCTGCCTCATGCGGACATCCTGAAAACTGTACCTTGCGGGATGCTCTATCATGCAAAGACAGTGCTTGAGGAGGACAAAAACATATCACACCTCGAATACTGTGTTCAGTTTTGGTCCCCTCACTACAACAAAGATATTGAGGTGCTAGACCACATCCAAAGCAGAGCAGTGAAGCTGGTGATGCGTCCAGAGAACAAGTCCTGTGAGGAGTGTCTGAGGGAACTGGGGTTGTTTAATGTGGAGAAAAGGAGTCTGAGGGGAGACCTTGTCGCTCTCTACAACTACCTGCATAGAGGTTATAGCGAGGTGGGTGTCAGTCTCTTTTCCCAGGTAACGAGCAATAGGATGAGAAGAAACAGCCTCAAGTTGTGCAAGGGAAGGTTTAGATTGGATATTAGGAAAAATTTCTTCACAGGAAAGGTTGTCAAGCATTGGAACAGGCTGCCCAGGGAAGTAGTTGAGGCACCATCCCTGGGGGTATTGAAAATATGTGTAGACATGGCACTTAGGGACATGGTTTATTGGTGGACTTGGTAGTGTTAGATTAACAGTTGGACTCAATGATCTTAAGGGTCTTTTCCAACCTAAATGGTTCTGTTCTATGATTCTATATATCTGGCCATAGGGGGACATCACATCTGGAAGCACCCTTACAAAGAGCTTGACATATTCTGGGCTGCTTGCAGGTGATATGAAACGGGGAAGTGCCTGGGTGTTTCAGTGCGGAACTGGGTGCGTGCTCAGGCTGTGGCTAACTCAGCTTCTCACCCCCCCCCCCCCATCTACTCAGTAACTCCAAAGCCTGGTGAGGTCTGATAAATTGCTCTTGACTCAGCAAAACATTGACATATGACACTGCAGAGCTGGTACTGTGAATGTTTCTCCATTCCAGTCATCTTCCAGCTGGGTAGAAACCAACAGTTTTGTAAAGAACATTTATAAAAGAAA